>NC_079310.1:13126559-13726559 GCF_023638135.1 Falco biarmicus | reverse complement strand
AGAAAGCAAGTCACATACCCTACCAATCTCTGTAGTGTCTGTTTCAGAGTACTGTTCATCTAACCAGTGGATTGCTTCACCATATGCTTTATTGTTGTGGAACTTCAGCTTCCCATATCTTGCAGGATCCAGCCTCATTCCATTTTTGGTGCATGCATCTTTCATGTATTTGTGGATGGTTATTATAAATAATCAGCAGGGCTTTAGGAGAACAAATCTTGTCAGATGAATTTGATTGCTTGTTTATGACAGAATTACAAAATTAGTGGCTGAAGGGAATGCATTTGGCATAATGTATTTGGATTTTAGTAAATTATTTGGTACAGTGTCTCAAAAAATTAGTTCAAATTGGCTGAGATATGTACTCAGCTTCATGTACTGAAAACTAACCGAATGCCCATAAAGCAGGAGTGATAGCAAGTGGGACTGGATGGAGATGCCTGTGATTCAGAAGGCCAGCCAATATTGAACTTTTTCATTAAATGTGCATGATGCTGTGATGGAAGGTTGTGCAAAGACAAAGAAAAAAACCATGGTCTAAGATGAGTAGAAAGGTTTGGGAGAGAATAACTGTTCATTTATAAGGAACTGTAATTGATGAATCTATTTTCATGAAAATATTTGGAATACATATTATTGTTGAAGAAGTCAGAATATGATCACTATTATAAACTCTCCCTTTCCCCCCTTTTTCTAAATATACCTGGAATTTTTTATACTCCTTATATTTTATGTTATGTCTTATCTATTGAATGTTATTTTGACAGGACCCCTCATCAACTAAGAATTTTCTGTGGATCTTCATAAATCTTTGCTTAGATTTTTAATCTTCAAAGCAAATCAAAGGAACTTTAACTGCAAAAAAGTTAGAATTTATTAGAATAAAGACTGGCTCTATGATTTTCCCAGGGATCAAA
This sequence comes from Falco biarmicus, assembly GCF_023638135.1. Taxonomy (NCBI): domain Eukaryota; kingdom Metazoa; phylum Chordata; class Aves; order Falconiformes; family Falconidae; genus Falco; species Falco biarmicus. Next base: position 13,725,642 of record NC_079310.1, on the reverse strand, counting down.
GTAAGACTAACCAACCTGTAAATATATAGGTCATCCTTTTGGCCTTTTAAAAAGATAGAGATGATATTTACCTTCCTCCATTCATTAAGAATTTTACTGACAACTTTACATTGAGAACTTACTACTGATCACTACAGCCTTTCACAGATGGAACAGAGGTTCCTGCAGGGATGTCAGTCTTAGTGGCCTTGGATGCATCACATCTGGTCCCATGTTGCTGCGTGGGTCAAGATGCCTTTCTCCCAGGTTCCTGCAGCACCTAAATTCATTTGTGTTATATCCCTAAATGTTTGCCTGGGTGAATGGGAAAGGTAGATAGCTATATGGGCTAAAATTAGTGCTTCAGAATTTGCAAAATTATACAAATGTTAAATTATTTTTGTATCATATTATTATATCTTATTACTGTACGTTATATAGGTGTAATGATCTTAAGCCAAGCCAGAGTTTTGAAGTGTGTTGGAAGTGATTTTCAAATGCTATAACTTAGCAATATTTCTCTTGTCTTAGCTCAATTTATGCCCCACCTTGCTGCTCTTTCTCTCTCCTTCATATTCGATTGTAAGCTCTTTGCAACAGGGCCTGTTCATTTGCATTTGCTCTATAATGTGCATGTCATGCTTGAGAGATACTGACTGTTCTGGTATACATGAGTGCTAGCTACAAGCACTGTCTCCGTTAGATGTACCTGAATTGAACTGTCAAATGGTAAATAGTGTCTGTGGCAAGTACGCTAACTGTGAGTGGCAAAGAAGCCCTGGAGATTGACGAATAATAAATAACAGCTCCCCTTTCTTTGTTAGCAGTGTGTCCTTGTTCACCTGTGCTCATGCTGGGCAGATGATAAGCACTGAGGGTGAACTCCACAATGCTGGCATATGGGTGGAAGGGGCATCTTCACGTGGGGAGATTTAATGTTAGCTTAGTCTTTATGTCAGTGCAGCGTACACCTTTGAAAGGGTTGAGGCTTGGTCTTTTTCCCTTTGCCATGTTTTTGAACTGACAAAGAACAAAAAAATGAAGAAAGATCAGAGCCTAGGGTCATTTCATTACAGATTCTGCACTGCTAAATCTGGATATCACTGAAATTTGATTAAAAAAAAAAAAGAATGGGTGTTTGTTATTACTGATATCAGTAAAACGTGAACTGTTCTCTCTTTTGCTTCTTTCCATATATTCTATTACCTTTTTCATGAAGTTGCTGCTGAGATTCTTAACAGGTATATTTTGAGCTTCTTACCTGTACATGTGTTTATGTTTATCAACAATAGGGAAGACACACTATTCAAGAAGTCCATTATCAGTGAGTGATTCAGGTGGGGTTTAGTCTATTTAAGATTGATTAAACTGTCTGTAGTAAACTGAACAGTAACTTGTTGAACAAAATAAGGAAGGCTAACGCTCTGGTTGAAATTCTGACATTCAGATGGTCATCACTGGGTTTTGGATCTACATAAATGTTATGTATGACCATATAAAATTTACTTCATGACCATTTTTCCACTTATACAAGTGGAGTGATTGCTTGATCTTTTAACTAGTACAATCAACGTCTGATTTTCTGAGTCTGTGGGTCATTCTCATCTATTTCATTTACTTACTCTGTCATTGGCAATGAACCATGATGCTGTAATGGAATTAATGAAAAAGAAATTGAATGTTGTGATTGAAAAATGGTCTCCAGCTTTGAAAATAAACATGTCTGCTTTGCTTGAGTATTTTTATTCACTGTCTGTTGGAGACTATTATCCAGTCACAACATTCAATACCTATGACATTACGAGGTAAATTCTTGTCTTTATTTCCAGCAACTGACAAATTTTTGTGCTTAAGTTCTTTGAAACAAAGACAGGCATGTGAAAATCAAGGGCCAATGAAAGGAAAAGAGAATTCTGGCCACAGCTCTAGAATAAGTTTTATTGCAATGTAGACAATTCCTTATAGCAATTCAGGCTTTGACACTCACTAGTGGTCATGGTGGAATCCTACTATAACTCACAGTATCAGCTCCTCTCCTTTTGCAGATTTACAAGTCCATAATTTTATGACATAGTTGGTTGTAAGAAACATATTTCTATGGATCTGAGAGGTCTACAGCTCTGCAGACTTGCAGGTAACATTACACCCCTGAAGTCTGAGTGGACCCGGACGTGGGTGGCAGTGTTATAAAAAGGACTACAGTCTAGCTCCAAATGCAGTGTAATGTCTATTTTAGTCAACTAATATTAGCTTCTTAGAATATCTTTCTAAGATATTCTTAGAATAGCTTTCTAAAATTGCTCCATTTTAAAGTTCATAACAAAAATGTTGGCTGAAATAGCTTCATACCCATTGCTATTGTATCCTCGTGTTTCAGACACTTTAACTGCAACTTTCAGAACACAGAACAAAAATGCAATTAATATTCTAAGAATTCTGCCAGATGTATAGTGGTGACTACCAATGTTGATCACATGTCCTACAAAGATTCATTTACAATAAAATTCATAGGGTCATTTTTAGAAAATGCTGTAGGATCTCTAAAGAGAACAAGGGAATCAGACCTCTCTTTTATATCTCCGCTGGATATGTATTTTGTTACCATCATTCATTTTTATGCCAAATGTTATCTTTTCCAGAAGAAGCATATTCACTTCTCACCTGTGTTTTATCAAGGACTTCCTCTGTAAAAATATGTGACTGGGATTTCCAATAGAGTTTACAAAAAAAAGTCCCTAATTCCTTTTGAAGAAGACCAAGAGTATTGAGTAAAATTCACATACATGAAGACAGCCAGAATAAGCCATTGTAATTCTCGAAATACAGTGATATGGTATTCCTTTGGTCCATCTTGATATATGACTGAATTTCACTCAAAAAATTCTCAAGGCACAGCAAATAATAACTAACAAATGCATCCCATTTACACTAACAAATGAACAGATCATTCATCTCTGGGAGCCTGTGCATATGGACTATTTAAATTGTCTTCACTTGATATTACAAGAAATATAATTTTTAATTCTTTTGGCATTTCATTATTTTATTTCTCCTAAATAAATGAATTCTGAAAGGTTACAGTAGAGATTCCTATCAAACATCTTATCTGGTAATGAAGAGAGAATGAGAAAAGCTGCCTATGTACATTGCAAACTCTAATCTAAATGTGTCATTAGATTGTGAACATGTTGTTAATGTCGTCCTTGAAAACGACCTTGTGCTGAAGATGCGTAGAAGGTTGCATTGCAGTCTTTATCTGAGCTGACCTCCAAGCTTACTCATTCTCCATCTACTTATGGAGAAAGGTATAATTTAGATATTCATACTCAAAGCAGTGTAAGGATAAGAACGTGCTTTCAAACAGCTTTGGTAAAAGGGCTTGAAAACACAAAACCCACTTTTTGGAATAGTTTATAAAAACATGCATGCAGAAGGATCTAGTGATAATTCAGATGGAGAGAGAGGATTGTGGGAGTATTAATCTCAAGGGTTCTAAGTGTAACCAGATCCCAGTTTTCTATCTGTCTGGGATTCATAAAGTATGCAGTTTCCTTCTCTTTGTTATGCTGGCAAATAAAAATTCAGGTTTTAGTACTTCAATTTCCCTTCTGTGAAATCAGAGATATTGCATTTCCTCACACAGCAGAGCTGGGAGTTTGATTATACTTATATGCATGAGATCTTTATATTTGAAAGTGGTAGGAATAATAAAATATTTAGAAGTGGGGTTTTTTTAGGTGTTGGGATACATTGCAGAGAGGGAAGACATGCCAATAGGTAAGTTTTGGTGTACTGTGTGAAGAAACATGATGCCTGTGCCTTCTGCAGATGAGGATTCCTTTATACTGACCCTTTGAAAAGCTATCATAACTGAATTGGATAAACTACTGGATCAGCCCATGATTTGAGGATGTCATGAGCCTCCTTTTCACCGTGAACTTGGGTAAGCGATTAGTGGAAATACATTAGATCACAGCACATCTAGAAACACAGTTGAATTAGCAGGGGGAAATGCATTCCTTTTTCTCATTTTCTCTTTCTTTCTTTCTGTTGTGAAGCATTTTTTCCCTGACATCCTGACAGTCAGGGCCAAAGCTTTCAGAAATCAAATGTGAACTCATTTTGAAATACCAGCAGCGTTTGAATTTTAAATTAACCTATTTACAATGAAACTATGCCTGCTGATTGCCATCATCTTCAGGAAAATTATCAGTAATGATCATTGGTGTCATAATGCAATTTCCCTGAAAAAATCACATAGGCTTCATTACTGTTTACATAAATTGTCATAAATACCAATTATAGCTGAACATAAAATGTAATGCTCTTTTTTTTAATCATAATCACACAATTGTTCTTCTAATTCATATGCTGGGGGAATAGGGTTTTGATTCAACCTTTGTTGTGAAGGAAATGTTTTGCTGGTAGTTGTTTTGCTGTAAGTGCTTGTTGGCTTATTTTCAAATCCTCTCTCTCTCTCTCTCTCTTCCTCTTTCTATTTGGATCATTTAGTCCTTGTCCCCTGTTTGCTTTGCCCTCTAATACATCAAAAGGAAAGTGTAGGCATGCAAATAGCAGATGGGGGAGACATGCTGCTCATGTCCTCTAGACATCGGACATCAGGCTACAGAGGCATAAGAATTTCCGGTGGGGATTTATAACATCATTTTGTGCAATTACGTAGAAGACCCCATAAAGGAATAATGTAATAATAAACCTGCAAAAGAGCAAATTTGTTGCACCAATTTCTGTTTCTCTCATAAGTCAGCGGAACAAAGAGCTGATAAAGGGAATGACATGTTGAATTACTAAATGTAAAAAAAAAACAACAAAAACCCAACAAAAAAAAAGAACAAAGGCCAGAAGAAAGGGTCCAGGTTTATTTTAAGCATACACTTTGCTACATATATTTTTGAGTAACTACATTGTAACTGTCGGCCACATGCTATATAAGAAATACAAGGTAAGTGCTGTGTAATCGTAGGATAATTATCTTGTTATTTCTGTCTTCCAGCTTGAATAGCAAGTGTTGAGCCCAGTTCTGTCTGGAGCTCAGGGCCCGCTGCCAGCCACCAAATGCTCTCACATTAGGGGGTGTGTGTGTGTGTGTGTGTGTGTGTGTATGTGTGAACATATTCATATATATGCATGCATGAATGAACATATATATATGTGTGTGTGTGGACAGTAAATGACAAAATAATAATTACCTTATAAATTGAAGTTACATACTTAAGGAATTTAATTTCTGGAAAGAACAGCTCTTTCTCCTGTATTTAATGGTGTGCTTACACCTCTAATGATGCTGTGGCTCAAGTTACAGTCCCTTATTGTGTCAATTAGATGGGATTAAGCTCAATTTCCAGTGAAAAGAATGATGGAAAATCACTGAATATCGCACAAGGTAGTCTAGCACTTGAATAACCTACCTAGAGAGAAAGGGAATTAGGTGCTGGAAAAAGATTGGGTTTTCTGATAGTAGCCCAGGCTTTAGAGCAGACAGATCTGTTCAGAAAGACTAGAAAATCTGCCTCAGACATTTTGCTAGTCTGGGTAGCAGTCCAGAATTTTCTCCCTGAGCTTGACATATTCAATATATTTGCTCCCTTATCCACCTTGCCCTTACTAGACCCATGTGAAGCACACCTGTAATGTCTGCACAGAACAGCTGGCTTTTTTTTTTCTTATTTCTAAACAGCCTGGAGCAGTCACATTGTTAATCTTATTCAGTTTTTCTCCTGTCTTATAAATTCCTAGGATAATCTTTATCCACATTTCTTTACAGGAGTTCGATGAAGAGCATTCAAGCATGCATCCCCAAATTATGGACCATTGTCAGATGGAGCAGATTCATCTGCAGGTCTGTTTGCCAATATAAAGTAGAAACATTATTTTTCCTTTGACATAATGAACGGTGCCTCTATAAGATGGATAAAATATTTCTTACAGAAGTCCCAGCATATTTTTTTTCCCCTACTTGGTTTCTGATTGTATCATTTTGTAGCACGGAACTGCATTTGTAGATTTCAAAAAAAGTAGGTTATAAATTGCAAATTTGCCAGGTGTAGATGTTGCAAACAAATTAGTGCTGAAAAATCTGTGATATTTTGAAAAGAAGATAAAATATTCGCTATGATGGCTGAAGTATAATGAATCTGATCCTGCTGCAGCAAAGTCAATGAGGCTCTCAATTTTTTCTTGTAACGTTGGATAATTACTAGTGGACTTACAGTGAAGTGTCCTGGATGCTGAGATGTTCACTCTAGACCTCTCCTGCAAATATTTCTTGAAGTCAGCGGACAATATGAGGATATAACAATTCTACCTTTTTATTTTGTTGAATTGTTGGGCACAATCAAAGTATTTATAAAGCTGTTGAAAAGATGTGAAGCATTCAGCAGTGGTGTATTTAGGTCTGTGAACTTTCAATGATGATATTTTTCTGGGATAGTCTCCACACCTGAAAGTACAGCTTAAAGATCCACCTCCTGATGCTGTCTGTAATAAGTGACTTTTTGTGTGTATCAACATCAAAGGAGATATATATCCTACCATCACCACTGAAAACTCAGGAGAAATATATATCCAGTACAATAGGGAATAATGCAGTACAATAATTATTATTATTGAGGAATCAAAAAACCCCAAACAAACAGGTCACTTGGCTAAGATCATAAAGAATGCTGTGAAGGAGCCCATAGTTCTCAGACAATATTTAACACTTCTATTATTATTAGTATTAGTATTAGTAATATTAGTATTAGTATTATTACAACAACAGCACCAAGAAAACAAAACAGCTGATATTCTTTCTCACTATAAACTATCATTTTGGCCCATCAACAAAGTGATGTTTTCCCTAGAAAAAATGAAAGTATGAACAACATTAAAGAGACTTGAAAACCCTTTTCTTTTTTTTTTTTTTTTAAAGTGAAGCTGGGCATAATTTCTACATAGAGGTTGCTTACACATAGAAATATAATATAATGAAACATTTTTTTAGTATATTTGTGAAACCAGTCAAGTTATTTTTTGAAAAATTATGGCTTTCTCAATTTTTCTTACATTCAACATGGACAAAGAAAGATACACACAAAATTCCTGTTGTTAATTTTTCATAGGCTAATTTTGATTTAAGTGACTGTATGGAGAGGTCATAAATATTAATTAATCTCATCATTGTTAGAGATTTTGTTTATATAAATAACCCTCATGCTAATTTTTCTGCACATAACTAACTTGTGACATTGGCTATGACTGTTGCTACCCTTTTCCATCTCTTACCACTATTGTCGCAAATCGTACCTTTTTAGGAATGGGGGTTCTATATCCCTTTGTGCTCAATATGTTCCTAACACAAGATTCCTTTAAACCAGATTAGACTCTGTTAAGAAATTACAGCAGCTTGATCTGGATTATGTTTCATATGTGTAAAATGCCAGTATTTCAGTCCTGAGGGTTCAAAATGGATCCCTTGGTCTTCTTGTCAGACAAAATATTTTCCTACCTCCATAATATTAAATGCACATATTTTTACTAAAATAATTGAATAAAAGAGAAAATGTACTTTTTGATTCCTTCTTTTTATATGTAAAAATGATAACTGAAATTTTGAATTTTTGGTTCATCATAATTCATTGATTTTTTGTGGCAACAAATGTCTTTGGTGCAAATTTTGAAAAAATTGCTACTGCTACTACCTCTACTACTACTAAAACCTGAAACTAACTAAAATACGATAAGAAAGCATTAGGGAAGAAAAAGCACATTTCTTAGAAAAAAGTTGTCTTTCAGGTTAAGCATAAAATAATCTTCAGGAAGGATCCAAAGACTGAAAATTACAATCACATACTGCTTTCAGTTGATTAGTCATGGTGCAGTAGATTAGTTAAGTAACATAGTATGGTTATAGTGTTTGATTTGAACTCAATAATATACCAGGAATGACAAATAATGAACACGGAGGGGAAAAAAAAGAATAACAAATAATAAATTATCTGCAGACATAGGAATTTCAAGGTTAATCCAATACAAGTTGAAATAATGAAAAGATTCACTTTTTACTTCAATAGAATTTGGATCACACACACGAGTTATTGTATAAACAACATCAAACATTAATTTCTTAAATGTTGGTGTAATAAAAACTTATGAATCAAAGCAAATAAAATGGAAACAAAAGAGGCTGAAACTGAATACTGAAGAGTGGCAAAGAGTTTGAGAGTTTCAGGAAATATCTGCTGTTTTCTTGCTACTTTGTGGGGGTTTTTTGTTTTATTTTTTGTGAGTATTCAAGTAGATGTGTAAATTAATTCAATAAAATTGATTTCAATAATGTATCTGTGGCATGGATGAGGGTGATTATTTCAAATCTCAAATATTGATTACTGATCTAGAAGAGGTGAGGAATTTTTTCCTTTCCAAGTTGGGATTTTGCAAGACTTATTTCAGAGGATATCTTAACAGAGGATGTCTAATTAAGTGTTTAAATGCCACATAGTGCACAGAATAGTGCCTAAAGAGATTTTTTGTTGACAAACATTTCTGAGAAATGTTAAAAAAAAAAAAAAAAGCTACTACCATCTCAGTTAATGTAAAACTAAATCCTAGAATTGCACATAATGAATGCCTTTACAACTGCTTTGTGAAGGATCAAAAGCTGGTTTCTCCTTTTTGGTGAAGGTGAATGGAAACATGGAAAGAGGGATATCTGATACAAGTTAAGAAGTCTTTTCCTGGGTTACCATGCTAGTTACCTGTTATTTCAACAAAGACATATTTTGCTCTGTTGTAATTTACTGTAATTTACTGAGTTCCATCTTAATACTGTCGCCTTTGGAAGTCTCCACCTAAACTTCTGTTATCAAGGTTTCAGAAAAATCTTATTTCTCATACGACGTTCTTTTATGCCATCATTTTCAGTTAGCTTAACCGCTCTGTACAGAAAGGAGTCACATCCTCATTCAGCATTTCATGGCAAGAAAGGCTTTTTCTCATTTACTCTTGTAAAGCAGGACCTCTGTTCCCCTGCTAAAGCTGTACTCCAAATCTGTCCTCTGGCACTTCCAAACTCCTTATTATAGCAGATCTTCTCATTGATATTATGTCATGTTATGATACAATTATATTTACCCAATTTCTACCTGTCCTGATTTCAGCTGGGATTGGGTTAATTTTCTTCTTAGGAGTTGGTGCAGTGCTGTGTTTTGGATTTGGTGTGAGAACAATTTTGATAGGACACTGACGGTTTTAGCTGTTGCTGGGTGATGTTTATAGTAAATCAAGGACTTTTCAGTCTCTCAGGCCCTGTCAGCAAGAGGGCTGGAGGGGCATGGGGAATTGGGAGGGGACGCAGCCAGGGCAGGTGACCCAAACTGGCCAAAGGGATATTCCATACCATGGGATGTCATGCTCGGTATATAAGCTGGGGGAAGAAGAAGGAAGGAGGGGACATTCAGTGTTATGGCTTCCCAAGGAACCATTACGTGTGATGGAGCCCTGCTGTCCTGGAGGTGGCTGAACACCTGCCTGCAATGGGAAGTAGTGAACAAATTTCTTGGTTTTCTTTGCTGGTGCGCACAGGCACAGCCCTACATATTAAACTGCTTTTATCTCAACCCATGAGTTTTCTCACTTTTACTCATCTGATCGTCTCCCCCATCCCACTGAGGGGTGAGTGAGGAAGCGGCTGCCTCGGGCTTAGTCACCAGCCAGGGTTTAACCATGACACTACCGATCAGGTTTTCAAGGGCACACAATATATTTACAGCATTCCAACTTCCATTTGCATTTATAGTTCCTTCCCATGTTGTGCCCCCCTAGTGTATATACATAGCATGTCACTTTTTTTACAAAGCTCATTATTATAGTCATTAAGATGAGGGTTGAGGCAATGTTTGAGGTATGCCGTGAGCCATCAGTCACATTAAGGAATGTGCACTTCCCCAGAGTTTGTTGTTGTCCAAGACAGGACATAAACTGATGCCAAGATTATGCATTGCTAGAAAGTTAACATTCAGGATTGGTCTCTGTTACCTAGGTACTTACACCCTGCCAGGATCTAACTTAAATGTATTAAATAAGTGGTTTGAGAATTCCTTGAGTCTTTAACTGGGAACAGAAATAAAAGATGCTTCTCATGAGCAGAGAATCTCTTTCTTACTGCAAACAGCAGAAGTGGTAAAGGAGGGAGTGAAAAGGTGCCAGCCTACCCTGGTTGGAAAGGTAGAGTAATTTAGCTCAGAGTCTATCAGCCACCACCTTTCCTTAAGGAAGTTCTGACAGTTCGGCATGGGCTGTATACAGAAGCAATAGCTTTAAACAAGAAATTCCCAGTGCCCACAGTATGCATCTGCAATGTGGATCTTCCCCATGAAAACAGTAAAAGGGCAGACAAAAAAATTTCCACCATTCAGTTACACTTATTCAGTGATACAATAGACCGCATTTTTTAAATATTCTATGTCATCATTCTCCATTATTATCAAACTCCTTGTGTAAGAATAAAACAGGTCGATGAAAGAGTTGATCATACATGAAAGTTAGGCATTTTAAGGAGACTACCGCATTTGTATTTTATCAGACAGTTCCTAATGATGTTCTATAATACAGAATTAAATATTTCTCTCTCAATTGTGCGTTCTTATTCATGAGTTGGCATTAACCGTTAAACAATGTACCTGCTTGTTTATTTATACTAGATGTGATTATTTATATTCCGAGTAGTCTGCAAGGTCTTTAACCGCATTGCCTAGTTATTTTATGAGTTTAAGATTGTGGGAAAAAAGGAAAGGTTAAGTTATTGAATTAATTTCCCTGTTCTTGTAATGGAAACCATTTTCTTTATTATTTTATTAAAAATAAATTGATTTTTTAAAACAGGCAAGAAATAAGAGGGCTATAAAAATATATGTTTACACCTCTTACTCTTTCAGTGATACTGGAAAGTATCTGGAGCAACTCCACTTTGATATGAGTGATATATATGCATTTAAAGCATGTCCATATTCCTATTGATGACTATTTGGTGGAATTTTAACATGTTTTAGGTGCTTCACTAAATCTCTTTTTTTTTAAGGAGTGACATTTATCTAACTGGTTATATGCATTAAATGAGAACTGTCTAGACTTTCCTTATACTTGCTGAAAAGAAGTAAGTAAATTTAGATAATTTATATCATCTTATCTTCAAGGATATGTCTGAGATCAGATAAACAATGCACTAAAATAATCAACACTTTTCATTAATTAGGGAAATATCTCAAATGCACTTTGTAAAACTGGTGAGTTTGGTAAGAGGAATTTTCTGCTCTCCAAACTTCTATCCATTGTCCTTGGATCAGGCCCCACAAGCAGTATCAAGTGTCACTTTACTGATTATAATGATAGGATATAATAAGAGTATTAAAATTACTTTAACTATACTTGTATTTAGCTTTTAGAAAATGTCATATTTGTTGTGAACTACATTTTTACAGAAGCTTGAGCAAGCACAGACACAGTAAAGAACTTTACAGTTAATATGGCTTTTAAGGCTTCATAGAAAATAAACTACCTGAGTACTTACTAAGCAATGTGTTGTGGTTTTGCAAATACTTTTGATTTGGGTTTTTTTTGTGTGTGGTATTTTGTGGTCCTTTTTCTTTTAATGTGGATGTTTTAAGCTAAAATTTGCTGCAGATTTAGACAGTAAAAGAAATTTTCTTTGCTTATTTATCTTAGCCCAAGCTCTTAGATGAAATCTGTGGTTAAAAATATCTTCCCCTGTCCCATGGTGTAAGGATCTTTATTTGAAACAGGTATTAGAATACCTGGTTGTAAACCAAAGTTTTTATATTTGCCATAACTATAGATATACTTAGTCAATCCATTAACTGCTCCTACCCAGTTTATTCATCCCTCTCTCTCTCTGAAATTTTCAATGATCCTTGATTCCACCCATGTATTACATACATCTAATAAGCTTCAAGATGTGTTTATTTCTACAAAAGACATTATAGTAGTTCATCTACATTCTGTTTTTTTACTGGAGTCTTCATATGGGAGAGGAAAAATTTTATTGGAAAATTACCTAGGAATAAGACTGAGAGAGTGATTCATTTTTCTTTACTTTATAGGTCTACAGTGTAGAAATCTGCAGCTCATCTCCTTGATCTAGATACCTTTGCAATGAATTACTCTGAATTCTCACATACCATCTATTTTAGAGACCTGCTTTAGAACAGAGAAATTTTGTCTGAGCTGTGGCTATTTCTCTCCATTGATTATGCAAGGATGTTTTATAAGTGAGTAGTTCAGATAAAGTAGTTTATAACTTATATCTGATTAGGCAAATCCTTATTTGAAGTAGCTTCTTTTATCTTTTCCATGTCATATATTACAATGGCCTGAGACCAGAAAAATAGGATAATTTAATTCAAGATTCAGAGATATCAGACTAAGAGTTATCAGTATTAAGCTATTTTATTTCAAATCAGTAGTGTGTGAACTAGCAAGTTCCTTGCCATATTACAGTCATAAGAGAACTGTGTAACCTATTCAATTACCATAATAATTTCCTAACAGCCCTAAGGGTTTCTTTTTGGAATTTTCTACCACAGTGCTGTCCCCATTGAGATAATCCACAAGTCATCATGAGTTTCAGAAAATACAGCTCATCTGGGAGAATACAGAAAATACAGATAAAATGGAGAATCCATTCTAGGGAATGATAGAGCCAGAATGAGGCAACGATAACAATAATGCAAGGCTCAGTGACAGTTAAAGTAGCACAACAATTAAAACAATAAATCTCAATTTTAGAGGACAGAATTTATTGGACTTCCACCTGTAAGTCCCTGGTCTGAATCCAGATCTAACCAGACTGACCAAATGTCACTCTAATTACACAGTGATAAAAGTTCAAGAGTAAAATGAATTCTGCAGTCTAAACTCAGCTCCAAGTGGACATTTGTCTTCATTACAAGCCCAGCATATATTTGGCACAGTCTGTACCCCTGTCTTTAAAAGAGGTTCATAAGTTAATGAACAGGAAGATTGAAACATTCGCCTAGTGGTTAGTACCACATATCTGGGACTGGGGTAGGGGGTAGAGTGAAGGACTTCATCTTCAACATCCTTCCCTCTTCTTTCTTCACATGCAGAATGGATTCGTTTCTTCTAGATCCTTCAGTTGTTAAAAATCCCAAATAACAAAACAAAATCAAACATTTTCACATGGTAAATTCTGCAAGTAATAAAATTCCTCTCTTCCCACCCCTCCTGTACCTTACCCTCCCCTCCCGTACTCATGAGTGTCCTTGGGTGCCACTCAAGGACACTCCACAAATATGCCACAAAGAATGAGAAGGTTTAGATTTTCACTGTTCTTCTATAACTTAGTGTTTCATCTTTTAGGTGTGATCAGCGTGTCTGTGTCTGTTTCTGTGTAAAGGAAGATGAAAACATTTCAGCATCAGGCAGGGAAGACTCTATTCTTTTGCTTAATTCTTTCCTTCCTATTAGAAAGCCCTCCAGACTTTGGCTGATGGATCCACAGAGTAGTACGTACATTCATCTGTACCACAGATTTTGCATCTCTTTCTATTTTTTTTTTTTACATCATTTCATTTTCTGATGGACAGCATAAAAGCACTTTAGTCTTCTATTCACATCCTGCCCATGCATGTCTTAGAACAAATGATTCACATCATCCAAGGCTTTTTCTGATGCTGTATATCTGGAAAGCAACATTAGTATTGTAAGGAAGAGTAATAGCTTGCTTAGGAGTTTGACAATCTGAAATGAGGAGGGAGCTGATTAGGCAGTGATTTGAAAATGTTTGGAATGATAGTATGAGCAGGAACCCAATCTTCCCCCTGCCCCATTTTGACTGCAATATAGAGTGGAGTAGATGGACACATTAATGATTTAGAAACACAGGCATTAGAACTGAGCAATGCTCTTTGGCCAGGACAGGGGCAATGCCAACAACTAGTCATATTCTTCAGTGTGCCATGAATTCAAAGTAACTCAGCTGAGTCCTGAAGTATCACCTTGCATATGCACAAACAGAACTAAAAAGCTTGTTTATGTCCTCCTCATGACTCAAACTGAACTTTTATCGTGTTCAAATTTTACTGTTCAGAGTGTGTATGATTAATATAAAAGTCATTTGATGGAATACCTTGTGGTGGTGTGCTACCCCCACCCCATCCTGACCTTTGTTTCCATGACAATGCTCAAGTGATAACCATCTGTGGCAGTCATGATGGATGTATCTGGGTTGTGATGGCTGTATCTGACTCAAAATGAATTTGGGGACACAAATAATGACACAATAGCCAAGGGTTAATTTGAACAGTATGTCCACTCAACAGTGCTGGTCAAGGTCCAATTTAAGCTAAGTGTCAAAGAAACTAACTTTGGTAGTCAGTATGCAAACATGACGATGAGTCAATTATCGTACTCCATAAATAGAGGAGAGCCCAGATTCCACTGAGCTCCCCTGCATGGCAGCAGGCTGCACGCCAGGCTCTCCCCTTGAGTAAGGATGCCTCTCAAGGTTACTCCTCAAGGCTGAGAGATTCCTTGCTGCAACACATTCTCTGTAAGTGATTAATAGCATGCTAAACATTGAAATCTTAGCTAAGTGGTATAAAGGATTGATTGTGTATATGTATTATCCTTTAGATATAATCCATTGACCAAGTCTGAGACTAAGCCTGGATCCAGCTGCACCTAATCTCCCCTCTGAGAAGGAGTTTAGACCGCAGGGGGGTCCTTTCTGAACCTCCTGACTCAATGGGAGGGTTGAGACAGTTTGTCTGACCCTGTTATCTGTGCAGTAAATAATCAAATGTGCCTTGCCATTGAGTCTTGTTAAACCACTGTAACATTTACTATCAAACTTTATTAAATCTCTGTTTTATACCAATTAACGTATTGCTTCTTCTGTCTTACAAGTGAAGTGTGTCACTCCATCCACAACATACCTCAAGCAAGCTTGCAGTATTACTAGAATGGTCAGAAATAAAGGAGCATACATCTTTTGAGAAAAGACTGAAGGAATTTATTTTGTTCAAGCAAGCAAAATTAAAACTGATATGGAATAGGGAGAGAGAGAGGAAAAGCAGCTACTTGACCTAAAGGTAATTTTAACACAGAGTAAATCAGTATAAATGACCATGAATAAATTATATTTAGTCCATTAATAGACTTTTATCCACTGGGATCTAAAACCTTTCTGGAGAACCAGTCCTCTAACAACAGGGGGGTGGGGGTGGAATAATAAATGCATTTAAAATTATTACTCTAAGTTTATGGCAATGGTTATATGCCATTGTGCCAATGAAAGCAGAGATGGGTCTGGATGGACAAGGACACCCATTCCACTTTGTATGTGTAGGTTAGCATATAGCCTGAGGTAGATGTTTTCTATCTCTTTCATTGATGCTATTCCATGTCCTAACAAACAACCCAACAAAACAAAACAAAACAAAACAAAACAAAACAAAACAAAACAAAACAAAACAAAACAAAACAAAACAAAAAATTGAACAGGGAGACAGATCTAGAAATTTCTTGCAACAACTTCCAGTTTCTGCTTCATCAAACTGACCCACAAGCATGCTCTATGAACTTAGCAGGCAGCAGCTCCTCTTGACTCCTAATGGCTTTTGAATACCATATGCTTAAGTCAGCTCTCTCCATGACTTGCATCAACCCTTTCACAACTCAGCTAAGAGCTCTGACTCATTCTTCAAACAGAGAACTTAAAATTACCTGTTATTCAATGCTGAGATTTGCCACATGGCCAGATCATAAGTAACTTTGCAAGTCCATTGACTTGGGACTGTGAGTCAGAAGTCACAGGATTTAAGAGCATCCATATATTGAACTGCTCTCTTTTTACCACTTTCTCTTATACAGCAGACAGCACCTGTATTAAAAAGCCTTAAAAGGCTTTTCTTAGGACATTTTATTTATTCTTCATGCTCTCTCAGGTAGCCTGTAAACACCATTGCCAGAGACTGCCTCTTCAAAACATGCAAAAATGATCCTGAATATTAGCACTTAAAATTTAATTAATTTCTTCCTTTTTTTTTTCCCTTTTTATTTGTTCCCCTCTTTCTTTTTCTTATGTTGAACATTTACTGGTTTTACTTTTTGTTTAATTCAGGTAAAACACCTTTTTAATTAACTTTCTTGCTTCTAGGAAAGAATGAAAAAAAAAAGCAAAACATGAAATAACAAGAACATGAATAAACAGATATAGCTGTAGTAATGATACAAAGGTGAGGAGAAAGTTCTACCACTGACCTTTTCTTGATCACTGATGTACTAGAGCTGTAGGCATCAAAATGTTTCCTCCCATTTAAGCCAACACTTGTGGCTTATTTGTAGACAGAAATATATAAATGATCTTACATGGAGTCTCCCAGATACAGTGCAAATCAGAAGAGTTGACAATAATACCATGTACCATTTTAATTTCCTTAGGAGTGACAAGCAGCTCTGTAACTGGAACATGACAAAGAGCACTGGAATATTAACCATGGTCCTTTGGTTTGCCTTTCTCCTACAGGACGGTATTTCTAGGACCTTTCTCTGCTGGAAAATATCAGGCTTCTCATTTCTATACAATTTGGAGGGGTTTGGGGGGCACAATTTTAATTCTCTCAATTAAACCAACAGTATTCTTTTGCACTCCTTACCAGTCTTAAACTGGGCACCCAACTCACCAGGTGAGGAAGATCCCCAAAATCTTTTCAAATAAATAGATCTAATGATTTTACCCAGATTATGTCACTGCTTTTTAAGAGTAAATATTTGCAGTATCTCTATTTTACTTCAAAAGGGATTTAGAGCAGGATCTGTCTTGATATTTGTGCCTGTATAATGCCAACCTATTGACAACATTAAAAAAAGGGACTGTCATTAAAATAATAAGTAATAAAGTGTTCTGGTAGCTTTATTTAGGTATCTATTCCTAAGAAACTACCCCGACAGTTTTAGTTAAATTATGTAATCCAGCACTACACAATACTAAACCAGCCTTCTTGTCATCTCAGTTCTGGAACCTCTTCTGCCTCAGACTTGTAACATAAAAGATACTTTTTACCCTACAATTAATTTGAAAAATTATATATATATATATATTTCCAAGCAACTTTATTCCAAGAAATGCATCAATTCATTATAGCTCCTAATTTATTTGGGTCCTTGTAAAGTTTCATCTGATAGACATAAAACTGTAAGATGATAGCATTGAAATGCAAGTCACAAGCTTCAATTAGGTACAATCAGAAATCATGTGGTGACTTCATTAAGTATCATTAAGAATGATCAAAATATTGCTCTTAGGAAAAATACATCAAAAGCATGCATTTACACATTGATTAAACAGAATCTGCAATTTCTGAAATCTGGTACGAGAAAAAAGAATGTAGTAAATTAAGTGCTCATACCCTACTTAGCAACAAGGGACTGCTTAGCAACCAACAAAGTGAAAAATAATGGATATGGCAGAGCACAAACTCTCAGCCCCATTCAAAATGGAAGTATTGGACAGCCATAGACAGAAATTAAAATAATTTGCTAGAAATGTCAAAAAATAGAAGTGTTTCTTCTCTCAATAAATTTCACTCATATCAAAGATAGCTAATCTGACCTAAGAGAGAAGCAGCTGGCAACCATAAACTGCTGAAAAAACTGTTACAGTCACAATTCCTCAGTCAACCGATCGCCTAGTGCACATTCACCCTCTTCAGTTTCATATCCACAAAGTCTTTGTTTGCTATGCCTGGTTGTGGGCTCAGCATTCCCTCTTCATGTGGTTTCAGACAGTTCAGGCTATAGCATCTGTACAGGAAGAGTCCATTTCTTAGGTGGTCCTTCTCATATGCATATGTTTTTCCCTGCCAGATATAAGCAAGGTTAGAAACACAGAATCATAGAATCACAGAAACATTTAGGTTGGAAAAGACCTTTAAGACATCGAGTACAACTGTTAATCTAGTACTGCAAAGTCCACCACTAAACCATGTACCTAAGCACCACATCTACATGCATCTGAGATACCTCCACAGATGGCGACTCAACCACTTCCCTGGGCAGAATGTTCCAATGTTTTATCATCCTTTACATGAAGATATTTTTCCTAATATCCAATCTAAACCTCCCCTGGTGCAACTTGAGGCTGTTTGCACTCATCCTATTATTTGCTACTTGGGAGAACAGACCAACCCCCACCTCGATAAGACCTCGTTCCAAGTAGTTGCAGAGGGCAATAAAGGTCTTCCCTGAATGTCCTTTTCTCTAGAATAAACAACCCCAGTTTTCACAGCCACGTCTCATATGACTTTTCTAGACTCTTCACCAGTTTCATTGCCTCTCTTTGGACATGCTCCAGCACCTCAAGATCTTTCTTACAGTGTCAGACCCAAAACTGAACACAGTATTGGAGGTGCAGCCTCACCAGTGTTGAGTACAAAAGGACGACCACTAACCTAGTCCTGCTGGCCACACTATTCCCAATACAAGCCAGGATGCTGCTGGCCTCCTTGGCCACCTGGGCACACGGCTGGCTCATGCCCAACCGGATGCCAACCAGCCCCCCCAGGCCCTTTCCCCCCAGGCAGTTCCCAGCTGCTCTGCCCCCAGCCCGTAGCACTGCAGGGGGCTGGTGTGACCCACGGGCAAGACCCGGCACTGAGCCTGGTTGAACATCATACAATTGGCCTCAGCCCATCGGTCCAGGCTGCCCAGATCCCTCTGCAGAGCCTCCTGCCCTCCAGCACATCCACACTCTCCCCAGCTTGGTGTCGTCTGCAGACTGACTGAGGGTGCACTTGATCCCCTTGTCCAGATCATTGATAAAGACATTAAACAGGACTGGCCCCAGCACTGATTCCTGAGGAACACCATTTCTGATAGGCTGCTGTCTGGATGCAACTCCATTTACTACCACTCTTTGGGCCATCAAATCGTTTTTTTAACCCAGCATAGAGTACACCCATCTAAGCCGTTAGCAGCCAGTTTCTCCCGGAGAATGAGGTGGGAGATGGTGTCAAAAGCTTTACTAAAGCCCAGGTAGAAAACATCCACATCCCTGCATCCACTAGGCGGGTTGTCTTGTCATAAAAGGAGATCGGGTTTGTCAGGCAGGACCTGCCTTTCATAAACCCATGCTGGCTGAGCCTGATCCCCTAGTTGTCCTGCATGTACTGCATGATGGCACTCAGGATGATCTGCTCCATAACATTCCCTGGCACCGAGGTCAGGCTGACAGGCCTGTAGTTCCATGGATCCTCCTTCCTTCCTGCCCTTCCTGTAAATAGGCATCATATTTGATAACTTTCAGTTGACTGGGACTTCCCTTGATAGCCAGAACTCTTGATAAATGATTTAAAGTCTTTTGGTGAGCACTTCTATCACCTCCCTCAGTACACTCGCATGGATCCCATCTGGCCCCATAGACTTGTTTGTTTCTAAGTGGTGCAGCAGGTCATCAACTATTTCCCTGTGGATTTTGGGGGCTCATTCTTCTACCCACCCAGGTTCATGCACATTGTCCAAACACAGCAGAAAGCAAGGAGGTATGAAATTTCACATCTTGAGATTCTGAGCTTAATTCCTTGAAATAATGTGATTTTATGGATATACCCTTTAAGAAAAGTTCTTTTAGGTTTCAGTTTCCTAGCTGTCATCTTTCTCCAAATGAAATCCTTTAAATATTTGTCTTTGACATTTCTAGCACTTTTGAACAGTAGTGAATTATTCTTTCTCTTAGAGAGGTTAATTGCAAAAAAACCTGTTAATTGCCTTCCTTGTTTTTTAGAAGCCTGAGAAACCAGAACTATTTATTAGAATCACTAATGAGAAAATATTAAAGATTATGGAATGTACACAATTGCCATTGAATACTCAGATTCTGTGCGGTCTGCCCCAGACTAAATGAAGAAGGTGTTCTAGTGAGATAAACAGATGTTGAAAAAAGCTGTGCAGGGAAATCTCTTCCGGCACAGAATCCTGCAAATGCCACAGCTCGAACCTAATAGGGCTCACTTACTCATCAGCACAGGTCTTATAAGGAGCAGCTGAGTGAACTGGGATTTTTTATTCTGGAGAAGAGAAGGTTCAGGGAAGACTTTATTGCTCTCTACAACCACCTGAAATAAGATTGTAGTGAGGTGGGGGTAGGTCTTTTCTCCCAGATAATAAGCAGTAGGACAAGAGGAAAAGGCCTCAAATTGTGCCACGGGAGGTTTAGATTGAATATTAGGAAAAATATCTTCATGTAAAGGATGGAAAAGTATTGGAACATGCTGCCCAGGGAAGTGGTTGAGTCACCATCCCTGGAGGTGTTTAAAAAATGCGTAGATGTGGTGCTTAGGGACATGGTTTAGTGATGGATTTGGCAGTCCTGGGTTAACAGTTGGACTTGATAATCTCAAAGGTCTTTTCCACCCTAAATGATTCTATGATTCATCTGCATTTTCAATATAAGCATTGATTAGAACGTACTAATAACACAGTAATTATTATATTGGCTAAGGCCCATAAATTCCTCAAAACCGGTGTTTTTTATTTGATGGAACATTTGTCCACATGGATGCCTGCCTACATTGTCATCACTGATATTAGATACTAGCTTAGTCCTTGAATATATGAATCTTTAGATACCTTCCAAATTTTTATTGCTTTTACTTACTTAGGATAACAAGAGATATTTATGATGTGTATATATACATCTACTTGTATTGTGTAGCTGTTTAAAAATATTGTCTTAGGAAATGCCAGTGACTATGAATTTTACCATGTAAAAAAACAAATCCAAAAAGATACAGATCTCCCCCCCCCCTTTATAATTTTCTTTTTTTTTCTAATTTGCTTATGGCCCTTTATTAACAGAAAAATAAGATCTCAGTCTTTATTCCCTGTATTCAAGACTTGGTCCTGAAAAATCAGTTTTATTCAAAGATCTCAAAGCAGATTGCAAATATTAAAAGCAATACTTTCTGAAGTGACCTCAGATTTTTACTTGACCCCTGTAAAGGAATTACAAATCTGAGTAGGCATGAATGGATGTACATTGCCTAAGGTTTACAAATTACATTTCTCAAGACCTTTCTGCAGTATGCAAATGTTGGTACATTTGCTTATAGCTGAATAAACTCAGGCTCCAAGAGGTTAAGTGGCTGACTCAAGGTTGTAGAGCAAAGTGATTCCAGCACCATGAGCAGACCCTCAGGGTCCTAGTTTCCAGAATCATGTTGTATCTGTTGTATTGATTCTCCCTTTGCAACCACTCCAATGTGTTAATGGGCTATGAAGCTAACGAAATATTAAAAGAAGCTTAAGAATTTTATCTATGGATGTTGGCTGGCCACCTAGCTCTACAAAAGGAGGTTTAAGAGAGAGAGAGAGAGAGAGAGAAAGAGAGTGCTCGCAAGGAATAAAAGGAAAAAGGAAAAATGTCAGAACTGATTGATTAAGGGAAGAAGTAGGTACCTGAGAAATGCCTGGTCTGATGCCAGTACTGGTTCAGGTCAGACAGGGCTATTTTTAAACTATTTGGTATTTTCAGAAATTGATTACTTGGCTAACACATTAAGAAGTAGCTCTACACGTTCATTTAATGGGCCAGTGCCTCTGGAACAGTCACATTCAATCTCATCTGCTCCTCGTTAAGTAGTGTTTTCTTCAGTGTGTTTATTTACTGCCAATGCTGTAAGCATAAAATATATAACAAAAAATAAATAATACCTTAAATAGTCTTTCCGCCATATGGGCCTTCAGGACAAGTGACTTCACTTCAGGCCTTGTGAGATCAGTTAGGGCTCAGACATCAATTCTTATTCTTTCATATACCTGCAAATTGAGCAATACTTTTTTTCATACTGTTAGCTTTTTAATATATAGCCACCTCAGTCTAAAGCTGCCCTGAAACAAAGTGTGGTAGGTTCTTACAATAAGCAAAGACAAATTAATAATGAATCATTTTAATTTGATGACGCAGTATATATTGGAGTAAGAGCAGAGTATTTTAGGTGAGGCAAAAGCACTAAAAACTTTTGGAGAATAACTAAAAGTCTGCTGATGTCTTGATTAATGTGCAGATAGGGGATGGCTATTGGACTATTTAACTCTTTTCACGGACTTTCCCAAACAAGATGATACTCACAGCTACTTTTCCAAGTAGTGGCATCTCCATTTTTCTAAAAGACATTTCTAATAAAGGCAGCCCCAACCAAAATAAAGATTTTTCTTAACCAAGTTGCCAACAATTACATGTTCATGCCATTATCTGCTGTGATGCTGGGAACAGCCAGATGACTGGAACTAGGTAAAGTATTTCTGTTACAGCACTTCGGTGTCACATCAGAGTTTCAAGAAAACACACAGAAGGCGGCTGTAATAATAACCATAATAACAATACCAACAACAACAACAACAACAATAATGATACATTCTGACCATGAGAAACTGCATTCTCAGCATGAGCAATACAGATCTCTTACCTACACTAAGGCCTGCCTTCCACCATACTTATTGTTAATAAAACAGCATGGCAAAAAAGCTCAACCATCTCAGCCAGTGAGGGAGAAACAAATTTTTAGACTCTCAAGCTAGCCAGTTAATTTGTAATGTGGGTATTTGACTTATGCTCACAGATTTAGAAAGGTTCCCTTTAGTCTTTAATTTCTCTAAAAGCGTGATCTTGCAAGGCTTGGGATGCCTTTGTCTGT
Organism: Falco biarmicus; assembly: GCF_023638135.1. NCBI lineage: Eukaryota > Metazoa > Chordata > Aves > Falconiformes > Falconidae > Falco > Falco biarmicus. The sequence continues at coordinate 13,702,933 of NC_079310.1, read as the reverse complement.
TATTGTCCCAAAGGAAAGCCAAAACTGATGCAAACTATGAAATGGGCAGTCTTCTGCTGTTGCAATGGCATCTTAAACTTTTTTCTGTAGAAGCTGTTCATTGATTCGCTATACAACGTACATATAGACAACTGCACAGAACAGTTCTACTTGGTCAGGGCTGTACTATAAAAAGATATTTTATTATTATTTTATTATCTTAAATATTATAATGATGATGATGGAAAATAAAACTATTGTCAGCTTAAATGACACCTTATAATCTACCGTTCTATTTAAGCTCTTCGGTAGAAGGTATATAATTTTGGTTTTCACTGGAACTGTCAGTATTTTTTTGTAAATGTCAAATATTTACTTTTTGATAAATAATTCATCAATTATTACAGAAAATCGAATAAAAAAGCAGTGTTGAAGAATTAGACAGAGATGAGGGAATGGTCTTTCCTCCTTTATATTAAGGGGATGTGCAGAAGGTGTTGGATCTTCATATCAAGTTGTATGACTTCAAGTCATCCAGTCTTTAGATGCTCACTAAATTTCTGCTCTGAAGTGTATTCCTATATCAAGTTACATTTCAATAGTTTATTTAAGTTTTCTTTCCCATTGATAATGCCTCTGCAGTTCCCTAAGTCTTTTAAAAGAAAAAAAATGACATAGTTAAGATTTTATTTTTTCTTCTGTTGTATATATCTGGCCCTTGCAGGACCTCTTGCTCACCAAAGGGACTGTACAAGACAGAGCATCAGAACAGAGCTCTCAAGTCATATTGCTCACACCCAATGTTCACACTCAGCATAGGCTTCATTAGCCATTGCTTGGTAGACCCAGAGGTTTATCCATTCCAGCAATAAATATTTCCATATTTTAATAGATCTCAAGTAAGGCACATGCTGTAATATTTTAACACATTTTTGTTTCATTGATTTCATCCCATCATTCTTAATTATACCCCCTATGAATCTCTTGCTAAATCTCTTTAATTGCACAATTGTATATTTTCTTTCAACTCAGTCAAATGATATGTACCTAATTCAGCTCATCAGGCTTTAAATTTTCTTCAACATGGAAGGAACTACTCACTATTCCTTCCACAAGACTGACAAAACCTCCAGTGTACTCCCAAAGGATGCTTCTGGATTAGAGGAGCTCACAATACAGGATTGACATCAGGGCAGAGGGATGTGGCATTTGCTACAAAGCATTAAAAACCTTTTCCCCTCACATTTAATATATGAAATTACATATTATTTAACTTACTGGAAAAGTTTAAGAACAAAATTGCTTTATAAGCCACTTCAAAAATAACTGGATTTGTTACTCATTGCAATGATAATCATTTGCATATCTACTCACTAAGACTTTTGAACCCATCTTTATAGGTGGGGATCCTAAGGCAAAAAACCACAATGGAATCCATCAGAAGTCAAACAAATCATTACTGCTGGGAACAGAAGCAACATCACTTCCATTTCACTGAAAATACAGCATTTCACTGTCATTCACCTTCATTCTCAAAGCCACATCCCGTTGTCATTGAAAAACTTATTCATTTTATGTTTCCAGAGATTAATAAGGAGGACCTCTTGCATTAGGCATTTCTGGGGTGTGAATTTTCAAACATGTATACATTTATATCTAACTCATTAAACTCTTGGATCATTGAACATTTTTGTCAATGTCTAGTGGTCATCCTTATGTCCTGGTATAAAAAAGATCACAAACCCAATAACAACTTCAATATAGACTTCTTCATTGAAATATTCCTCAAAGAAAATTTTGTATCACTATCTGAACAATTGTCATTATAAACCCAGAAAGTCTATCTATCAACACCTTGGTCTTTAATGATAAGAAAATACAGATAAAAAGCATGATTTTTTTTCCTTTGTAAAGCTAAATAAACTTAGTTGTTAAAATTCTGAAAAAAGAATGGAGGTTAATTATTTAGAGGTGCCATTTCATAGCTTCAGAAAAAGAAAATAAACAAATTCATTATTATTAATTGACAATATTTTACCAGTGTGTAGGGATCCCAGAGAACTAAACATTATGCAAGCTGCAAAATACAGAATTAAATCTTGACTGTGGTAAAATGAGTGCAATAATTCTATCAAGTTCACTGAAAATTTCATCCCTGGCTAGAGACAGTCTCTCTTCTGAAGAGTATTGAAAATTTAGTCCCCAGTTTTTCACACACACAATGTGCATAACTTTTCTCAGGTGATTAGTAAAGCTCCTTTTTTATTCATCCCCAGCACCAAAACAAATTACAAAGATAAAAGCATTGCAGAGACCGAAGTGAAGTTGGATTAGTTGTCTGTGATGCCTTTATCATCTGTGATAACTTTACTCAAGGTTACACAGGTTTTTAAGAACTAGATTGGGGGTTAATTTAATAGACGATGTAACCAGTGGGTGTAATAAACAAATCTGAGGAAAAGGAGAAAGAAGTCTCACAGTAATTCAAATGGATATTTAAGAGGGACAGATTGGTAGTTTATTTATTTGTGAATGTTTTATGTTGGAAATAAACTGCATGTAGATCAGAGCAGAATGAGCCCATGGCATGGCACTCTTTCTTCAGGATGTGTCTTGCCAGTATTGTTTTCTGACTTGCTATTTTGCTGTGAATGCTTCAGGAAACCCTTACTTCTCTCTGCTCTTCTAATTGAGATCACCTTTTCATTTTAACTCAAAAAATCTACTAAACTGTGTTTCATTTCTGAAGTTTAAAAGGCCTGTACTTTCTTGAATGTGAAACTTGAATAAGCGCAGTGGGTTTCCTGAGTGAGGCATTCCCCAGCACAAAAAACTCTTTTCATGTACTGTTCCAGGGGAGTCACGAGACATACTGAGGTGCCACGATGGATCCGTGTGCCTTCACTGCCTGCCAGCTTTAGCATCATGGCAGATTACACAGCTTTACTTTGTTCTGTCTGCAAAGATTTTGTTTCTGCAGTCAACTGAAGCAACTGGGGGAAAGAAAAACAGGAGATTCAATACTTTCTGCTATCCAGTACCTATTTATCCCATTTATTCTAGAGAGATGCATAGCTATAATATATGACTGAACTGAGTATATTCTGGATATCCAAGGTCCCAAAAAACCTCCGTTTCACAAAGGGTTTTGAACATTTTGTTTAATTTAATTTAATAAATTTTCCCAGCTGATACAAATTTCTAACTTAAAAGAATTAGCGTGAATAATAAGTAACTTAGAAATAAACCCCAAAACAACAGCAACATCTTGAAACACATTTGTCTTCAAAGCTCAGGGGCTGATCACTGTTGAAGTTCTATGAGGATTTTCAACAAAACTCCAGAAGGGCTTACAAGTGACTGGAGCTTTTGCTGGCTGTTAGGATGGCAGTTTTTAAACGCTGAGCACATTTCACTATCAGTGCTTTTGTCAGGAGAAAAATACCTAGATACCTAGATCGTGTTACCCTAGAAAGATGAAAATGCACCCAACTGTTGCAAACCCATTACAGTTAAATACAGACTAACTACATAACTTTTATTTCCCCTCCGCCCCTCCATTTTCTATCATGAAAGCAAACAAATAACTAAAACCCATTTATGTGGCATTTAATTTATCCTTGTACTTGTAATTTATTAGTACTGTCCATTTACTTTTTAATGCCTCTGCAGCAATGATGGTGATTTTCACTTCTCTCATCCAACTATTAAAATAAATCTTCAACAAAACCTGAGGAATGGAGGAATAACTTAAGAGGTACTATTGTTCAAAGTTACTCTTTTCTAATTAGTCCAGTGTTGAATCATTCATCCATGCTTTGAAATCTGAAATTAGGGAAGGTAGGGCTGGAAAGAGAATAACAGACCAGTGACAAGACCTCTTTAAATCTCCATTCTTAAGAGATAAGGGGAAAAAAACACACCTAAACCCATATTTTTTCATTTACTTTCTTTTCTCGTTATAACAGTAGCACAGAAAACTAGCACTTAAAGCTGAATTGATCGCTGGGTAGATGACATATAGCCTTTATGACTGGGGAAAAGAAACTGATAAATGGTGGGGGTTTTTTCCCCCTTCACAAACTTTTTCTAAAGCTGCAGAAAATGTGTCATGCATAAAAAGTATGCAATTTTCATGTAATTAGAGGAAAAGGAGATGAAAATTAGTTCCATCAGAACAATCAAGGATGGTAATGTGGCATGGATTTGTCAGTGCCTATTTGTCATGAAAGCAAAACCCAACAAGTGTTCTATATTTTATTTCATTATTATCATTGCTATACCTTAAAAAAAAAACACTTCTAAAACATCAACAAAATAAAAGTTTAGAATTGTGGTGTAAAAAAAACCAAACAACAACCCACTGAATAAATTAAAATATTCTCATTTTTTTTATAAAACTTGTTCATTTTCTGTTCATATGAGAGACTAGATTAGCTTTGTTCCTTCAGAGAGAGTAAAAACTGTGATTCATTCTTATGTTATTGAAGCTTTGCTCCAGTATCGTATCTCTGGGTTAGCTGTTTCCATTCTGCAAATTCATATAGCAACCCTTGCTCCGTTAAAGACACCCCTATTCATCCCACTAAGTAATAACTGAGGCATCCAAATTAGGAGTGCAATCATCCTAAATTGCCCTATAATCTGTCAGAAAAAGAAGTGCGTCCCACTGCGCCTGAGAAAAGTGTTAATTCCTGACCCGTCTTCACCTGCTTATAGAGGAAGGTCAAATGAGTAGTCCTAAATTGTGTAACTCAGGTAAGCACCTAAAGCTAGTCAGGGTGGATCTGAGCTTGTACAAGAACCTCAGCAACACTTTCCATTGGTCCCGTTACACCTTCACTTCTCCCCATGAACTTCAGTAGCAAATAAAAATATAGCTCCCTTGCACAGCATGTTTTATCAACAACAATTAAATGACCAAAGGGATGAAAATGTTAACTCATGTTGTCTGTTTTCTCAACATTTCCACAGAGTGTATAAATTCACTAGACCCATGGCTGTATGTTTGCATAGTGCCTGGGGAAAACACAATAAAATAATAAAAGCAAGAGAGCTGTAAATCAGTGTCAGTAATAATAATTCAGGATGATAATATCTGCCTTGCAGGGTCAGATCACAGGTCTGTCTAGCCTAATATTCTGTTGATGACAGTGGTCAAAGACAAATACATAAGGAAAAAATAGCAACAAGGCAAATATTCAGTGGTTGCTCCCCTAGTTTATTCTCTCAGCTTCTCAAAAATCTGTGGTTTAGATGCTGATGACTCAAACCATGGTATACATTGTTGATATGGTTCTATTTACTTCTGGGAGGAAGCACTGAGCATTTACAACAGTTAGTGAAAGGTTTAAAAATTGCTGATCATGAAATATCCCTTCATTTATTTCCTATAAATATTTTATCTTATTATAGTCTAGTTATGCACCAAAAAACCCCCAGCATTATACACAGACACACTCCCCAATTGGTTACAGGCTACCCTGATTATAAATGCAGAGCCCTTTAGTTAAAGGTTGCTGACAGTTAATATATTCCCTGTTTTCTCCCTTTGGACTGAAGGTGGGAGACAGTTGCTCTCAAGTTGCATATGGCTCTCTCGAGCCATCCATGATAGGTCTCTTCTCAGTCTTTCAAGCTGGCATATGGACAGATTTCCTGCTAATGCAATAGGAAAAACAAAAACAAGAATCTGAGGAGACAGAGAGTAGAAAACTGTTATAAATGGTGACTTGAGTATTCTGAATAATGGATTTCTCCTGATGGTACTCGCTGAGCCAGTGTATGTGAGCATGCAGCAGGGGAGGAATTGCTGACGTCCCCGAAGAGCAGAATGGAGGGGATGATGGCATTGCCCAGGGGCAGGCCATACGCGGCTGCCTCATGCAAGCCTCTGTGGATAACTGGCTAGCTGAAAAGGGTCACATAGACATAGTCCAGCTGGCTGGACAAAAATGCACATTGCTCTCAGCTTATCTGAAGTAAAGCAAAAATACACTATCCCTGGCTGTTCTTGTTACACAATAACAAGAAGATTGTGGTGGGAAAAGAATGTTGCAGGTGGGAACAGATAACTACAGAAGAGAAACTAGGGGCGGGCTTGGTATTTAGGCAACTAACCAATAATGAGCTTAACTTTTGTAATATGTATGAGCTAATTATAAGAAGGCATAAAAGGTGACTGTAAGAGACAATAAACAAGTCTGCTGATCACTCATATTGAGTGACTGTGTCTTCCCTCCGTCGCGACAAATGGCTCCCGAACAGGGACCCTAGAGAGGGCTGAACCTGCGAGCCACGGTTCGACGGAGATTCGGGTACCGGTGCTGAAAGCAGCGCAGGAGGCGGAAGGGCACAGTCCCCGCGCCCGGGAGCACCTACAGAGGGTCCCGCCGGCCACGCGTCGCCGAAGTCTCGCAAAGGCTGCAACAGCGCTGACGAGAGACAGTATGGAGAGACAAGCGACGTACGATTCGCTCATATGCTTTTTAGAAAAGCGGAGCGTTCAGGACATAGATTGTAACAAGGAATTACCCGGGTTATTAGCGTATGGGATAGCATCCGGGACCCCCACGGCAGCGGCGAGCGGCGGCGCGCGGCCCGGCAGGCCCTTCCCGGCCGCGGTTTCTCTCCAAGGCGCCCCCCACCCCCCTCCGATCGGCGCCATGGCGATGCAAGCGGCCAAGCGAGCTGACATCTGGCTGCCCCCAGAGGTCAATCGGATCCTTTATATTCGGAACCTGCCGTATAAAATCACAGCGGAGGAAATGTATGATATTTTGGGGAAATACGGACCTATTCGACAAATCAGAGTTGGAAACACTCCTGAAACAAGAGGAACAGCTTAAGCTTCTCAAGGGAAAATACGGAATTGATTACAAACCCACCAAAAAAAAAAAAAAAAGTGTTTCAGATGTCCCCTACAAGAAATGGGTTTCTGCCTTGAACTAGCAAACATCTCTGTGTTTAAAAAGAAGCCTTTTTGCCTTGATGGAGATAATTAATTCTGTATTCTGTATTTATGCTGCATTCTGAATGTGGAAATTGGTTGAGACTAGGAGGCTGGCTTAAAGGCATTTTGTAAACGGGATTATTATTTTTGATCATTATTGTAATAATAGTTTTTTGATCAAAACCAGCCAAAATTATTTGTAAGCATTAGGCATATCTGAAGAGAATGCCTTTACTTGAATCGGCAGTTAAGGTGTAGTTTAGTCTGATGCTGTGGTTTTATCTGCTTCTGGTGAATTTTTGAAGTGATGAAATCAGAGATACAAGGTATACTAAGAATTATGAGGTAATAAGGTAATAATCTAAGTAAGGGTGCTGTCTTTTATATCTACAAGTGCAATATGCTTTTATGTAGCAGAGAGAAACTTTAACAATAATGTTGCTTGAGCGAGATGTGCATGTGACAACTTGGGAAAAGGGATATCACAACTGGAGTGCAACAGTGTTTCTATGTCTGGCAGAGTGAAATCTGTCAAGACCTGAGTTTAGACAGTCTAAAATAAATTGTCAGTATTCAGAAAACCCATCTTAAGCCTCTTTTGCTTACATAGTGTTATGAAAGTCAACTGCTATTGTAGAGAATTAATGATTTTTTAATACATATTAACAAATACTACTATTTTAACTTGAGGCAGTTGAGTAAGAAATACTCACGTGTAGCATTTGAGGGAATGTCAGCATAAATCGCCCTTACAGTAAGACTGCATTTTTAATTACTGTACTTGTTAAGATTCGATGATGCCATAAGCCTTTTATCACAGATTAGTTCTGAACTAAAAGGTGTGTGCACATGTAGATATGCACATTTGTGTTATTTTCCTTAATTGGCTACAAAATAATATAATTAGGTTGGGGACTAGATCTTGGGAATTTGTCTATTATACTTCTGTTTGTTAAGGAACGTGCATAACATACAGCACCCATGTAGGCTTGGCTTGTGGCATAGTTGTCAAATTTAGCATAGACATTCAGACAGATAAGCAACGTACTCTTCTTGTGTGTATCACCTACAAGCCATTATGGCTTAGTGTGTAAATCTGTATGTAACTATTGAAAAATCCACTTATGAATGTATATAGCTTAGAACTAATTTTTTTCCCTTTGTTAATTCTTTGATATCAACGAGGTATTCTTCAGAAATTGTATGGACTGGTTGGTTGCATAAGGGCAGTTGTTATTTGGACAGAAAATTGTTAATGGTCAGGGATTTTCCACTAAAATATTTGCAAATATTCCTAGTCAAACATCATTTTGGTTTCTTTTTGGGTTTTGAGCTTGCATTAGTCCATGTTCAGAACTTTAAAATTACCTTTGAATTTTTTAAACTTTTTATATCACTGGAACAGGAAGAGTATCTAAATTAAAGCTTCAAGCTAACTTTATTTTTCAAGTATTTCAGGAATTATACTTCTGAACTGAGATTTTATAAGTTGGCTGTGTATTTTCCTGTGATAAAACGCTGTTATTGAAAATGGTCAACCAAGCCTATGTCGCCCAAAATAAAAACAGGGGAATTGTGGATAACTGGCTAGCTGAAAAGGGTCACATAGACATAGTCCAGCTGGCTGGACAAAAATGCACATCGCTCTCAGCTTATCTGAAGTAAAGCAAAAATACACTATCCTTGGCTGTTCTTGTTGCACAATAACAAGAAGATTGCAGTCGGTAAAGAATGTTGCAGGTGGGAACAGATAACTACAGAAGAGAAACTAGGGGCGGGCTTGGTATTTAGGCAACTAACCAATAATGAGCTTAACTTTTGTAATATGTATGAGCTAATTATAAGAAGGCATAAAAGGTGACTGTAAGAGACAATAAACGAAGTCTGCTGATCACTCATATTGAGTGACTGTGTCTTCCCTCCGTCGCGACAAGCCTCTACCCGGAACGTCCCTGCTGCAGCCAGAGCCCCTTGTGTGCTGTATGCTAGTGGTGGATGGGACAGCACTTTTCCACTGGTGTTTTCATTTCATAAATGCATGTGACACAAATCTGAAATACTTATTCAAGGAAAAACAATCTTTTGCTTTGCTATGAAAGGAGTTTGTCAGGTGCTTCTTAAGACAAATGCTTTGGAAACTACAAAAGCTCTTATCTGCTGTCTTATGTCCATGGAACAACCAAAGAGATTCAATAATTGTTTCCTTCTTTAAAAAGCAAAACTAATCCCTGAACCACAGCAACGTCACAATGAGGACTCAGTTTGGGTTGGAAAATATGAGGGTATGTTAAGGGCTGAAAGAAAGTTGGAGAATGTAAGTCAAAATTCCTGGAGGAATATGACTGAGACAGTAGGTATTTATGATTGTTGTTTGTTTGGGTAGCAGTTGGGTGGGCCTTTTTGGACACACACACACCCTTTCATGCAAGGAATTAGCATGTGGTATCTGCTGTTACTTTAAGCTTGCCCTTCTGCCATCGCTGGCCAGCTCCAATGGCAAGAGTGAAGAGGAGCCATGGCCTTGCTTCCTTTTCCATTTGAACCATCTAGGACTGGCAATGACTGACTCAGTGTTCAAACTCCTTGCTCAAAATTATCCTTGACTAGAGGAAACTGAGGTGAAAGTCCTTCTAAAGTTGTACTTCATAGGCCAAGAACTATCATTATATAGTTCTCATCAGAGGAAAATTCACTTCTCCCCTGGTAGCCTGCTCAGGTGCTCCTCCCATCTCGGCCTGTGCAAGCTGGGCCTACGTGCTGCACTGGCTCAGTGCAGGGCTTCTGGGAGAGAAGTGAATTTCGTACCTCCTTAGGTTTCAGTCAGTCTGCATTTTGCATAAATATATACACAACTTCAAATAGTCTCTGTAAAATAAAAATACTGACATTTATCACTAATAATATCATTATCTAGACTAGTTAAAAAATAATCATGAGGAGGAAAAAGTATCTGGGGAAGAGTTATTCAATTTAGTAAACTTTTTGTTTGAATTGAGTAATTATTCTTCTAAAGCCAAGATTTGCTGGGCGGAAAAAAAACTCTTCAAGCATTTTTTCCATTACTTCAGCTCTGCATAAAGGTGGGATAAAATATTAACTGTTCCATGACACAAGAAATGTTTTACAGTTAAAATGAACAAAGGGGTTTTATTATTTGTTTTAATCTTTTTTTCCTAAGAAAACAAAATTATGCGGGCCTATTTAACCCCTACAGCAATGTAGGAGCTATGAGGAGTACTCATTTCTTTGTAAAAAACAGAGTCTTATACTGGACCGGAGGAAGTAAGAGGAAATGTAACAAGAGAAATGAAGTCCATCGATACCTTGACATTCCAGACACATGGTTCTGAAGGTCAAACCCGTATGGTCATTGGGGTGTCAGAAACTGAAGAAGCAGATAAACATGAAACAGTCAATATAACCACAGAGCATCTTCTGATGGACACCAAGAAAGGGTACAGAACAAGGAAACCTGGAGGAGGAATTTTCCATCCAACCTGAAGATGGGGGAATTGCTTTTCTTTGGTCACTCTCCAGTTCCTTGTAGTCCAACCTCATCTATGAAAACTGGTGAGTTACCACAGTCTACTGGGGCCAGATATAAGGTTTGGGGACCTTGTCTCTTTACTCCCACAGGCACACATGTGGGCTACTTTGGTGTGAGCTATTACAAAAAGGATAGTTCATTGGTTAGCGTCGTTTGGCATGATCTCTTACAAACAAGAACATCCATGGTTTTCCAGGCAAAAATAACATGTGCATGTGCATATCTAGTAAGTGTATTACATTCTGGGAAGTGTCTTCACATCTGATCTGCCCAGTGTTCCCTCAGCATCTCAGATTTGCTGGGTCAAAATGCAGCAATTCATATGTATAATATTTCTAGATTTTTTCAAAAGTATATGCTAGGCAGCTACTGTGTAAATGTTTTGTGGGATCTTTAGAGTTTGGCATATAAATTGAAGGTACTATATATGTTTAAAATCATCTGACCTTCTGGGACTGACCTGGAAGTTTTAGATAAATATTGACTATAGCTTCATCTGAAAAAAAAGAACATGCACCTATTCCAGCCATTTTGACGGGCTGACTTTCCATTTGTTGTCCCTAGAAACCTAGGGCTTTCCTCTCTGCAGAGGTGGCAGGACATTAGAAGTAAGGCAGAAATGAAAGCGAGGTAATTTGTTGCTAAATAGAGAGAGATCCCCATAGTGAAATGCAGTACTGCTGGTTCTGGTGTCCAGTGAAATCTGAATCCAGCCATTTTACTCATGGGAATAAAAGGGAAGCTATATGATTTACAGCCTCCAAAGGATATAACAATGACAGGACACGAATACCAAGAAGGATCAACTGATCTTCAGGACTAACTCCTGACCCCGAACAGTAAGAGATATAGAAATGCTTTTTACATTGTCTTTATGTCTTCGATTCCCTTTAACAAGAGTCACTTAGCTTCCTGATCATGACATCACACATAAGGAAGGAAGAAATTGTCCATTTTAAGGTAGATTTGACTCTCATGTTATGCTGCTCTTAACGGTACCGGGGAAGTTGAGTATGAACAAAGCAAAGACATGCTATAGCCATACATTTTCTAGAATGCTCACTTGCTTCTTTAACATGCCAATATTCTGCTTGGTATATGGCTTTGGCATCTTATTCTTTCTTGTTAGGAGAGATAAAGGAATAACAGAATGTGGACACGGCACTGAACACAAAAGTGGCACAAAGTAATTTTCTTTCCTGGCATGACTTTTTTTTTCTTATTATTAAATTTTCTGGTCATGGCTGTTCAGCCTCCCCCACCTCCCACCCCCCCCTTACCCCTTCCTACCCCCCTTCTGCTTCCCAGAGATGAGCGACTTTGCCATCCTTATTGAGTAAATAAATAAATAAATTCCTGCGAGTCAGCTTGGAAGACTGTTTGATAATCTGAACCATTACGGAGGTGAAATTTCATTACACAGATGGTGACATCCCAATGTCTATCATCAAAACACAGCAGGTAGAAATGATCAGCTAGGCCCATTCCCCAATATAAAATTACACTTACATTAATGTCACTCTAGATTTCATTATGCAGAAAATGATATTGCACAGGTCTCTGGCATAAGGGAGACTGGGAGAGAAGGGGGAAGAAAAAGAGATGAGAATCGGGGTGAGGGAGTGGGGGGAGGATGGGTGGGCATGGAGAAGCAGAACGTGGCCTAGGAATGATCAGCTCTGCTAATGAAATAAATACACAACTGCATAAAAACCTTGCAGTCTTTCTGTGGTGTCGTGTCACTTCTTGATTATCTCCAACCCCAGCTGCCACTTCAGGTTCTGACAGTGCTTAGAAGCCCTCCTGTGGGAATGAGGGAGTTTCACAATTAATTTTTATTAATATTGCCTGACAGTCTTAGTTTAGTGAACAAGGTTCTACAACTTTTCAGGAAGGCTGTTCTTGAGCTGAGTGTATCGGCAGAGGTAAGCCCACATGCACACGTAAGCACATATATGAAATTTGTCATGTGTGGTGAGCAACCTCCCTAGGTGTGTGAGGGTTTGAATAATTACTAATAGCAAATGTTAGAGGCAACATAAAAGGTCTGAGTGAGTCCTGTGGTTTCATTGTTGCCATGGACAAATACGAGTTTCCTTCTATGTAGCTGAACACTGCCCATTAGAGATCTGTGTTTTGTAATAACAATAATAATTAGGTATCAAACAGTTTGGGACCTATCAGTCAAACTAGGGAAAACAACCTACAGGTCTTTTTTCTTTACCTTTTCCCTTTCTTTTCTTTCTTTTCTCTTTTCCTTTTTCCTTTCCTTTTTTTCTCTTTTCCCCACTTTCTCTTTTCTTTTCTCTTTTTTCTTTACTCTTTTTTCTTTTTCTTCTTTTCTTTTTTTCTTTTCCTTTGTCTTTCTTTTCTCTTTTTTCTTCTTTTCCTTGTATGTACAGAGTAAGCTCAGCTTTTCAGTTAATACAAGATTGACATTCAAAAAATATCCATGCAGAATTATCAAGCTCAAAGCCTTTCTTTTCATAGATTCAGACTTTTGGGTAAAAATCCCAGTCATCTTTATCTGTATGTCTGCCTGCCTCTACCTCTCAAATTTTTGTAAACATATTTTGGGGGTTGTGTTTGGAACATGAAACCTACTTTTCATTAAAAGAAAAATCCAACAACAAATGCTTTGGATGTGTTACTCTTCTTCAAAAGTGTTATCTTGCTAAAAATTTGTCTCTTCTGTTTAACAAATGAATCCCCCAAAACTAATGCTGTTCTTTTTCAGGCTCAATTGACCACAATCAGAATATTTCTGTCTGAAATATTTCTTTTGACCCTTATCTATGCTTGCCTTAGGTCTAATGAAGACTCTTGAATATTTGAATTCAAGTATCTCAGCTGCCATTCACCAGTAGGGTCCAAATATCATGTATTGATAAGTATCCCATGATGTAATCTACCCTCTGGTGGCACCACTGTGATTTTCACTGGAACATTGTCACTGTGTGCATGTTAGAGGATGTCATTCAACAAGGACACATCTGAAATAGAGTGATGAGTAAACAATAGCTCTTAGGAATATGCATTAATGCTAAGGAAAACTGACATAAAATATCTGATGAGTTTTCACATATGAAAACAAAATAGTATAGGATGCCAGAAATGGTTCATTTTGATTTAAAAGTGCCATCAGGAAATATTTGCTGTGAGGGTGGTGAGACACTGGAAAAGGCTGCCCAGAGAAGCTATGTATGTCCATCCCTGGAAGTGTTCAAGGCCAGTCTGGATGGGATTTTGACATGCCCCTGCCCATGGCATGGGGATTGGAACTAGATGATCTTTAAAGTCCCTTCTAATCCAAACCATTCTATGGTTCTATGATTTTATTCTGTCATGTTGTTACAGAATCTACCATAGCTGTATTTCTACTTTTTTGCCCTAATTTGAAATTAGAAAAAGTCCTGATACTAGAAAAGAAACCTGCAGGATGGGAAATTCACATTTATGTTGCTCATCTGTCTGTCTTTTAGCAATATCACATATTTTCAATTCAGAATCCAGGTTAATTTTTGAATGTATGTTAAATGATGAGACATGACAGAATTTCCTTGTGTTATTAGTGATCTGTATGATGCTTCTATTTTATATTTTCAAACAGACTAAGACATAGATTCATGCTGTAGTAGGAACCTTAATATTCAATTTACCCTGGGCTTTCATACTTAAAGGAGAGTGAGTAGTAATATGAGAGAATCACTGTCATAGTGAAATAAGTATTATGTGTCTTGAGAAGTTCAAATTGAAGGTGTCTATGTGTTAGCTAGAGCAGGCTGCTTTTATCACCATTTGGTAGGAATCTGATCAACAGAATTAATAGAGTTTAGGGTGTGATACATGTAAGCAAATCGAGGTGTCTACTTTAGGATGGCCTGAACCTCAGCTGAAAATTACTACTGTTATCTGTGGTTTATATAAGAACTCCTTCTGACCTCAAATTACAAAGTTAGTAGTTAGTATCTATAAAAATTTGTTTCCATATTAGACTAGGGTTGCATAGTAATATTCTAAAATATATTTAAGAAAAAAAAAAAAAAGAGGAAGATCCTGGAAGTGTTTATCTCCATGAAATACTGAGAAATTTGATAATTTAAATGAGACAATAAATCTCTAAATATTTAAAATTACTGAGGTGAATTTCACCAAAAAAAACAAAGAAATTTGATTCTGGATTTCAAAATCCTTTAGAACTGATAAAAACTTTGTGTGAAGATATATATATACACAGACAGCTTGCACACACTAACATATATGTATTCAAGCATTCTGACTAGAGGAATGGCTTTAATAAGCAATCATCTGGCAAAGGTTCTTCCAATAAAATGTTATGTCCAGTTTTGAAAAGTGAAAGGTATGAATATTTTAGAAAAACATTTGAAGACTAATTCAAACAGAGTAAGAACCCTTATGTTTTAACCATCGCTGTGTTACATCCTTTATTAAGTAACAGTATCCAGGGTACAAATAATGGATCTTCTTTGCATTTCATTTAACAAATATATTGATTGAAGTCCTTTTTCAAACCTCAGCAGATGGGATGCTTTAGGGGTAATTTTTTCAAAGGAAGTTTGCATGGGGATTTAACCAGCCAACTTCCCTTGATGTTAGTAGGAACTATGTGACTAAACCAATACACTACTTTGAAAAGACACCCCTAAACACCTCATGTTGAATTGCTGGAAGTCTTTGAACTCAGCAGGATCATTGCCTGAATAAGAAGTGGTGGCTTAGATCCAACATATGAATCAGTTATAATAAAAACAGTGCTATAAAAGAGACAAAGATTGCATTTGGCCGAAGAGAAAGGGAAGGTTTGGGTAGCATAAAGCTAGCAGATCTGGTATTAAACCTCCTCTTCCTCCCAATTCCATCTTGGAAAACACTTCTGGGAACATCATAGATTAAGTGGTTTCATTAAAATAACTGTAATTTTCTCCAGTCTGTTGCTAGCAAGGTGGTCCCTACCAGATTTTACTGTAGTACATTTTAAAGCAGACCTTGGCTTGTTCCAGAATGTCATTTATAGACAGCAAGATGATGACCAGCCTGAATCTAAGGGCAAAGACCTACAACAAGGAGAAGTTTCTGTCTGGAGACTGGTCTGACCTAAGACATTATTACTTTAAATTTACACAGAATTTGATTCAAGTAGTTCACTCTATCATAATTTTCCTCCTGACTTTTTTAGCATCCTAGACAGGAACTAATATATGATTAGGGTGAATCAAGGTGGAATCACTTCCAATTCTTCTTTGACTTCATACACTGCCTTGGCAGGAGCTCTGTGTCCCCTCTGTCTCCCATAGAGAAGAAATAGAGGTCTCATAGATGGCTTTTATAGGTCATGCTGAGTGGGAACATACAGCAAAGGTCAAATTCAGCCCAAATTATTTCAAATCATAATGTCATTCTTTGAATAAGCCTTCCTTTATAAAATCTTTAAAACAAAGTATTTTGAACCATTCAGTTGGAGAACTCTGATTTGACTTAGGTTTTGCTTCTGATTATAAAAGAAACATATTATTTTAGGATGAAAATAAAAGGGAAATACAAATAATTACTACAAAATACACAAAATAAAAATAAAAATTAAAAAGATTTATCACAGCCATAGGTAATGTTAGTCTGGCAACATTATTTTGATAGAAATAGTATGCCCAGGAATACGTTGTCATTAGATACGATTAAGGTAATCATTCTAAAATTAGACAGACAGAGATATACCATTGTTATCTCCTGCAGCTGCCTGCCTACCAGATTTGTGACATTTTAGGGGTATCTTTCCAAAGCATCATTCAGAGTTTTAGCTGCATGACTCTCAGAAACATCAACAGAAGCTGATCGATTAAATCCTGCACTTGCCCTCACTTTGAAAAATTTTCCCCTAAGCATCCTGTCTGTTGGGCTTTGGGAAAGGACTTCACTGCTGCCATGTAGAGAAACAAAGAAAATATTCAATTTGTATTAGAAGTCAAATTAAATTAATTTAAATTAAAATAAAATAAGAATAATATAAAATAAAATAAGATAAAATAAAGATCAGTATTTCCACTTTTTCTCTGCTCCCTTGATTGCTGCTCTGGTACTGTAAATGCATTCCAAGCTTTGTTACATCCATCAGGGATGGTACAGATGGACATTTTGCCTGTCCAACCTGACTCAACTGCTTGAAGATTCATCAGAGAGAATCTGTTGGCAATTGCAAATGGATCCAATCCAGAGCCAGCAGATTTTGTCTCTCTAGAGGAAAGCAGGACTGTAAAGGGCAGACTAGACTGGCAAAAATATTTACTTTTGTATTTCATCACTTCAAATTTATAATGGGACAAAATGCCTTTAAAACTTCACCTTTTTAAAAGGACACTAACATATTTTCAGTGCAATTCATTTGCTGGCAAGTCAGACACTAGAGAGAGGGAAGCATTTTAAACTAAAAAAAAGAAAAGAGGAAAGAAGAAAAGGGAAAAAAAAGCAATCAGCAGGGTGACATATACTTTATTAGTCCCTTCAAAATCACTTCCTCCCCTTTCTCCCTTTTATATTTCTTGTCTTTCTATGTGCTCTCCTTGTTACATTACATCCCTCATTTTAGACATTTTAATCCCTCCAAAGGGTTGCATCCCAGTGGCACAGACAGTTGTAAGGTACAATTCTCAGCTACACCATGGCTCTTTTATGGTGCTGTGGCAGCGAAAAGCGGCCTTATAGCCCATGGAACTGGCCACTGTGGAATATCTTCCCCATTACGCACAAAACGGGGTTTCAAAAAGTGAGTAAAGTCAGCACATTGGCTATATAATGGCCTCTGTCACATTTCTCAGTGTAAAAGACCCCATGCCTAGTGTAAGCATGGGGAATGATGAAAGGGGAACTTGCCTGAAGTCTTATCATGGCCTCAAGAGAAAAATTGCACAAAATTCAGGTTGTGATAAAAATCAGGCTACTCAAAAGCCCTAAAGGGTAACTTTTTGCTCCTGAATCAGCCATGGTGCAATGAGCAGAATCAGTCATTTGTTGCCTCTTGTAGAAATATAGAAGTCTTGTAGAAATATGTAGAAGTTTTTCTGGGGTAAATATGAATGTATGGAATTTCCTTACTTCACATCTGAGGAACTGTGAAACATCAGTATTTTCCTTCCTTCTCGTATTCAGCAGCTGAAGGAATTTTCCCTATTTTTGTATTTACAGGTGAAAGCCTTGTTTGCAGCATAGTTAAGAAGACATTTTTGTGTTTTCTATTTTTTTGTAATTGAAGCTTGAGATGGTCACCACAGTCTCTTTCTGAATCCAATATGGTTGTATAACTTGCCTTCTCCTTTTCTTCTGCACCCTGTGTAGTCAGTTGTTAAACAACAATAAAGTTGGTCAGAACATTTTTCTTCCCAGGCTTTCATATATTTGCTTCACCTTATCTGTGCTTCATCTAACTTGGGTACTGCTGGTACTCATAGGAAATGCACTCTGAGGTTCCTTCTCGCTCACCTCAGGGACTCTTCAGTCCTTTGAAGAGCTGCAAGTGACAAAGCCATGCAGAAAGTGCTGAATTAGGATTACCTTTCTGCTAGTTCTGCTTTCCACTAACACCCTTGTTGAAACAGTGAGTCATCCCTCAGCTATGCCACTCCATTTGGGCATACTAAATAATCCTGATGTAAATGTTCACAGCCACATGAAGCACACCGTTGAGTGCTCAATAGCAGGTACACTTCACTGCATATTGTCAGCAGACTGTGTATGGAATTTATTGCTCTTAAAAAAAACACTCTGAAAACATAACTAACTACAAACCATTTTCTGAGGAAGTGCTCTGTGACAAAGGTATGAAGCGGACCTTTACTACTGGCTGCTGGGAATCCAAGTGGATTTCTCAGCTACAGAATGGAGAGGAGCTTCAGGCTCACCTGGTTTGGTGCTGAGCACTGGCCACAAGTTCTGGCATGTTCTCAAGCCCCATCAACATCAATTGAGTTGAAACTCCCTTTTTCCCATTATTCTCTTCCTGTTAGTAGGTTTTCTATTACTTCCAGTGAGTTTTGGGTCAGTACTCCCTGACTAAAGAAATCAAAAGGGAGAGGGGTTAAAGTGGTGATAGGTACCTTTGTGCCTTCTGTATTCTCAGCCCTGACCAGCTGCTGAAGGAAGATAAGGCAGCCTGAGAGCGCCTAGAATTTATATTCTGCACACAATATTGTACATCATATAAATGCTGCTTTGTATAAGTGGGTGGGGTTTATCCTTCTTAATTTTCAGCTTTTTTGTATTCTGGAGACTAGAAAGGAAACAATATGGGCCATTTTCAGTTCTGAAGAATTTACCACTACACTTTCCTACTTCTCTTACACCCTCCAAGAGTACCTTTAGCAGTCTGTTTGCAGCTTTGTTTATTTTAGCATGCTATTTAAATTAAACTGGAAAAGTGATATTGCAATCATTAGTTGGTTCTGCAGTGGATTCCCAGTACATTATTTACTTAGAGGCTTTGAGTTCCTTTAGAAAAAAAGTTCCTGTGCAAATGTCAGTGTTAACTGTATAAATGTACACATATATCTATATATCTATACAGATATATATCGCTAAAGGTCTATGTGTGCATGTCACTACTGTTAATATTATTTTTATTATTTTATTATTTCACTATTTCTTTCCTGTGGTTATTTCTTCTTTTGTTTTTGCTTTTCCTACTCTTTCCTCCAGAAAAAAAAGTTGTGTCACTTACTGTTAGAAAACATAACAGTTTTTAAATCTATTTTCTTCTCTTTTTAATCCTACTTTAATCCTTTGGAGCTATAAACCAAGGAAAATGCCTGGTTTCTACTGTATATATTTACAGCTTCTATTCTAAATAACTTTAGTGCTTTAGGATTTGCAATCACCATAATTTCCTGTATGGAGGAAAAAAGAAAATCAAACTTCTAAGCCCCACAGGGAACAATTCAGCTCCACTGGGTTCTTTAATGTAGGATACATATAAAAGCAATCAGAGCTGTTCTTTCTCCACTACAGCTATTTGGCTCCTTGCTGCCATTGTCTGGCATACTCTTACCTTCAGTTCTCAGGCATAAATGCATTTAAATAACTAAATACACTGAGCCAGTTATTAAATTCACCATCATGCAAAGGATGGACAAAGCTTAGAATCATCTTCCAAAGATGATAATTCTGTAATTCATGTGAGTGTAAGAATTTGCCTTACACAATCTTTACTTGTGTGATAAAGAAAATTATTGATGGAATAGAAACAAAAAGTGACCATGAGCTCATAAACCAGTTTCATCATATGAGCTTCAGAGATACAACTGTTCATGCCCCTATCTTTCTGTTTGCTACTTTTATACTCATTAAATAAAATGTACACAAGAAGAATAGGGAACAGAGATGAAAAGACTCATTAAACCATCATATTTTTGTGTCATTACAGCATTATTGGTTTTATTTTCTCATTCTTCCTAGGAGAATAAAAAGAGAAAGGAAAACATTTCCTAATGTATGATTTAATAATGAGTATGTTTGGTATGAGCTGTGGGATATTTCATCTCTGGTTAACATAGTCAAAACCTGGCCATGTTCATGAAACATCTTGAAAATTAATCCATTAATGCATAAGCCTAAAGCTACAAAAATACTCGCTTAGTAACCCTCATTGAAGTCAAAGGAAGTATAGCACCTACACAGCATTCAAAATCAGTCCTTAAAGAAAGAAAGACTGGAACGGACTATCTTGGTTATTAAATTTAGTTCCTTAGTGTCATATGTAGTTATAAATTTTATGACCCTGAAGCTTCTTTCTAAGAATGAGATAAATTCTTGAATCCTTCTACTCTGAAAGATGGCTCTTTGCCTTGTGTGGTCCTATTTGGGGCATATATTGTCCTTAAGGAAAAGGGAGTTGTCCTCAATATTTAGCCTGTGATACGTTTGTACCAGTCAGCTGTCGATCTGCTGTCTGTCTGTCTTCTAGTTTTTTCAGACTTCCAGTACTACACAGTTTTGCACTGGAAGACTGAACATTTGTTCAGAAGTTTGAAGCCTATTGACAGTAGAAAAGTTCTTTTCAGTTGCCTGTCATGGACTGCTGAGAACAGCTTCCTCAGGGCTAAACAAATGAAGCAACTTCTTGTTCATATAAAATATGTTTCTACACTCTTGATCATCATACTCATCCTTTCCTATGCCTGCTACTGTTCAAAGACAAAGTTATTTAGTTCTAATTTCCTTCCTGATTCTGAAATGGGAGTGATGATGGATGGTCAGTGTGGGGAATTATCTCTGCTGCTTCTAAGTCACAGCTGAGAGTAATCAAGGATAAGCAGCACATGGAGACCAAAATGACAGGACTGACCCACAACTGGTGGCTTTATAAGCAAAATAAAACCTGACATTTGATGGAATTTGACAGAAACAAAAATCTGTGACCAAATACCATGATTCACAGGCTTATAATTCAGGATCTTCAGATCACAAAGAGGTAGGCCTCCTTTTCAAGAAGGAAACCTAACAAACTGTATGAGAAACCAATATCATTGCCGTATCTGAACAACGGCTGTTTTTAGTACAGAATCATGTTTTGCTTTTCATTTTTAAAAAAATTTCTCAAGCTGGGAAAGCTAGCAAAAATAACTGAGTGGAGCAAAGCCACATTCCTGTGTGGATTCTCTGATAGCCAATGCAGGATGGTTTTGGTCAGGATGTGAAATTATCAGAACTGTCGAATAATTTAGTTTGGAAAAAACCTTTAAGATCATCAAGTTCAACTGTAAATCTCACACTACCAGTCTACCACTAAACCATGTCCCTAAGTGCCACATCTACACATCTTTTAAATACCTCCAGGGGTGGTGACTCAACCATTTCCCTGGGCAGCCTGTTCCAATCCTTGATAACTCTTTCAGTGAAGAAATTTTTCCTAACATCCAATTTAAACCTCCCTTGGTACAACTTGTGGCTCTGTGAGAGAAGAAAGAACAGGAAAAGGTTGGATAAGGACTATCATAGTAACAGATTCAACAGTCCTCAGGTTTAAGGCTAGAGCAAAATGATCAGCATGAGAGATGTGAAACACTGTTTTCAGAACTTCTATTTGACTATTTTAAAAGAGGTGAGCCCAGTGCCTTGCACCTACAGACAAGGAGAAAACACAATGTGGAAAAGGTGTTGATTCACTAAGCAGGACTGTGGTGGTGTTCCTGAAGAACCAGCCACAACAGAAGTATGCCTTTAAAGATTTAGTCAGAGAGCACTGAATCTTGAATTGCTATATTTCTGAATAAAAATCTGCTTGAACAAGAAAGCATAGGTGGGATGCAACACCTTCCAGAGTGGTTGACTCCCCCTAGAGTTGAGTGCAAGCATCTGAGAAGTCCTGCTACATTAAAACTGCGCCAGACAAGGTGCTTCCAGAGCATCACATTGCAGCAACCAGAAGCATGCTACAGGCACAAATATACAGACTTAGACTGTGTAGACTAAGAAATATACCTGGTTAAGATGATTATAGTTAATTTTAGCATGTTATCATAGAATCATATAATCATTCAGGTTAAAAAGACTTGTAACCTGGGAGAATAGACCGACCCCCACCCACCTACAGTCCCCTTTCAGGTAGCTGTAGAGGGCAATAAGATTCCCCCTGATTCTCCTCTTCTCCAGACTAAACAGCCCCAGTTCCCTCAGCTGCTCCTCATCAGACTTGTGCTCCAGACCCTTCACCAGCTCTGCTGCCCTTCTCTGGACATGCTTCAACACCTCTACATCCCTTGTGAAGTGAGGGGCCAAAACTGACCAGAGTATTCGAGGTGTGACCTCACCAGTGTTGAGTATGGGGGGAAAATCACTGCCTTAGTCCTGCTGGCTACACTGTTTTAGATACAAGCCAGGATGTTGTTGGCCTTCTTGGCCACCTGGGCACACGGCTGGCTCATGTTCAGCCAGCTGTCAACCAGCACCTCCAGATCCTTGCCCACCAGGCAGCTTTCCAGCTGCTCTTCTCCAAGCCTGTAGCATTGTGTGGGTTTTGTGTGGCCCAAGGGCAGAACACAGCACTGAACCTTGTTGAACCTCATTGTTGGGCCCTTCAGCCCAGCCTGTCCACACCCCTGTGGACAGGGGTCTTCCCCCTTGCCTTCCTGCAGATTAATGCTCCTGCTCAGATTGATTTCATCTGCAAACTTACTGAGGGTGCACTCACTACACTCATCCATATTGTCAATAAAGACATTAAACAGGACTGGCCCCAGCACTGATTCCTGAGGAACACCATTTCTGATAGGCTGCTGTCTGGATGTAACTCCATTTACTACCACTCTTTGGGCTCGGCCATCCAGCCAGTTTTTACCCAACAAGGAGTATGCCCTTCCAAGACATGAGCATTTTCTCCAGGAGAATGCAGTGGGAGATGGTGTCAAAAGCTTTACTAAAGCCCAGGTAGAAAACATCCACATCCCTGCATCCACTAGGCGGGTTGTCTTGTCATAGAAGGAGATCGGGTTTGTCAGGCAGGACCTGCCTTTCATAAACCCATACTGGCTGAGCCTGATCCCCTAGTTGTCCTGCATGTACTGCATGATGGCACTCAGGATGATCTGCTCCATCACCTTCTCCAGCACTGAGGTCAGGCTGACAGGACTGTAGTTCCCTGGATCCTCCTTCCTTCCTGTCTTAGATGGATGTCACATTGGCTAACCTCCAGTCACTTGGGACCTCCCAGGACTGTTGATAAATGATGGGAGTGGCATGGTGAGCTCCTTTGCCAGCTCCCTCAGTACCCTTGGGTGGCTCCCATCTGGCCCCATAGACTTGTGCGCATCTAGGTGGAGCAGCAGGTCACTGACTGTTCCCTCCTGGACTTTGGGGACTCCATTCTTCTCCGCATACCTGTCTTCCAGTTCAGGGGGCCAAGTATCCGGAGGGAAACTGGTCTTATTATTAAAGACTGAGGCAAAGAAAGCATTAAGTACCTCAGCCTTTTCCTTATCCTTTGTGGCAATGTTCCCTGCTACATCCAATAAAGGATGCAGATGATCCTTGGCTCTCCTTTTGTTTCTAATGTATTTGTAAAAACATTTTTTTGTTATGTCAAAGGTTCCATGTATAAACAGTTTCTCTCTTCTTTAATCAGCCATAAATATGTGTGGTTGTTGGAAGAAATTAATATATTATTATTTACATTTGTCTTATATTCAGGTGCAAAACATAGAAAGGGACATACATAAATACACGGGCATGCATCAAAATGGTATATACTCCATATTCTCAGGAAACTAGGTTAAAAATGTACCTGATAGAACAAATGAGAATAAAGTAGCTTTGACATTTAAAAAATACTGTGAAAATAGTTTTTAATTTTCCCATCAAGTTCTAAAAAACACAAGAGTTAGAAATTTAAAAGCAAAATGCCCCAAATGAACATACAATATCACCTGAAAACCTTTATTTTAGGGTTCATAACACACCAGTTCATTTTGGCTTCATTCTTTTAGCACATGCTGTCATGCTTTTGGGTTTCAGCTGGTAAAAGAAAAATAAAATGTGATGAGGAAATTCTGTAAAAGGAGTATTAGCAAGTTGGCTGAACACACCAAGTCCTTGAAAGCCCACAAGAAAGTTTATTCTTTTGGCCATCCTAATGTCAGGAACAAAGTTACAATGATATTTGGAGACCAATTCTCAGCTGGCATCAATTGGCATAGCTGCACAATGGAGCTATTCTGGATGAAGCTTTGCTGATTTCCATCTGTAAGGGATTTGGTTTTAATCTTCTGATACTGACTACCATTATAGTCTTCTCCAACTGACTCAAAAGAAAAGACCTACTCTTTTCCATTGGGTAATGCATAACGATTCCCTAACGTTTATACCAAGTATTAAATGGCTAACACTATAGGGAGAGTGGTTCTGGCTTCACTGGTCTTCTTAAACTCTCCCATATCTGTGGGAATCTTGAAACTGAGTGAGAATAACTGATTCAAATGTGATGCTTCCCAATGTTTCCTTTCCATAACATTGTCATAAACAAAATTTTTATTTCTATTCATCCACTACTTCATAGCTCAGAAAATCTGGCACTTTATTTTCTTGTTTTAACAGTTACTTGTGTATTACCCTTTGGATATAGTTATTTATTTTATTTTATATCCTCTCTTTGCTTCCAGTCTTTATTTCTTTTCCTTTTTATTTACCAGTAGGGAGACTTAGATAGGCTCAGTTTTTTAATCCTCTTTAAAAATTTAAAAAACCCAATTAAGTCTGCACAAAGTCTTGTTTTTCTGAAGGAAAAGAAAATCAGGCTTCCTGCAACATAATGCCTTGCACTTCTATAGACTCTTTTATCTGAGGTTCTCAACTAGCTGTAAAACATGCATTCATTAATTAAACCTTGAAAGAGCCATGAGACAAAACATTATGCCTAGACTGCAGATAGGTAAACTGAGAAACAGAAATTCCATGTTATGCTAAAAGTAACCCAGATTGTAAGAACTGGGACCAGGACTCAGGAGTCCTCATTTCTAAATGACAGCTTTCAGTTCCACGTGAAGTCCAGTCCAGTACCAACTATTTTAATACATAAAATTCAATGTTTCTTCTAGAGTTAACAACAACAGCAAACCTTATTTTGTTGTTGTCCAGAATGTTTCTAAATCACAGCCTCCTTTCTCAAGAAAAGGACTGGCATGCAGGTTCTCAGTAGGTATAAACTGCTGTAATTTGACTTTAGCCTACTGAGATCTGACAGTGTCCTAGGCAAGATGAGTCTGTCCTTAAGAGAGCCCACATACATGATGGACAACAGTAGCACTAAGAAGAGCATGACCCTGTATAGCAACTACTGAAAACTCAATGGCTGTGCGTCTTACAGCTATCCTTAAAACAGAACATAAGTAAAAATGTATTTGCCATCTAAGAATGATGTTGAAAGACAAAGTGAACTATATGCTTTAATAAGTGGGCATAACTTTGTGGCAGCAACAGGAGAGAGAGAGAGGATGAGAGGACAATTAAGGTTTACTTGTCTGTCTCAAGAAAACAAGAAAGAGACAAAGGCAGAAAAAAACCTACTTGCTCATTTTCATGACCACTCTTTCTTCCTGATGGTATAAAACAGAGAGAAATAACAGAAGTTTTTATATTGAAGTAAGAACAAAATTCATCAGACAGATGTTATTTCAGCATCAAGCTATAGACGGATCAAGGGAACAAGCATCATAGAATAGTCAATCTGAGGAAACACACTTTCAAGACATTACTAAGGAAACAAGGTGATTTGTTTCATGCACAGCTTCTTTATATTCACTCTGAAGGTTCCTTAAGTTAGGATTCAAAAAATATTTATTCAGTTTCTTATATTTAACTGTGGATTGAAGTCCATAGCCTTTAGGAGACTAAACTGAGATTTCAAATTTAGAACTGATTTCACTACTGTTCTGAAAGGTTTTGATCCATTGGTAACAGGATTTACTTCATCTAACCATAGTTGTCTAAAAATTACACATGTCAATTATTCAATCTCAACCTCTTCAAAATCCAATAGAGAAACAAGTACTTCAAGGAGGAATTCTACCTAAATAGGTGCTTCCATCTGAAAATGTCTATTTGTCACCACTGAGTATAAAAGAAGCCTTGGTTGGTTAGCTCAGCCATACACAGACAAATTAAAACAGTTTAAGGAAGATAAACCTCAGCCTCAACTGGTTTCCATAATAGACATTCATGCATACATGTAACAACCAGCTTTTGCTGGTGGAATGAAACTTCCACATCCCACAAGTGCTGAGAATAATTCATTTTTATGCAGAGACTCTTAATTGAATCTTCTAATCCAAAATGAAGAACCGATTAACAATCTAGAAGACTAATAGCACCACAAAAGGTAGAGTTCCTGATAGTTAAGAAGGAGGAACAGAAAATAAAAGAATTCATAAATAAGGCCTCAGAAAGGTGTATTTCAATAAATTCAGAGAATTGGTCAACAGCATGTCAGGAAAGAAAAGTAATGGAGAAGCAGTGTTTCTTTAAATACACTATGTTAAAAGAAAAAGTTATAATAATATGAAGAAAGAGTAGAAACTAGGAAGGGATAAGATTTACTACATCAATACGCTTTTATTGATCTTAAATACAGAAAGGAAGAAAATGGAAATGAGAAATAATTTCAAAGCCAGCTTACGTTGATCTCTATCTGTGCTATTGATGAATTGAAGATATGGCAAACCTTCCCTCATTCTTTTCAACTTCACTTATGCTTTCCATATGATCCCTTTTGAGTGGATCCAAACCAGCCCAAGAAAAACTGATTACTCTTCTGTCAGATCAACAGCTTGATCTGGTTCGCAGAGCAGCTGCACCATTACTAGTACCAATATAAGGGATGGTGTGGGAATGTGAGGAAGGGTGGCAGAACCTGGCAGTCACTTCAGTAGCATGCTCCTGCCTTGGCATGTGTTGACCATAAAGCTGCATTTTATAAAGGCTAAAAAGATAATAGCATAAGAATATAAAGACAAAATGTAAAAGGAACAATGCGAAAAACGTCATTATACTACAAAAGTTCATATGATACCCTAATACTAAAACAGGGCCAAGAAAGGACCAAGATCTTTCTGCAACAAAGAGAGAGTTTGTTCAACAAAACTCTATAAAGATGCTATTTTTCTTTCTTCTTTTTTATATATATATATATATATAAAATTTATTATAGGGTGCAGCTGCCTTCAGTTAACTGACAAAATTTATGTTGTGGAATGATGACAGCTATTGACCCTAAAAATGAAAATCAGAGGGCACTAGTATAATTATATGTATAACCGTATGTATTTTGTTCTTATGTTGGCGCATTTCACATCAGAATCTGTATTGGACTTTGAAGCAGTCTCATGGTTGCTAGTGGTTTCCTTTGAAAAGCTGGGAAAGAGTGTACCAGAAAAAATGCAGGAGAGCAAACATTGCCTCTGTGTTTAAAAAGGAAAAGGAAGACGAATGATAAACAGGTCATGTATATTACTGCCGGGTATTATGTAAGTCCTCATTTGAAGTGCATTTATCTAAAATGTATATGTGTGTTATGTGCATGAATTATCTGTATAATGAGCAAGTTTTCTCAATAAATTGATAGTATATACAAATGTAAATATTTATATTTGTATTTATATTTTTCCTTCCATATTACAACTTAAAAAACCTGATGGTTTAACTTTCCTAATCTACTAATATTTTGTTTGATTGATTTTTTTAACTCTCTGCCATTTAACATTTAGTGGGGTACAGAAAAAATCTGCTTTGTTTAAGGGAATTAAATACATGTTTTTGTGTGTGTGTGTGTGTATACATCTCACAACAGTAGAGAATTCACATTCTTCATGGACCAGTGATTGCCCCAGTTTGCCAGTAATTGAAAGGTGCTTGGCACATTTCTATTAAAAAACTTTCTCTTTATGAATTTTTAAGCAAATTTATTTAAACAAGTGATGTATGAATAAAAAAAATAATAATCCTGTAACCTAAAAGCACCCTCCTGGTGTACCTGTCAAGATTATTTTCAGCGTTGAGGCATCTCTGAACCATGCAGTGAAACAGAAACTCCTGTGAGGATGTCCTGGAGAAGCAACAAGCTCTAGATTCAGAAGCTGGTTAGACCCACCAATGTGATGCTTTAGTAAAGGCTTCTCAGTAATCCTAGTCAGCACACTAACATAATGTTCTCTTATCATTTCTACATTGTTTTTAAGGCTCCAAATTTCATCTCTGAGTAAGACCACGTCATTCTTTTAACTTGTGTAACCTTTCAGTGGTGCAGGCCTACCTACTGCGCTATACTACATTGCCTAGGGTATATGTTCCTTACAGAAAGGACAAAAAGGAGCATTATTACACCCATCTACACAGGAGAAAATCAAGGTCCAGGCAGAGGGCAGCACTTCCCTGTCTCCTAAAACGTCAGTAGTAGTCTTGGAAATGGAGGCTGCACAACACCACATTATCAGTCCAAAGTCTAAAGGAAAATAAAACAATAACAGACTCTAGTTTTTCTCCTTGATATTTTTCTGTGACACAAAGAAATTACTCCCATTTAGTGCCACTCTGACCTTGACCTTGGAGTTGAACTTGGTTCCTACACAAAATTCCCTTAATCTTCTCCTTGTATGTACCCTCAGCCCACAGTTCATTCTTTGACATTGATTTTTCTTTACTGATGTGTTGTCTTTTCTGATTTGTTTAGATTTGAATCATAATTTACTCCTCAATCCAGGCTGATGTTGCCACTCAATTCAACCTGCTGCTCAGATTCTGACACATTTATTCAAAGAAGAGTTGTAGATACAGCATGGAAGTGTGTTTTAAATTTTAGTATCAATCTGACCAACACCCCCAGGTACTGGATGCAATGGGAGTGACTACCTCTGCCTTTTACTCAATTTTTTGATCTTTGAGGGGAAAAAACCCAAACTGTTAAATTAGTAGCTCAGATGACTGTTCTGTGTGTTTTCTCTCTCCATCCTTTCTTCCCTTCCTCCTTCACATTTTCCACATTTTCCTTCCCCCCACCCCCCACCCCCTTTGCAATCTGTTGTTTTCTTTTACTTCGAGAGATAACTATGGTAAATAAATACAGATTTAATCTTCAAATCCCCCATCAAGAGAAAATGCACAGTCCAGGTGAATAGGGGAAAGATAGACAAGAAAGGGAGTGGAAAATATAAAGAAAAGAAAAATCACTCTGCCGATCAAATCTTTCATTTCCAAAAAGAAATAATTACAGTGATGGTCAGTGGGGAGATTTTGGCAATTTACAGTGGTATAGCAGCAAGTTCCTATCAACAAGATTTGTTATTCAGGGCAAGCCACAGAACTACAGGTCCTGAAGCGTTGCCTATAATCTTTATTTCATTTTTAGATGTTATGCTGTAATAAAATCTAAAAAGGGGATACATAAAAAGTTATAGAGGTGGGCAAAAACATGGTTTGAAGTTGTATGGCATTTCTTGACAGGGCATGTTCCTAAGGATATGCAGAGAATAACAAATGCTATTTGAAATAAGTACAATAGAGATCTGAAACTAGATTGAAAACCCAAGTCAATTTTCCTGAGTGTCATTTGATTAGCTTTCTGAAGCTTAAACAATGCTGGGGATTCAGAGTGGAGAGGTGCTTGGGAACACAGTGAGAAATGGGTTACTCCTACCAATTTCATTTCTGTAGCTTTACAACATTATCATTGCACATTGTTTCAGTGTTTTTGCAATAATCCATAAATGAAGCAATATCAGAGGGAATTTGATTGATAGCTGGGAAAACACAAAAACTGTGAAAGTTATTTCTTTGCTCTCTCTCTGTCTGTCACTGCCTTCTGGGCAAGAGATGTTACTAGTAGCTGTATAAAATAGCTAGAGCCTATTGCCTAGCTGTGTATATGGGAAAACACTAACAAGTTTGTGGATATTGCTTTGGACAACTAAAAGGTGACAAATATGCATGTAACATATTTGACTTGTGGATTGGTTTGAGTGGTTGGTGGTGGTGCTTTTTTTCACCAGATATTGCTTGCTTTTTATCTCTGAATTTAGAAAAAGGTGTCTTGCAACAAAATTAACCTTGAACTTGGTTTTCACCTTTGGGGAACTTTAGATTGAGAATGAGTGTACAGATAGCATTTTGATCTGAATAAGTCTTTCAGAGCTCAGATTTGCATGTTTATACATGTATGTATAAACTCTCCCAAAAGGACTGAGATACATCGCAAATTCAGACTGATAATAAAATATGTTCTTTGCCGTTTCATCTATACTCTCTCCACTTCTCTCTTTTTCTTCTTATTTTAATGTTCAAATTCTCTAACTGTTCTTCAAAGTTAGATTACTTTAAAGGGACAGTTTGTTTGGTACCATTTTTTTTTTTTTAAATCCATAGCAGAACATCTCCTTTAAAGTTCTGGCAAGGTGTGGTTGCAGAGCCTGTGTTACGGGCAAGAATTACCATCCAGGGACTCAGTGGAGATAGTAATGGAGATGGTTCTAAGAGGGCCAGTGTGATTCCAGCTTTCCTTTGGGGATACTGCACTCTGAATGCTGCACAGGTGGTCTTTGAAACTATAATATTTCTCATTCCTTTACAAAAAAAAAATCTATTTTAAAAGGCATTTTATATTACTAACATTATTTCCTCTTATTTTTTTCTCTCTCAGAACTCTGTCAATCTGTCTGTCTCTCTACTTAACCTTGTAGAAATGGAGTGCAAATCAACCTCTGTTTGAAAGGTATTTAAATTCTCAGTAAAGTTCCCAAAATATATGCTCTGAAAGTAGTGCAATGTACTTAACTCATGACGGTGGGAAGTTGTACAGCATGCATAGATTATAATTGTTCCTCTTTGGGTTGATCCACTTCTGTTCTACCATTTGTGTATACCATGGCCTCCTCTAATGGATGTTAACAAAAATTTCAATTCATAGTGTGCGTTATGGCACATATTGTGAGTACGGAATGATGACAGACTTGGTGGGCTTCCATAGTAAATACTGCCCATGAGGAAAAGTCACTTCTGAGGCTGTGGTAAGCTGTCTCAAAATACTATTTGCTTTCCTTTTCTTTAGGATTTATTGTATTTTATCATGTATTATATATTTTATTCACAGAAGTCTTTCTAGGGATAAGGACTTCAGTACACAACAACTCCCTTGAGTGGGAGATTTCAGGACGACCTGCCAGCTCTTCTTGCTGCAGATGTCAAGCCATCTGGCTGCCATCTCTGGGGCAGGACATATCAAGGGAGTTGGCTGGTGCATTGCCCCAGCAGGAGTTACTTGGTAGGGGTGGAGAGGGGAGGGGAGTGTTTGAGAGAAAGATATAGCTAGCTACTGTCATGGGAAGTTTGTGAGTGCGACTGTTTTTATGTATATATTTATTTATTTATTTATTTATATTTATATTTCTATATATGTAAATACATTAAAAGACAGGTATACTGAGAGTCGTTACTTCCAACAAAGATTATTCTGAGCTTGGGTAACTTGGATATGAAAAACATTGTTCATGGTATTCAACATGTCTCACATTTCTATTCCATCTTTTTTATTTGTTTGTTTGCTTTGCTTTGCTTCTTATGACAATGTGGATAACGTGTGCAAGCATGACGTATGAATTCTGCTGTGTTTTATGAAAGTTTTGTATCACTGAATGTGTTTGAGTGGACAGCCATCTGTTGTCAAGAGAGGTACAAATCTTTCTCTGATCTGGAACACTAGATAATAATTAACTTAGATAATCTTCCATCCACACAGGTGTACCTTAAAACAATAGGACAGTGCAATCTCAGGAATCAGACCTTTCTGATTTTTCTACAAGGATGAGGACTTGATACAGTGGATATTCCTAACCAGACCTGAAAACAAAAGACTCTGGTAAAGACATAATTTTATATGTGGAGAGATGGCCACCAAAGGCTGAATCTTGGATGCTTGAAAGCTGACTAGAGTTTGCTGCAGGAATTAACAAAACAAAAAAGAAAAATGAAAACTGAAACCCTAAACCTGGTTAGGAAGTGACAAGACAGTGATGCTAGTAGGTGATTTCTGAGAAGACCCTAGCAAACTTCAATCAGTGGTCACATGCCGTGAGGTTTCTGAGGAATGACATATGAATCCTGTACTGGGGCAGACAGGTCTAGGAGAGGACAGATACATATGGCACAGGTCTCAGGAATTAAAAAGGGGTGAAACCAGCAACTCCATATTAAGACTTGTACTCATGGACAACTTAAATCTGAGTCTTGGTACTGAGTACTGACATTGCTTCCTAAGTAATTCTTCTGTAAGCAAGTAGAAGGCAGGAGGATGGAAAAGGCACCTTTGTCCTAGTCTGCCAAGCTGTTTATTCAGCAATGAGCAGTTTCTCTGTCTTAATTTGCTTTTTCAATGGGAATGATTGTATGGAAAGTGCTTACTTTTCCTGACATGG
This sequence comes from Falco biarmicus, assembly GCF_023638135.1. Taxonomy (NCBI): domain Eukaryota; kingdom Metazoa; phylum Chordata; class Aves; order Falconiformes; family Falconidae; genus Falco; species Falco biarmicus. The sequence continues at coordinate 13,670,505 of NC_079310.1, read as the reverse complement.
AAATGCTGATGGTACTACAAAGACATAACCTATACATGTTCTTCAAGAACTGGTATTGCCTAATGAACTTCTGGGAATGCAGTTGGCATTCAGAGTGCCCTTTTGGTGATTAGGATAGGCTCATGACTTTTTCCCCTCTGCCCCTGTTTGACTTCCTTGTCAGCAGTGGGAAGGGACATACATCCCATCTCCCTGAGTGCTGTCATTAGGTAGACAACAAGGTAAAGATCAGAATTTGGCAGAATTTTTCCCATGGAGATCTCTCCTGTATGGAATAATCAAAGAAGATGGGAACACAGCCCTGAAAGGGATTCTTGGAGTCACTACCTTCTTACTGAGGCCACCCCTTTGTTCTTACAGGCGGCTATGTAATCAGGCATTTCTACTTCTTGTATATATCTTTTACGTAAACTTCTTAACAGGGGTAGTCAACCAAAGGATGTGATAAGATTTCAGGTACCCTGTGTTAGTCAAAAGGAGGAGAAACAGTGTGTAATGAACGTGGCCTCTAAATATAAAGAGTAGACAACGGGAAATCAACAAACCTTACACTTTACAGTAAAGACAATAGAAATTACAAGTATTTGTTGGTCAACAGGATACTTGAGTGTCTTTTTTTAATTTAAATGTTGCCCTTATGCAATCACTCTAGCAGGGTTTGAGGTGTTTGTTTTCTCACCTTTAATTTTTTAATATCATTGAAAAGTTCTCTTCACTTTCTTTGCTTCACTTCCCTTCTCTCCTCTTTTTTTCTTCTACTTTATCTCTCTTTAAAAAATTCTGCCCTTGTTTAAAATACAGCAAACCACAAATGATAGCTAGAATTAGTCAAGTGTGCTTTAAGACCATGAGGCACTATCAGTAAATGCAATCTGTCCTCTATAGACCTAATATCCGTGGAGTTGAAACAAAACGTTGTTTATTGAATCAACACTAACCACAGCATGGCCTGCATGGGGGAACCAGGCACACATTATTGCAGAGGCTAAAGAGTGTAAAACCACTGATCCTGCAGTTACAGGGTCATAAAATCCTGCTTTCTATGTGAAAAGCATTTAATGATGGACATTTTTAATACCTCCTCTCTGGGAGACACAAAATACAAGGGACCTTGAATAATTACTCAGTATAAAATATTGGAAGTAAACTTCTGTCAACAAAGCAGATGGTCCTCCCCCTCCCTCTGACACCCCCTGAATCCTGCAGCCTTGAACATACAAAGTGTGTTCTGACAATTTGACAGTCAACAAGGAAAAGACATTTACCATTAACTCTAAATAGAAACAAGGAACACAAAATGAGAATATGGCCCTTCAATGAACATAAGTGTGAGTTCCAGTCAGCTGATCTCGGTTGTGCTTTGTGAAACAGGACTGTTTTGGCTGTCCCTGTGTGTGCTATTTTTGATGGTAATAAATAGAGCTTAACTGAATAATATTTCAAATGGGTTGCAAGCTGCAGTTTTTATTTGAGGTTGTAGTTGCTTTTAGTGCTGGGCAAAGGGATAAGCTCTGTGCAATCTTCACATCTATTTGTTGAGTTTGTACAGCACTTTCTGGATTTCTGAGTGGTACAGAAGAGGGTTATCATTTGCCTTTATTGAAATTAAGTACTTGTGGTTGAAGATCATGCATACAAGGATAGAGGATTCTTCTCTCAGCATTTACAAACAGTGTAATTCATTTAGTTTAACTGAAGACAGGTTGGATTTACGATGCTGGGTGTAAGAGGGGTGAAACCTGCAGCATCTCTACTGTATCAGCATTTTTAATGTTTATAAAATGGTTTCTGTGGTTTTGCTAAAATAATTTTAAACTTAAAAAGAACATTCTCACACTTGCTAGACAAGGCCACACTGGTGCAAATGCAAGTAACAAGTGGATATCATGTTCTCATATTCTCAGTCCATGACAGAAATGAGGCAGTTATAACCACCTACAATATTAAGCTTATATTCCAGAGTTGGGTGGAAAATGCTTCCCTTAACTAAGTAAAATCCTGTTTTAAGAATTCATTCCCATTCACCAGCTCCAATTCTGCTATCAGATGAAACTACCCTTCAAAAATATAGTGGATAAACATAAGGAATAAAAATTTACTTCTTTCTTCCCCTGTATCAGTTATTGCCATGTTTCTTTTTCTTCATAGCAGGGATTTACTCCATCTATGTAGATTCCAGCGTTCCGGCTGTGTCAGTGATAATGGTTAGATTTCTTAAGGCTGGTTGAGTCGCTGTTCGGCTCAAGCAACAGAGGTGAATGGTTTTAGAGGGGGGATCACTGTTTCCATGGTTTTGTTAATGCAAGATGATTCCTACCTTTGCTGGTTCCAGTGAGTTCAGAATCATTACACACTAGATAATCACTTCCGAGTCAAGAGCCCTGTAGATGTTAAGAGTGTGTGTGACCTGTCCTATTTTTTTTAATAGGTCTGTATTAATACGAAACTATCAAGCCCTGCAAGATATTCAGTCAGCAGTAAAGGAGAACTTCTGTTTGGTCCTGTTTTATAAGAACATGGTATGAAACTAGAATGGCAGTTCTGACTTCCTAAGCATTTTGAATCTTTTGGATTCAGAGAGATTTCAGATCCTGTATCTGTGGTTTGAGACTTTCTGCAGAATTTTTTTAAAAAGAGAAAGATATCACTCTAATGATATTCAAATGCTGAGTCAGAAAAAACAATGTGAATCCATGATTTGTCTTTGATTTCTGAAGAATTACTCAAGTGCTGCAGGATGTAATGGAGACACAGATTTCATTCTTTATATACAGCAGTACAATAATGGAGCAGAAATAAGGCCAGGACCTCAACAACACTAACTGTCATGTTGTTATACCAATGCACAAAAGCTGAGACTCTCTTCCCTGTTGACTGCAGTGTATGTGCAATGATTTTAAAATTAACCATTTCTAATAATCTGCATACATACAAAAGCACAGTATTACAGAGATAGTATTTTGTAATTATGCTCTGCATAATATAGCAATCCTGTCTGAATAATGTCAGATTGCAAATGGATGTAATCCTGTATGAAAAATTTCTTCATTTGTGAATTACATTACGTTATATTGCAGAGACTCTTGAGACAGAGGTTTCAGTCTTTGAATAGGGGCTCTTTATGATTTATTAACAGGTGCAACTGATTGGCAGCATGCCTACTTTAACAGGTATCTACTTACTACATGTTGTGATAGAAGAATTGTGGAAAGATGATGTGTATAAACCCACTCATTACAGAATCACTTGACTTAAATGTAATGTAGCTGGAGGTTGAACAACAGCCTATTCTCCTTTTCTGCTTGGGAAAATCAAAAGCAGCACTACAAAGTCAGTGGTGTTACAGTTGCATAAGAAACACAAGGACTGTCCATTATAGGCAGGTCTGTTTTTCACTATTCAAAGAAGCAGTGAGGAAGCTTTTCAGAGCACAAGAGAAATTATAAAAGAATAACAAAAAGAAGGGGAAAAATAGTAGAAATACCTTTAATTTGAAATATGAAGTCTTTTTGTCATTAACTGCAATTATGCTGGCACCTCATCTGTAGTTTCAAGACATAAATGGGATGTGATCATAACTGCACCTACTGTTAACTACAAGAGGTATATAAACTCAGGAAATTCAGAAGTATTTAACTGTATAAATCCCAAAGATCTACAAATCTGGGTAGGGTTGGAGCGGTGGGGAGAGCAAAAACACAGCTGAAAGCAGACGGAAGGAAAGACGCAAGGAAAGGAAAAGATAATTTCAAACACACACGCACAAAACAAGATTTTAAATAATTTCCAGGAAATACGAATTTAGCACACATGAATACAGAGATGCTGAAGATGAGTACTGTTATCTTGAAAGGCAGCAACTGAACCCCCAATTCTGTCACCTGTTTAATCAAACAGAAACCACTTGTCATTTTGCTCTCATATCGCAAGGGTCACATGATAAGAATCTGGAGTGATATGTACATATGAATTCTTACACTGATAGCAGGTGGTAGCCTTGTGATTCATTTACAGTCTATGAAGACATTCATCCTAGAAGCTTGATTCTTAGCGACTTGAATTGGCTGGGAGACATTTTTGGCAAGAATAAAACTTAGGGACAACAGGCACCTAGAGCCTCCTGAGGAAACTAACACTAAAATATCCATGATTAGATTACACTTCTTTCTTCCTGAGATTTCTGAGACTCTGAAGGAGGATGCAAAGGGCTATATATTCTCACCTATGTCAACCTTGCGCTACCAAGTGATGCCCTTCTCTTATGGAGTCTCTACCTTGTTCATCCACCTTATTCTCATGATGTTCTATACTGCCTGACCAGAGTAAAGCTGCATTACAGTCCTATCTGTTTCTGTGTGTAGGTTGCCTTATTTCTTCCTAATGAAAAGTCTGATATAAACCAAGATATAAGGTAGACAAGTAAGATGATTTGTAAACTTGCAGCAGTGCCTAAGATGGTTGTGGTCTCCACACGCATGTATCTGTGGTTACAGGCTTATAACAAAATGACTAAAATTCACCAAGTGCCTCTATAAATCTCTTTACAAAAACAGCAGTGCAAAAGCCTCCCAAGAGCTGCAACACTACAGATGCAAAAGCTTAATCTCTCCCCATAGTAGCCTGCAGCTAGACCACAACTGTAGGTGGTTCTGTGAGAAAAGTCTATTGGCAGTCAGGTCTCTACAGGGGGAATAACTAACAGAAAATCACCATGCTTCACTCCCCTGCCCCCACCACCTCTCAAAAGTAGTTTTTAGAGCTGTCGAAATGTTCAAAATAAAACCATCTTATTTCTATTTCCCACCCTCTCCTAGGAAGGAAATCCATAATGGAACTATTTAGTTCCCAGTACAGATTTCATTGTGAAAACACTGAAGGACACACAAGGGGGGTGGAGGGGGGAAGGGAAAAAGAAAAAAAAACACAACCAAAAAACAAAGCCTTATGGTAAAACAAACAAACCAACCATGGAAATATTTTAAAGAAAGAGACAAGTATTGTAGCTGAGAGATTGCAACTGTCTAGAAAATGTAGATAAAAGAAAGGTACACAAGCAAGGGAAGATAGACTAATTATTTTACATCTTCAAGGGGAGAGAAAGATGTTATGATTAGATGTAATTGATGTAAACTGCAGCAGGGAAAACAGGTTTAATACAGGATATGAGGGAATTAGATACAGTAGAACACTTTCTTTTGGCAAAGTATTGGTTTCTCTGCAGAACAGAAAATAACTGAAAACATCAGTTGGTTGGGTTTTTTGTAGAAAACTATGAATAACTATTTATTTTAACTAGTGTGGCGGTTTTTTGCTTTGGTGTTTTGTGAGTTTTGTTTTGTTTTTAATTATTATATATATTTCTTCCCAGAGGAGCAAATCTTTTTTGAACTATAATTACATATGGATAAATCCTAGCCACATTTCCATATGGACACCAATTGGTTTCTAACTGGCTTCTGAGAGGACTGTTTCTAGAGACAGAATTAGCTTCTATCCTCCACAGAAAGAATTCTGGCATCGGAACAGACTGGCAAAGAATGGGCTGGAATTGTCTTCAATAAAGAAATTCCTTGCTGTGAAATCCGTTCCCTGATGGAAAGGATTGCCTACCAGCATAAACTAGATGTCTCTGCAATGATGTTTTGATTTAATAGAGTACTCTATCAGAAATCCCAAGAGCTGCCTAGAGAAATCATTTATAGTGCTCAAAACCAGGAAAAATACAGTTTTAGAAACTAAATTTCCAGGACGTACTTTTCAAAATTACTTTCATGGTCTTTTAACTGTTGATAATGATCTCCCTATGCATATGAGGAGAGATTTTCCTGGTTCACTTTTTTGTTTACTTGTGTTTTTTTCTGGGGTAGACAGGCCGACAGATCTTTGCCTTGTTCTTGCTTTGCTCATTTGTGTAAATCTTTTTTTCTGTAACACCTTTCACTTGTTGCTAAATAATAAGAACCAAAACATGCAGGTAGCTGGTCTGTTCTGAAAGGGCTCCCCTTAACTCTATTTATATCACTTCGAATGAAAGTTATAAACAATTTTCTTGGATGGCTTCAAAAGTTGAGGGCACTTGGGGTATTTTTCCCATTACCCTTAAGGCACAATGTTGGTGATACACTGTGTTGCACAGGAACAACACATGAGCTTTCTTGCTGCTATTGGAGAACTTGGTAGCAGTGACATAATTAGCCGACCCTTCTCACATACAGCTGACACAGTTATGGCATTACAGCATATATCACATGCTTAGCACACATTGACCTAATTGATAGGAAGGCACAGATCTGGAATGGAAACAATGGACTTCCAAGAAAGTGAAAATCAAATGCCAAGAACTCCCAAAGCTTCTCATATATTGTTTAAATGACAAGGTATGCGCATGTATTATATAAGGGTAGTACAATGTCGTAAGATTTTGAAGTATATGTCTAAGCAGTTTGTCGTGATGGAGGGAAGACACAGTCACTCAATATGAGTGATCAGCAGACTTCGTTTATTGTGCCTTACAGTCACCTTTTATGCCTTGTTATTATTAGCTCATACATATTACAAAAGTTAAGCTCATTATTGGTTAGTTGCCTAAATACCAAGCCCGCCCCTAGTTTCTCTTCTGTAGTTATCTGTTCCCTCCTGCAACATTCTTTACCGACCGCAATCTTCTTGTTATTGTGTAACAAAAACAGCCAAGGACAGTGTATTTTTGCTTTACTTCAGATAAGCTGAGTGCGATGTGCATTTTTGTCCAGCCAGCTGGACTATGTCTATGTGACCTTTTTCAGCTAGCCAGTTATCCACAGCAGTTGCCTAAAAATCTTTGAAGATCTAAATCTTCAGAAGACATGAAACAAGGTTGGGACATTGCAGTGGTGGCTACATTCTGTGATACAAGGACAGGGACAGATGTTAAATTTAGTTATACCTTTTTAGGCCAAAATCCTCTATGGGCAAAATCATATCCCAAGATACAAAATTAAACATAAATAATCAATGGAGAAGTTCAGGTGCCTAACACAGGGTCAGATGAATGACCCTTTGTAGTTGCCTGTTTTGTCTTTGACCCAAAAGTCAGATTAGGACAGGCTTAAAGACTATTTAAACAGCTAGTCTGAAATAGTCTTGAGAAATCAAATATAAATGGCTCAGAACCAACGGAAAAAGACCCAAATATTTATGCTGTGATTCATCATCTTTACTTTTAGGTATCTACACTGGACATCTTCCTCTTGAGCCATTCAGGCAGGCTCCATTGTTGTCTAGGGAGAGCAGCAGTAATTTGTATGATATATTCTGGACATTTTCTTAAGGACAAGATGCCCTCATTGGATGGGGTGACAAAATAAAAAATGTGTGGCTACCTCACTGATATCTACTTTTAGTCAGATGAATCCCTGCCTTAATGACCAAGTGGAAGCTAACGCTCTGTAATAGCTATTTGGAAGCGTCCACATTGTCTGAATTGTCTTGATGAAATAAAAGTAGGCTAGTGCCTAGATTTCCAAACCCTTAATCAAGTGACATCTGGCTCCCTCAGGAAGGATGCTAAAATTTGACTGAAGATGGAGAATGAAAACCATCACTTTTCAGTAGGAGGCTTGTCTAGGTCATTTGTAAAGCAAATGTAAAGCTAAAATTATTTTCTTGAATACAGATTGCAGAATAAGATTCCACTCTTCAAAGTTCATATTTTTTTTTGTTGAAAATATACATTTTTACAGTGAGTAACCATTGCTGAGTAACAGGAAGAAATTCATATTGAAATATGTAAAACGTGTTTTGTATTGATTGATTTTCAAGACCACTGAGTAGATTGCACAATTAAATTGACATTAACAGATTTATTCCATTTCCATTATTCTGTCCAAGCTTTTCAAGCTGTGTTACATAAAACACAAAAAACCCGCTCCAAACTAATAGAAATAACGTTAGGCATAACACTAATGAAATGAAACATTAAGCATTAATTTAAGAAAATATTAATAAAATAAAAATAAAACTCATTATAAAATAACATTCTATCTTTCTACCCATCTAATCCATCCATCTAATTTATACATAACGTGTGGAAGCAGATTTTCTTTCAGTGTGCTCTCACCAAAACCTGATACTATTTGGAAGACATACATGCATATTAATTGTAATATGTGTTACAGATAGTAAAAGATCACTCTTTACAAAATGTCATAAGCTTTTACATCTGTTTAGTTGCTACCAAGTTTATCAAATAGCTGAAAGGTTCTTTGCATAACACTTATATGTTCTGTATAAATACGGGGGGGAAACACAGGAAAACATATTGCTTTGGACTTTTCCTCAAGAATCTTTATTCAAATGTGCCCTATCTGTCCTTGCTATGAAGGGGTGGATTGGGGTCACAAGCTTAGCCAAATATAAAAATTTTCTGGTCATTTTTCATATCATATGACAAGTTGATATAGGAAGAAAAGTAGAAGCAAGCAATCATTTTAACTTAGGTTTCAAAGTTCTCAATCTAGTGTCCACACATACTGCTTGTATAATTAGTATTTCTTAAGAGATGGGTATTAGTAGAGGAGCAGCAAATGTTCTCAAAGATTTTCTTTGCATAAAAGAACTACAAATCCATGTGAGGAGAAGGAATATTAAAAAAAAAAAAAGAAAAAAAAGAAAAAGCAGAAGAGAGATTTAGTTGAAAGAAAAGCAGCTGAGAAAATGTAAGGTACAACGAAAAAAAGAGGAAAAGGGAATTACAGAAGAAAAGGAAGGTGTGAACTGGCACAAGGGAGAGAACAAGAGCAGGGAAAGTCAATACACTAAACCACAGGGAGCAGGACTAGCTCATTGCAGGTGATCACACAACTATTTATTCGCAACTAATGCTATCATATTGTTGTATTTGGCAGCTACGTTTTTCCAGATTTATTGTGTAAATTATAAGCTTTCACAACCTCATTTCAGCTTCTGTTCCAAAGGGCATGATTTCCATGTTTTCTGAATAGTCAAGATATTTGACAGTGCCAAGTGAAACTCCGTAAGTTTGTCCCCTCTGAAAGTTTTATCAACATAGATGTCCACATGCAAAAGGACATCCAAAAGCTTCTCCCTTACTTGCATATCCTTTGTGGGAAAAAAAATAAAAATCAGACATGTTAAGAGATTATTCTTCCATCCACTGATACATCTTTTTTTACAGGGGAAAGTTCCCTTCAAAAGGAAGTGAACTTCATCATGTAGCAGGCAAAATTTAAGACCCCAGAAAGTGATCCAGCTCCTCTCTGGTATCTCAAAGCTTCCTACCTTTCCCCAAACCTCAAAAAAACCTCAAAATGAAACATTTATTTTCACTTCACTAAAACCATACTGATTTATGCCAGAGTGAGTATACAATAAGTAAGAAGGGAATCCAGCCCCCAAAAGTTTTACAACTTTCTTCATAAGATTCATTAATAGTAGCCAAGTGAATATTTCTAGGAGTCTATCAATATTTTTTTAAAACATGTTATTATATCACAGAGTCACACAGAATCGCAGAACGGTCAGGGTTGGAAGGGACCCCTGGAGGTCACCCAGCCCAACCCCCAGCTAAAGCAGGGTCACCTACAGCAGATTGCACAGTAGCGTCCAGGCAGGTTTTGAATGTCTCCAGAGAAGGAGACCCCACAGCCTCTCTGGGAAGCCTGTCCCAGGGCTCTGCCACCCTCAAGGTGAAGGAGTTCTTCCTCACATTCAGATGGAACTGCCTGTGCTGCAGTTTGTGCCCGTTGCCCCTTGTCCTGTCACTGGGCATGACTGAAAAGAGCCTGGCCCCATCCTCCTGACACTCGCCCATAAGGTATTTGTACACATTGATGAGATCCCCTCTCAGTCTTCTCCTCTCCAGGCTAAACAGGCCCAGCTCCCTCAGCCTTTCCTCATCAGGGAGATGTTCCAGTAACTGTCCCGAACTGAAAAAAAACTCTATTCCCATGGTCATGCCCTTCAAAAGAGACTCACGGGCAAAAAAGAACTGCAAAGCTGCTCACCTCCTACAGTTGCAGAGCGGCTCTCAGTGCTGGCTTTGTGCAGCATTTCCCTCTCAGTCTTAGCTGGATATGTCTTACTGCAGGATATGTACAGAGGTACCCTAAGGCATCCCCCCAAGGTCAGGATGTAGAGTTACAGATAGGAGGATAATGAGGAGCCATGGGCTACAGTGTTTTTCAGCACGCTGTTGTCATCCATCTCTCTACAACTCTATTTCAGCAGGCTGCAGAGTGCCGCATCCCCTGTCTGTCAGGCTGGTTTGCTGGATCAGGCCTCAGCCCTGACACGGCAGGAGTGATGCTGGTGGAAGTGGGGATCAATCAAAAAAATATGAGAAGCCTTTTTTTTTTGGGGGGGGGGGGGGTGGTGGTGGTGGTAGTGTCTATTTAATATTTGTATTTTGCAGTCTGGGTTATGACTGTATCTGCCAGTTATTGCTAAACTGGCCAGTAGGAGAAACCACTGTATGACCTGACTTTTATTTTTTTGGGGGGTATGTTTACCTAGCTCCATGCCTTATAACATCTATTCTTTAAATCCATTTGTGTCTCAGACTGTGCTTCCATTCAGAGGCTGTACCCACCAGCACGGCATTGTTTTGGTGAGCGCTCTGTGGCACTCATCAAGCCCTTATCTCACCAAAGTGCCACCTGTCACAACTGGTCTCCTGGTTTAGAGCCTGGGATAGAAGAGGTGTTACCCGTCACGAGTGATGTACTACCATGAAAGACAATCTTCCTTCTACCTATTTGTACATACATTTAAACATGATTTGGTGCATTAATCTCTATGCATTTTTTTCTTTTAAATAGGGTTGTCAGCCTGCTATAGCATATATGGGCTTTCCAGCTTAAGTAAAAAAATATGGCAGAGTGTTTGCTGTCTCTTAAAAGACTCATTCACAGAAGTTTTTAATGACTATAATTATAGCTATATATTAAATAAATCCCTGGGACTCTTCAGTCACAGAGACAAAACCTCAGAAAATGAGTCCCATTCAAGCTTTTAAACTTAACCAAAAAAGAGAATGGCTACTTTCCCACTGCCTGTTGGGCCTTTAACCCATGCTAATGATCAGTGATGTGTAGGAATTAATTGGAAGTCTACCTGTTGGTTCAGAGCAAAACCAGCCCAGGAACACTTCTAACAACAGATCAGACATTCACATTGAGCGACAGAAATGTAATATTTAATTTACTGATATAGACAGCCCAAGTGACCACTCACTAATATGTTCTGAAATCTCCTTTCGACTGGAGGTGAGAGAAAGGGATAGGTGTTTAAATAGATATGTAATTGTCTTAATGCACTGCTTGCTCTTTTTTAGCACATTATTCAGTCATATTCTCAGACTATTAAAGCTGGGGATAAGTACAGTTTATTAATTTCCAACTTGGTCATTACAAAAGGCAGCTACTTCTCATCATCTTCTCTGAAACAGCAAAGACATTAATTCACTTGTTATTTTTTTAGTTTTTTATTACATCATAACAATCCTAAGATTTTGTCCCACTGAAATCCTAGGAGAAGACAGCATGACTGATCTTGTACAGGGCTGAATATTCAAAGTGCCAAATAAAAATGACTTTAGGAAAAGCCCCTTCCCCAATTACTTCTACTCATGAAGGAATTTTCCATTACAGCTTTGAAGCTGTTGCAATTTTTATGCATTATAAGGCCACACTCTATCAATTTATTGCCCCTCAAATGCGTGCATTAATATTGATGGCAGCTAAACACATTGCAAACATGTTCTGACCATTAATGCCCTGGAATATAGTCATTATCCCATTTTAGTCCCACTGCACTGGTGGGACTGATGGGTGTACAGAAGGTTCTGAAATAAAAACTCAGAACCAAATATCTTAAAAGATCAGGGCTTATATCCACTAGAAGCAGTTGAGATCTGCTAATATTCATAATTCATTACTTGTCCCTAACATTTCAAGACTCATAGCCATAAAGAATAATTCACCCAAAAGGAATTTGAGGACTGCAGTGGTAACATTCATGGGTATTCACACTTCCCGACCTCGATGGACTTATGCCATGGAGTACCCAATACCCATTATCCACATATTCAGGAGAGAAAATGAAAGAATATTTAAATATGATTTCCACTACTCCAGTTTTCCTACTGCACTCTGGAAATACTTGCTTGGTGCCCACTAGCCTGAGAGGAAGCGGTAATATCCTGACCCTGTTCAGAACAGCCACCTCTGAAGTGTCATATTTGCTGGTCCTTCATTTGGAGAAGAGCAGGCAATTTCTGGAAACATGACAGGCAAATCCACTTCTGCTTTATTTCATCTTAGCATCTCAGGTTAATAAAAATAGTCCTGAAAGCTACATGGAGATGAAGGACTGTAATACCAGTGATTGCATGTGATTTCCAAATAGTGAAATATTTCATTTTGGAACTAAACACTGCCACAGGAAAACATGTATTTTCCCCTTTCTTTGCCCTGCCTGCAAAGTTCAGATAATATGTATATGTACATGTGTACCTATGTGTATATATAAAAATTATGTCTTTGTGCATGATACATGTATTATGTATATTTAATACATATATATTTCATATAACTACACACAGATACATGTAACTACGCACTGGCAAAATCACAATGACATTAACAAAGTCTCTTGGTCTTGCATCCTACTATTTTTCAAAGTTAGGGTGCTCTCCATATGCCACAGGGGAAATTAAAGAATAAAAAGTTGTTGAGCTCATTTTTTAAGCCATCAAACACCACCTAAATGCAAAAAGAGAAAAATAATAATAAAAAAACTATTATTTTTTTGTTTTGCTTCGTTTTGCTTTGTTTCAAGGGGGGGGGGGTAATCACAGTTTTTATTTGGAATCTCACTTAGAGAATTTTTGTCCTGGGCTTCCTGGAGGGCTTTTATAAGTAGAAGAAACTAAAAATAAAACCAGCAGGTTAAGTATATGAAATAAAAAGCTGGGGGAAAAATAATAATAATAAAAAAAAAAAGATTCTGAGTGTGAAGGTTTAGAAACTGTCTGCAACTACCTCTGGAAGACTGAGTTACATTAGGGTCATAAGAATGCCTTTGACCACCTGTTCATGTCAGGAAAACAGCTAGTTCCTTTTCACTTGCCTCTTATTATTTTTATTGCCTCAAGGTTGGACTGCAGCTATGTGCTGTAGAGAGATGCCTTTGATGCAAGAGAGAGTGAGCTCTGGTGTGGAGCACAGCGGGCAACAGCAGGGGATGCACGCTACTGTAGAGTCACAAACCAAAATCCACAGGTAGCCTGCATCTGATTTGGAGAACCCAAACCATTTTGAAAGGCCAGACATAGATAATTTTATTTCCAAAGTCAGCTTCTTATAGTCTTGGAGTCCTGTACATTTGTAGTCTCTGCCTGATTGGAAAAAAAAGTTGCTGGTTTTACTCAGTCAAATCCTGAATGCATTGTGACCTTGTTATTTAAGAGACCTTTCTTCTATATGTGAACAGTTGGGGTCAAGTGAGCTCCTCTCATATATAAACATCTTGGTTAATCAGGAATCGGACCACCAAAAGTTTTCAGTGAAATCTTCCAGTCATTCCGGTGGGACCTGAATTTCACCTCCTTCATGGTTCACCACAATGCTCATCTGTCCCCTCAGGGTGACAGTAAGAAGAATAATGATGGAGGCTGTTACAACTGATACTTGTTGCTGTGGGAGGTAGCGACTTGGTCCATAAAGTTTGTAAGTTAGGGGAAGTATTTTATGCTTAATTAAGGTAGGTTCTTTTGGTGAGGGATTTTGGTGGTGTTTTTTTGGTTTGGAATTTTTTTTTCCCCCTCTTACTTGAAGATGCCTTGAGTTTAGCATAGGCAATTACCAGTTTGAAGTAGGAGAAATCAAAGGAATAAATTTTCTCAGCTGCACTGTGGAGGCAAGAAAATAATTTGACCCATTAACATTGTTGCACTGTGCCCATTAACTATTATTTTAATGTTGTCTCTCTTGCTTGTCAGTACTGATAATTATGAAGCATTCTTCATGGAGTGCCATTAGTGCTCTCAATGTTGCAATCAAGCAATCAAGTCTGATCTGGGGAAGGATGTTCTCAGGTTGGAAAAATTAGCTGAAAAACAGAGTGGGAATTTGGAGCCACCTATTCTCCCATTCTAAAGTTTCAGGCAGAACTTCCACTAGAGACCAACAAGGAATCGTTGCGGGGGGGTTCATTAAGATCTCAAGTCAGCAAAGCACTTAAGCATGTGATAAAGTCAAAAGGATTTAATAGCTCAGTTGAAGTGTTGAGTCAGGGTCTAGGTCAGGAAGAATATACTTTATGGTCTATTTCTTTGGAATATTGTTTTTTTTTCTGAAGTGAAGGAAAGGAAGAGTTCAGGCTTTCTCTAAAGTCAATTGTGCTAAGCATATTACCCCAAGTTCTACCTTCTATCAAACCTACCAGTAAAGATAACTGAGATGATTTGTCAAGCTACCAGAACTGTGAAATCATCAAAAGAAAATCATCACTTGTTTTCCCTTTCCTGTCAAAATGCAAATATTCTTTAAAAAAACCCAAACACATTATTTTCCCATTATTTAAAACTATGCCCATTGCAGCCCATTGCACAAAGTGATATTTTTACACTACTCATTTTATTTTCTTCAGCATAGTTTAAACTTTAATTTTATGACAACTCATGCTTTGCAGTTGCTGCTAGTTACATCTTCCCTCCCTGTGCCTCAGTTTTCCCACCATCTAAATGAAGGACACAGACATAGGTGTTCCTTGCAATATACTCTAAAATACACAGCTCAACAGAGCTGGATGTAATGGAATAAACAACATGTCTGACATAAATAAATAAATAAATAGATAGATAGATAAATGAGAATAAATATAAATAAATAAATGAAACAGAAAAGCAATTCAGTATAGATTGATTAGGGGAAAAAAAGGCCCTTAATTTAAACCTGAGTAAACCAGGTGTTATTTTTAATTTTTTTTCTTGGGCAATTTAATCACTTCTCAATAAAAAACCTGATTATTTAGCCACAGACAGTTCTGCTCAGAGTAGTCACTTTTATTAATAAGATCCAGTCTGATCTTATTAGAAACAAACTTCAGGAACATCTCCTATTAGCTTGCATTCATCTCAGCAACAATTTAAAGTGCAGCTGACGCCTCATGAAAAAAAAAACCAAAAAACAAAACCAAAACCCACAGTGGAACATTTTACAAGTACTCGCACTAATATATTAGCTATTTATTTTTGCCTTTTTTCCCCCTTACTCTGAGTTACTCAAAAGTTAAACATTTGTAAATGACAAGGTTGTCAATATTGCATCAAAGCAAAAGTAAACAAGGAGATGAGTATCTGCCTGGAAAGGACAAGGAATTTGCATTGTGAAGGAGGCATGTAAATCTTGCACCAAGCTTTACATAAAAATGCTGTATAAGCCAAGTTTATCATGGAAGTACTGACAGATACAGTCTCAAAGCAGGTACCTTCTTTCTTTCCTTGCAAAAAGTACTGTTTTAAAATCAAGTTATCTACCAGAGAAACAAAAGTAAGGGTCTGTAGCAGGTAGAGTACCAAAAACATCGTCGCAGTTTTTGCAGTTTTTGCTCCTGCCTTGACAATGACAGCGTTGCTTTCACCATTGATTCTGTGCAGTTTGGAAATACACCTTCAGGCTCCTACCTGTAACCTTTTTTTTTTTTTTTTTTCCCTCAGCTGATTTCAAACATAGGGGCCTCCTGAGCATGGTGAAGTTGTATTAGCAGGTGGGCATTTTTGTATACTGACAGTAAGGGTAAGTGGAACAGATTTCACGCAGCTGGCAATGTAAAATGAAATGGGTGAAGGGGGGAAAAGGATAGAGAAATTAAAGCAGCACAACTTGATTTCAGAAAAAAGGAAGATGCACAATCTGTATCTTCTCACTGAAAGATTTTGTCACTGTATCTGTGCTCTTAAGAAAACGTAACTCACTAAGCCATATCCGTGCCTGTTAATTAAACATTTAACTTTTGTCTCAGATTCAGCAGTTTGCATGAAAAGCACAGAGGAACACTGCCAACAGAAGGCTGCTCCTCCCACGGAAGACACTCACAGCACAGGATTCAGCAGTAAACCAACTAGGAGCAAAGCTTGCCTCTCCTCCCAGCCATGAAACTCAGCACTTGCAGCTCTTTGGGGTACAATGCTGCCTCTTGACCAACTGCTTGTAACTGCTTTCATCCCCACTCTGGTACCCAATTAGTGCCTTGTTAGCCACACACCTGCAGTACCTTCACCCAGAGGTCACTAAACCTCATGGGTCTGATTCTCCAATCACTGCTCCAGCCCCAATCAAAATCACTCCATTAAATCAACAGCTTTAGAGGAGCCTTTTTAAAAGGGGAACAAGGTGATCTGCAACATTAACCTTTTTCATCTCTTTTTTCAGCATATGCACCCTTTGGCCATCTGTCGCTGCTGTGAAAGTAATTAGCCAAGAGGAACATTTCTTCTAATCAGGGTTGGGCAACAGCAAAAGCAGGAACAAATGCAACTCTTGGGCTATTGTAGTGTTTCTCCAAATCCTTCTAGAGCTGTTACATCTCAGGAAGAGTAGTCAGGAAACTTGACTGATGTAGTAACCAAATCAGGAGTATGCTAAAAGTTGTGCATCTAAATAAGTCATTCATGATGGCTGCTTTGTGTTTTGGCCTCATCAAAATTCAGGCCTACTACAGCATGGGGAGAAAAGCTCTGGGAAGTGAAATGAGAGCAGGGAGAGACAAATGTAAATAGAAAATGTGTTTCTGAATTGTGCTACAGGCACTAGTCTGAAAATAAGCTACTGGTAAATGATGGTGTTTCACTCAAAGAAGGATATTGTCCAGTGGTGCTAATATAAAGAAATAAAGTTTCAAAGGGTTATCACAGCATAATATTGACTCAAAAGCACTGTCTCCAAGACTTAAGCTAAATATAAATATAAATAATATAAATATAAATATAAATAATGTATATCTAAGGGTTACACCAACCACCTGCATGTTAAAAAGTCAGTGTTTTATTAGTTTATGCTCATTAGTTCAGCCCTCCCTAAACATATGCATTACTTGTACTATCTGTTCTTCTCAAGAGAGGTGTATATGTAGCTATGAAAAGATAACATTACCACCTACATTTCGGGACCAATATTGCACTAACTTTTCATCTCAGTAAATTCAGTGTTTGATGCAGTAAAGTTCCATACTTGGCTGGTGGGGACAGTGGGGAATATAATACGTGTTAAAATTTCTGTGCATCTGGCACAGAGGATGGCCTGAATTTAAGAAGAACAGATAGTACAAGTAATGCATATGTTTAGGGAGGGCTGAACTAATGAGCATAAACTAATAAAACACTGACTTTTTAACATGCAGGTGGTTGGTGTAACCCTTAGACATACATTATTTTCATACTTAGGAGCAAGAGATGATACTGAAAAATATGGTGGGAAAGAGCATTTACGAAGTATACTGCCCTTTAGGGAAAGAGAGAATACTCAAACCCTCACAAAGCAGGCTATTCTCATAGTGTTTATATCTTGGCATACAGACCCAAAAAGTTTACAGCATTTGGATGAAGGATGCTCCTCCATAATTTTCCATTTGAGCCTTCTGAGACCCTTCTGAGGAAAACAAGCTTTAGTGATCTGTCAAGAATGGTGTTGCTTAATGATCAAAGCTTTGGATTTAACACTTTTAGGCTCAAATCTTGGCCACATCTGCTTTTCTGAGGTCACTTAGTGTACGCCACACCATACTTTGTACAGACCTTGAAAAAGTCCCTGACATTTCTTATTTCTATGGTTGTGTAGAGTTGTGAATTTCCTTATTTTCAGGCAGGGAAAAGAGAAACTAAGGCAGTATTATTTAACACCAGTTCAGTTTAGGGTTGGCTCTTCTACCTCGAAGATTTTGAATGAAACAGTCAGTAGAACTGGTATTAGTATCTATACACATCACTGTAGTCTCAATTCATTAGAAAGTAATCAAACGGGTGATGAGTTCTCCTTAGCTCTTGCAACCACGTGAGGAAGTAACAACTGTCTATAAAAGCACCAACAGCGTAAATACTTCAGAAGCAGGAGAATTTTTGAGGCAGGCAAGACTCCCAAAGACGTTAAGGCTTAAAAGGAGAGAGAAACAAGAGTAGGCCAGACTAAGAAGTTATTTCCATAACTTTTTAGTTTGCTAATTTGAATTGCTGGTAATAGTGTGCTTCTTGTTATAGCAATATTGTTATGTTATATATAATATGTTATAGTAATAGAGCTACTTTTGTGGATAAAGTGGATGACTGCAGAGAGCAGATATCCTTGTGTCTGTTCCCTGCTTCATTACTAAATTTGTTTTACGGTCAGAAGCAAGTCAGTAGGACTGAACTTGTCCAAACAGTATAGGTTGAACGCAGTTTTAAAGCTGGGAACCTATACAATGTCACTCCATTTTCACTTCAGGACTGGTGTAATGAAAAAACAGTTTCTGATAGGTCACTGATATATTTTATTTTAAAATTTTTGTTTCCTTTTTCTTACACAAACCCACCCCCTACCCCACCCCACCCCCCACCCCCCACATCCCCACCCCCCTTTTCAGGAGCTGTTCAGGAATGCTTGTTTATAATGCCTTGACATAAGACTTCCTTCAGGTAATGATGAGTCCTTAAAGTACACTTTGCTGAGGAGAAAGGTTTCTATGGCTCAGTTGCCTTTTGGACCCTATTTTCTTTTCCATCTTTAATATTTTCCTTATCATAGCTTGTCCCTATACACCGTCTCTCTCTTTCACAGGTTTTATATAAGTCTTCCTGAGTCATTACAAGTAATCTCTGCATCATTTACTACTTTCTTGTAAATTTGTACTTCTATACTCCTCACTTTCCTAGACTGTTTTGAATTTTTATAACTTCCTCTTCACCTTTCTATATTTGAGGTACTGTGTGATCTCATAAGTAAAAAAAGACTTGTCATCTTTATGCTTGATATTTGAAATCTTCATGAACGTGTACCAATATGATATGTTTTTGTCATCGATCCATCACGTTACTGCATTTCTGTCTAATTTGCTTCTTTTCCACTGTCTGACAAGCAGATAGAACTGCATGTTAAGAAAACCATAATACTGGAGGATGTTATTTTTTGAATGAAGCAGTTGCCGGTACTACTTATTCATGATGAAAAGATAAAAAACAAAGGTATGACTGTCAGTCAACATAAGCTGGCAAAGCTGCTTTTCTTAAAGCAGTTAAAATTTGGACCCAGTAACATATTAATATCATGGGAGCTTCAAGACTTCTGCAGGGATCTTATTTCAGAAAATAAAGTCAGTATTCTAAAGTTAGAGACACTCATTTTTATCAGATAAGTCTGATGACCCTCACCCAAGTCTACAGAGATTGACTGACATTCCATCTTAAAAAATGAAAAGTGGGAAGGGTATGTTCCTCATCAAAAAATCTCATGCCATAAAAACTTTCAGTTTCAGTTCTGAGTGTGATGAACTTAAAGTTTCTTCTAATAATTTATAAATATTATGCTATGACCTGTTTATTTTGATGTTTTGTTTATTTATACATATATGCAGTGTATTAGTTTAATATCTAGACTGTTACGAAAACCACACAGGTAAGTGGAGAAGCAATTTCTGATACATACATCTGTTCCAGTCTGGGACAATCCGAGCTGGGGAGATTCAATGTTACACCCAGAGTGAGATAAAGACATGAATGAGATCAAATGCCACCAATCAGGAAAGAGTATTGAAACAAATTGTTCATAAAAAAATAGCGGTAGGAAAGGAATGGAAGGATAGAAAAGAAAAAAACCTAGCAAGTAGTCAGGAGAGAGTTTCAAGAGATAGTTCCACCATGGATCCAGCAGCATCCCTTTGGTCCATAGTTTCCTTGTCTGTTGTTGGTGGGGTCTCTGTATCACATGCCTCTCACTGTTCAATGGTGCAGGTGGTCGTTCATGTCTGGACATGCCCCCCAAAACGATGTGGTTTCAGGTGGCTGTTTGCACCTTGACTCATCCACAACTGCTGAGTTTGGTTAAACCATCAGGGAGCCTTGCGTGAAGCTCAGCAGGGATGTAAACAAGCTCTGAGACAGTCAGCTCACAGTATGATTTCCCACACCACCCTGTGTCTCAAAGGTTGTTGCTTCTTAGTCCATGGTGGTGGAAAGGTAGAGAAAATAGCAAAGTGTGGAAAAGAGCATAGTTTATACAATGTTTACAACTGGGGTTTCACACTTAGACCAAAATACCACACGGATGTATTTGACATCATAACGTGAGGCACCTACTTGAAGTAGTTGCATACTTGAAATAGTACGTTGGCTCAACTGTGCAAAACATGGAATTAAACATGGGTGGAACATTAACAATGCAACACCACATAACAAATAGAAAAGAATGCATCTGACCCTTGGAGTACCTGGAAGCCAAAAAAAGGGATCAAATTCCCAAGTCTCCCAGGTCTGGACCAGGACATGGGCCAGTTTTCGTATTCCTGAAGTGATATGTTTAACAACTTGACGATTATTGTCAATTTTTAAACAACAATTATGATAATTTCATTTAACACAGACATGCTTCTTTGACTAGCAGGTAATTGAGAACCTTTCAGTGTTGGAATATCACTGTTCACATCTGTGTGGCCTGATCTGCCAATACATCAAGGGCATGGGCAGTCTCATAGGTGATAATTTCTAGGACAGCTTGTAACTGTATGATGTGGTTTAAATTATGGATAGCTTCTCCAGCACTACTAACCAGCTCGTTAGGGTTCCAAGTGGCTGGTCCATAATACTGTTTAATTTGTTCTGGTGGTCACTCATGCTTTCCCCAATTCTGAGTGCTCCCACCAGTAAGCGAGGTTCCAGTTGACTGTTTTTCTCTTATTAGGTCATCATATACTCTGATTCCTAATGTACTTCCTTGAATTTTGGGTAAGAGAAAAAAACAAGGGTCAAATACACCATATATAACATATTCCTGACCAATTAGGGGGTAATTTTTTGTAAGCATAATGCCCACAAACCCAATAGTAGCCTTGTAGGGCCCACATTCCTTTAGGGAAAGGACCGGTCCATTTTGTCATTACTCAGGGCATTGTAATACAAAGTGTCCTTGTTTCCCAATGGTCCACATATAAAACCTTTGGCAGAGTTATAACTACACCTCCAAGCCCCTGCACTTAGATGCCAGGAACAACTGGATACCGGGGGACTTCCTGTTTGGTGGGTGTTAGACCAGAATTCTTGAAAAGAGGCTCTGGTTCCATTTGTGTGTCGCCAAGGTCAACAAACCACTTGTGCTACATACTTCTCTGCAGTAGTATTACCTCCCTGACAAGTGAGAATAGCCATATTAAACCCTTCACCCTTTATCACAATACTGACATTTTTAATGATTATTATATGGACATTGTATCTAAGTGCCAGTGGATAACTGAACATGGGTTTGATTCCACTTGCCCTTATACCTTGAACAATTATGAGGTTTACACTCTGTGGTTACAATTGTGACCACATGATAACATCCATTTACAGGGGCTTTGTCCCAACCATACACCCTTTTCTTTAGTCTGATTTAAACAATCATACCATTTCTCACTGAGGCTCATTTTGGCACCCCATCAGCGGGTGGTGTCCTGGTCAACACAGGTTTTATCACCTTAAAATGACCTCTGAGCACTATCGGTTGTTTATGTATGGTGCATTTGGCCTCTTGAAGGGCTAAGCTGACCACAAACAAACCCTTTTCCCAGGTAGAGTACCATTTCTCAGCATCCTTAAAGCTATGTGAGTAGAACCTTGGGTGGGTCCTTCCCAAGTAAACACAAAGCATTCTTGGTCCTCCGGTTGGAAGGGAACCATAAAAAACATGTCTTTGACATCAATAGTTGCCATAATGGGATGAGCTTGTTCCTGGATAGATGCTATAAACTCTGCAATGTTTGGCACAGCAGCTGTTAATGGGCCTGAGTTAGTTTTAACCTGGGGTCAAAAGGGTTAAAAGGAGAGTGGGCTGGCACTACATGCCCCTCTTCCTTTAACTCCTCCAATCCCGGGGTTATCCCTTTCCATGCCCCTAAGGGTAACAGATAAGGTTTGATACTTCTCAGTCATGAGGGAGGGAGCAAAGGTGCAGCATATAACAGCCATATATCTATAGATGGAGTGCCAAACAACCAGTTCCTCCCCTTACCATCAATGCACACCTGACTTTTCAGAACATCAAGGCTAAGAGGTTCAGTGGGAATGGCCCCACAGCCATCGTTACCAGAGTGGCTGTATCATCACTGAGTAATCGCAAACCAACAGTAGCCAATATCCATGCCTGAACATTACCAAAAGCATCTGCAACAAGTGTTACACCGCTTAGACAAAGTTATGCTACTTTGTGCTGCATCTTCAGTTTTAATAGCTGAAATCTGAGCTCCAGTATCTACCAGGAATGTTATTGGTGCCAACTTAGGTTCCACAAAACAAGTTACTAATAGATCACCTCAGTGATTTTCAGTGAGCTGCCTAATATGTACCCACCCTTCACTCCCCTGCTTACTGCAAGGGGCTGAAGGGTTTAGTTTCCCATTGGCCTAGGGGATGTGGTTGGCTTTGGTAAGGGTCAGGAACTGGGCTCTCATTCTTAACCAGTGGACATTCAGGCCATCCCAACACCAGCTTCTCCAGTTTTTCAGTCGGCAACCTGTTCATAAGGTCTCAGGGAATATCTTTCTGCCCCGCCATGGTCCACTGACCCTTATGTTTGTGTTCAACCTCTCTCCCACTTGATGATGCTATGGGAGACATCCTTTTATTGTTTGTTGGGTGTGGAGAAGGTTTCAGTTCTGTGCACCTTAAACCTTTTGGGTCAGTTTTAGTGGATGAGTGGTTTATCTTCATCCATAATGTATTAATTCTTGAGCAACTTCTCCCCAGGTCCACATTTTCTTTTCCTGGGGTTTGCAATTAGGGGTCGCTATCCCTTCTAATGCAGTGATAGCCATTTTGCTCTGAGACATTGCCTGTATTTTCTCCTGCAAATGAATATGCTTTTAAGGAGTAGGAGAGGCCCCTTACGAGAGGAGTCATTCATTCTGGGTCAAACCAGTATCATCACCGGGGATTCCTGTTTAGGTCTAAACTCCTGGTCATACATCATTTGCAGACATGCTGCCTTCTCTAGGTTTCTAATACCAGAAAAAGCTGCTTACAATAAGTTTTACAGTGACTTCTATTAAAACTGGGAGCATCGCAGAAGTTATTTAACCTGCAATCCAGTGACCACAAAGCATAACTCTTTCCTCACAAAACAATTAAGTATCTTAGACAGATTTCCTGACCTACAAATCATAAACAACTTGGGCAACTTTGTATGCCAGTGTTCTGGATTTCTGAGCAGGATCAAGCTGTCACATCAGCATTCATCACTTATGCCTCGGGTTGAAAGGGGAAGGAAAAACAAAACAAAACAAAGAAAAAAACAGAAACATGAGAAGAGGACATCAAAGGACGAGCTGTGAAAGAGAAAGTGTTATTGAAGTGCACTGCAGTTTTTCTCTTGGTAATGCATTCTCATTGCAAACCCTAAGCAAAGCAACATTGTGTGAATGTAGTATAATTTTTTTGCTTAACAATTATATGTGTATATGTTATATATATATTTATGGGTTTGTTGCTCATTAGAAATGCCTGACTTTTCTGAAAAGGCATTTAAAAGCCAAAAGAAGAGAAAGAAGAAAGTTGTAAAGTCGAGTACCTTACAAAATGTGCATTTCTTGAAAGAATAGAGAAGTGGCTGTTGTTACAGTCCCTTAGGGTTGTTCCAGCCCTGACATGTATGGTCGATGGGTTGCACTCCCTTTTCCAGTATGTTTCTTAAGAGTTGTGGGTGGACAGTGTTCTAGTCTAGAGCTTAACATGGAAGGAAAGAAAAAAGGAAAACCTTGCGTATGTATCCTGTCAGTTAAAAGGTGAAGGGATTTCTACCCATTTGGTATGAAATGCATTGCAGGCGCATGGTTGTTGAAGAATTCTGCAATGCAAGGTTTGTAAGGAAGATGCATCATAGGAATTTAGAAGAAGGCTTAGGTGGAGTGTGGGAACAATTAAACAAGACAGTTGAGAAAATCCTGTTAGATTTGAAATGCTGTTTATAGCAGTTTGGCTCTATAAATAAGTGAACTTCATATGAGGGTAAGGAAGGGAAAAAAAAAGTCTCACAGGAGTAACAAGGTACTAACTTTGATCCCCACAAATGAATTCTCTTAATGCTTATTTGGCATGGCCACTGTTAAACTCAGAGCTGAGATTATGCTGAGAAATGAGTTTTTGAACTCAAAAGAGAGAGTTATCAGCTTGCATTTAACAGCTTGATCTGAACTGTTAACTTCAGGGCTTCTTTATAGTCTCTTGGTCACTGCCTAGACAGCCTGGTCTGACTGGCTGAGGCAAGTTCTGTGTTTCCTTATCAGAAGAATCTAGGCTTTGATCACTGACTTTAGCAGTGAATACAAGAAGACGTTGTCTAATAACTTCAGTCTTTCCTCCTTTCTACCAGTATTGATGCCTTTGGCTTTAAAGTCAAGTCAAAAAGTGACCATTGACATCTGCAAATGACAGTAATTGTACAAGATGATATTACTTGTATTCTTAGGATAAGAGTAGGAAAATGCATAGTTTGCTACAGTCATTGGCTCTGTAGGAATAAAAATTGCTCATTCATAATTTTATTTTTATGGTCTATGAGCTGCAAAGACCATTTAAGGTCAACACTTCATACTGTATTAGGTAAACATTTAGGAGGTAAATACTTTTATCCAACTTTGCTGCAAGTGAAGAAATAGACCATGAAAACTCAAGAGAATGGGCTTGATGTTTTCATGCTATTATTTTTACTGAGCTAAAACTTCAATATTGGAGGTGTTCAGGGCCTCATATTTAATGTTCAAGCTTTGAAACATCACCAAAAGAAAATTGCATTGACACCACTATAAAAGAAAAGCATTATATAGTCTAAGGATTACATGTTCTGTCATTGTGCTACCAGAACAGTTTTTGTTATCACTAATGTTTATGTCAGGGAGAACTGGGAATCACAATGGCTGATGTTTATCCACAGCTCTGCCTCTGTCTTCCCATCTAACTATACCAAATTATTTAAGCTAAAGCTCCATAAACTGCTCCAGTGTTTTACTATGGATATCCCGATAATAAACATTGTATATGTCTGTCTGGCTGCAAAGAGTTGTTCCAAAGGTGACCTAAGTCACCTTACAGGTAATAAAGGACTGGCTCCTGACAATGACTGATTAACACAGTGGAAGAAGAAGTGCTGGTACTTCAGAGGAATACTGTTATTCAGAAACAGTGTCTCTGTGATGAGTCTTTGACAAGTTAATTGTACTCATTCCTGCTTTTGCCCTCACAATAGCACATTCTCTTAACACCTGAATGCTCCTAACTGTAAAGCAAGAATATGTATTCCCATCACTCACAAGACTGTTGGGCTGCTTAATAATTAACTGGAATAAACACATGAAAATTCTCACATTCTTTTCATGCAAAATGTCTCTATTTCAGCTTCCATTGCTGGGATGTTTTAGATACTTTCATGGACTTTTGATGTAAATATGATAAAGCAGCAACCAGAAAATACTCTTCACAGGGTGCAGGAGAAAATGAACATTAAAAGACTGAAAGTTTTGCTTTTGATGTTTAAATGATTTGTAGTGGCAACCTCAACTGTGCTTTAATGAAAATTTTACCCAATTAATTTCCTTTTTTCTTATTTTTGCTATGCTTTAAAAATACATGCTCAAATTTTGATTGGTTTTTCATTTTCTTTTCTGAAGTCCCTGTTGTGTTTTCTACACTATGAACTGCAGAAATGTTGCTGCAGTAAATTCCTTTTGTTTTGCCTTGTACAAATTTGCCTTCCTTCTCCCCACTTAAATACGTACAAGATTTTTTTCAGAGGATGAATAGGGAGAGTAAATATATATAATGATGTTTTGTGTTACTGATGAGAAATGGTCATGCCCTCACATTAGACAGGGTGAGAACAGAGTAAACTGATAAAACAACAGACAATATAGGCAATATTTAAACCACAAGGTCTTGATTCTTGGTTCCTGCTTTCTTGGAGTATACACAGTAACAGACTCTGAAGGGGTGAAGGACCTTGTTGTCTCCAAACCACTTTGATGTCACTTTCTGAACTGCTCCTTGGAAAAAATAAATAGATCTTTAGATAAAGGGTGTGTACAAACAGGGAATAAATACCTCTGTACCCTGGTATGGTCTTCAGATCATAGCCGAGGATCCTTCACACTGTCTTATTCCACCTGGTATTTTTAATGGATTCCTCAGTAGCAGAGCTAAAAGTTTTTCTTCTTGTCTCTGTAAAAGACCCCAAGAGTGTAGAGTATTCAGGGAAAAGGAAATAGACAAAATCCCTGTAGGGACTTTAAGGCTTGATTTATGAAGTCAGTAGATTAAAATAACCAAATATGTACACATGAACTAAACAGGGTCTAGGGGACAGCAGGATAATATTCTGAAAATACCCAAAATGGTGCAAAATACGTTGAGTGAGAGGGATTACTCATGGGTCACAAAAAGAATAAAAAGTGATGGGATGAGATTAAAGAAGTGGACATTTCCACTTGATAAAGTCTATTTATGATGTGCAGCAATCTTCCAGTGAACAGAGTGAAGGCAGCTATTCTGATTCATTTATAGATAGGCTTAAGAATATAATAATAAAATAGTTGTAAATCTCTTCATTTCCTGAGTTAGAAGGAAAACTGGCACGATCTCCTAGTGGAACAGGTATTTTACCTCTCCAATGCCTACATTTCTATCACTCATGGTCCCTTTCAATTATCAAAGCATCACGTGCTCATTTCAGCAACATGACTTCCATAAATGTCAAAGGGAGACTCAAGATTAAAAACCCCAGGCATCACTTTAAAAATGCAGGAATTAAAATGATGTATCATTTCACCACCAGAGAAACCAGTTCCCCAAATATGAGACCCCTTTGCATTCTCCTTCAACAGGGCTACCCTTGCTTATCCACAGCACCCAAAAATAAATACTTAGGCTAGACTGCAATTAACCAAGAGCTTTCTTTCAGAAGAAGGTGAAAAAAAGAAAAGTAGAGACATGTTTTTAACCATTAAAGAAATTAAAGTCTTGACTTTTCCAGGGAGACCATGATATAAGGGCTAATCAGCACCACGGTCCTACACATTATCTAAGAAATTAGAAATTACTGGCTACTAAACCTAGCTCTTGGAAACTCCAGGGGGAATCTCTGCAAGGCCCCTGATAACTTTGGAGTCTAGGCTTGAATGTTGTTCTCATCTTAATTAGAAATTCATCATGTGTGCATTCATGTATGTGTTTGCATTTGTATATATGTTTATTGCTGTATGTGAACATACTTACACACATACTTTGTCTCCATATGGGTGCACACACATTACAGAATATATAACTCTTCACTCTAATTGCCTGTTTTTTTCCTTGTAATGTTTAGCAGACTATACTTTCTACACTCTATTTTTCTTTTGTTGTGTTTGCAAAGACTTACAAATGCCCTATTTGCTTTTTTTTTATCTCATTACATTATTCAGTGGGTTTTGGTACACATATATTCAGAAACATCAGCAAATAACTTACTTCCAAAGAGATTTAAGAAAAGCAAATGTATTTGTTAAAGAAGGAAGCATAAGACTGACTCAAAGCATAAGCAAAATGGTTGCTTAGGGCAAAAGTTTACCAAAGATTCTAATATGACTACTCCCACTATTTCACTAATACCAAAAGTCACTGCGATCTCCATACCTGCAGCTGTCAACAAAGAAAATTAAGCTTACAGCTAAGGTAGTAGGAGCATTTGAAGAACAGTTCATTGCCAAGGCTGGTCATCAGCTCACTGTTGCCTGTCTGAGTTCTGGGTAATCCCTTGGAAATGTTTGATGCTCTCCTATTAATACTGAGGGGAAATGTAAAGTGTGTCTACCTTAAGGATTTGGTGAGCTAGTGATATGAATGCACTTTGTGTCAGTACTTGGATTCTTGCTGTAGAAAGCTGAGAGTGCTACTAGTGTGCTCTGAGCTGATTCCCTCCAGGGGAACCAAAGTTGTCAACAAGGTACTCACCAGAGCACTGTCCAGAGTTCACCTCTTGCAATATGGTTGTTTAGATCCCCAACAGTTCTCTGTCTGTGGCTTGTGCAGCATGTAAATGGGGCTTTTACTTGGACCTGGCATGAGTTTCATTGCTGGTAAACTCACAGTACGGACACATGATCTCGGAGCCATAATGGAATGGAAGTTCTGATTGGATATGGGAAAAATCTTTCTGTTATGAGAGTGGTCAAACACTTGAAAAGGTTCCCAAAAGTTTTGTGGGCTCTCTGTCCTTTAATGATATTCAAAGTTTACCAAACAGAGTCCTAAGCAGCTTAAGCTGGCTCTTCTTTGAGTGAGAGGTTGGACAAGATGATTTCCAGCTATCTCTGTAGCTTAAACTGCCTCATGATTCTTTGATTTGTTAGCAATGGCAGAAAATAAATATTTATGGATCCATAAGCAGATGGAGCTGAAAATGAACACAGAAATTGCCAGTTTGCATGTGCCCAGCACTGTTTTCTGGCACTGAGGCCAACTGGCACGGAAAAGGCTATGTCCATATTATTAAATGCTTTTCACCTTCAAAAGAAGGTGGATGTATGAAAACTGCTCCCTGTCTTGTGCTAAGCCCAAAGAATATCTGGAAATTGGGATATCTCAAGTCAGATGGTTCAAAAGTGTATTGGGGACCACTATTATAATTTAGTTTTACAGCCAATTGACTTCTAGTATCCAGAAATATTCCATGTAACTTTAATTTATTAGAAGTGGTGTAGCCATGACACCAGAGACCTTTATACACCCAAAGCAAATGTAGAAAAATATTTACATTCCTGAGAATTATGCCAGGTAAGATATCTGGAGTGCTAGTCTTTCTGGCATAGTTTTTGTTTGATTATCTGTTTTGGTTGGTTGGTGGTTTGTTTTGTTTTGTTTTTTTCAAAAGAACCACCCATCTTGAAACTGTTATGTTCCATGTGTTTTCACACTGCAACTGTAACCTACAACTACGTGGTAGTACATGTACCTGATGCTTTTAAAGACATATATAAGATAATGTTTATACATAGGCTTGTTCTGTTGTATTAGTACAATTGCTGTATATGGGAGGAGGGTGACTGTAAAACAAAAACTTTTCTGTCAGGGATGGAAGAGAAGGAGCAGAATTGAGACTGGGCAGAGAGCTATGTGCAAGTATTTCATATTCAGAGAGGGTCACTTTTTAAACAGTGTTGGGGTTTTTTTCCACATACCTGAGGGCATTTTCATTTTTGTAGTTCTCACCATTCGTTTCCCCCATTATAAGTTTTGGGTTTGGAGGGGGTGTTATTTTCTTTTTCCCAGAAGAAATACTTTTTGGTTTGCTCTAAGTTTACCAATTCTCAAACAGAAATATGGTTTTGTCTGGGTAATTTTTTTTCTTGGCTTTTATGTTCTTACTTCATCTTTCAGTGTAACTTTGGAGATCTGATTAAAAAGTGAGAAAATTGAGTAACTGGGAGGAAAGCAGTGGAAAATTATGAAAAATGTAAAATTTACTGAACTTCAACTTTCTATGTTTCTCACCCTTCTGGCTCAGTCTCATTTTACAAACCTCTTCTATAAAAGAAAAAGCATTTATAAATGTGCCCATAAGAAAATAGACTAAATCAGCTGCTTGATATAAGTGACTGTATACAGAGAATTCCGCACTGAATGTAACATACTATTTTAATTATAATTAGTGATTGCAGAAAGCACTGCATTGCACCATTCAGAGCAGTGAATTATTTAATTTATCCACAAAATATGTTTCTTTCTAGTCAGCACCTATGAAATGTAGCCATAGCTATCAGCATTGCTTCAGCAATTTACTTCAGTGAAGGGCAAGTTCAGATGCCTCGACACTTCTCCAGAGGAACTTGCCTCTTTTGGCATGGATTGAAGGCCACTGAAGAGGTTTTGTATCTATCAGAGAGGCTTCATTACTACTGATCTGTGCTAGATTTCAACAAGTGACCTCAGGGTGACTGCAAGCTATCACTCTACTGAGCCTTGCTTTCAATAAGGATTTTTCATACTGAAATTAAACCAGGTTACCTCATGAATGAACATAACGTGAAACAAAAAGTAAGCATAAGAAAAAAAACAAACAACTGTGAGTTTGTGTTGTATTTTTTTTTAAAGGATGTGCTAATTTTCAGTTATTTTATACCAGCACAAGCAGGGTGTTGCTCCAATAGACCCAACAAAATTTCTTTGGATCTGTACCCCATGTAAATGAGGTCAGAGTTTTGCCTGCAGATTGATAAATTAATAGAAGTAATGGAAAATCCAAGTGCTGGCTGGTGCTTTTCTCAATGGTGATCCATAGATGCTAAAACATACAGAATATTAAATATGGAATGGATTTTCTAAATAGACTACACAGAGGACAGCTTAAACAATTCACTGATCCAAAGGGCGCACATTCAACCAAAACAAACCAAAACAAACCAAACCAAAACAAACCAAAACAAAGGAAATCCTATATATCCTAATGCCAAGGCCATTAATGTAGGGAAACAATAAGTTAACTCCCTGACATTCTTCACTGGGAGACTGAAAAGTTTTTTTTTCCAAAAGAAAGAAATAAGAAGGATATATTCATTACATTGTTGAAGGAAAAGTCATACAGCAGAAAGTAGAGGTAGTATGGCTGATGAACAAACAGCAAAGGAGATGCCTAACATTTTTTTTCTCCTAACCAGGACATTGTTTCTATTTATCCTTTCCTTAAGGGCATAAAAAGAACAATAGAAATTCTTACAACCAAAAAATCAGAAGTAGACAAACAAACCCCCACAAATTTGCTATTAACTCTGTTACTGTATCATACTTTGACAATATTATACAGACTTTAGAAAGACAGCCTGGGATAAGTTCATAACCTCCCCTTCAGAATCAATCTGAATAGCCACTAAAATAAGAGAACATTACAGTGTCATAACAATGACTTTATGAAAGGGATTACACAGTATGAGCAGTCATAACTCCATCTCATAGGGAATGACAGTTTCAATCTTTCAGAAGTAGAAGTAGTAATGCGGAAGTAACACTTGGGTATTGCAACATACAGAAATAACACTAAAAGGGAAATGTATCTTGAGGATAGGTGGCAAGTTATCCATGATCTAAAGCTTATAAAAGTAGTTCTCAAGTATAATGCATGCATTGTCTTTATCTGTTCTGAACCAGCATTAAAAAGGCAGGCAAAACCAGCTGATAGTCCACTCTGTAGAATTTCTTATACCCATCTACTATATGCGCTGAGTATGCAATGGCTGTATATTCACGCTGGATTTCTTTACGGAATTTTACACTAATGTTCACAAAGACTGTTTCATCTTAAAAGAGCTGCAGGTGTACGTGCACACGTTGGATAGTAATAAATACTTTCACACTCAACGCAAAGATTTTATTTAGCGTCTTTTTATGTAAAGTGCCCATGAGGGCTAAATCTTGTCTTCTGGTTTTTTTCAGCAACTGTGATAAGCTGCCATGGTGGATGGTAAGCCAAAGATAGTTTCAGCAATACTTATCAAGATTAGTAATAGTCAATAATACACTTACTTTGCAGAACTAAACACATCTCTTGGCTATTCCAGGGCTTGACAAAACAACTCTCTAGATGAAAGATGTAAACAACTAGACTACAGAAGATTAGGGCAGGAAGCATTTGCCTTACCAAAGTAAAGTTTGAGTCCAGGTTTAGTCCAAGTTTGAGTTCCTTGATGGATGTCAGACAACTGCTTCATGCCTTCAAATAGTAATAAAAATGAATTAATCAAAATATGTTAAATGAACTCCATTGAGTGTCAAATAAACCAGCCTTCTGAAGGAGCAATGGGTTGCAGCAAACAGTATATCATTCCTGCATCCAAATAAATGAATCCAAGGTCAGATCAAGAGTTTGGGCCTGATTTTAATAATTCTCCATAGAATTGGTCTAAACTAATACAGATACCCTGTTTAGCTCTCTAAGCATAACATGATAAAATCAGAGGAGATGGAGCCATCCTGGTTAGACAAGAGTTTGAGACCAAAACGCCTTGACAGTTGCCAAAGGGATCTGAACACAGCATGAAATTTCATCTTTTGGGGACACAAAAAGAAAGCTCTTTCTGTGCTCAGCATTTTAGCTTTCCCTACCGAAACAAAAAATAAGCCCCATGCAATTACTCAGAATTATGTTCAACATGAACAGTTGGAGGGAGAGTAAAAAAAAGCTTCTTCACAAGTATCTAAAACTCTTGGTGAGATTGTTAGCACAGGTTCCATAGTTTGTTCTATCAAAACAAATAATGCACCTCAATTTTGTCTGGGCACCCATCTCCCTGCCTAGCTAGATATTAGTGCAAGATTATCACAACCTGTCTGTTTAGGTTTTGGGAAATGGACACAAAAGGACAGGTATGTAACTGTTTTCCTTCTGCATTATATCCACAGGCACTTCAAGGCTTCTTCTGCTGGATGAAGATACGGCAGAAGAAAAAGCAATGAAGAATCTCTAAACAAGCAACCCCTAAGGATGGAAGTAAAATGAAACAACAGAGGAAAATCAAAGACTGTCATGTAAGTCAGGTAATGAGAATGATTTGGAGGTATTATTTCTTCTGCTTCTGTAAAAACTCACACCAAATATTAGAGTGATTATTTATAATTTTCATTATACTGATGGTATAGGATATGACTGAAAGTCTTTTTGTGCTGAGTACTTTTGAGCATATAGGTCAGATTCATCTCTCTCAGTTTTGAAACTCTGAAGTCATCTGACCTATTTTAACAAGCCATTTTAGGATGAAATGAACAGCCCTGAGGAATAAGCAAAAGTGCTTATATCTCTCCTTTACTTATAAAAGGGGTTTGGAATGACTAGTTCATACTGAAATGTCTAACTTAGGTGCCTTAACCTAAGTAAGACTAATTCTTCCCATTCTTTTCAACTAAGTTTATCACTCTGAAAAATAGGCACCTCATCTAAGCTAGCTGCTTAAATTCCCTCCATAGCCAGTGAAGAAAAATAAGTACCTCCTGAGGGAAATTCTTTCCACATTACTTGGACATCTTTCTTTTGAGAGCATGAGCCCTCCTTCAGAAGTGTTTCTAGCCACAGAAGCAGCCAAGGTGGCTGGCTAAGGGCCTTCTAACTTTCGGGTGAAGTGGGTGCCATAGATTAGAATCTTCCTGAAAGCACAGTGTCTTTTCCAAAGACATTGTAATTATATATACAAAATAATAAAGTTGAGGACGTTTACTGTTGACTTCAATAGAGAATGGATTTCACTCTAATGGCTGATTATAAGACAGATAGGGAAACATAAAGTAAGAGTGAAAGAACAATAAAAGCGAGTGAGAGAGAAAATATGAGATAACTTCTCCAAATCCTGTGAGAAATAAACACATTTACAACTATTTTATGCACAGTTAAATTGTGATACAACTAAGTTTAGTTCCAAAAACTGAGCCAGAGTGAGAGACCCAGTAATGGGCCCCAGAAATTCACAAATGACTGCATATTGGCTGTGAGTTGAAGAGGACTCCATCTTGTGAGAGTTATAGCCCACAGGAATGACTTCTGGAAAATGTCTGAATTTGAAAATATTCAGGGGAAAGAAAAAAGATCATGAATGATAAGATTACTGGCTGACAGAAATCAGCAAATGGGTGCTCTTAGTTCAGTTCATCTATCCAAATTAACACTAATTCTAGCCTCAAGTCTCATTTAGCTTTTTTTTTTAATTCACTGTTAAATTCTGATATTGTATTGATAAAAGTTACTTCAGTACTTTTTTTTTTAATTCAGGCAGATGAGATTTAGATTATTCCTTTTTAATCTTTATTTTTTCTCCTTTATTTCCCCTCCATTGAATCATTCTAGCAAGCTTCTTACTGAAATCCAAACAAAATAGCTGTTCCATTCTCATGATGAGACAGTGCATGTTTTTTTGGAGTTAAAAATCTAACAAGGTGGTTAGGCATGGGACTGTCTTTGCTTCTTCTACAGCTTGAAAGAGAGAGGTGTGCTGCAGTTTTCCCCACACGTACGTATTAGCTACCTCTTTCTTCTCTTTTTTACTTAAAATTCAGACCAGTGCAGGTTTGAGAGAAAGATATGATTTGAAGCCAGCAAGACTCACCCCTCAGGAATTTTACATACTGCAATATGAATGAAAAGCTAGGCTGATGAATGACAGTCACACACAGGAATCACGCAAACAGCATCTATACGTTTGCATGTGAATACACACACATAATGCCAGTCACTGTTAAAGAGGAGGCATGATTCTGTTGTAGTTCATCTTCTTAGAGTAAAAACTCATGACACAGCTTTACTTTTTGTGTCTTCCACATTATCTCTATAAATCTGCTGAAATGAGTGACACTGTAACACTGTAGAGTAAGTAACATTCCTACCATTAAATTTTGGTAATGACTTGATAAATCTCTGATAAAATACAGCTATGTCCCCAAAAAATGGTGTTGGCTTAAAAAAATCTCTAATCTTTCCTCCATTTGTCTTTCTGTATTATTTGAATATATATTTAAAGATGTCGATTTTTTTTCTTTTTTTTTTTTTCTCTGTGTTTTGGAGAATTTAAGTAATGGCTTGCTCATTATGATCACAGAACATTTTTCTGTGCTGTGATACTTCAGTCAAAAGATGAAACTGATGAGATTTTGTGTAATTGCTTTATTCCAAGAGCTGGAGCTTAGAAATACAAACAAACGATGAAAAAAACCCAACAAACCAACAACCCAAAAAACTAAAAAAAAACCCAACACAACAACAAACCCACCACCCTCCAAGTATTGCAAACTTGAAATAAAATGCTGACAGTTGATAACAAATTCTCAGCAAAGTCAAAGCAATGTTTGCTTAGAGAACGTAAGGTCAGCTCTGTAGGCTTGGAACATGTCTCCCATCAGTGTAAACTGACACAGCTCCACCAAAGTCAATTTACACTAAATGAAATCTCCTTCCTTCTTTATTTTGCTATATCTATCTTTGTGTTGTGGTGTCGCTGCCTACAGAGCCCAGTGGTGAGAAACAGCAGGAGTCACCTTATAGAGGCTTCTGTGTTATTTGCAGCTGCATGTCAAGCACCTTTGGAGGTCTGAAACAACAGCCCACTACTACAGGTCATTTGTACTTCTTTCTGTATCAGTCATGAATTCCAACAAAATTTTCTGCTGTGCAAATCAATAATAATAAAAAAAGGGGAGAGGGCAGTTTTAATTTCTCTGCTGTATAGGTAATATGCCTAAACCCAGGCCACTAGAGTTGGTTGGAAAAAGGAAGGAAAGGTTTTTTCAAATATTTCCAAAGCTCATCTTGTGGTAGGACATAATTTAGGCAGATAAAGCCAAACACTTCCTTGAAGCTCTTTCCAATGTAAGTAGTTATATATTTAAAGCAGTTTGCAGCTAGTATTTTTTTCCTTTTTTGCTCATCTTTGATAAAACCATATTTGTTTTACTTAGAAATTAATGTTATAAACTGCTTTGCTTTCTTCCCTTTTCCTTTCCCCTTCTGATTTCTCTTTCCAATTCTGCTTTCCCTTTCACCTTTTTTCTCCTTTCCCTGTTAAAATCAGAATCTTGTTTTATGGGCAAAGAAGAAACACGACATATATGAAGATACAAATTTATTGTTACTATAATTCATAAATATGAAATTATAATAGTCTAATCCAAGAATCAGCATTAGTCAACATCACATAATTTCTCACCTTGCTATTTCATGCACCCTTCCTGTAGTCCTCTGTTTCCCAAGGCTGATGGCTTCTTTCTGGTGGTGGTAGTGGTGGTGCCAAGGGATTAAAGTGAGTTGTCAGCATCTGGAGTCCTTGGCTAGGAAGAAGATCATGCAGATGTTGATGGTTTCTTCCTCCTCTCTCTAGGATCACCTGGGGTCATTTTTACATGTTTCTGAACATGCTTTTGCACCTTGCTCTTTCTTCATTGGTTTGCACTCCCATGTTACACCCAAGTGTACTATATACATGATCCTTTTTATGAATGTTAGACAGTATTTCTTTGTCCTGTTTGTTACTCCTAAAACTAGTTTCATCCAGCTTCAGGTCTGTGTTTCTTTAACTGAACATGGATGAATTGTTTATGCCTGTGACACACCTATTATCATCCTGTACCTGCCCTCCTCTGCACTGCATTTCATGTTCCCACTTCTCAAGGCTTCTGCTATGACACCAAGTCTGTATTTCTGTGCACTATGTCATTGTGTTAGAGCCACAAATAACTATTTCTATGCAGAATAGCTTATTGCTGCCATTTCTATATAGCTCTGGTTTTACCACACAAAGATAAACAAAATTAAAACAAACCAGTCATAGTCACCTGGTAATTAGAAAAATTGCATTTACAGATAAACCAGATGACACAAAGCTGTAGGCAGGTCAAGTAAAATTCAGCCAGTGCAATCCTGGCAAGAGACAGACCTGAGCCCTTGTAAACTCATAACAGAGCCTACGGCCTGCTATTACCAATGGCCATAGGATATTAAAGGGTTAAAGAGTAATACCCCTTCTTCTAATTTTTTTTTATTCTTACTCCTCCTTCATAATTCCCTTTCTGTCCTCTGTATCTTCCAGTTGGTTTTCCTTTCCTCTTGTTTCCCTTCCCCCTTTCTTCTACATTTCCCCTTTTTGAATTTACTTCTCCTTTACCTCTAAGCCTGGGTCTTAGAACGAATTACTGTACTGTAACATTTACATTCCAGCAAGCTCTACTCATATCTTCTATGCTGCTCTTAAACCTCCATATCACTCTCTAGCTTCCCAAAAGCAGCCTGCTACAAAGGCAATGGGTTTAAAATATAGGATACACATTCACAAGGAATCAACATGTATTATATTGGCATTTCCTTTCTTTTTTACATCAAAGAAGAAATAAAGGTGAGTAGATTTGCTAAATAGTTCTCTACCTTTTTAAAGTCCTGCAGTGAAAAATGCTGTTTCTCTAAGAAAAATTGAAAGCCAAATCTTGGGATACAGGCTAGTTTCTCAAATACCCTATCTCTGGTCAATAGGGAATGGATTTTATGGGTAATTAAGAACATCTGCAGGAAAGTTGATCAGTCTCCCACGGCTTTTTTTAGGAATATTACTTTGAGTAGCCTAAAAATTATGTAAAGATAGGACTTAGTCCATGCCATGACCAGAGAACATGAAGGGAACTATTTAAGGCCCTCTGAACACTGAACACGGTGTAGGCAGACTGGAAGATGAGATCATAAACCTGTTAAAATTTGTGTAAGTAGAAATGAAGGATACTGAATAAAATGAAGTTGTATTTCATAAAATATTGCAAAATAGAAAAGATCAAATTTGGTTGTACACACACTGTTACATATACAGAAAGATCTTCATGATGAAAGTGTCAGACAATTTTTTAATAATGTTGCAGGGACATCTGAAGTTTGATGATAAAACCAGTGACATACTCATAATTTTTGATTAGTTATAACTTAAATGCAAACTTGTCTTCTGGACTCAGAGTTGTTCTTCCACTTTACAGATCAAAGGAAAATTTCCCAGAGAGTATACTTGTTGATGATTTCAGGATAGCTTTATAAGTATTTAAATTTTAAAATTTTCGAGTATTATGAGTATTAAATATTTGACCAGGCTATATGTAACAGACTTGGAGTTTTGTGTACGTTTTTTTTTTTAAATATATATGTAGGCATTGTTCTGCGTGATATTGATAATCAGCTCTAAAATTTTGATTTTTAGCTACAGGTAAATCTACTGAGCGTCTGCATTAATTGGAAGCACAAACGAGGGAAGCTAAGAGTTTGAAGAGGGACTGGAAAGTAGAAAGTAATACCAAACTGTATTGAATAAATTTGCAGACTACTTGTTACGAGCTATTTCAATTCTACCTTTAAAATCAGTCATCTAAGTTTTTCTTATTTTACTCCCAGCTACACTAGCATGAGAGAGAGATTGCCTTCAGGGTGATCATACTATGGAATACGGTCAGCTGAAACTTATTTGTAGTGGGAAAAGTCCTGTATTTGTGCGTCACTGTCTTGCAATTTCTAGATCCTTTATCTATACTTTAGAGTTCCTCTGTTCAGCTCAAGCACAATGAAAAGCCAATTCTACTTTTCTTAAAAACTGAAGTAAGGAATACTACCAAATACTCACCTTTAAACAAACCCAGATGTAGTTTCACTTTGAAAAAATTTATTGAAGTCTTTAATTTATTTTTCCAGCATTTTTTTTAAATTTCTGTGAAATATACATGTAAATTCATCAACATAATAAGCCATAGGGCCAGTAGTCAATCTTCCTGGTAACACCAGATTAAGTCTATTGGTCAGTGTCAAGAACAAGTCTATTTATGGCACCCAACATAGATCCAAATGTCATAAAATGAACATAACAACATAATTCTTCAACTGTACATTCCACATGTCATTCTTACCAATTATACAAGCATATTATCACAACCTTCTGTTGTGACCACAGTGCAAATATCAAGCAGTGATTGTCATGTAAATCTATCCTCAAAATTTTAATTCTGCACACCTGTGTAGACCCAATGTCTTGCAATAGGTTTATTTTCAATGGAGCTATCTGCTAGTCTATGACTCAGAGAGTTCTTCACCACTTGTAGTTTTAAATAAACTGTTCATAAATTTTTCAGAGCAGGAAAATCACTGCATCTGATGTCCCTGGCTAGACTGTAGTTTGATTATAATAATCTCACCCTTTTTTCCCAGATATCGACTGCCTTTTCTGTCAAATTCCATTTAGATTTTCAAATTACCATTTCTATCCCCATTTTCAGGAGGGGAGGGAAAAAAAAAAAAAAAGCTTCAGTCCTCAAAAAAGTGTAGTTTGCTTTCCATTATCTTAGAAAGTTCAAGAGATACTGCTTCTCCCTACAAAAATTCACTAACTTACATCATCAGACTATCACTGATATAGCAGTATAATTATGACTGCCACATCCTCCTACACTGTTTCAGCTCAATATTCTTCTTCTCACCCCATCTGCAGCATTCCTGCATACACTTAAACATTTACTTCATT
This sequence comes from Falco biarmicus, assembly GCF_023638135.1. Classification (NCBI taxonomy): domain Eukaryota; kingdom Metazoa; phylum Chordata; class Aves; order Falconiformes; family Falconidae; genus Falco; species Falco biarmicus. The sequence continues at coordinate 13,631,253 of NC_079310.1, read as the reverse complement.
TGTCCTCAGGGCTTATAGGCTGAAGTGATCCCTGTTTAATTTATTGCTTATATACACCAGGTATGAACATGTTCTTTTCTTTTTTGTTTTAGGGTTGAGAGAAAGTGAGATAGTGAGAGCTGTGAATGTGTATGAAATAGAAAAGTGGTGGGGAAATCCCAAAACAAACCCCAACAAACCAAACCAACCAACAACAAAAAAAAAAACCAACAAAAAAACCCCTCACCAACTACCCCCCCACCCCGCCTTGCAAATCCTACAGTGCAGTGAATTCTGAATGTTCGACATACCTGTTTACTCTGTATTAGGCTGAAAAACTCTAAATATTGCATTCAGAAATTTTGGGCTATGCTGATTTCTGAAACCTCTACTGGTTTCATTCTGCTCACAATATTAACAGATTTAGCCCCGAGTTTTTTAAAGCTTTGTAGAAATGTGTTTAAAAGATGACATTTTCTGCAGTCACACACCCACAGTCACCACCTGGGATTTATCATGCCCTACTATCGTGCCTTTTGCTGCCATCAAGAAAGAAATGGGTGGAGAAAGATTTCATTATGGTTAGTTTTTCTCTACAGCAGGGGTACTCAAACTACGGCCCGTGGGCTGGATACGGCCCCTCAGGGTCCTCAATCCGGCCCCCGGTATTTACAGAAACCCCCTGCCCCTCCCCCACCGGGGGTTGTGGGGGGAAACCAAGCAGCCACAGATGACTGCCTGCCACTTCATCCGCGTGCCAGACCCCTGCTTAAAAAGTTTGAGGACCCCTGCTCTACAGGCATGATACTTCTGATAACAGAAGTGAAAGTGTCCTCCATTTCATCAGTGGCCTGATAAAACCCTTGTCATCTGCAGTTTTCCTTTCAGAATTTTTTCTTATTTGGTAGCATTTCATCTAAATCATCACTCTTTGGGCAGTCCTGTGTGAATCATAATCTGCTCTGATACCACTATCAGTGGAAATCGTGCTGTCAACATTCATGTCAATGCTGAGGTTGTAATTTCTCAACAAAAATGTTCCTCGTTTGATATAACACTGCTCGACCTGGCTCCTGCTTCGTGCTGTCTCACTGACAGTCCTATGCTACCCATGCATGTGGGAGGTTTAGAAGTCATAGCATTGTCCATGCCACAATTATTGGATGTGGCAACAGGTCTTATGCTTATTTAAAAGAACAGCATTACACCTGACAGTACTTTCAAATAAGAGGATAAAATCCACTAATACTAGAGATGTATTGGGAGGAGGGGAGAGGAATGGCATTGCTCAATTATCAAATCTCCATTCCAAATTTTAAGGCAAATATGCACTTGAAATTAAGTCTGTAGAGGTCATTCCTGTGTATCTTATAACTAGCATATAATTTCCCTATATTTTAAAGCAAATTAAAATACTTCCACAATAAAAAAAATCTAAACCCCTGTCTCCAGAATTACATCTTGACAAAAGCAGAGATCAGAAAGATCAAGAATACTACCAACAGACTATTTTCTAACCTTCAACATTGTTCTTCCCTCTAAGTGCCAGAACAAGAAATTCATAAATATATTTGCAAATTTCACATAAAGTTTTAATATAAATTAACTACGAAATCCCAGAATTAAAATGTAAAGTGGAACAAATGCAGAAAATGTCTACTTAGAAGGTCAAGGGAATGAAGAAGCTTTCTTAGCAGTCTAGAAAGCTTGGTTTGTTGAGCCTTTCAAAATGAAAGGGATACCAGAGAGGATTTGAATGCTGTCTAAAGAAACATCAGGGAAGTTTTAATGGGAACATGAGAGAAGGAAAAGGCCTGTTTAAGCTAACAAGCAATGTTTGCACAAGACAAAATGGTTATAAAGAGGTGAAAATAAATTTAAATGAGAAAGTGGAAGAATATTCTCACTCATTAGAGAAACTATGTTTTGTACAAACCTAGCAGCCAGAGAACTGGGAGCAAAAAATCCTGATCTATTTTGATATGGAAAGTGAAAGAGTCTATACTACATACTATCTGCCACAGCAGAGCACTTTAGGACTTCACGTCTCCTCCCATTTCTATCATTATTTAAAGAGGAGGGGAAAATTCACCAGTCTGTTTATTCATCTGTGTTTTGAAAATTGTGTTTGCTGTAGTAAGCAAATTGAATATATAGTTAAGTTACACAACACTTCTTCAAAATATTTAGTGCTCCCGTGGGTGGCATGGATTTCTGCCCTAGTACAAGAACAAATGAAACACAGATATAAAGGCAAAAGAGGTGTGCTTGCAAAGGCAGAATATATCTAGTAGAAGTTCAAATCCAGTAATTTTCACTGATTGGTTCCAGTTTTGAAGTCTGGGTTGTTTTGTTTTGTTTTGATTTTTTGTTGGGTTTGTTTTGATTTTTGTTGGTGGTTTTTGTTTGTTTGTTTTGTAAATTAGACAAGCTCAGAGTAAAGGGAAGAAACATTTTATCTTTTACAACATGCTGAGTAATAAAATTATGTAATTCCCTGTTTATTACAGTAGAATGAATCTTTGTTGTAAGGACTATTTGAAGAATATTTTGAAGAAATTATGAAACAGTCTACATAATAGCTAAAAGACAAACTTCTTGACTTCATCTGAACTTACCTTTTCTTACACCAAATAGCATCCCTCTACTAGCTGTACACAAATTCTAAAAAGACAGCAGGTAAACTCTGTAAGTAAACAGTAGACTGTTTAATCTTTGTATATCATATCCCAGAATCTTTGTATTACTTTAATCGTCTCAGTTTTTCAGGGTCAAACTGGAGTCCTTACTTGATGTCTAGAACAATTAACTTGGTAGACAAATATTCAATATAGGAAGTGTCCTTAACTTTAGGAGGCCCTGCTTTCATGCACATACCAGTAAATCTTGAAACACTTCTTGACCAGAATTCTAAATTTGTGGCAAAATTTACCAGATGGTTTTATAGATTATGTATGTCTCCTTTGCATACAAAATTTTTGAATTCTTTTGTTTTGGAAAAAAACAGGTGCCATGTTGTAAACATTAAAGAGCCATTAATATATTTCACAGTCTTAATTGGTTTAGGATAATTACAGGTTCTCATTTACTTCCCCGCCTCTCCATTTAAAATGCTGATGCAAGCTTCACCTGGATAAAATGTTGGTCCATTTAGTCCTGGGTCATCAGTTGATGTCAGGTCATCAATTTCTTCCACAGTGGTTCTGCAGGATTATGGAGCTCTCTGTTTCAATAATCTTATGGGCAGCACATACCGATCCATTTCAGACTTTAGCTTCCCTTATAGAAGTCTCTGTCTCTGAAAAGTTAGCCTTATATTCTCTGAGAATAAAGTATACAGGTTATGGTGACTGCATTCTTTACACAAGATATAGTATGACGTGCTACAGGCTTCAGTTCGCTGGCTTGACTTGGCTTGCCCTGTATCTCAGGAGAATCAGTACACTGGTTTATCAATGACTGTCAACTATATCTTAGATATGATTTTTAACAGCTTTCTGCATTTTAATATTGCCTCAGAATGATAGTATTTGCAACATTTGGCCACATTGTTCCAGTCTACTGTGCCTAATTATCTATATTACTAGGATTACATAGCAGGTGGATACATAGACTATGAAGAATCAATTTTTTTTGCAAATATGTCTGACAGTTTTTTTCTTTGTAAAGTCTGAGAGGCTTTGGATGTGATACTACAGTTCCAGATACCTTACACTCCTATGGTGATTTTGTCATGTCGTATTATGTTTTCATTTTATTATTATTATTTTTTAGATATAGATTAAATTATTTCCTTAAGAAAGAAGGTATTTGCAAATATGATTCCAATATTTATATGATTCCCCTCCCCCCCCCATATCCCTCCCTAAAGCTTTTGATATGCTTGCCATTTTCAAGTAAATTTGATAAGGAAATTTAGATCTAAAAATTAATCTCTAGAATTTCACAGAAATTAAATGTCTGGATAGAAAACATAAAAGCCCTATAGAAGTGCCACTGGATATAACTTCATGTCTTTGTAAACAATAGAGAACCTACAGAGAAGAAAGCTTTGTAAATCCCACAGTTGTCTCTCTGGTAAATTGCCTCTTAATAAACGAGATTGGCCATACAGGATGCATTGCCATACTGTACGGCACTGCCATTTCTGTTATCTCTCCTTTGCAACTTCAGGAAAGAGACACGAGCATCACCTGATCCCAGGTGAGGCTGCTGCTGTCCAGCCACATCTGGCACATGATGGGCGTGGACCAAGAGGAAGGTTCTGATGCTGTGCTCCAAATGAGTAAAATACGTGCCTCTGTAGGAGGGAAAGGGAGTGAGACAGGAGACAATTAGATGAGCCTCACTTCTTTCTGCAGGTGAGACCTCATATATCTGCCTTATGGTGTACATATCTGCCTTTTCTTATCTGCAGGCCTTTCACCAAGATTAGATCTATTTCTTTCCACACACCATCTTTGAAAGGGTTGAATTATATTGAAGAAATAACATATTTTTTAATCGTATGTGGTAATCTTAAATACTTCTGGAGTTACTTGTGGGTACCTGAATTCTAAGCTCTGTATGATAAATATTTGTTTCATCTTCATATTTGTTAGTTCAAGTTAAAAATAGTAACAGCAATAAGTTAGTGCTAGGACCTTATTTGGTTGGGGAAAATAATATTCATCAAACTGTCAGCAAAGTTGTACGGTTTTTACCAGTGTTAAGAGTGTACTTCATTTCCAAAATTTCCTCCCTCCAGACAAGGTCATATGGCCAGCTCTGCACCTAGCCTCAAATCTCATTTCCATGTTTGTGCATAACTTCATTGAGATGAAATAGTGGAGGTAAAGATCCTGAGGGAAATGAGGAAAGCAACTAGCAGAATAATGAATGACTCTTACCTTCAGGAGAGCAGATTTAGGATTGTTCAGGGAACTGGTTGTGAGATCTCATGGGATGTTGCCCTGAAGGGCAGAACGGTGTGGGATAGCTCATCAAGGACAAAATTAAAGCAAAAGAAAAATCTATTCCATTGTGAAGGATGTTGAACAGCTCTGGTAAGAGGGTGTCTTGGTTGACTGAGTTCAAACAAAAAATTAGTGGATAGAAGGTGGAAACCACTGTGGGCCACTAGAAGGAATATAGAAATTTTGCCTGAGCACACAGTAAGAAGATTAGAGAATTAAAAGTTCAGCTAGAGTTGAAATTGGTAATGGATATGAAAAGCAACAAGACTTCTATTTGCACATTAACAGCAAAAGACAGACTAAAGAAACTTTGTGTCCACTGTTGAAAGAGATCAGCAACCCAGTGGCAAAGGACATGGAGAAGGTTGGTGCCTTCCTTTGCTCAGCCTTTAGTGGTACAGTCTGCTCACCACCTTTCCAGATCCCATGCCTAGGAGCAGTTTAAAGGACTGAAATACTATACACTAAACAGAGGGATCAAGCTGGGAATCACTTAGGTAAATTTGACATATACAGATCCATGGAAACAGATGGACAAACCTGGAAGTCCTGAGAAAGCTGGAAGAGGTCATTTTATGGCATTTTCAAAAGGTTATGGTGTTCAGGGCAGGTTTTTGAGGACTGAAAAAGGGCAAACATAAAAACCACTTTGAAGAAAGGTAAAAACCTAGATTGTTCTAGGATACTAGCCAGATTTCCTTAAGTGTTCACAAGGAGTATGGAGCGCATAAACCTGGAAGCCCTCTCCAGGCACGAGAAGGCCAGGTGGGAAGACCCAGCATTGAGGTCAAATATAACTGACTAAATTGCTCATGTGTATAAGCTGCTTGCTTAGTAGAGGACAGAGGAGCAACAAAAGTGTAGCAAAGATACAATAAAATGATTGGAGGAGTCCTTGATAGGTGAGGGGAGGTTGAGAGAACAGTTTTTTCAGGCAAAAGAAGAGAAAGTGTCACGTTACTGTTTTCAGCTGCCTAATGCTGCAAAGGATCAGCTGCAGAAATGCTGCGTGGGGGCCTTGCAGGCTGTATGTGTGGGGTCACCACCTCCAGGGATGGGGAAGTCCTTGTGGGATGCAGGGCAAGAGCCCTTGGAGGTGCCCAGATGTTATGAGGGGATACTCTCCTGAGGCTTGTGGAAATGTGTGAGGCTCATGGTGGGTCATCTCAAGGAAGGTCCAAACATGGGGGAATGGGATGGCTCCAGCAGCATGCAGGAGGGAGCACAAGCCTTGGTCAGACCTGCCAAAGGGTCCCACAGGGCTCAGTGGAGCACTGCCCACATTGTGAATAGGATCCCTTTTGTGCTTAGGTGGCTGTCATCCCCTGCAGTAAAACAGCCATGGACCAGAACTCCAGGTCAGTTGAAGCCAAGCTAAAAGGAGAGCTTGGAAAAGATTTAGCTCATGGGGAAGGCTTGATCCAATGTCTCATTCTCTTGAAGAAATGGCTTTTTTAGCACCACTGGAACCTCTTTTCCCATGTCAGAAACAGTTTTATTACAGTTTTATAAAGAAGAAGCAACACAGAACAAGGGATGTTGGAAGGGTCCTCTGGGTGTCTTCTTGTCCCACCCGTTTGCTTGGGATAGGTGACACAGAGCAGGTTGCTGAGGACCATTCCAAGAAGGTTTATGAGTGTTGGCAAAGACAGAGCCTCCACAAATTCTTTCTGATGCTGTACAGCTCACTGTTCCCGAGGGCCCTGGGGCCACTTCTACAGAACTGCTTTGGCACATGACCAGCCTTGGGAGGGAAAGGAGCTGGGCTACCAATGGACCAGGCCCAGCTGAGGTGTGGAGACACCGACAGGAGAGCCCAGCAGGGACACGACTCTCATGGCCCATGAATGAGCAGATGTGCAGTACCTGCAGCCCAGCTGATGGTCAAAGGGCTGGGGCTGGCCTACCCTGGTGCTAGGAGAGCTCCCTATATTTACTGCTCTCTCCTTTCAGGCAGCCCAAGAGGCAGGGATCGCACCACCACCACCAGGTCAATGAGGATGTAGGGTCCACTGGCGGGGCTGTCTGGATGCTCCTCTGCAGCCTGCTGGTCAGGGGCTTTGGAGGGTCCTATAGCTGTGTCTCATCTCACCGCTCAGTCCCTCCCCTCAGGCCACCTCTCCTCGCTGCAGGGTTGCTGTTGGTGGGCCTTTGGCACACGTAGTAGCATCACTGTGAAGATCTGCTTCGCAACCTGTTCCTGGCCATGTTCCTTTGCCAGCCAGCAGATGGACCAAAGACGTACTTGCAGCGAATGAAGAGACAGGACGCAGCTTGATGCAAGCAAATGTCAATTTATTGTACAGAAGCAGGCGTTTTTATACACTTTCAGAAGCTGCGCGTTTTAAACTAATTGGTTCTTGAAGCTAAGCATTGCATACTAGGCAATCCCTGATTGGTGGTTAACTACCAGCAATTAACAGCAAGGTGTTGCCTTTCCTTGGCGCCATCTGTCTCCCACTCCCCTGTGCTCTGTTAACATGCCTCATCATGTTAATTGTTGTCTAGACAAGCTCGAGCACATTCCCCTCAGCTAACTGATTGCCACGCATGGTCCTAGTTTCCAGCCCGCTCCTGCACGTACTCCCGGTAGTCACTGTCTGTTCTCAGAGTCTGCAGGATACAGTCAAAAGGCTGCGCGCAGAGTGGGCACATATCTGTTCTGCTAGCCCACCACTGGTTGCAGCCAAAGCAGAAGCTGTGGAAGCCCCCAGGCATGCAGGCTGTATTGTGCATGGTGCCCAGGCAGATGGGGCAGAGGGCATCTGCTGCTGACTCCAACTGCTCTGCCTCCTGCATCTGGCTGGGGATGGTCATCACTGCAGCGCTGCTCTGCTCTGGAGTGTCCTTGGCACCTGATGCCATGTCATGCCAAATGTCGTGGTTTAACCCCAGCTGGCAACCAAGCACCACGCAGCCACTCGCTCACTCCCCCTCACCCAGAGGGATGGGGAGGAGAACCGGAAAGGAATGTAAAAGTCAGGGGTTGAGATAAGAACAATTTAATAGGTAAAGCAAAAGCCGGGCACACAAGCAAAGCAAAGCAAGGAATTCATTCACCACTTCCCATGGGCAGCAGGTGTTCGGCCATCCCCAGGAAAGCCGGGCTCCATCACATGTAATGGTTACTCGAGAAGACAAATGCCATAATGCCATATGCCCCCCCCCCCCCCCCTTCCTTCTTCTTCCCCCAGTTTATATACTCAGCATGACGCCATACGGTATGGAATCCCTCTTTGGCTAGTTTGGGTCACCTGTCCTGGCTGTGTCCCCTCCCAGTTCCCTGTGCCCCTCCAGCCCTCTCGCTGGCAGGGCCCAAGGAACTGAAAAGTCCATGATTTTGTATAAGCATCACCCAGCAACAACTAAAAAAATCTGTGTCCTATCAACGTTGCTCTCACACCAAATCCAAACCACAGCACTGCACCAGCTACTAAGAAGAAAATTAACTCTATCCCAGCTGAAACCAGGACACCAAGAAAGACACGCAACATGGCTGATCTTTGGTCACACTAGAAACATGAGAGCAAAGCAAGCAGAAGAAAGTGGTGGCAGAACGGAGGTAAGGGCCTTTAGCAGGGCCTCCTTGAGGGCTGGAAAGCAGTGTCAGCAGCAGCTTCACCAGAGTGGGCCAGCCAGCCTCAAGGGCTACCCTCCGCACCTGCCTCGGCTCCCCCAGGCATGCTGCCAGCCAGCCCAGGACCCGCCAGAGCCCTGTGCTCTCCCAGACAACCACCACCACTTGAGCTAGCAAGTTAGCACAGGGTACCCGTGGAGGTGCTCAGGGAAGGCACAGGAACCTGCCGGGAGGCTTCAGTGGTGCCAAGGGCCCTGGCACCCTCCTCATGCCCACAGCCCTGGGACAGCTGCCATGCAGAAGTGCAGCACCACCACCAACCAAGACTCTCCTCAAAGGTACCCATCAATGGCAGACCAGAGCCCTACTGGAGCTTGCATGCACACATGTGAACTCACAGGAGTCCAAACCAAATGGCACGGGAAAGAGCCTGTATGGCTGCTGAAGAGCAGTGAAGTCAGGGCAGTCACAGACGCTCCCCAATGATATCACAGGGCTCTCTGGGGCTGCCCCCCAAGTGCTGCCAAGCCAGGGAGGCAGACACCCCAAAGCGGGGAAAGCTTGCTTTGTAGAGTGTCCATTGGCCATCTTCTTATGGTCTTGTGGGCACGGTTTAAATTTAGGCTGGGCAGGTGCTGTGATGAGAGAGGCTGGTGGCTCCGAGTGCAAAGACCTGACAATGGCCAGTGCAGCACAACACAGGCTGGGGAACACTGGTGACCTCCCTGGTGCAAAAAACATGTCCTGACTTGGCTCCTCAAAAGGCTGCCAGAGACGGACTTGGCCCTTGCAGCACTGTGGGAAAGCCCCACGCAGAGATCCCAGAATGGCTGAGGTTTGAAGGGACTTCTGGAGGTCACCTTCTGCAAACCCCTGCTCAAGGAGGGCCGTGTCCAATCACTATCCCAGGAAAGAAGTGCTTCATGAGCTGTGGGAGGAACCTTTTGTGTTCCAGTTTGTGGCCATTGCCTCTTGTTCTGTTACAGGGCACCACTGCAAAGGAGCCCGACTCTATCTTCTTTGCACTCTCCCTTCAAGCATTTCTGCACATTAACAAGTTCCCCCCCGGGCCTTCTCATCTTCCTGAAGTGGCCATGCAGCTGGACTAGATGATCCTTGTAGGTGCCTTCCTGCTGAACCCTTCCCTTCCCTTCCCTTCCCTTCCCTTCCCTTCTTTTGTCTTTTCACTTTGCTTATCTGAAGAGTGATAGCTTTCTCAAGCCTTTCCTCTAATGGGAGATGCTCCAGGGCTTTTGCCATCTTTGTGGACCTTCACTGGAATCTCTTCCATATGACCATGTGTCTCTTGTACTAGGGAGTGCAGCACTGGCCACAGTACTCCAGGTGTGGTCTCACCAGTGCTTAGTAGAGGGAATTACACACCTCAACAGCCCTCCCCATGCATCCCATAAGACCATGAGCCTTCTGTGGCCCAAGGGCACATTGCTGCACCTGGATGTCCCCCATGACCCCCACACCTTTTCTGTAGAGCTGCAAAGGGTCAACTGCAGAAATGCTGTGTGTGGGCCTTGCAGGCTGTATGTGTGGGCTCACCACCTCCAGGGATGGGGAAGTCCTTGTGGGATGCAGGGCAAGAGCCCTTGGAGGTGCCCAGATGTTACGAGGGGATACTATCCAGGTCCCTATGGATGGCAGCAAGCCCCTGTGGTGTATCAGATACTTCTCCCAGATTTGTGCCATGTCTGCCCCATCATCTAGGTAAATAATGAAGATCTAGCCCTGTTTTACACCACTCATGACTGGCTTCTAACTAGACTTTTTTCCTCTGAGTATTATCCTCTAGGCCGTTTTCAATCGACTTCATTGACTGTTCATCTAGCCCATATTTCATGAGCTTCTCTGAGAGGATCCTATAAGACACAATTTACAAAACCTTATGGAAGTTAAGGTAGATGATGTCCACTGCGCTTCCCTTATCTACTAAGCATATTTTTCGCATAGAAAGATTATCACATTGGTCAAACATGTGTCCCCCTTGGTGAATCCATGCTGACTACTGTTGTCTTTCTTGTCCTTCCCATGCCTGGAAACCATTTCCAAGATTAACTGATCTATCACTTTACAAGTTGGACAAGGTGACCAGACTGCAATTCTGCAGGCCCTCCTTCTTGCCCTTTTCATAGATAGGCGTAACATTTGTTTTCCTCCAACCCTCAGGCATCTCTGCCCATTGCCATGATCATTCAATGATAATCGAGAGGCCTTACAATGATATAATACAGGCCCCTCAGCACTTGTGGGTGCATTGTATCAGGGCCTATGGATTTATGTTTGTCTACTTTGCTTAAGTATTCTCTAACCTGATCCTCTTCTATCAAGGGTGAGTCTTCCTTGCTCCAGATTCCTGTCACCATCATTCCTCCTCACTCTCTGTTGTTTCTGTCTCTGAATGATGTTGCTAGTGTGTTAATTACTTTACTATCCTTTCTGTAGGTCTCACTAGACTGAACTCTACCCTCTGGAATTTCATGGTTTTTTTCATTAAATGAGACTACACATGTAATTTATATATATATTTATTGTTCCAGCATAATGCATTGAGATGGTCTTCCCAGCATTCCAAGCAAACATTTACTTACTTATTAAGCATGTAATTTTCTGTCTAGCTTCCATGATAGGCATTTGGGACTTATTGATTTGAGGGTATCATCAACCCATTTCATATCTGAGAAATCTGCACATTTACTTTCAGTCACACATACACCAGTGTCTCCACAGTGAGAGGCAAGCAGAGGCTTGGAGACCTATTTTATTTAATGAAGACCATATCAGATATTTTCATGTGGGGAGAGTAACTATATATGCTGGAATTTGGATTGGTCTCTCATGTCATCTCTTCCCATTTAACAAGAAAGTACCATGGAATTTTAAGTCCCTAGACTGTCAAAAACTGCAGTAATATTCTTGCCAATGAGTTTACTGTCATAAGCATTTGGAGATAAAGTCCATTTCAAAATAATATTCATGAAAAACATATTCGGAATACATAATTGAGAGAAATGTCACAGCAATTGTTAGAGTTACACTCACTAATTAGAGAAAATACAAAATACCATTTGATTTATGTGTTCCATCAAAGCTGATCTAGGATTTCTGATATTGTATATTCACAGTGTGTTTCCTTGTGTTCAGTATACAGACCAAGCTTCAGTTGCAGAAATCACTCACTGAATCATCAGGATGGAACAGATGCAAGAAAATTGTGATCTTCTTGATGAGAAACAGTAAAAAAAATATTAAAAAAAATTTTAAAAAATTAAAGGCACTGGATCAATTGTTCACTGTAAATTACACACTTGGCTACCATGATCATTATAACCCCTTCACATCCCGTTACTCTGCACTCCATTATTTCTGCTTACCCCTATGGAACCTGCCCTTTTACCTTCTTGACACTCCCTCCTTTTCTAGCTGTCAAACAGTGTGTTTCATTCTCCGTTTAAAGGATTTCTTATTTTTCCTTTGTGTGCTGCCTGCATCCTGCCATCCCTATCTTTCCTCCTTGCAACTCCATCATAGTAGTGGCTTTCATACCTAAAATGGTGGGGGAGATGTCAGTTTAAAGACCATCTGGCTTCTATTCACAGGAACACTATTGGAAACCAAACTGATTTCTTAAAGCTCCTACTGAAGTGTAGAAAAATGTTCTCCCCCCCCCCCCCCCCCTCTTTTTTCATTTTAAAGTCAGGGATTTAAAATACTTTTTCTGAAGTCTTAAGACTGGTTCTTGAAACCTCTGCTGACAAGCAGGAGCCCTGTATGGCTTCCATAATGAATAATGCTAAATAGTTTTTAGTGAATCCTTCCATTATCAGCAGAGCTCAGCACAAGAAAGGATTATGCACGGTGAATTTGATACAGAGGACACAAAGGTACTGGTGTATGGGCTAGTTGTTAATTTGTTGGGTCTTATTAATGATATTTCTTCAATTTACCATTCAGTTGTCTAGGGTGCCTTTGCCACTCTTATAATAAAAAAACTAAATATCATCCCTACCATCACCATGAGGTGGGGCAGTGTCACTCTTTCCGTTTCAAATTTAACCCACAAATTCAAGTGACTTGGCCAAAATTGGACAGGAAGGAAATCTAGTAGCAAAGAAAGGGAAAAAAAACCAAAGTGTCTTGTAATCTATGCCAGCATAGATTTAAGCATTAGGTCCCTTGTCTTCACAATGCATAGAAGAGCTTACCCTACTGCAGTACTCTGGATTTTGTGATATCTCAAGCTGCTTCACACCCTTAAGGCATAGATTTATTTTTTAAAGAATACTGTCACTGGGAAGGAAAATGGAGGCAAAGGCATATAAAAAGTTTGTGTTGAACCCAGATTACATGTTAACTTTCTGACTGATAGTTCCCATAGTTTCCTGCCCATTTGCCAGTGAAGTAATTGTAGATATATTCTATCTATAACTTAAATCTGAATTTGGGCCTTTTTCATCAAAAAATGTTATACATATGGGCTTTCATATGCTCTGGGTAGAGCCTGAAGCAGCCATCATTCTGGGGTATGACAGTGGTACAAAATTCAGTTCCACCTCCAAAACCATGAAGGTTCCGCTGCTGTTCAGATCAGATAGACCTGGTTTAGGACAGGATCTTCAGCAGTCTCAGCTCAGGAGCAAGGTCCTATGTGATGACATTCAGGATGGCTTATGCTGGGAATGTGACCAAAGGACTTCTGCTTTGAATGTTATTTCATTCTTCCTTGGTCCAGTTATGTGGACATATTAAAGGTATGAGCCAGATACTGAAAGGATACATGTTATGGTACTGTGAGATTGCAGAACCAGCTTGAAGCTTAAGAAGATGAAAGCATTTGTGCTCTTTATTTATCCAGTCTTCTCAGTCTGGGTGCTCAGACTGGCTCATCACTGCAAAGAAAACAAGTCCAAAATTAGAATATGGAAACACAGAAACTGATATGTTCCTGTGTGGAAGAGTGTGAGTAGAAATAGGTAATGACACCCTTGAAGTAGAAGAGCAGCAGGGACCTTGCACTGGATTTTCCTTTACTTCAAGTTAAGCTTGTTGTATCTGGGACTTATTCTGCTTTCATTGGCTTCAGATAGAAAAAAGTTGGGGGTCTGTTCATTGTGTCTAACCTATGCTCTCATGTTAATGTAGGCAAATGTATCTTGCTACCTTAAAGCAGTAGAAGTACTAGGACTTCTGGGTTTACTTGCATAAAATAGGCAGTATACATGTTATATAGTTGCCTAATTTTAAGAGAAAATGTCAAAGTAAAACCAAAAAGGCATCTATCTACTTTGTAAGTTTTGATTCAGGAAAGTCTGTGAGAGCATGTCTAATTTCAGCATGAGAGCAGTTGTATTAAAATCAGTGGAGTATGTTTGACTAGAATGATGGCCTCATACCTCCAGTTTTGGGGTTGGGTTTTTTTTTCCTTATAGAATTCTACAGAAATCATGAATTCTGTATCAAATTTTTGGGATAATTAAGAAGTTCTATAATTGTTTCTGATTTCTAATTTCTTGTATAAAAAATTTTCATTATGGAACTGTCCTATTTGCAGACAGATGTTTTGAGACACACTTCTCCAGAGTTTCTTCTAGTTATTAACCCACTTGATCATATAAGCTAAGGTATAGAAAACCTACATTGGAAGAAGCTAACTCATTTTAAAGTGAGCTGAGCCCTCTTCTATTATTTGCTGTAAAATTACAGGCTCTGCTGTCTGAGCAACATGATGAATCTGTAAAGTGCTCCACCTAAGACATATTTAAGAAAAAAAAAAAATAGGATAAACCCCATAGGTCTACCCAGGAAATTCCTTCTGTAGCTGTCATCCCACATCCCATGTGGCAAAAAGGGAAACACCAACTATGACATTTTGTAAGCATCTCTAGAGTGCACGCTACAGCCATGAAGCTCACCCAATACAGAGAGTACAGGAGGTTCCCCATTCACTCAGTCCAAAGGCAAAAGCTCTCAGCTGTTTCAAAGGGCAAAATAACCAGACCCCTAGAGAGAAGAAAAAAAAAAGGTAATATTGGATGAGCTTGTCATTGATCTCCAACTCCTACTGCACTGCAAAACACAAAGGAAAAATAAGAAACAAAAGGAATAGTTGGCTTCACTGAAAATGCAGCCATCACTGAGAACTGGCACAGTGAGTCAAATATCACACCACCAACAAAGCATTCCTGGCCAGCTGCATGAGGTAAATCTAAACCCATGGTAACAATTTCAGAGAAGAAGCTATTTTGTAGGGCCCAAGAACACAAAACTTAAGACTTACAGTAAACATTTTTCCTCCCCATGGATACCTTGTTGGTTAAATAGGTAGCTAGATACTAACATCTCATTTGCAAAATCCTCCCCTTACAGCTCTGATTCCTGTGCAGGGAGACAGTCATACAAAGACACAGGCAAGTCAGTTCCTTATGGGATTACTCTACCCCTTTTACAGTCAGGAAAATGGAGCCACCCGAGGGGTTAAATGGCTGCACTGAAGGTCACACAAGGTGAAATCCAGACAGCAGAAGGCTTTCTTCATCCTGTATGTACCACTCAACCCTTGTGTTGAATGTTTAAAGGGATCTTCAGTGAGATGAAGTTAGCCACTGCATCTAGGGATGAATACGTCAATGACAGCAGGAGGACTGAATGTTTTCATCTCTCTAATCACCAGGGCACAGCCACAAGTTTGCACACACAGGAGTACCTGCATCACTTCCTTATCAATGTTCCAATCACGTGAGTCTTAAATCTGCTGGAATGACAGCTCAAGGCTGATGTATGAAATCATACTTAAAAAGCCAGCAGATGGGGGAGAGACTGTCTGTTCTTTAAGTATATATATATATATAAATTGCTTCTTCCATTTAATACATTTGTAAAAAGTCCTGCGTTTGCTGTGCTAACTTTTGCTGGCTGAGCAGCATGAGTGCTGCAGCAAATTAGAGTTTTACATTAAAAAAAAGGTCAGCTCACTCCCTCATTAGCTCCACTTAGAGATTTATTTTCTTAAAATACATATACAGAGAGTGGTGGAGAGGGAAAGCATCTGGACATGTGCTTTATATCAGTTGTCTGGTGATTGTCTGGTGATGGCGACAGGTGCATTTGTCAGGCCCTGGGGAGCAACTCCGTTAGATTCATTTTATTAATTGAGCAGATTACATGCTTTAGAAGATCCACCCCCCACCCCCACCCTCCTTTCCTTTGACATTCTATGGTTAAGGAAGAGAAGGGTGAAATAAACTTCCTTTTGGGGTTTTCAAGTTATAATTAAGCATGGGGGGAGCGGAAGGATCTAACAGTAATGCAGAGGGCACATAACACTGACAAGGTCAATTATCTCCTGATAAGTCCCTCAATGGCAAGTATTAATAATATTAATTGAATGTGAGTTTGTTGAGTTTTAATTCCTATTTTAAAGTTCCTTCCACACGATGCAGACAGTGAATTCAAGTGAGAGGTTGATTAAATGGCCTCCAGCCCTGTAGGTTTTCATACTAGTTTGGGGGTCATTAAAATATTTGCTGCCTATCAAAATATCTAGGATAAAGAATGCAACAAGCACCAAAGGGAAGCTGGGGAAATTCTATTTCCCTAGGATTTTGGATGCTTTCTGTGTTAAAGTGATTTCAGCATATCACAGTTCCTGAACAGTCAGCAACAGAACAACAGAAAGGGTTCAAATGTCCCAAGATCTGGCAGAACTGTGGATGTATCATATGTTGGGAAGTGAGGTTGTGAGGGGTGACCAAAGTCACTTAATCAAAATTCCTGGCTGGCATAATCATTATAGGTCCTTCCCAGAAAACTGCAGCTCATCCAGTGGTTAATGATACTGCTAGAGGATTTTTTGAGTTTTTGCAAGAATAATTTTGGTGGTGGATATAATGTGCTCCTTCTATTTCAACTGTGATTGAAACACAGTTTCAAATCTTCTAGTCTGAGATACTCTGAACCCACGGTTTCTTTTAGGGGTTTTGACTCAGCTCATCACAGTTCAATTCTCATTTGAGGTACATCATAATAAATCTAGACTAGCTCCAGTGCAACCAGACATCTCAGTGCAGCTCAGCAGACCCATTCTGGCAGCTCTCTGAAAACTCCACCTCAGGAACGGTCATAGACAGAAGTGACAGCAATTTTATGTAGCTCAGTATCCCTTGCTGCTATTAATTATAACTTATATTCCAGGTTATATGTTGTTTAGAAACAAATATAAATTAAAAGCCTTTTCTACTTTATTGTGTCTGTATTACACTCTCACATTCAGAGTACTAATATGGTTAATTAGTGCTTCCTTTAACCCATTTCATTCATCTTTTACAGTGAAGCCCAGTGGGTGTACTAAGTGATGTCAAATTTGAGCTTTTCCTGGAAAAGCTCTGTGTTTTATTCCAAGTAGAATCACAGGGACAAAGCACGCCTAACCAGTCAAAAGCCAATCTATTTAGCTTTTGCTCCAGAGAGACTGAATAAATAATATGGATAGTTAGATTGCCCACTGCCACAAACATGCATTTTTCATGGAAAATTTATGGTCTAAGTACACAAGATGTTGTGGATATACAAAAAAAAAAAAAAGGCCAGTAATCCTGAGTCTCTGGAAGACAACAAAAAAACCTATTTAGATTCATAAAATGTACTCGCTAGCAGGGGTGAGATTCATAGGGCGTTGTGTGCACAATGCAGCACAAATATTGACTAGTAAAAAGACTGTTTACTGCTGAAGAGATGGGAGACTCATTAGTGGCATAACAGAACCATAAGCTGGCCTCCTCCAGAGGCACAGAAGTTAGTAGCAATGAAAATGATGTCTGAGAAGGATGCTGCCATCTGTAAGTTTACACATTGGATGGCTTAGGGGGGAAAGAAAGGCATGACATTATTCTGAAACCCTGATGAAAAAGTTCGTAAGAAGGAGAAGCAAGCACCTGGGAAATACATGGAATATAATCAGAAAGTACTTTGGTTTTTTGATAGAACATGGCAGTTAGTGAGAAGAAAACACTTTTTTTAAATGTTTTTGCTTTTATATGCCATCTTTTTATTTCCCATGGGAATTATAAAACATAAATTTACATTTTGACAGTATAGTCCTGTGATAAACAAAGTGTCCTAATGATTATGTCTGGGCCATTTTCCCCAAACCCCTAACCCCTGTGAATTCAGAAGTATGATATGGTGAGTGACAGCAGTCTAGGGACAGAATATTAAAATTTGAAGCCTTCAAGTTGTGTTCAAAAAAAATACATCAAGGGGGATGAAACCTTTACAATTCACCACCACATTTTACTCTACGATTTTCAAAAGGAAAGTAGCAGGGGTCTCAATCGAAGCACGTTGAAATGTTCCATCAAACACGTCTCTTCTAAATGTAGACTGACAGCACCTGCTTCCATTTCCCATCTTCTCACTTAAATGGGTAACACATGTGTAAATGATGTTTATTTTATTGTAAATAGAGTGTTGTCTCTGCCCTTTAATATCATGGCTCTGTGCTTGCACCCTTGGTGTCTCCTTTAACTGTTAATGCAATCTTCTCCTATACACATTTATTAAGGCTGGAACTGAAGTTTCTGCCTCGCTACCCCATCCCCGTGCATAGCGGCAGGATTGATTTCATAGACTTTTTCCATCCTGAATAATTGAGTATCACATTCTGCCTTGAATATTATTTCCTTGTTTACACAAGGTCTTCTGGCATTTTATTCCAATGCCTGAACTGTTCCTCTGAGGCTGGTTAAAGCTTTTCTTCATATTTAACCTGCTGAAGTGTAGCGTACAATGTCCTCTTCTGTCCTTGAGAAACAGGGGAAACGTTGCTCTATCTTTTCATATATCCCTTCAGAAAGATGTAGTATGCTTTGTGTTTCCCATCGCCAAGCTGTGAAGTGGGGACTGGTAGATGAAGATGAGATGGGGCTACCTAACTGCACAGGAGGCAGCTGCACTAGTGACACCTATATATTTGATGAGTTCCCACATATTTAAGACTTCAGCTGACATTTGGGAGCACAGAAACTCCGGATTTCTTCAGAGAGATCAGACCAGTGGTCCCTCTAGTGGTAATTTCTGTCCGAGACTGCCAGTTCCTTCAGAAGAAGCAGTGGAAAATTGTATCCCACAGAGAGACAGCTTCTTCTGGAGTCTGTTTGGTACCTCAGCCAGAGCCCAAGTGTGATGTCTGGTTTCAAACTGTCAGGCCACGCTGTCAAACCCTCGGTTGTTGTGAACTGATGGCTTACCTCCACCTGAAACATCTACCCTGAAGCAAGAGTCTATTTTTGTGTATGTGCGTGTGAGGGTGTTCTTTAGCTGTGTTTTGTGTTATGGCAGGAGGCACACATTCCCACCGCCCCTGGGGTCCTATCCCAGCAGCATGAAGGCAGCCTGCCACGACCATGTTTCCTGAGTGGGTGTTATCTTAACACCCTCACCCTTCATGATGGGCGGCCTTGGATTTCTACACCATTTCCTCACAATGTCAGTCAGCATAAGCGTTCAGAAATGCATTGGGTGCCTGTGTTGGGTGCTGGCAACCAGGTGGGCTGCAGGGGTCACCTCCATGAGGAGAAGCCAGGGATGCCCCATGTGGGACTGTTTGGGGTTTAAACCCAGGTGGTAACTAAGTGCCCTGGCCATGCAGCTGCTCCCTCGCACCACCCCCCCGCCTCACCCAGGGGGTGGGGAGGAGGATCGGAAAGGAATGTGCAACTTGAGGGTTGAGATAAGAACAATTTAATAATTGAAATAAAATGAAAACAAGGGAATGATAATAACAACAGTAACAGTTATAATGGAAAGGAGGGAGAAAGGTAGAGGAATGAAGTCGAAAGGGAAGGGAGGAAAGAAAACAAGTGATGTACAATGCAGCTGCTCACCACCTGCTGACCAATGCCCAGCCCATTCCTGAGCAGTGATCGCCACCCCCCCCACCCCCCCCCAGTTTATATACCAAGCATGATGTCCCATGGTATGGAATATCCCTTTGGCTAGTTCAGGTCACCTGTCTTAGATGTACCCCCCACCCCAATTCCTCATGGCCCTCCAGCCCTCTCGCTGGCAGGACCCAGGAAACCAAAAAGCCCCCAACCCAGTACAAGCCCTACCCAGCAACAACCAAAACCATCAGTGTGTTATCAACACTGTTCCCACACCAAATCCCAAACACAGCCCTGCACTAGCCACCAAGAATAAAATTAACCTGATCCCAGCCAAAACCAGGACACGGACACAGCCAGTGCCATCTGGTTCCAGCTCGCTCTGCAACAGCTGCACCGCAGGGCACAGCTGAGCCTGTCAGGAAGGCTGATGGTGCCTCTGTGAAAAAACACTGGACAGAAAGGAAGGGGGAAACGGCCATGGCGACACTGGCGAGGGAGGAGGGAGGAAGGAGGGGAGGTGTGCCCAGCCAGCAGCAGAGACCCCCCCGCAGCCTGTGGAGAGGGTCGCTCTGGAGCAGACAGGCACCCCACCACCCCTGGAGCACCCCGCACCACCGCAGGTGGATATTCCTGAGGGAGCTGAGGCCTGTGGAGAGCCCACAACGCAGCAGGGGAAATGTATGAGAGGGAAAGAGCAGCAGTGAGAAACTGCTGGGTTCTGACTGTACTCTCTACCTCCCTGGGCAACTCAGGGTGGGTAGGCAAGTCTGGAGACTGCAAAAGCAAGAGGAAAGATGCTGCTTTAAGGTTTGTCTTTTCCTGTTTGTCACTACCCAAATCTATTTTAATTGGCAATAAATTAAGTTCATTTTCCTCTCCATGACAGTAACTGGTAAGTAATCTCCCTCTCTTTACCTCAGCCCACAAACCTTTTTGTTTGTTTTTCCTATTTGCTACCCCTGTCTTCCTCATGGGTAGGGGGAAGTGAGCGGCTAGGTGGGAGTTTGCCTGTTAGCTAAGGTAAACTCATGACAAGGAAAAAAAAAGAAGAAAAAAAAAAAATAAACAGCAATCAGCCAGGCAGGATTCTCAGCTGTAAAGTTTTCTGCATGGGCTTGATTTTCCTTTATAGGCTATAAAGAAATAATTTAGGTCAGTACAAAGAAGTTAAGCTGGAGCATAACCTGATCAGCTCTGTACACCCATGTTAACCTGTTAATTCATTCCTCATTGGTTTAGTATCTGGTTCTATGAATATTTCTGTTAATAACTTTACACACATGGATAGGCCCATTAATCACAACTAAGGAGACTGGAAGGCTCTCAGATGTTTGCAAGAGCAGGCTGTTTGACTGTAGAGGTCAGCTTCACACAGCTTTTCTGGGTGATGCTTTCCTCCATTGACATTAACCAAAAGGCACAAGGGGTCAGGAACGTGAGCAATATTATTTTGGATATGAAATGACATCTAGATGCATTTACCAATATCAACTTAAATCATTTATACTGGCAAGTTCTCCTGGTTAAAAAAATGTAGTAGGTTTGGCTTTGAAAGGTAGCTCCTAATTTAGCACCTACGTAAAACTGAGATGCTTGAAATGAAAATGGCAGTCCTCTAAACCTAAGTAGAGGTGCTGTCTGGACAATTTGGCAACTAGCTATTCGCTGCACCTATTTCTGACAAAAAAAGAAAACCTTTGTATTTTTTAATCCCTCTGTCAAGTTGTAGGTGGCCATAAAGCTAGAGACATGACACAGAGGAGCAAAGATAAGCTGTGGCTGTAGATGGGGGTCCTCAAACAGAGTTCCCTTTAGGGCTCTTTTAGTTAGCCATGCTCAGGTGTCAGCTAGTGCCAGAACCTCTTTCTCCAGTTCCATTTGTGGTAAACAAAAATAATCAGAGGATTGTAGTTTAGTCTGACCTCTTTGCACTGGACCCATGGACTCACAGAGCAGATGAAAAATGACCATAAATGAAGGTGTTGTAGGCCTAGCTGCCAAAAAAGAAGCAGTGTGTGAGACTGACAAAGTCCATACATGTTTGCCTGCCATGCCGAACTATGTTTCCATGGAAAAATCAGCACAGACTATTTCTTTTTACTACAGAAACATTCATATCAAATCAGTTTGCATAATCAAACTGAAGTCAGAAACTCTAATTTTTGCCACCTTGCCTGTTACAGCTGTCTACCTGCTACCCTCCTTTCCTTTCTAGTCAGGCTTCTCTGATGGACTCCATCTTGCAGTTTCCCCATTGCCTGAATTTACCACTGTGTGTATGTTATGTATGATAAGAACTATATTCTAACTAGGAATTAAATTATGAATGGATATAAAAAATTGCATTGGTTACAAAATTACAACTGGTATCGTGAAGGACAGGGCAAACCATCTAAATCATAACTCCCAAACTACTTCAGTATCTGATAAAAATCTAGGGGGGGATTTTGACTACATATGACAAATTAAAGGCTATCTTCCTGTTAGAGTCTACTGTATTTGCAACATGTTTTCCTATTTACTTTCTTTTTTCTGCAAGTATTAACATTTTTAATATATATACACACACACATATAAGATGCCTTTTAATCTTTTCTGTGTTAGTTTGAGGTGAAATAAAAAATCAGGTGATGAAAACTCACTTTGAGAAAAACATTCAATTTTTCTACCTATTCAGTATCTTTCAACATGGGCTTTAAAATGTTTTGGGGCCACTGTCCAGAATTTCCTAAGCATTGGGAAGTTAAGAGTCCTAGGCCTAAGTCTGTAACCTTGTTTCAAGACAGTAATCCAATCATCACTAAAACTTGTAATTTCTCTTCTCCAGAAAATTCACTTGGTTTGAGATGTCTCTTTTTTCCTAAGTCAGAATTAACTGTCCAAAATCTACATTATCTACAAAATTAGAGTTATAAGAAAAAGAAATCAGCATGACCTTAATAAAGCATTTAATTCTGATAAAACTAGATCCTTCATTCCGACCATATGTTTTAATTCTAATGACATGAAACTTCATAGAAATTGTCTTAACCGGGATTTTGGTGAAAATAGCAGTGAAACCGCTGTTGGTGTAGTGTTTCATTTGGAAAATCAGCATTTTTGACAGAAAATTGTTCCATCATAAAAAAGTTCTCTTTGCTTTAATGTAATTACTGCTCAGAAGCTGATTTCCTTTGAACAAAATGGGACTGATTATGTGAATATTGTTTCGTTACATTAATCAGATTTTCCAGGCAGATCCATTACCTCCTTGTTTGTACACATCCTTTGACTTTCCTGTTCACTAGAGACTGCAGTTTATGACAAACTTTTTAATACTTAAATCATCTTTAGTGCTTAAATCATCTTTAATGCCTCAAATATCTTTGCAGACCACCGTCTTCAATGGCCAAATGAGAACATTCTGCTTTTTTCATACGGCAAGGCAAGCAATTCTGGGACTATGTGCCTCCCTGTGCTGAGCAGGAATACTGGGACAGCAGCAGACAAGGAAGTAAGCCAGAAGCAATCATCCATCCCATGGGAAAGCTGGTCCACAGGCTGTTCTTTGGATCACTCTGCTTTTTAATATTAGTTGACCATCAAGTAATAAGATGTCACAGTCGCCTCACTTTTAGTTACATTGTGATATGGCTTAAAAATATTTGACTACTGTCAAGAGTAGGTAGGAATTTGCAAAGAACTTTGTGCTGCTAGAATTTTGTACTGAACAGATATTTTTATTTTTTTTTTTAGGGGGGAGTGAGAATATGGATGATTGAAAAAAGCAGTCTTTTCATTTATATGATAATACATGTCTTAGACAGTGACAGGCCTACAATAGAATGTTATTAGGTAACCTCCTGTCTATAGAGATGCTTTGAATACAATTCTTTTCCAGCATTATTAAGTTACTGCTTTTGTTAAGCAACCAGTTTTGGTCAGTCCCACAAAACACGCCTCAAATAAGGTGCGACTATATAATAGACCATTTCCTGTAAAGTTTAACCATGAAATAGTGCATTTTCATATTTAAAATGGGGACAATCATTAATAGCCTTAATGCTTTACCCAGCGGGGGGGGGGGGGGGGGGGGGGGGGGGGGAAGGATAAAAAGGAAACTCTTAAGGACATTTATAATAGTGTTTTTTTATTCTCCAAAGTAAAATAACAAGTTAGGACTATTTTTACTTGGCTCTAGCTACCTGAATGTTAAACTTTTAGTTTAACCTACCATCCAGAAACTTTGTGTGTCAATGGGAAGTGACACCTAGAGATGGTGATTCATTCCACCTATCTAGACAGCAATCTGAGGATGGAATGAGTCACACCCAGAGACTCCAGCATTTCACCACTGATTATAGACTAAGACTGAGCATCTAGTTTTGACTAGATGTATAAGGCTGTTATATGTACGTGAGATAAATCCCACTTCTAGTGTGATGGAAAACAATAATTATCTGAGTTGCTTACTAATATTACCCATTTCCAATTTAAATCTTGGCCTTCTGATGAAAGAAAAGGTACCTTGTTTGAGACCTTAGAACAAGGATCAGAACACTGAATTTTGGCAACTCCTGTTATAACCAGAAATGACCACAGCAAGGTGTTTGCTCAGAATTTTGTTTCATATTGACATCTGCACATGTGAGTTTTCTTGGTCACTAGTTAATTAATGTTGTTGGAGAGGGATGGCTTCTTCTTATAAAACTGAACCGTTGATGTTAAAAAATTAATCACTAGACCACACTGTCTTATTTCTAGGAACTATGATGAGCAGTTGTTTCTTAATTGCATAAAGAGTCAAGAGAAATTCAAAATAATGGTGAAACAGTTAGCCCTGGATATATTGTGCATACATAACTCCTTGTGTGGCTAAAACCAAGTATCAATGAAGTTAGCTAGAATGTGCTTCATCATTAAAAGTCTTGCTTCAGAAACTGCACAATGACAGCTAAAACTTTTTCTTTTCTTTTTTTTTTTTTTACTTTTTTTTTTTTATTTGAATGCTCAGAAGAGATAAGAAAGCCAGAAGAACAGATGTGTTAGAAGTGTGAAATGGATTAACATCAAAGCCCCCTGGGAAAATCTGAAACATGAAATGAAGGATCCTGAATGACAAGAGCTATTCAGAATGCATTAAAAGCTCTGCAGTGCATTTTGGTGCTGTCTATGTGAGCAACATAAGGCCCTGTGTGCTAGGGAGAGATTCTGATAACGAAAGCTCTGTGAACTTCAGGGAAATTCAGTTCATCTCTGAGAACTCACCTTGTGGTACAATTTGAATGAGATAGAAAAAGCACCCAAACTAGTGATTACCCATATTTATTGTCCCCAGTGATATGAAATGAATAGATAATTTAAGCCTTGGACTAACAAGGCTATAGGTGAACCAATAATGATTTAAAAATAAATGCCTGTTCTAGTAATATATTCTTTGAGTGTTTAAACCTCTCTATTAATATTAATCAGTTGACAGATTAGCATGGACAGCGTATTTTGATATGCTTAAAATCAGGGAAGGTAAACAAGAAAAAAAAATGTAAGAGATATCTTTTCAATTTCTTGATTTATACACATATTCCTTGGAACCAGATTATTTAGAGGTTAGGCAAATTTATGTTCATAGATGTTTTCTGAACTTGTAGGCATTGGTATCCGTATAGTTATTGATGAGAAGAGGTCACCAATATTCAAAATGTAAAGGAGACTGTAAAGGCTACTGCTGAGTTTTTAGGTAAAAACTAACATCTAACCTGAGATGTAAAGGTTAGATGCCTCAAAGAAAGTCAAATAAAGTTGGTCAAATAATACTGAAAAAATATATCAAGATTTAGTCCTTGCTTTGTTGCAGACTGAACTTAACTGCAGTTTCAGAATATAAATCTCATACCAGACATTTTGGACAAGTATAAGGCCAGCTAAACTTCAAAAGGGAGTCTTTTAGTTGGCTACAATGGACTTCTGATGAGGACTTAGAAGAACTTGAAGTGAAAAGCTGTCCAAAGCCATTTCCAGCACTTCATACAATACAAATTGTATTCATTCCTGAATATCTGTCTTGTACAGACATCATCACAACTTGAGTGAAAATCTCAGGCCTTTAAGTTCCATTCAAGCGGTGTTTTCATCCTACTGCTGATACAAAGCAAAGGCTGATGTAAGTTGGACAGATTCCCTTAACAAGGTGCTGCTTTAGTCATCTGTAGGTGTAAGGACAGAGTAAAAACAAAACAAAAACAACAAAACCCACAAACAAAAGCAGGATTTCTCACAATCTGAAAAAACAGGCCCATCCTCAGAGATCAGCATCCTCTTAGTTTCTGCCTTTATTGATCTCTGCCACTTTTGGGGCAGGCGCACCAGAGTCTGATACAAGCAAATTTATGAAGCAGACAGTTCCATAATTTTTTAGCCTTGTCTGGCAGTCAAGTTCATGTATTGTTCAAAATATGTCGTGAGCTTTAGAGAACTTCCAATTTGCTTGTGTATACTATCAACAAAATCCATTACTCATAGACTGAGGTACATCCACTGCATCTGCCATACACGCAATTGACTGATTCTTTTGAGCTTCTTTTAGGCTTCTTTTTTTGAAATAGCAGGGGATTAACTTGAAATGGCATAACTTTCTTTTACTCTCTACTGGTAAAGCTTTTAAAAATATAATCAGAGGACAATTCATTTTGAAGCTTTTAAAGTAAAATAACATTCTCCAGACTGAAAGTTTTATAGTTAGAAGAATCTATTCTAACAGAATCTATTAGTTTGTAAATCAATATCCCCTGTTGATTAATTTCCTAATAAAAAGTGCATATGTCTTTACGCTCTGTTCTACCGAGTTCAGTTGTATTATTGGACTAAACAACATGATTCTTCCACCCTTATTTATGTTCACACAAATAACCCCACTATATGTTCAACATAACAACTGTTAAAGTGAATACTCTCAGAATTTGTATTCCAGCAAAGAAAGTTTTTGACACAGACTGAAGTTAAAATTTTAAATAACATGTGCAAGAGTTGGACACAAAGGGAGAGGTTGATCTTGCTTAATTTTAGTTATATAGCTGAACAAGTCAACTTTGCCTCCCTTTATAGTCAACAGAGAAAAATAAGCTGTATGGGAGAACCATTTGCCTGACATTTTAAGGATCTATTTAAGTGTGAAATGAATCATGGCCTAGAAATATTTATTTCTATCCAGTAACTATACAGGGAGTGGCTAATTTAGTTGTAGACACGTAAAATTTTGAAGATAGGTTTTTAAAAACTTGTCCTTGTATCCATCACTTTTAATGGAATTAAGCATTACCATGTCTACAGTATAAAACAGATAGGCTGTGTTAGAAAAAAAGATGTTATTTCAAACTAAAAGACTCCCCCAAACGATTTTTGAGGCACTGAATACATAATTCAGTCTACTGAAATACAGGTGAAGGGCTGAATTAAACAATGATAAGCAGTCCTCAAAATTATTCTCTACGTAAGTTTGCCATGTAGTTGACACATTTTCTTCCAAATAAGAAGAGTTAGCCTATGGGTATATCGAAATGCCTCATCATCTTGTTGAAGATAAAACTTTCTCTGTTGTCATTATCAATCCATTCTCTGCAGCTGTACTTCAGTTCTGTGATAGCCAAAATAAATACACTAGAGATTTGAAATTTTTAGAGACTAGAACTTTGCATCATACTTCATGTAATACAACTTCAGTTGTGCTTACATTCATGCCAGGAGTCTAAAAGACTCCTTCAGTTTACATATTGTGAGATACCTTGTAAGCTAAAGAATAATTCAAGTATCCATGACAGTTTGCAGGTAAAGTCCAAGATTTTCAAATAAACTACTTAATCTCATGAGATCCATTTGTAGCTGCTATTGTAGATAGTAAAAGGCTATTTCAGATTCAGCCCTTTCTGAAAGTCCGGATGGACAAAGATATCTCAGCTCGGTCATGCAAAGATGGAGGCATTAGCAATTTTTGAAAATCTAAATCCAGCTTTTTCAAAATAGCAGTGAAATGGAGAAAACATAACAGGACTAATGCAGTTTTTGCACATACTGGGTAAATTATAAAATAATTAGTCATGTTTTAGTTTAAATAACATGAAAAAACTCCTTTAATTAAGATTCTTAATTAATAGTTGAAAGATTAATCAATCAATAATTATAACTATCATTATAGGGTATAATTGTGCTTAATTGGAGGAGCTGATTAATGATCAGAATAAACCTTTCAAATTCTGATACTTGAAAATGGTGGGAAGTGATGGATTCCAGCTCATAGAGTTAAAAAGGAATCCAAGGATCATAGAAGATGCGTGTTCAGCTGCTTGGCCACAAACTG
The DNA here is from genome assembly GCF_023638135.1 of Falco biarmicus. NCBI lineage: Eukaryota > Metazoa > Chordata > Aves > Falconiformes > Falconidae > Falco > Falco biarmicus. The sequence continues at coordinate 13,603,521 of NC_079310.1, read as the reverse complement.
CAAGTGTATGATTGAAGTGCACAAAGATTTCCATTGTTTGACATGTACACTCTGGTGTTACTAATGTATGTGTGGTTTTGATTAGTGTGAGCAAAATACCCCTCCGAAGAACACAAGTAATACTCTTTCTGGAAATGGCAAGCCTTGTTTCCTTCATCCAAAGTGTAAAATTTGGTACATATAAGTACAGCTCTGCACACCTCTGCTTGGATCCTGGCTTGTCCTATAGGTCTCTTCACATTTTTCTTTCCACTCAACAAGAACTCGGAGTCATAACTTTGAGTAGGACACTAGCTGTCCCATACATAGTAACCGTGTTAGGTGTGATGTACCATGCATAATTGTGTAAAGCATTCCAGCTCTCTCTTATGTCTACAGGACTGCAGAGTTGTAGCTGTCCTCATCTCAAATGTTCTATGGTCTTATTCTGGCAGAAGACAGAAGAAACTTTCAGGAAAAATGAATTGAATTAGGCAAGCTTCAAAACACATTTTAGAAGCTGCAGCTTTCTTCTTTTTTGCTTCATGCATTCAGTAGCCTACAGATTAGCGCAGTCCCTGGGATGGCCATCTTCAGTCCAGGGTGTAGTGAATCCGGTCTTTGACAGAGGTGTTTCAGTCTCACACCACTCCCAGGAATGTGCACAACAGTATATGATCTGCTCATTGCCATAAAGTGTGCAGGCGGCAGCACCGATGGACTTTGGTTAATGCACCCTAGTGACTGAGGACTTGTCAGCCAGGGAAGAGACTTGCAGTCTGGTTCCTGCTCTAGCAGTAATTTCAGACTTTTTTTCTGAATGATGTTTAGTGTCTGCTTCTCCCAGTCTAGCACCACTGAGTTGATCTGCTTAGTCATTTGGGAATGAAGAAGAGAAGTGGAAACATGAAGATGTAAACTATTAAGTGAGGCTTTAACTAGATCCTTTATTACCCCTTTAGCTGTAGGGAAAAAAACCCCCAACAAAACAAAACAAAAACAAAACACCAACCTCTAGAGAGAATATCGTACTTTAACACACTGAAACACTGTGTTAAAGATAGCAGTAAATGTTCTTTGGAACAGAAAAGCAAAAAAACATCCCTACAGAAGTGAGCTGAGAAGGACCAGGATAACTACTGTTGCTAATTTGCTTCCTTTCAGGGAAAGCCAGGCAAACATGTAAAACAGGGGAGTGAGAAAAGACAGAAAAGGGGCATAAGCAGAAAAACACAGCAAACCTACAAAATTTAGCTTTACTTTCTGATGTCAACACCACTTTCCAACTAGGAGAAAAACAATTACAGCACACAGCTCTCCAAGACCTTGTACTCATGTTAGGCTGTTTAAGATGTTGCATTAGCTGCCTTTTTGGTCACCAGATCACAGCAGTTTTGTGAAATAAATTATCATGTCTGGCTAACCCAGACTGTTATTAAACAAAAGACTAAAGCTCACTCTCATAAGAGACAGGAAAAGTAAGGGAGGAAAGGAGTAGAACAAAGAAATTAAGGAGTGAAAGCAGAAAATCAACTTGGATATTTCACACATTTGGGACTCAGCTGAGACTGATGTTGAACCATTCTCTGAGCCTTTTTTCCTGACCCAGTTTGGAGATATTTTCTCTCAAGGAAAATATAGCAATGTCATAACAAATCTGAGTTCCAGAAGCAGGGGTTGCCAATTTGGTGTAGCTCAGAGAAAGCATGTGTTGCAGCTGTTTGCTCTTTGCCTGTTGTGGGGTGAAATGAAACATTTCAACCTTCAGGACCATCACTCTAACACCTCTCTGGAGTGCAACATTTATCAAATGTCTTTGTGAAAGTTCTCAGCATAATTGCAGTGCAAGGTGGGTTTCATTATAATGACTGAAATCATGATACACAGTTGCTCATCCTGCAACACACAAAGTCAACCTTCCTTTGGCAAAGATAATTGGATTAGACCCTTACAGCTTGATCTTGCAAAGCACTAAGAACCTGGGTGATAACTGAGCAAAAGATTTAATCGGTAGTTCAAATTTAATCACGGTCCTGTGGATTTCAGTGAAAGCATGCAAATTTACTGTAGCTTAGAGACTGGTATTCTTTATACATGAAAACAATATAAATCTTGTTCCTCATTACAATGCACAGCTATGCAAAAACAAGAACTTCTAGAAACAGAGGAAAATAAAAGTCTCACCCCTAATCTGACTCACAGAGCCACATCATTAGTTAATACTAATATATTAACATTAGTATTGGAACTATTTTCTGGCACTGAGGCCAAGTGACACAAAATGGCTTGTCTCCATAATGTTAAATTATTTTAGCCTCCAAAAATGGATAACAACTAAGCTGGTATCTGGGCACTAGTACTTAAATAGTCCTGAAGAGCCCCAGGAATTCTAGGAAATAGTATTTTTTCCCTGAATTAACCATAGCATAACTCTTTCACAGTATTTAAGCTCTGATATCTGGAAACATTCCTGAACACAGGTGAATTTATTATCTTAGGTAACACCTTAGACTGTTTTGTACACTGAAGACAACAGTCAGATAACTGCTGAGAAAAGAAAGTCAGAAATTAAAGCTATATCTCAGACTAGACTGGAATAATCTTCACTGGTATGAACTGTAGAATTGCTAAGAACAATTGTTTTATTTGTCACCCCTTTGCAAAGGGTGTACAGCAAGACAAGAGGTTCAGAGCTGCAACCAGGGTGAAATTCAGGAACTTGCTAAAGCTGGCAGAATTTGTAAACCCAGCTGCACAGGACAAAAGCTAGAAAGGCAAAAGGAGATGCAGCAGTGAGACATATCTCCTTGCACTGTCCTTTCCAGGAACTTCTGGCTGAAGCTGGTAGAATTAATTTCTAATGGTCTTGCCAAAGTAGTGTTCATGCTACTTCAAAGCCCCTGTGTCCTGTTTCAGGTAAGCTTAGACCACAGTGTTGGATCAGCAGTGCTAAATGAACAGAGGTTTTTAAAACAATATCTTACCCAATTCCAACTCCATTTCAGAGGTGTATTACTCAAGGTAGTATTCAAATAAAATAAGTCTTTGGACCATGGGAATTGTGTCCAACTGCTATATTCAGGGATGTAAGCAAACAGCCTTCACTGTTATGCCTCATGACTTACATGGAAAACAATATATTTAACATCAGTCCTTTACACCTTGCACCTAAAGTGGTGAAAATGGACACATGCCTACATCCATATTCTGGATTTAATGCAAAATCATTGGGGGGTGGGGAAAAAATAAAAATAAAAAAAGGAAAACCAAGCATTGCCTTGAATTAGTCATCCAGGTTCTTGTTTCTGTTAGGTTCTTGTGTAAATGAGGTCTACCACCATTATTTTATGAGAAACTCAATCCAGTAGGTACACTAATGAGCTAAGCAAAGAAAACCTGGGTTTTGAACCCCATTGGGAATTTTGGCTTGAAATAGATGCTGGGCAGCTCCAGATTTAGGTTATATTATGGCAGAAATACATCTATCAAGGGAAATTTAGTCAAAAACCTAAGAATCCATGAAATATATAGATCATTCCAAGAGCAAATGGCCACGATAAGGATAATGAGTATATGGGATGCAGGCTAAGTGGCTGTCAGTACATCAGCTAAATCCTTTTCTGCATCTGCCTTTTAATTTCTTTGGTTTTCAGTTCTCCATCTGTAAAATGGGAATAACTACTTATATTCTTCCATTCTTTCAAGAAAAAAAGTCACACAAGACAGTGCTATGTTTTGCTGCATCCTATAAATGAAATGCTGATCCCTATTGGGCCCCTGGGCACTGCTGCTGTATAAATAAATTCATAGTTATGGTTGTCACAGAGGGAGAATAGACTGCAGGTGAGGAATAGGTAGCCAAAGCAGATTAACTCTTAAGCAGCGAGGATCCTGTTTTCCAGTCCTTTGTAAGAAGAAAAAAGTACAGAGGAAAAGAGAAGATATATGACACATAAGATGAATCATTTCTGAAGGCAATGGTTTTGAAAATTTCTCCACAATGCATCATCAGCCTGTCTGCAACATATATTTTATTTTTTTTTGCCTCCTTTACACATTTTTTAGCAAATTTCATGCCAGTGAAAGATGCAGGATTGACATTCTTAAATCTCCCTTTTATCCATAGAAAAGATAAAGTGTAGTCAGAAAATATGCAGGTTTCCTCAGATTTTCAGGCCAACATGCCTTCTTTTGTCCTGAAGGGACACCTCTATGGGAGGGAAAAGCAGTTTAGTCGCCATTCTCATTTTATCCTTGGCCGTGATGCTGAAACTATTATCCTGAGAGTTGAGTGGGATACTTTGGTTTAAGTATGATATGGGCACCTGTTCTCTCTGCTGATGCTATCCAACTCATTTCACATGGGCCAATGTACAGTCTTCTGAAAACCTCTTTCAGTCACTTCCAACCAGAACACAGTTCATTACAGCCTGAAACAGTAAACCCTGATTTAGGGGGCTACACAAGCCAGTGCCAGTCTCCCAAAGCCATCCAGCCATCCATAACACTGCTGCCTTGCCCAACACGCCTCTGTGAGATATTTTCGAAGGGGCACAGATGAAATTGTTTTTTGCGAAGGCCACCAGCTCTCACTGCTGTCAGTGTAATATGGTCACTAAATTCCCAAAGACAATATTACTGCAAATCACCTCAAATGGGCTGCAGGCGGTAGAATGATCCCATAATCAAAGAGCTAGGTCTTTGAGGACAAGTTTAATTACTTTAATCTATACAGCCTGGAAAACATAATGGTTAATGGGGTAATCTACTGAAGTATGTGGAATTTTAAGTAGTATAGACTATGCCACTGTATGACACTACTCTCAGCACAGCAGAGATGTTAAAACCAAGAGCATAAATGGTGACTGAAGAAAGCCTTAGATGTTCATAAATCAATAATTGATAAAACGTACTCTTGTGTAACTAAGTAGAATTTTATGTTGCAGGTAGAATAAACATGATACTATAGTGCTCAGTGGAATTATGGAATGAGCTTCATTCATTCACTCTAATTGCTGCATATTTGTATACAAATGGCTGAAATGGTTCTATTGGTTTTGCAGTCTATAAAACTGCAAGAAAATCCTGCCCTTTAAGTCCATAGACAAAAGCCATGATATTTTCCCAGCATGGGGCTCCATGATCCTGGAAAAGCGGAACATCAGCAGATACATAGAGGTTGATGTTCTCGATGCATCTGGCCATTAAAGATTTCAAAGCACTTTTCTCATGGGTAGAGGTGTTAACCCCTCTGTCCTGGCTAGATTCCAATCTGGGTAACAAGCCACCTGGACCAGATGCTGAGGGAACTTAAGGACAAAGTGGCTGAGCTGCTAACAGAAATGTACAATCTCTCATTAACATCATCCACTGGAGATGTTTTATCTGTCTTTTTAAAAGTCATTAGAGATGATCCTGGGAATTACACACCAGTGAGCCTTACTTCAGCAAATGGACTGCAATGATAATTAAAAGTAGGATTATAAAAAATCCTAGATAAGCATGATATGTTACAGACAAAGAAATGTGTGTTGTGTAAAGGAAAATCAAGCTTCTTTAATTTACTAGAATTCTTTGAAATGAAAGTGTCAAATAAATATTGGATAAAGGAGAACTGGCTGACATAATCTATTAGGATTTTCAAGAAGCTTTTGAGAAATTCTCTCACAAAAAGCTGTTAAGTAAACTAAGCCGTCATGGAATACGAAGGAAAACACATTATATTGGGGCAAAGACTGGCTAAGAAACAGAATGCAAAGGGGAATAAATGCTTCATTTTAAGCAGGACGTGGCAGGAACACTTTATATGTGCTCTGTTTTTACAGTTTTGGTGTGCTTTTGTTTGTTTGGGTTTTTTTTCTTTCTTTTGTCTTGTTATTATTGGTTGCTAATTGAGAAAATACTTTGTTGAATTTTTTCTGTCATGACATTTAAATTATCCATTAATGTTATATTTGAGAGATGGAAAAATGCTTACATTTCAACAAAGTAAATGTAGATTTTAAAAAGGAAGTTGGTTTCTGGAACCAAATCCTGTGATAACGTACTATGGACATGTGCAGGAGCCACAATGTTGCACGTCCTTTTCCAGTTAGAGGCTACCTATTGATAGCAGTAGACAGTGTTAGATGACTCAGATGGTCCTATCCAAGTTTCTGTTTTGCTAAAGTGAGAGACAGTCTAGGTGTGGGTGCTAGGTTAAGAACCTTGGCAGAGCTGTGTGATGCCTGTAAACCATAACATTTCACCAGCTCATATTTATGAGGTATGTTTCCCCTCCACACCCCACCTCTTCAGTTTTAACAACAGATAGAAAGACCAAATTTTTAAAGATGTGGATTAGTCTTGTGAGAAATTCCACTGATCTTTTAAATTTGTGTTACGTTGCTTCTTCCAAGGCTCTTTCCAATTCTTTGCAGAGTGGGACTTTATTATGTGAGGCTGCAGCTACCTTTGCTTTCTCTTGCTGTTTGCCTGCCCTGCGTGTTCCCTATCTGTTCATTTGTAAGGCAGTTCTTGCAAAATGAAAGTCCACAGACAACAGGAATAGAAGGGTGACATGGTCCGTCACTCCAAACAGGAAATGTTCCAGTGATCTTTTTTTTTCACACCTTGTAGAATTTCAATTTTCCCTTTAAAACATGGATTAAACAACATTGCCAAAAACATATGCTTCTGTGTCAAACAATTCACTTATTCAGGAATCTAGAGGAAGCTGGAGAGTTCTCACTGCCAAAGTGACTTCAACAATTGTCTCTTTCACTTTTAATTGGAAACATGTTTGTTTCAGGCATAGGTGTGGATAACCAATATGTGGCAGTGTTAATTTCCCTCGCCATTCAGTGTACATATGTCCTAAGTGACCATTCTTAAATAGCTTGAGGAAAGTGATCTCAATCCATTGCCAAAGCGTCCTGTGCCTCCTGTAAATCTATGATTTGCCATGGCACAGATTTAATCTGCTGTTTAAAGATGGGAGTGGTCAGCATAAGATAAGACATCATCAGTCTCTTGCTTCTTGTAAGACCTTCAGTGAGCTACACTAGAGGGTTATGGATGAGTTACTGAAGCTGAGGGCCTTCTTATTACATTAGTTTTAACCATTACAAAAGCAGGGTTCCAGTATTTGTTGCCCTGTGGATATTCCCTCTGGGTGTTATCTGTTGTGTCTTCCTCACACTACAGTGCTCCAGCTCATCTATCTACAAACCTTTCTTTAACAGTCACACTCTAATTCACCGTGTTTAAGAACCTTCTTTCATTACCTTCCTTGCCTTTTTTTTTTCTTTTTTTTTCTTTTTTTCTGGGTGGTGGGGTGGTGGGATGGGGTGGCAACGGGGGATGTCATGCTTTCTAGTAGGACCATACTTGAAGGCAAAAGTCAGAAGGTCAAATCTCATAGCTTTTCACATCTTTTTCATTCACAGCCACAATTTCTGTGGACGTGGTTGTGACATTCCTTCACCAAGCTCCCTTTACCCCATTTTAAACAGCTGAGTTTGGTTTGAACCTCGTGTTTTCTCATGTTGCAGGAACAAATGGGAGGAAGGTTCTATAACTGTAATATTAAAACCAGTCTGTGCTAGGTATTTTAAAGGAAAAGGGAACAGAAACAAGCAAACGAAATTCACACATGCTGATAGGCTAATTTTCTCATGAGAGATATATCTGCCCTGCCTTTGTAACTGGGAAGGTGGATAAAACCCGAAGATTGAAGGTTATAATTTTGTCAAGCAGCAACCACTCTGGGGGTGCCGTAGGGTTGAGTGTTTGGTTCTCTGCATCGAATCATAGGTGCCTCATCACCCTGGACATCATTACCAGATGCCTGTGGCAAGGCTGGGGTGATATCTCTGAGAAACGTGCCATATATTGACCTACACGGGAGACTCAAAACTTGACCATTTCTACTTCATTATAAGCTGTCACATCAAATGGTGATATTATCCCACTATCCCCTTTAATGCTGAATCACTACAGCACTCTGTGGAAGTGCATATCCTTTTTTTTTTTTTTTTTTTTTCTGTTAAGTTCCTTCCCATCCTTTCTTCTGTCTGCTGCTTCTGCAACAAGTTTTATTTCCCTGCACATTTTTAGGTGCATTTCTAGTGCCTACAAGTACATGTATGTATGCATGAGAATACATGTATGTAGTAGATTTAAGACTGAGGAGGTGGGCCCTGTGTATGTTCTGTGCACAAAGAAACCTGGAGGGTTTACTGTTATTTTTGCATGTTATATTCAGAGTGATGAGTGCTTTACAGATATGTAAACAGATACATACACAAAAAGCTTCTAATCAAATCAAAACTAGTTTAAGATGATGCTTGGGAGAAAGACAAGGCAGCAGAAAAAGTCTGGGAGAACAGAGGACAAGAAATACGGAAATCAAATTGTATTGGGGACTATAGCTCTTTATATCCTTAATGGAGGCACTTATTTGAGTTACAAGGCCTAAAATTGCTTCTAAACAGGTGCTCAGAAATACCCCTCTGTGTCCTCAACAGATACAGGTAATGCACATTTTGTCGTTGATGGTTAAATTTCTTTTTAAAGCTAGGATGAGTTTGCTAATGAATATTCTGCTGATCTGTTTTTCTTTGCACTTAGGAAATCTGTGCACGGTAGCATCCAAGATCCCCGTGTCTTATCTGCTATCCCCCATCCACACACACCCCTGCGCCAAGAGGGATCCAGCTCGTGCAGCGCTCGGTGAGGGAACGAGGGATGTTGCTATCTAGTGGGTATTTGTCAGGCAGAAAAACAAACTTCCTACCCACAGCCGAAAAGAAAATTCTGCCTCAAATCAGCAAGTGTGGAGACACGCATTTGAGGGAAATGGAAAAAGAATAACTGTCTCCCAAGCCAGCTTTCGGGGGGAGCACCTGGAGCTGCTCATTCAGCCTCATTCAGATCCTATGTCTGTGTGACAGGATGCTTTGGGAGGTAAGGATACTCTATCTGCAAGAAAAAAGCCCTGAAGCCTTCTTTGCCCCCTATGTTAGGGGCCAGGACCCCTGACACATTTCCCCGTGGGTATGTCTGGGCAGGAGTGCACACACAGAGCTACCAAAACGATGGAGGGTGACAGTCATCCTCCCCCCAGCTCCAAAACTCCTGCTCCTTTCTCAGCAGCAGGGCCAGGCAAACACCTTTTCTATTGTTCCAGCTGATCACTAAAGACTTCATCACAAGGGGACTTTTGCAGTTAGTATTAATATAAAGAAGGATTATTCGTACACAGACAGCTGGCATGATCTTATGTGTCCACCCCACGGAAATGAGGAATTAAATAGTAATAATAATCATTATCATAAAATTGGCTCTTTCTTTCTTTAGAAACCTCCAATTGCAGCCATTGTGCTGGAATTGGTGGCATGGCCATGGGGTACCAGGACCCGGGAGCGCTCAGTGGGGCGACACCCTCCCGCTCCAATCTGCCTTATCGTATTAACGAGCTGTTTGACTGGGATGTGATGCTGGCCGAGCAGCAGCTGCTTGGAGCGTGCCGTTACGGAGAATTAGCTGAAAGTTTATTCTTAGCTCTTCCTCTCAGCTCTGGCAACATGTTCAACAGCTTGTGCATTTTGTAATGCCTCCTTTCATTGCCATGGCAACCGTTAAAACTTAAGGTGTGCACGACTTGCACACTCTTAATGCTGCAGGCTGTTGGCAAAATGAAACCCTTGGTCTGCGCGGCTTCTTGTTGCTGTTGATTCAAGAGGCCACAGTGTGTTGGGAAGGCAACTGGGAACATGTGTTTGCAAAGTACTTTAGGCACAAGAGTGTTTAAAAGAGATTGTGATTCTGATTTTTCTATCTAGCTAATAATTTGAGCTGGGGTAGAGGAACTATCGCTTCTGGCTGTGTTGCTTCTCCTCTTCATGTTGTCCTGAACCAGCTTTGGCAGAGACCATGTGTATTGCTGCCTCATAAAATGCAGTCTCAAATAGTTTGTGAGCAGTTGGGTAATGGGGAGAGCAATAAGAACTTGCACGATCACAGGTAGATCGATAGGACGTAACTCGGTGCTGAGAAACTACCAGCTTCTACCAAATGGCAGATTAAGGAGCCATTTCCCCCTTGAAAGAAGCTGCTTTTACACCTGAGTTACTCACTACAAGCAGTCTGATTTCCCATTCAGCTGGTGGCTGTGAGAGTCTACCTCAAAAATAAAGAAAAAGAGGGGGGAAATAAAAAAAGTGGACTGCCTGAGGGCTGAATCCTCAAAATGCCACTTGGGTAAAGTGTCAGTGAACCCCTATACCCCTATATAGCTATATATCACCACCATAGGTATATCCAGCCTGAGTTTGGCTGAAGGGGTTGCATCAGCCAAGAGCTGTTGCCTGCAAAAGCAGACCCTGCTTTACTGAAATCTTTCATAGTGAAGCCATTTTTCCTTTCTACAAAACAACTTTGCTGTGAATCAAATCCTGCAGCCACTAATAACTGTCCCTATGGAGAAATCCTACAGAATGGAAAAGGTCTGAAACCTATAGGGGTTTATAGGAATTAAATTGGATTCTATAGAAATTACTCTAAATAGCCACTTAATTTAATAAAGGATGCTACCCCTTCTGTATAATTCTCGCATCATATGATAAATCTGAAGGGAAAATAATATCCCTGCAAATAGATTTGTTCACATTGGTTTAAAAATCCTATAGAAAACTTATTTCTCTATCTTAATTTTGCTAAGACTTTGTTCACACCAGTGGCTTGAAATCATAAATCTCAAAGCATTTCACAAAGAAAGAGCACAACTGTCTGGAGATCATGCAGCCCACCTAGTGCCACCTTCCATGTCTGGGAAAATAAATCCAGGTAGTCCTGCACTCTGAAGTCACCTTTTCAAACAGGATGCTTGTAGCATTTGAATCTGTTCCTTTCTGTTTGGGGGAAAGAATGACAAAACCTCCCGAACGCCTCCCCTTTCTCCCTCTCCCTCCAAATGCATAATCTTTCCAGAAGCAAGGGACTGTGAGTCATTTTAAGCTGTTTCTTCAACATGACTTCAGCTCAGTGGTATGCCCTATAACCTGCAGAGATTTGGAGCCGATTAGGTTACAATTGCAAACTGAATCTTTTTCTTTTTATGCATTCATCAGATTCTATATTTTTTAAATATCCTCAAATTATCAAAATACATGCAAACAGAGAGTATGGATAGAACAAGTGCATTCCTATATATATATACACAGTTTCTTAATTTTATTTTTCGGTTGTGCACTAGAACCTGTTAAAAGTGTTTGTGTTTTGATGTGTGTGTTGCATTCAAACTGGCATCTCCAGCTGCTATATATTTAGTGGTTAGTAATCTTTTCCATTATATTTTGAAAGGAACAGATTTCTTCCTGTCTAAAATAAGCAACCAGCTACAAGGAAGCAATGGCTACACTGTGGTTTGCTGTTTTGTTGCAAGCTTAAAATACTGGTGCCCTGAAAAAGCTGCAGGTAATGCAGAAACACAGCTGCTTCTACAATTTCAAGCTGAACCCTCACCTAGTAAATATCAGCATAGCTGTATTGACAAGTAGAATTAACTTTGATCTACACTATATATGTCTAATTTTTAATTATTTTATTTTTATGGGGTTTGGGGGGTGTTTTTAGTTCTTATTTTCTGCTCCAGTGCATAAATGAGCTCATAGCAAGACAGATCTCCTGATAGGGAACAGCGGGGTGGTAGTACAACGTGTACCCTACTGTCCTGGGAGGAGGAGGAATCTGCTCTGTGCATCATACCCAGAGGGATTATCCAGTGGTGAGATACTACAGAAAGCACACTGCCCTGAAATTCAGCCCTAGGATTGTTAAAGGCAGTCTGTTTGGGGGATCTCACAAAGAGAGAACTAGAAGAAAAACTGGACTGGCACAGAAAAGCTCTAGAAGAACTGTACTTCCGTAAATTTCTGTAAGAATTCCCACTGATCCTTGTAATTAAATATACATGGAAAGATAACACCAGCAAGTAAGACTGCCCTGAACTCTCAATCTAAACTAATCAGGGCAGCATTTTCTTACCTTCAGAAAGGGAATCTCAAAGCTACTGCACCCAAATAAGTGTGTATATATACACTTTACTGGCAGGTTGTTTTCTAGTTGCCTATATGGTTTCAATAAATTTCCTTTAAATAGTCTGAGTTGAGCATTTGGTTACTTGCAAACAGGGTCTTAGTACGTAATACTCCTACCCACCAGCTTATCTGAGCACTGGAAGGAGAGAAACCACAGTTCTGGCAAGTCTTACTGTCTTTTTCTGTTTTGTCATACTTGCATGGAGAGAGGAAAAGAATGTATCAAATGCTGAAGACAGACGGTTGCTCCCAGTGCATTGAACAGTTGACTGGGGCCCTATCTCTAGATTCATTGTATAAAACCAAGATTGTCACAATCAGGACAGCAGTCAACAGGGATAAGAAAGGAAATAAATCCAACATCTATTAGACACAAAACTACAGAAGCCTGTTGTTTAACAACTAACCCATCACCCTACAAGTCCCCATACTCTCCCAGAATATTCCTGCTGCCCTCTATGACCCTAAGTGTCTCCACAAGACAGTGCAAGATCACTGTATGTGGAAATGGGTCCTGAGCTATATGCTTGGTGACTTGCTGGGCTGTGACACATGATGGCAATGGATCAGGCATCCTTCCAGGCAGAACATCCTTTCATGGACATGCTGCTTTGGGAATACACACACACAGACAGACACACACACCCCCCACCCCCACCCCCACCACCCCGCCCCAATTGTCATTTTTCCTAAAAACCCCTAGGAACTTCAGTGTTTTTCATGTCCCATAGCTAGTTGAAACTGGCTAAGAGCTCCAAAAGTTTGGCAGGGAGAGGAGAATTAAGAGTCAGACAGAATGATCATGATCACAAAGGTTTTGTTTCTGTAGGAAATCAGGAAACAAGCTGGGGGAAAAAAAAAGGCTCTTCAACTTACATTGAAAACATAAGAATCATAGATGTGGATCCTCACCTCTTATGAAGCCTAAAGGCAATAACAGCATAGGACAAAGGCTGTAATACTCTCTGAAATGTTATGGGGTCCTAATATCTGCTCAGCTTTCATGCTACTTGGCAGGGAAGAGTATAGGTTGTTCAGGTTACAAAACAAGCACTATAGCCAGCACTGAAATCGATAAGACTATGCCTGAGAGCAAGTCCTCACTGTAGAGATAAATAACCACCGCAGTGCCTTCTTGCAGGCTGGCAGACAACTTGGGAGGGAGGGCAGCCAGCAAGGAGAGACTAGGACCAGCTCCTGGCTCTTCTGCTCCCTGGTTGAGTGGTCATCTTCTCATTTGTCATAGGTTTTCTGTCCACATCAGGGGGATGGATTGTTCCCATTAAGTCAGAGAAACATCAGGACCATTCTCACAGAGACCTTCCTGCAGGAAGTACATGCTGGAAAGCCAGTTTTATTTCTAGGACCCAGTGCACTGGCTCAGAGGCCTTTATTGCTTCTAATTTTTATTCAAAAGCTAATTTAATGCCTGCTTAGGTGGTTTAGTGGACATACATCTTTTCTGTGGTCAGCAAAGTGAAAGAAACTCCTTCAAATGCCAGTTCAGAGCAAGTCTGTGGGTGCAGTTTCACCATCAGTTTCAGGTGATCTAAGCCTATGCAGGTATCAAGAAGGGGTGAATATGTATTTTACTCTATTCTCAACCATGCATTAACACCTTCTCTCCATGTTGGTACTATCACTTTTACGAATTATTTTTTCTGGACTTTTTTCCATGAGGTCTGGCCAACTACAAGTCCATCTGAGTGCTAGTGCTGTGACACAGAAGGTAGCTGTCCCCTTTCATAACAGTGTAGTCTCAGATGGGCTTAAAGGTGACCACACACTGATTTTAGTTAACCACCTAACCTAATTAGCATCCTGAAACGAAGGTGTAGGACAGCTGAACGCTCACTCACATGACTGCTCTCACAGTTCTCTTCTTGTCCCAAGAGAATGTTCTTCCTAGGCTGTTCCCTAGGTTCTGCTGGCCCCAGGCATTTTTACATGGCCTCTCAATAAACCGGATCAAAGAACTGAGCCAGCTAAAAAGTAGCCTGTTCACAAAAAGATGGCAATTTTCCAGTTCATCCTTCTGGTTCGCGCTGACCATGCAAAGGTGTGCAGGAACTGTTTAAAATGATGAAAAGCTGAACTGTGCTTTTCACTTCAGGAGTTGCTCCTGTGGCTAGAAGTATTGCTTTACTATAGCAGTTCTCAGCCATACTGCTCCCATGTCCCCTGTGTTACAAGAAACCTGAGCAAAAGACCCCTACAGAAAGTTTAGCACCAGGAGAATTTTTTAATGAAGATTTTGCAACTTGTTTATGACCCTTTTATGCCACCCAAATGTTTCCAAGGATCCCAGCACTGAGCTTCAGAATCGCAACCATTCACACAGCTTTAATTAACCGGTGCATGTACAATACACTGAACATAAACTGTGTATTTCTAAATGCTAATTCCTGTTATTGAACCCCCATGCTTCCTAGTGCAGTAATAACCTGTACAAAGCCTAACTTACTAGTATACAAGATACAATTGTGTATCTTCCTCAAGGGATATTTATCTTCACAGCATGATTGCTAAGATAAATGCTAAAGTTTAAAATTCAGAAGTGCTTACTTCAGGGCATTATGACAAGACAACAAAAATATAAACTTGACAGAAGAAAAGCTTATTCATATAAATTATGTAGCCTTTTAATTGAAATATATTTCATAATAGATTTCATAGCCAGCAGATTATTTTTCAAGGCATTTCTTTTTTTCTTAAATAATAATTTGTAAAAGGCACTTTTTTGCTCCCTGTAGCTTTACAGAAATATAGACAAAAATTCTTGAACAGCAGAGCATTGCAATTTTAGCCATAATAGTCAACATAATTAGAACTGTTTGTTAGGAGGACAGGGAATAGGACTGTCTTCAAGAAATGCACTACAAGGAGCGCTGTTGACTCACTGGCGTTGCACATTGCTTCTTTTCATCTGAAGGGGAGTAATGCCACACAGCAACTGTTGTAGGAATAGCAGCCACAGGAGACTCTCTTCAGCAATGATAAGCCAGGCTGAGAGGCTTAGCTTTATTTTATTTTCAGTTTTCGGTTTGTGGGGATTTTTGCATGTTGTTTGTTTTCTTCCTTGGATTGATGTGATTTTTTTAAATTCTCCGTGACTCAAATAACCCAAAATAAAAGTTTTTCGCATGTTTTGTGGCAGCGTAATTCTCTTGCAAGCCTACTACCCAGGTCTGGTAGAAATAGGACTGATTTTGCCTGTGAGATTAAAAGCACTGTCAAGAACCGGCTTTAGCATGCATAGCCTTGACCCATGTATTTTCCATCTGCATTGCTGACTGTTGTCCTGTCTGTAACTTAGGCTTTCCATACTCACTCTGCAACTTAAAAAGGGCTGAAAACGAGCTGTTCTGGTAGCCTTAGTCCCACATGTGCCCTGTCTGCTCTATTTTCACACAAATAAGATAAAATAGGAGTGCTTAAGAGAGCTCTCTAAATATCCACCTGAGTTCCTGGGTAAACCGTATGGAGAAAAAATCAAACTGCACTTGGGAGTAGGTATGGGTCAGCATTTACCTGACA
This sequence comes from Falco biarmicus, assembly GCF_023638135.1. Classification (NCBI taxonomy): domain Eukaryota; kingdom Metazoa; phylum Chordata; class Aves; order Falconiformes; family Falconidae; genus Falco; species Falco biarmicus. Next base: position 13,587,925 of record NC_079310.1, on the reverse strand, counting down.
GACATCACCCAGAAAGAGAGGGCTATCGGTTCTGATTCTAGAAATTAGGAGAAATTAGATCAACAGCAGCCCTCTGAGCAATTTAATTGAGAAACTTTCTGCTTTTACATCTGGCAGCTCCCCCTCTTTCCAGAGGTGTTATTTAATCTAGCCACCAAGTCACATCTGCAGTTTTAAATAGCATGCATGTCTGTTGTTTTTCCTTCTGTGTAGCACACTGAGCACCAATGCGTATCAGGCTCTTTAGAGTGAGCACGTTTCAGTACCACCAGGCCAAATTCTGATTTTCAGTAATTTCCCTATAGTACTGCAGACCTCAGCAGGACCTCTCAGATTTACGCTCATCTCGCTGAGAACAGAATCTGGCTCAGGGTATTTGAAAGCCTTGTTATCAGTGAAGCAGGCTATTGAGTTGCCTGGTGCTCTCATTTTTACCTTGTTAGTGGCAAGGTTATCTTTCAGGCTAGTTTTTCCATTGCAAGTTGTAGATGCCAGCACAGTGGTATATACTTTAAGCTGTTCTCACCAGTGCAGAAGCATAATAATAACAACAATAATAATAGTAATAATTATTAACAATAATGAGGGCAATAATAACACCCAAACAGCTGATTCACAATAAATCTTAATGGCAATAAATCTCACAAAGATGCTCAGGATCACTTATTATTTTGGAGATGGAGAAATTCAATGATATAGAAGTTAGCTGTCTTAAGACACCCAGAGAACGATTATGAAAAATGGGAAAGTTAATCTCCTGTCCTGTGTTCATTCACAGGACAACAGCTCTGTCTCCTCAATATTCTGTTACTATCTGCATTTTCTTGATTATTATTTTTTTAAAAACAACAACAAAACAAAACCAAAAAAAACACCAAACCAACAAACCCAACAAGAAAATTATCAGAAAGCCAAACATCTTTAGAAAGGATTTTTAGCTGCCTCAGTGAACAACAGCACTAAAAGTCTCAGATTCTGTGGACAGGTGTACTTCCATACCAGGTGATGTCTGTTAAGGGTATGGCTCTTCTTATTCTCACTTCCAGAGTCTGGAGCCTCTGTATTTCAGATTCTTATTTCAGCTTGTACTGGGATTGCATGGCGAGGTTTTGGTAGTGGGGTGCTGCAGGGGTGGTTTCTGTGAGAAGCTACCAGAAGCTTCCCCGTGTCCGATGGAGCCAAGGCCAGCGGCTCCGAGAGGGACCCACCGCTGGCCAAGGCCGAGCCCGTCAGCGACGGTGGTGGCGCCTCTGGGGTGACGCGTTTCATCGGGGGGAAAGTTGCTGCCCAGCAGCGCCTGCAGCGGGAGAGAGGAGCGGGGCTGTGTGAGAGCAGCAGCGCCGCAGCCCCCGAGCCAGGGCAGGGGGAGGCCAAGGGGCTCCAGGCGCCGCAGTAGCGGCTCCCCCAGCCCGCGGGGCGGCCCCCGGCGGGGCGGGCCGTGCCCCCAGCCCGCGGAGCTCCCGGGGGAGCAGCTCCTCCCCCGCAGCCCGGGCAGGGCCCCCCCCGGGGCAGGGGGTGCCTGCAGGGGGCTGTGACCCGCGGGCAGCGGCGCTGGAGCAGCTCCGGGCGGGGCCTGTAGCCCCGCGGGGAGAGGAGCCCAGACTGAGGCAGGGCCGGTGCCCCCGTGGGGGGCCGGGGCGGGGCGGGCTGGGCCTGTTATAAACGATAACAATTAAAACAAATTTATTTTGGGTTCAATCAATTTAGGTTGAGAAACAATAAGCAAAAACAGCGCTGAGTGCGCGGAGAACTCAATTAGCTCCACCACACGCACACCTGAGTCCTAAAAGCAGCGTCTTTTATCCCCGGATCTTGACCAATCTCTTCTCGCCGGATGTTCGTCCTGCTCTTTCCCCATTGGGTCGTTAGGGTACGCCTTCTCCTCCTATTGGCTCTCCTTTGGCGCGCTTTTTCAAATCTCAAGGTCTTTGTCTCCTTCGGTGGGTTTTTTTCTGATGTGGTTTTGCTTTCCTTATCTCCTTTGGCGGGCTTTTCCAAGCAGCGATTGCCTCAGGGGAAGTCATCACATTGTCTCAAAGGAGAACCACAGGCGCCCACTCACCACAACTGCGATACAGGTCCCAGATTTACACAGGGTACAACAATTACACTTATCACAGTGTATTCTATTTTTGACATGAATCATGACTGCGTTTATCACAGGCCCGAGGAGCTGCGCCCCGTGGGGGGCCGGGCTGAGCCGGGCAGGGGGTGAGGAGCCCTGGCCCTGAGGGGCAGCAGCGGCGGGGACAGCGTGTGCGGGGCTGAGCCCGGCCCGGCGCTGCTGGGGGGAGGGGGGAGCACTGGGGGGGAGAGCGGGGCTGGGAAGAAGCCGGGGGGGTGGGGGCGAGGGTGTTTTAAGATTTGAGTTTAATTCTAATTATCTTATTCTGGTTTGATTGGTAATAAATTAAGCTAATTTCCCGAAGTCGAGGCTGTTTTGCCTGTGATGGTAATTGCTGAGTGATTTCTCTGCTCATATTTCGACCCACAGCCTTCTGAGTGATATGGAGAAATAGTGTGAAATGGGGACAATGGACATCGATTGTGATTGTATATGGCTGCTCAAGGAATGTGGGTATGGTGACTGGTCATGGGTGCGGTGTCTGGTCACATAGTCACACAGCTTTGAGGAGACACCTACCCTTCTTCCTCTAACAAAGGGGCTATTTATAAAAAGGATGAGAAAAGGATGAGAGACATTCCAATGTTATCTAGAGGGAGGGAGTGCTAAGTCTTCTTGCTGGAGAAGATCAGATGGTCACAAGGACATGAATCACCTACAAACCTGCAAGACCACCACATTCCAGGCAAAGGACTGATAAGCTAATTAACATACGAAGCAAGAGTAAGCAGGTTTAGGTGACGAATATGTATAGGCGTTAATTGAATATTCATTTGTTTTATTGTATAAATGTTAGATGGTTCGTCACTTCGGGCATGCACGTTAGGATCCCCTGTGCATCCAGCGCTGCCAATAAAGGCTACTTAGTCACTAAGAAATTTTGACTTCCGTTCTTTAAATCATGAGCCTGTTGTTACCTTCCCTTCACTGCTCAGCTGAGGGACAGTGGCAGAGCTGCTTTGGTGGGTGCTGTGGTTTAACCCCAGCTGGCAACTAAGCACTGTGCAGCAGCTTGCTTGTACCTCACCCCTCCTACCCCTGGCAGGATGGGGAGGAGAATCGGGAACAGGTAGAACCCATGGATTGACATAAGAACAGTTTAATAATTAAAGTAAAATATACTACTACTATTATTACTACTACTACTACCACCAATAATAAAAAGGGAAAAGAGAGAAAGGAATAACCCCTAATACCAACAAGTGATGCACAGTACAACTGCTCACCTCCTGCTGACCAGTCAGTCCCCCAGTAGCGATCACCCCCCCAGCCAACTCCCCAGTTTATACACTGAGCATGATGTTCTGTGCTATGGAATATCCCTTTGGCTAGTTTGGGTCAGCTGTCCTGGCTGTGTCCCCTCCTGGCCCCTTGTGCCCTTTCTCACGGGCAGAGCACGGGAAACCAAAAAGCCCTTGACTCAGGGTAGGTACCACTGAGCAACAATTAAAACATCCGTGTGTTATCAATATATTCTCATACTTAAACCCAAAACACAGCCCTGCACCAGCTACTGGGAAGAAAATTAACTCTATCCCAGCTGAAACCAGGACAGTGGGCACCTGGCATCCAGTCAGGGTCACTGCACCAGACAGCTGGATGTAAACCTGGAGGTAAATTGAGTGGTGAATACTTTGTTGTGGAATGAAACCAGTCTTCATCAGCTGAAAATTTGATCCATTCACTGACCTAGATTTGTTTTCAGATTTAGTCCAGCAAAGTCAGTATTTGTATCTTTGTCCCATAGTTCTCTCCGGTGGCTTACTGAGGTTTTTCCTGAGTTATACATCTGTCTGTTTGTCTGTTTTATGCTTCTGTTTGACATTATAACAAAGAACAGTAATAGAAAAAATATCTTGAAATGCTAATGATCCTCCTTGTAAACAAATGCTACAAATTAATTGCAAAATAATAAAAAAAACCCAAGTGTGTGGAAGTTTTTAACAGTGAAAGATCTGAATCTGAAAAAGGAAAGAAAAAGGGGTTAAAACAGAGTGCTGATGATCTTTCAGAAACCACAGATTTAATTCCTGGCACTTCTGATTTCATTAAGAACTGCAGCCTTTTCCACTGGCAGCACAATTCTTGAGCTTGACAAAAACAGATGGGGAGGATGGTGGAAGTGGTAAACTCCAGTAGTACTCTGTCTTCTAAATCAGGAGGTCACACCTTCATGTCTTGACTGAAGGACTCAATCTTCCCCAGATCCCAGAAACCCTGTTATACAGGTACTTGCTTATATAAGTCCCTGAGTGACAGATTAAAAAGCTCCCTCCTGGTGACTTGTTCCCTGGAAAAGATACAGTGCTCTGGGAAAGAAAGAAAATACAAAAAAACTCATCAGAATAATGGAGGGGAACTACAGCATTCCTCAAGTGCCAGGTAATAACCTGTGCCTGAACAAGGCTTGCAGCTGCCCATGGGGGGTCACAGGGAGAATAAAGCCTGTTTTATTCTTCTGGTGTTAGTAACATAGCTACCTATTTCCTTCGGGAATCAGTGTTAACTCTTTCCACATCTAGCAGTGAGTACCATTCTGCAGTCATAGCATCATGACACTTGGAGGAAGGAAATTATGGTGCTGAGTTTTTGTGATCAGGAGCATGTAAATGGGATGTGTTCTCCTACGCACTTGATACAATACAGACTTTGTTTCTCCTGGTGAGCGGCACCCCTAGGGCCCAGGGGGATGGCAGCACTCAAGAGAGAATAGAGAATTCCCTAGTTCTCAAGTCCTCTGTTCCATAATATGAATAAAAGCAATTAATGGACTTCCTTTACCTATTCTGGATGTTTTTTTTTCTTTCTATAGGTAACAACAAGTCTCTGTAACAAAAAGTAATTGTGCAAGTCTCCTTTTTCTCAGTATCTGGCTAATTTCAGTCTCTCCTGCCCCAAAATCACTTCTCCTCTGACTCTCTAGTTATTTCAAGAGAGGAGTGTGACTGTTTTACTTAGCATGGATTTGCCTATGTCCAATTGCAATATGCAACTTGCTGATGTTGGTTCAGTGTGCAAAATACTCAAGATTTTGAATGGATAGGTTTAGGTCTTATATGAAAACAAGAGTAGAAAGAACATCTGCCTGGAGGACTGTTCAAGGGAAAAAGGGAAGTGAAGTCAACAAAGATAACTGAGTGGATACCCATCAAATACTTTTGTATCATAGACATTGGTTTCCTTAAATGAATCAATATTAGTCGATTTTCCTCAGTTGCACTTTCTTTATAGTCGACAGGATGAGTGAATTACACTCAGTGTGACAATACTGGATAATTGTGTGAATAATCTGCTAGAAAAACTGCAGGCTTAAGATGAAAAGCAGGAGATTGTTTCTGTTTTAAAGCAGCTTTCTTCAGTATTTGCTCTGCCAGATCCTAACATTGCACAAGAGCTGCCAGTGTCTTTGTGGTACAGGAACAATAAAACTGATGTTAGTTTAAAAGTTGGCTCTGTTATCTGTAGGTTTTGGCTTCTCATTAATGAGAATGATACAAAGTAGCTGAAGATAATTGTTCCGTCATACATCATCATCACATCCATAACTTCTTCCAGCAGAGGATCAGTCCTATTTTAAAAGATTTAGCAAACTGACTCCAAATTAGGCAGCTCTGGCTGAAAGGCTGTATACCAAGACTTGACAAGCTTCATGAAGACCCAGCCAGGCTCTGCAGAAGACATTTAGGATTTTACTCTCCTTTTGGTGCAGAAATTAAACTGAGAAGCTCAGTTTAGACAGTCAAATGTATGTGTGGCCTGCTTGTATCTGTACACATATGCTTGGAAAGTTTTTAAAATCAAAAACAGGTGTACTGAAAGTTGTGTTTTGTCAAAGCATGTATTGCAAGAAAAGGAGAACTCTTTTCACCTTGCTTTTGAAAGGTTTGATTAATAATTCCCTATGTGCATATTATAGCTTATATAGTGGGAGGCTTTACTATGGCTAGGAATATATACTTTAATTTTTAAAGCATACATATCTCCGGTTGTATCATCATAATAGCAGGGATGAATGACATCTCCATTAATGTTTCCAATGTAATTTATGAAGATAGGGCCTGTAGCCTGTACCTGTTGTTTTGATGGATGAAATTTGTATTGGTGGCTCAGATAATGAATCCACCATGTTGTGCTTTATGCTGTTGCATTAGCATGAAAAATCCAAAGGAAAGAACAAATCTCTGTGAAGAAGAAAAGGGAGGGAAATCCAGCTGGAAAACTGAATTGCAAATTACATTAAAACTATGGGGCTACACATATGTAGAGCTTAATCTTTGTACATGGTACTCAAACATATGCTCAAGGGAGATGATTTTAACAGAAGTAGGGCCTTTCCAGGATCCTTGCACAATTTCCTAGTATGGCGATTTCATAGGCTGATGAAGCTGTATATCCCCACTAGATTACAGATTGAACAAAGGTGTTGCAAGGAGAAAGGAAAGTCATACTTTCCCCATACCACCAGGCTTTCTGCGCTGGAGGGAAAACTCATCCTTCAAAGGGCAAACAGCATATCTGCAGGCAAGAAGATCTGCAGAAGAAACAGCTTTCAAACTCACTGGAGGTCCTTACGAGATGTCTCAGTGCCTTCCTTGGCTTCACCCTCTTTTTACCATATGGCCTGCCTTTCTGCTCTATTGCTTTATGTTGTGCTCCACCAAGAGAAGACTCCTGTCTATGTCTGAGGCCTTGCACAAGTCCTGGTTTCTGAGGCTATGAAAACATGAATATGCATAACCCCCTAACAGATTTGAGTATAGCCTAGGGCTGGACATGGAGAAGGGGAAGACAATTCTCAGCTTAGCATGCAACCTTGAGCTATCTATTTACAGCCAGATATAAACCAGCATATTTGTACCCAATATGCAACTAAAGTGATTTAGACATTTAGAAACATTCCTGGTCATGGAGCAAGGCACATACTGAACTGTCCAGACACAACATTGCTCCAGTCAGCAGGCCACAGAGCTATGTTAATAAAATGCTGAGCCCAAGCCAGTAAACCTTACTAAGAAGCAGGATGAACTATGTGCAGCATTTAACAAAGGGATTTCACTAGGAATATGAGCTCTCAGTTCTGCAGTGCAAGCATAATTACCTTCAGAGTCTAGATGGCCATATGAAGCAAGTCTTTTTTTTGCTACAGAATTTGCTAAGCATTCTGAAGTTCTGCTAGTGTAGAACTGGTGCTGCCACAGAGTAATGCTGCTGTCCTAGATGAGGTAGCGAGTAAAACACCAGAAGCTACCCAGGACTCACAAACGTATCTTTAAAACTGCTTTGAGATGGATGGTACCATTTGTACACATTGACTATTACTGTACATATCCTTTATAGCACACTATAGGAGCATGTAGTCTGCAACTCTCTCATATATTGTCACAGATCCCATGTTATTCCTGTCTGTTTGTCCTTCATCTGTCATCTCCCATTTTTTAACTACAAGAGATTCAGGTTTGAACTGAGGATACAGGAACCAGAGTAAGAGTCTTCTTTCCCTCTACCCCTCCTCCCCAAGGGTGGCTGGTTTGCATTTGAAACCTTGCCAGCCATACAGCACAGACTGTCAGTATTCACTCACAGTCTGAGCCCAACAATCCCTACTAAGGCAAAACTACCATAGGGATCATAGGGAGTATTTTCTGCATCAGAGCTTGCTGTGTGTTGCTTTAACAGCTTAATTTCCTTTCCTGAAATTACTCCTTGCATTATTAATCTGATGAGTTTTAAGACAGAAGTTATTATTCTGCCTTTTGTGGTGTTTTTATTGCGTTTATTTCTTATTTGCATTACAACAAGGATGCCACAATGAAGAATAAGGCCCCACTGCCCTGTATGCTGTATGCACAAACAGTGCCCTGGAACAAGTTGCATTGCTCTGGTTTTATAATACAACTAGACTTCCTGAGTTTATATCCTGCTAATAGGAATTTTCCCTCAGGTCAGTTCAGCACATACTGTAGAGTTATTTCTCTGCTTCTCTCTAATGTGAGTGTTGGAGGAAAATGCCAGATCAGTGCTACTGTAGGCTGTGTACCTCAGCTTTTGTCCCCTGTATAGCCCCAGACCAGGACTGCAAGCGCGGTCGGTAAATAGATGCTAGACAATGAAAGTTTAATATTAGTAAGACTGTACCTGACAGTTCAAAGAAGTTTCTAAGAACAGAAGACCCTGACCTCTAGGAGGCTGAGACGGTGGAGATTGTCTATTGTGATTACTCAGAACTGAGACGTGCAGAACCTGAAGCGATCATCCTTGAAAGAAAAAGTAAAATAGCAAAGTGGTCAAGATATAGAACAACTTGTGAAACCGACTGTCAAGATAATGACTAATAAAAGACTTGTTTGAAACCAATAGATTAGGTAATGCTTTGTAGAGACTATAAATGTAGAGCTGAAAATCTTGTAAGCTTGTCACTCTCTGCGGAGGTGACCCAACGCTGCTAGACCGATTAAAACTGCAAACCTAGAGTAACCCATAAGAGTTCGAGTCTCTTTTATAGTTTTGGCACCCCAGATGGGACTCTAGGTCGTGACGGGGAAGGGAGGATTGCGAGGATCCTTGCTTAACATCCTACAAAAGATGCTGGCAACAGAATTGGTGAGTTCGAGTCTCCCCACCAACAGAATTAGTGAGTTCGAGTCTCCCCGGCAACAGAATTGGTGAGTTCGAGTCTCCCTTTTCTTGTATTTTGTATGGTGTTAAGTCAAGTAGATACCTCTGAGTGCCCATCGCGATTAAACTTGCAACAATAGAGGTTATCCATCAATTCCAAAAGGATCTCCTCTGGCAGAATTATTAAGTAATTGGAACAAACTATCTGGTACAGCAGGGTTGACGAAATCAAAGGTTATTACCTTGTGCCAAGATGATTGGTCGTTTTTGACAAGAATAAAAGGGGCTGGACCCCAAGAAGTGTGGCCACCTGAAGGAACTTTTGATCAAGTCAGAATAAGGTGTTTGAGATTAATATTAGAGGACAGGAATCCTCAACAAATGAATTATTTGTTTTTATGGTTAGAATGGGCTGATTCAAGAAAAAGGCTGGCCTTTAAGAAACCTATGAAAAGGGAGGAATTATTAGCGTTTTTAGAAAAAAAACCAGAAGTATGGTAAGAGTTCGAGTCTCTTAGAGAAAAACCAGAAGTATGATAAAGAGTTCGAGTCTCTTGAAGCTGGACAATTTCCTATGGTGGTCGAGTTTCACTCCAACCCAAGGGCAGGTCCCAATTCTGGTCCAGACATACCACCTGTTGTTGCAGTCTCTATTCACCAACCCTGGAAACCAGGTGATCTAATGTTGTGGCAAGAGAAAATGCCGCGCTTGAGAAATAATGCTGAAAAATGTGCAAAATTTTTATCTAGCATTATCCGAGATTATAAACCTAATTGGGAAGATAGGCAAACCTTTTTACAGGAGCATTCTTTTCCATTCCCATTGACCCAGAAAGTCAAAATTTGTTTGCTTTTACTTGGGAAGGTCGCCAGTACACCTGGACTTGCCTTCCACAGGGATTTACCGCTTCACCAACTTTGTTTTCTCAGATCCTTAAGCAGAATTTACAAGACTTGGAACTACCAGCCAAATCAATATTGATTCAGTATGTTGATGATTTACTTATCGCTAGCCTGACTTATGAAGATTGTGTAAAGGACACTGAATATGTTTGTAACAAACTTTTTGAAAAAGGACATAAAGCATCCCTTTCTAAATTGCAGTTTTGTGAGCCTGAAGTTAAATATTTAGGGTTTATCTTAGCAGGGGGAACTAGGAAGTTAGATCCAAGTCGAGTACAAGCAATACAAGAAATAGCAAGACCACTGACCAAGAAGCAAATGAGAGCCTTTTTAGGTTAAGCAGGATTTTGTAGGCCTTGGATTTTAAGATTTTCTGAAATTACCAAACCATTAGTGGAAACCACCAAGGATGCGCACCCGGAACCGATACCCTGGACTGAGGAGCTAGAAACAGCATTTATGAGTGTTAAAACTGCATTGGTAAATGCACCAGCTTTGGGACTTCTAGATTATGAAAAAACATTTAAACTTTATGTCACAGAAGCTAAAGGAATAGCTAAAGGAGTACTGGTGCAAAACCAAGGACCTTATGAGAGACCAATAGCTTATTATTCACTCACTTTAGACCCTGTTATCAGAGGATCTCCACACTGTCTGCGGTCTGTAGCCGCAGCTGCTGAACTAGTAGAAAAATCGAAAAACATTGTCTTAGGTCACCGTCTTACTGTTGCTGTCCCACATGAGGTGGAGATGCTGTTAACAAGATATGCAGAAAAAGCGCTCTCTGCACAAAGGACACATCGATACGAGATCATCTTGTTATTAACAGAAAATGTCAAACTTGAAAGATCAAAGACTTTGAATCCTGCCACCTTATTACCTGTGAGTGAACCAGAGAGAGCACATGATTGTATTGCAGTGATCAAAACTATAAGTAAAACCAGAGAGGACTTAAAAGATACACCTTTAACTGCACCTGATGTAAACCTCTTTACTGACGGCTCATCTTATTATCTATATGGAAAAAGTTTCACAGGTTTTGCGGTAGCAACTGAAAACCTTGTGTTGTTTGCCGAACCATTGTCTCCAACTTTAGGGGCACAGGCAGCAGAATTAATTGCTTTGACTCGAGCAGCCCTATATGCTAAAGGACAACGAGTTAATATTTATACGGATTCAAAATATGCCTTTGGAATCTGTCACGCTGTGGGAGCCCTGTGGAAAGAAAGAGGATTTTTAACATCTGCAGGTAAAACAATTGCTCATGGTCATCTAATTAATGATTTGCTTTTAGCTATACAGGAACCCGAAGAAATTGCAGTTGTTTATATACCTGCACACACTAGACGAACTGATCAACTTGCTGCAGGAAACGCACTTGCTGATGCCGCAGCCCGAGCGGCCGCAATCAAAAATCAACCGACCCCTGACGTGGTGGTTGCTAATTTCTTTTCTATTCCAAATCCTGTTACCCTATATAATGATGTCCCGACCTCCAAAATGGAGGAATGGAAGAAGATGCAAGCTGTGCAAGATAAAGATACCTGGATGCTAAATGGTAAACCAATTTTACCAAGAAGGTACGTACTTCCGTTAGCCTGATGGTATCATGATAAGAGTCATGGTGGTCCTGAAGCTATTGCTCAGAAAGTTTCCCAGTTATGGGCAGCTCCCAGAATCTTTTCAGCCGCAAAGAAAGTCTCTAAAGGATGTACTTTGTGTAAGAAATACGGGGATGTTCGGCCAAAAATAGTCCCGGGGAAAAGACCACCAGCGGTATTCCCCTTTCAAAAACTACAGATTGATTTTGCAGAAATGTCCCCATCAATGGGATATAAGCATTTATTAGTCATTGTAGATCAACTGTCTGGATGGGTAGAAGCATTTCCTACTAGGAAAAATGATTCTAAGACTGTGGTAAAAATTTTGTTAAAGGAAATTGTTCCTCGATATGGAATCCCTGAAGTAATTGATTCAGACAGAGGACCTCACTTTACAGCTGCAATCTTGCTTCAAGTTTATGTGACTTTAGATATTAAAGGTCAGTTTCACACTCCTTATCATCCTCCATCCTCTGGACAAGTAGAAAGGATGAATCGAACCATTAAGGAACGTTTAGCAAAAGTTTGTGCTAGCACTGGTCTTAAGTGGCCAGAAGCTTTAAACCTAGTTTTATGGGACTTGAGAACAACTCCAAAACAACCACATGGACTGAGTCCTGCAGAGATTTTATTTGGACGAATTTTAGCAGTACCAGGTTCATATATTTCAGCAAAAACTGCATTATTAGATGGGGATGAGAATGTCACTCAGTATTTGTTATATTTGCAAGATTCTTTTGATCGAATTTGGAAATATGCTTATTGATATCAAGGGGTTAGTCCTGAAGTGCAAGTTCATAATTATAAAGTAGGAGATGAAGTGTTTGATTAGACTTAAAACTCTTTAATTGGAGTCTCTTCCTCTGTGTTGTTTTGGGGTTTTTTTGGTTTGTTTTTGGTGTTTGTTTTTTTTTTTTTTAACTCTTGGTACTTCAGTATGCTGGTCTTTTTTAAAGCCCCTTGTTGCACAATTATTAAAAATAACAGTACCTATTCACAGGAATTACAATTAGTCACATATTAATGGCAGGAACAAGGAAACTTTATGATTACAAATTGCCAATCAAGATTTTGTATCCATGTGTGTTTGAGTGAGTGTAAAACTGGTTTTGGGTTTTTGATGGGACTAGATTTGGTCATTTGTAAAATTCATGGAAAAATTTCAAGTTAGTATTTCATTGTTTCTATTTTTAGAGAATTGACTCCTAGACATCCTGCCTTGCTAACAAGACCTCCTGTATCAAGAGACACTGGGAAGATTTTGTAGAACCCACATAGATCTTGAAGTAATGCTGTTATCTCTTTATATACTTGTGTCACTAAGATTATCTCGACTTGCTGTAATTCTCTAACTCTAACCAAATTATATATTCTGTATATAAAGCCCCAGCCCTCTCTGACTTGGCTCATGCAACCTTACTGTCATCATCCATGGGAAATGCACCTGTGTAAGGTCTAAAGGCCACAGCATTTGACCAGAGCCATGAAATCAAATGAGCTGTGCTTATTCTGTGTCATTACTTTGCTGGTGCCCATCCTCCTTCCCATAAACACTTCCAAACATAAGGATGGAAGCTGCTGTGGAGACTTCACAGGAGCAGGTGGAAGGAGGAAATGTGATGTTTTCCATGGTCCTGTTTGTTCTTTTTGCAGTTTTGTCCTGAGCTTTCACATGAAGCAATGCAGCAGAAGGTGCTGCTTCCTCTGCAAGTAAATCTACACGCTAAAGCCTGCTAGGAGCCCTGAGAAGGTGTGAGAGGTCTGAATTTGAGCAGAAAATAAAGAGACAAAGCTTCTTTGTACCCTTTCAGTTGCTGAGTTTAATGGAGTTATTAATTATAAGGGAACAGAGATGCTATGGCATTAAATATAATTTCAAAGCCTTTTCATCTTGCCTTGCTTACTTTTGCATGTAAGAACTATACACTAGGTCTTTTCTTTATGGTTTTCTCACTTTGTTTTGTGTATGTGTGTATGAAAGAGGGGAGGAAGTTCTTTTTTCCTTTTTAATCAAACGTTCAGACTAATAGCAGGCTACTAACACTACTCAACCCCATCATCATGCAAATTTAGAGATAAATAAATTAGGCTTCTGATTATGGCACTACTATGAAGAGAATCCTGCCCCTGCATTCCTTAGTAAATGTGCTGTTCTACTTTATAGCATTATATGGTGATGGTACATACAATTGGGTTTTTTTCCTCTATTTCAATGCCTTTTTATTTGGAAGCTGATGTTTTGTTTGCTGGCCCGGAAGCACAGTGCTCTGCGGCATTATGTCTCAGTGTGTTGACAGCACTGTCGCTTTGAGTTTCCATCACAGCTTTAAACTAATAAGGCGGGAGTAAAGATTTTGAGCTGTGACTAAACTCAGGCAAATGCCCCAAAGAATATACTAAAAATTCTCACATACATTTTCATATAATTTCACATCGACTGCTGCTGCTCCCTTCACAACAAAGTACTGCAAATAAGCCTTACTAGCACTTTTGTCATTTTGAACCCAAATTCATTGCCTCAAACACCCAGGCCTTCTGCCACCTACTCCATTTTGCTGATGGAGCTTTTATATTACTTGCACTTTATTTGCTAGAAATGCCAGCCTCGATACACCTAAGTCTTCTTACCAAAAGTATTTTTTTTTGCTTTCCCTTACGCTTTGCTGAGGGGGGGAAATATTTCCCAATCAACACCAGAATCATCCTCTTTCTGAAACTGCAGCAATGTTCTGCCAAATTTGATACTGATACCAGAACATTTCTCCAGTGTGTGCAAAGGCGAATCTGTTTGGCTTCTATTAGCTGAACAGAAAGGATTTTCAGCTTAAAGCTGGCATATTTTTGAAGAAAGGAGGAAAAAAACACAACCCCCCCAAAAAAACAAACCACCAAACAGCAAAAACAAAACCCAAAACATTTGCATCCAAACCCCAAATTTTACTTCAGAAAAGTAATAGTTGCTCTGCTGTGATCCAGAGAAGATAATCAGGGCAGGGAGAAATTTGCATCATTCTTCATGAGGTCTTTTAGGTCTTGCCACGCTGGAATGGATAACAAGTTTTCCACTGCAGTCTTCCATTCCATATCATTTGACTTCCATGGGAGGGTGGGCATGTGTGTGTGTGAGTGTGTGTGTGAAAAGTATCTGTGATTCTTACAAAGGAGAATAAAAAACAGCTGCAGAGACATTTATGAGAGGTAAGCTCTTAACTATTAATGGTCTATAAAATCTTAAGACATGAATCTTCATATACAGAATAATCACATTTTTTTAAAATCCATAAAATTTTGAAGTTTTTCTTAAACTGTACCTATTTTTACCAATACTATGAAGAACTTTTTTGCAATTTTTTAACATACATTAAAATACTTAAAAAACTTAAAAGCACAATGTGCTACAATACTTTCTTTTTATCCCACTTCTATATGCGAAATAGTTTATCTTTTTCTACCACAGGTTGAAAAGGTACAAAAACCTTGAAATCACAATGAGGTGAAATCATAAATAAAATAATTAGTATTAAACTGCTGGATAGGAACTTTTTTCTCCAGGGTGACTTGCTTGTGTGTCCTCATCCAGAAAAAACTGATGGTCTTGTACCTAACATAGACTGTCTCTGTGGGACAATGCTGCATGATGCTGTTCCTTTACTTCCCACTATGTGTATAGATATGAAAACAAAAAAAAATCTATTTAATTTTTTTAATGTAATTTTTAAACCTATATTTTCAGACTTCCAAACCGGGTAGGCTGAGCTTTCATATTAGTAAGAATTATTTTTTGTCTAAGATGGAAGAACTTAAATTCTTCTAGAGAAATGGGGAAATAAGGTCAAACATTCCCGAGCTCCCTTTTTCTGAGGCCCCAATTCTCTACCATAACTACATTAAATTTTACAGAGAAATGTCAGAGGAGAATTTCATCCTTAAATTCCAAAGCTTTTAATTACTTACTTGTGTTGTTATTTTCATCTGTGGTACTGTATCCTTATCAAAGTGTATTTTTTTGCCACAGCTGGAGCAATCAAAATTCCTTTTGTTACTTATAATAAATAAATGCTCAATTGTAAGAATGTCCTCAGGGAAAGTTCATTAAAAAAAGAAATGAAAATGTCGAGAAATAAATGGTTACTGTGATTACACTTGTTTTGATATAATATGCAAAATTTATTTTGGCTGTGTTATGTTTGAGACACATACACACATTCACCAACACACATGTACTGTAAAAGAGAAAACTTGAAGAGATATTTTATTAGCAACAGTATTTCAATTTTTTATTATTATTTTATTACAAGTCTTTATGTTATGGCCCTGTTTGATGCATGTATGTTGCTGTTTAGAGAAAAAGAAATGTATTATTATTTACATTATTGGTGGCTAGAGGGTCCAGCTGTTTTCTAGTCACTGTTGTACAAGGGATTGTGCAAATGTAATAAAGGCTGGCATTGCCAAGGAGAGTTTAGTCTCAACAGACAAAACATGGGTAGAAAAGCAGAAAGGAAAAATGACCAAGTCAAGGTTACACAGGTGGGTAACAGAGCTCAGAATCTTCATTTGCATCCTGTAATTCTCAGTCTGCTCCCATACCCAGAGAACTGCAAAACTTTCCGAGATGTCACGACATGGATTGATGAATGAACATGAACTGAATTACAGATTTCTGACTGGAATGTCTCTCCCAGAAATGGTTACACTTCACTGTTTTGAGGGATCATTCTTGGCTTGAACGTGATTCTCATTGGTACCTGGTTTACCAAAGAATTAAGAAAGAAGAAAAAAGAAAAAAAAAAATCTTAATGTTTTCTTATACATGTTTCCGGGTGGGAATACAAAGTCAGTGAGAGCTCTGCATTCAGTCATGACTCTTTCATTAATGAGTGTCTATCAAAGCCTAGATGCAACTTCCATTTCTAGAGATCTCTAAATCTCATAATTGTAAGAATGGTACTGTGTGTCTCCAGAGTTGCTATTCTTCATTTCACATACTGTTTTCTTCTAAGCATCTACTTTCTCAGACACATATTGTCAGTTCTTAATATACTGTAACTTGGATGCTGTTTCCATTTCCTGGGGTGTTTGTATATTTGTTCTCAAAAGTTTGTGCAGTCATCTGAATCCAACTCTCTAAAATGGGAAAATGTTGCAGAATGGCTGTGTGATCATGGCCATGACTCCCTTAAAGATCTTTGTGAAACAAAGTTAGCGTAAGTTAGCTGAAGCAGGCCTTGCAGCTATGCTGAGGCATGCTGATAAGGAAGCTGAGAAAAACACTGACCTTGTGCCTAATGTTGTAAATAACTTTGAGGAATTCGCGTAGACAAGAGAGGAAAAAAAAAAATGTAGCTAGCTATCCGCAGAAACCGCAAGTAGGAGGACGTATGAAAATGTAACCCTTTAGAGCTTAGCCAATCAGCAGATGACTAGTAGGCATAATTAACTGGAACTGTATATAAGACATAATCGCGCCGTAATAAATCGAAGCTTGCTTTATCACTCATATTGAGTCGGCCGCGTGCTTCCCCTCGCTCGTCAGGAAAATATCACCCAAATAAAGAGGGAACCAAACTGCATGTTTTTATTTTCTTGACCACAGTAAAATTGGGCTTTTATGCACATGATGACATTTTCCTACCATTGATAATTTAAAAGCATTAAGCACTGATTTTAATTTTTGAAGGAAAGTACTCTGAGGCTGAAAGGATGAAAGTACTAAAATCAAGGTAAGGAAGGGTAAGACTGAATATTCTGTGTTCAGCATTTCTTAGGTAGCTGCAAAGGTGCTATCTACTATCTCACTGTCTTTAGGTACCTCCTTGCTCTTTGTTTTTAACCCCATGCTGAAACAACTGACACCTTTTCTACACAGAACAGGAAAAAAACAAAAGGCTTTTCAAACAGAGGCAGATAACTTTAGGGAGGCTGAATCATCTAATGATCTCATTTGCAGACTTGTTTCTGTAATAATGCACAGGTTAAGCAGTAGCTGTGAAGTTCATATTTGCAAATTTTATGTACAGGGTGAAGCTGAAGCTTCTGACCACCTCCCTTCCTCCACTGTGTCATCATCCTGTATGTCTGGAGCCTACATGCACTGACCTTGCTTCTTTTTCTTAGAAGATGACTGTGACCAGGCTTCATCTCTGCCTTTGAGCTATGTTACCTTTAGAGAAAGTTTTTAATGTCAATTGTCCAAGCTGTATGCTGTAGTTCCAGGGTGCTTTCAAAACAGAGAAATTTTGTTTGCTGCATCACCAGAGTGAAGTTACAGATATTCTCATGAGTCTTACCTCTTAATTATTGATGCCAGAGAAAGTCATGGGATCCTGTCTTAGCTGTACCAGATTATACACCTTTCCTGACTCAACATCACAGTTCTGGTGACATGTGACACAGACAACTGTCCTACGAATTCCCAAGTTTATCACTTCACTTAAGTGTGTTGGCTGTGAAACTCACCTGACAGAATGTCTGTCTCAGCAGTGTGCCGACACTGTGATGTTCAGATTTCCAGACACAAACTTCTAGTAGGGTGGGGTGGGAGGGTAGAAACAGTGAAAAAAAGTGAGAAAAGGCTGATATACCTAATGCCTTCTTTGCCTCAGTCTTTAATAGTAAGACCAGTTGGTTTTGGGTTACCCAGCCACCTGATATGGAAGACAGGGATGGGGAGCAGAAGGAAGCCTCCATAATCCATGGGGAAATATACACCACTTAGACACACACAGGTCTATGGGGCTGGGTGGGATCCACCCAAGGGTACTGAAGGAGCTGGTGGCAGTGCTCACTGAGCCTCTTTCAATCATTTATCAGGAGTCCTGGCAAACTAGAGGTCCCAGGTGACTGGAAGTTAGCCAGTGTGATGCCTGTCTACAAGAAAGGCAGGAAGGAGGATCCAGAAACCTACAGGCCTGTCAGCCTGACCTTGGTGCCAGGGAAGGTGATGGAGCAGACCATCCCGAATACCATCACATGGCACATGCAGAACAACCAGGGGATCAGGTCCAGCCACCATGTGTTTATGAAAGGCAGGTCCTCCTTGACAAACTTGATCTCCTTCTATGACAAGGTGACCCAATTAGTGGATGAAGGAAAGGCTGTGGATATTGTCTACCTGGGCTTTAGTAAAGCTTTTGACACCACCTCCTGCAGCATTCTCCTGGAGAAACTGGCTGCTCATGGCTTGGAAGAGTGTACTCCTTGTCGGGTAAAAACTGTCTGGATGTTCAGGCCCAAAGAGTGGTAGTAAATGGAGTTACATCCAGCTGGTAGCCTGTCACAAATGGTGTTCCTCAGGGCTCAGTACTGGGGCCAGTCCTGTTTAATGTCTTTATCAATGATCTGAACAAGGGGATCGAGGGCACCCTCAGTCAGTCTGCAGACTCCAAGCTGGGGGAGAGTGTTGATCTGCTGGAGGGCAGGAGGTTCTGCAGAGGGATCTGGGCAGCCTGGATCAGTGGGCTGAGGCCAATTGTATGAGGTTCAACCAGGCTCAGTGCAGGGTCCTGCCCGTGGGTCACACCAGCCCCCCACAGCGCTACGGGCTGGGGGCAGAGCGTCTGGGAACTGCCTGGGGGGAAAGGGCCTGGGGGGGCTGGTCGGCAGCCGGCTGGGCATGAGCCCCCCGTGTGCCCAGGTGGCCAAGGAGGCCAGCAGCATCCTGGCTTGTATCCAAAACAGTGTGGCCAGCAGGACTAGGGCAGTGATAGTCCCCCTGCACTGGGCACTGGTGAGGCTGAACCTCAAATCCTGTGTTCAGTTTTGGGCCCCTCACTCCACGAGTGATGCAGAGGGGCTGTAGCCTGTCCAGAGACAAGCAATGGAGCTTGGGAAGGGTGTACAGAACAAGTCTTATGAGATGCATCTGAGGGAACTGGGGTTGTTTAGTCTGGAGAAGAGGAGGCTCAGGGGAGACCTTATTGCCTTCTACAACTACCTCGAATGGCATTGTATTGAGGTGGGCATTGGTCTCTTCTCCCAAGTAACAAGAGATAGAACAAGCAGAAATAGCCCCAAGTTATGCCAGGGGAGGTTTAGGTTGGATATTAGGAAAAACTTCTTCACTGAAAGGGTGGTGAAGCATTGGAACTGGGTGCCCAGGGAGGTGGTGGAGTTACCATCCCAGGAAGCACTTAAAGGACATGTAGCTGTTGTACTTAGGGACATGGTTTAGCGGTGGACTTGGTAGTGCTGGGTTTACAGCTGAACTTGATGATCTTAAAGGTCTTTTGCAACCTAAATCATTCTGTGGTTCTGTATCATGCAGTCAAAATGCCAAAGATAGTGAGGTCTCAAATTCATGTAGGTGACAGTACAATTAAGAATTTAACCTAATTTGGGTTGCCTACCTTTAGAATACATTGCTAAGAATTAAAATTGTATTTATTACGAAAAAGAAAGAAAGAATCATATGCAAGCCTTTCCATTTTATTATTGTTCCATCACATGTAATATTCAAGACTTTAAGCCTACAGTAAAAGTATTGGAAATCAAATAAAAAATTAATAATCATAAAATAAAAAGGGTAATGAACACATGGTTTAAGCCAGTAAAATGAAAGGGAATAATTGCCATTCTTCAATTCCATTACAAGGGAAAGTAAGAAAGGAGAAAGGACTGACTGCACAATAAAATTAAAAAAAATATCCAATTGTATTACTAGAAAAACATAATGTTTGTGCTTTAGAAAACACATTTTCTAAAGTTTTAGCAGGCTTAGCCATCAATAAATTTCAAGAAAAATATACCCTTTATACATGTATTTTTCTGCAGCTTGTCTGCATTTCTGATACATTGTTTAAATGGGTTTCGCATGCCTTAATAAGGCACATAATTTGAACAGAAACCTCACTGTGTGATAACAGGCAACACATAGCGAAAAAATGCCTCAAGGTTTTTTCCTTGCTATATTTGGCTCTCTGGGCTAAGTCGATTTGAGTTGGGCTGATTATAATAAGCCAGAAAGTCACTATGAACTAATTATTTTCTGTTCATTTATGTGATTAATGGTGAAAACTTGGATAACTTTTACATATCTGAGTCCCATATAATTAAACATCTTGAACTTCACAAAAAATAAAAAATAAAACCCTCAAGGTGCCCCTGGATTTTCTTCCAAAGCATTGGAGTTTCACTGGCATTAGCTCATGCAACTGACAAAATCAGGGGATGTTTTGCAAAGAAGTGACATGCTTGTTTAAGTCCTTAGAGGGCATTGCTGAATTTCTTCAGCCACCAAAAGACTAGGAAATTAAAAAATGTGGTAGCAAGTAAGTTATTGGGTAAACTACTGACAGTGCCGGGGGGGAAAGGGGGGGAAAAATCCAAACAAAAAAAGGACCTATCCTCCAGAGAGGCTATGCAGCTTGTAGGAACTACTATGGGGAAGACAGTTGTTTCGGACCAGTTCATTGACAGCCAAATCAAGCTCATAATAAACCCAAATCCTGAGGCAAATGCTAGCATCTGAGAAAGCTGAAGCACCCTCTTTAATTGTCAGGGTAAAGAGCTCTACCTTTCTCCTATTTCATTCTTATTCTACCCCTCACATGTTGTATGGATAGCCTTGAAAATAAAATGTATGCTTAAAACATAAGAAAGGTAAAATTTCCATGCTACCTATTTCTTCAGATGACTACCTTTGTTTCTTCTGTGCAGTGAAGACTGACCTGACAACAGAAAGTGAAAGGCAGGAGAAGCAGTCTCTTGAACAATGACATACAAATGCCAAAATGCAACCCTGTCTAGTGGCACAGATGTGTGTGAGAGTCTGGCTTAGTAGTGGGACATGTGAGTCCTACATCTGGTCTTGTGCTCTGCACCATATCAGCTGCAGGATTACCAAAATTATACATATGGACTCTGAAGTTCACTTGATTCTTAGGGTGTGCTCACACTGAAATCAGAAACGACAGAGGAAAAGAATATGTGTACAGGATCACGGATCATGTAGACTTTCAGAGAATTTAACAGTTTCATGATTGCTCTGCAGTCTAAGAAATGAAGATGGGAATTTTTGTTCATGTAAATCATTGTTATACAACCCTTGTGATTGTATTGAAAGTGTGTGGATACCCAAGATGTTTTTTCCTGACTCCTGTGGATTTATTGTTTGCAGTACTAGATGGTAAAACCTTCTGAATAGCAGTCCCTTTTGCTACCTTCACAGGAGGTCTTAGCCAATTCCATTTTCCATTGAAGAACTTAAAATTAACTAATGTAGTGATTAGATTAAGAATCCATCTGTACTAAGTCATTAGAGGATTTGAATTTGTTACTGCCTAAACCAGGCTTATGCACAAGCTATAAGTAAAGGGTCCCTGTCTAAATCCTGGGAGAGTAAACAAAGACATATGCTGTAATTATCACTCCATCCCAGGTCAGGCTGAACTCAGGATCGTCACTGTGGAAGCTGAAGGAAACCTATCCCTTGCTGTCTTATGGGTAAGCAATGTTCATGTTTTGAGAGATACCTTGAAGGGACTCCTCACTTCCAGTATGGTCCCTAAGGAGAAGAATCTATATTCAAAAACCTCTTTGACGTTTGTTCCAACTACAGGCTTTGCAATTACTTAATAAGCCTTGGTGATCTATTAAAAAGCCCTCTGTGATTTCACGTTTAAAATGAAGATGTCCAGAAGCGGTTGTGGCAAGCAGCCCTCTGCTGAATGACATAGCTGCATCTGCTACCACCAATGTCCATTTGACATTGATTATTATGTGCTCTATTATTTAGATGATAAGGTACATATTGGTTCAGGCTGGAGTGTAATCTCTTGCATAATTTCAGCAAAGAAAGGGAAAGAAAAATTGGCGTGCCATCTCCTTGACAAATGGCTCCTTTTGTCAAAATCAGTATCTTCACTAAGGAAGGGAAGGAAAAGAAAACCTGGTGAGAGAACTGGCAGATAAGCATGAATTGACAGTAATTACTTGAAGAGGGCCTAGCAGAAATTCTCTGAGATCATACTTCTTCAGGGAGGATCATCACATTGTGCTGTAATTATTACACCCTTCCCAGACATTCGCTTTGCCTCACAACTGAATTAGCCACTAGTGAAAAGTGACATCCTTTTGTTTAAAAAGCATGGGGAAGAGAGACGGCCTAAGGGTTGGAGCAGAGGAATTTCTAGATAAAAAAAAACATTATATCTTTGGCTAGAATATTGGCTCCTTCCCACCTTTACACAGTACAAGTGGAAGATACTGACTAAATGTAAACATCTAAATATAAGTCAGTTGCACTAGATTCCCTTTATAGTCCTTACAGGTTCCCTTTATAGTGGGGAAAAAACTAGGAACTCATAAAGATAAGCTTCACCTCACCCTAAAACAGCTCTCTGAGACAAATCAAATAAATCATGCCCTGGTTCTCTCTGCTGACTACACAGGGTGTCTCAAGGACTAAACAGATGTTGAAGACTAAAATTTCATAAAGTGAATCTCACTGTTGGCTTTGGATATGACTACAAGTGGCTAGGGCCAGATATTTAGGAAAAAAAAAATATGTAAATATGTGCTTAAGATTGTCAGTATTAAGGAAAATATTCAGAGGTATGCTTACCACTAAGGTGCACTTGACTTCAATCAGAGATAAGCACATGAATGTGTTAAAAAGACATTCAAACCTGATTTTTCTTTCTTAAACCAGTTTTTAGGCTATGAGTTTCATATTTTCTCAAACATAAGCTATGTGTCCCTGTCTCTTGTCTGTAACCAGTATAAAAAGCCACCATAATACATTTAAGCAATCAAGTCTTGTAGGTGCTAGCAGCCTGCAGAGTTCTCATGCAGCAGAGATTGCCCAAGACTGTCATTACTCTAACTGTTGTGATGAGCTTCTTCCTGATGGCCCCAGAGCAGATGACATAAATTATAGTCTTCTGTGGGATGAACTGGGTTTAGTCATGTTGCTTTTGCTGTAGTCCCATCCTCCAAAAAGACAGATGGGTGGAATAGGGACAAGGACAAAATAAAGCATGCAGAAGAGTAAGCAATTTCAGAGGCAGAAGAGGACAGCTTGCAGTAGTGACTTTGAGGTCAGCATGAGAAATAAGAGCAGGGGGGGGTGCTGGTGAATTTGTCTCTGCTAAATTCTTCAGTAAAAGCAGGCCAGAGGCAAAGCTTGAGGACAGAATTTCAACCTGAGACATCTTGAGGTCAATCTACAGAAACCTAGCTTGGATGCCCAGGAAAATCCCCAGCTGAGTCTTTCCTTTTAAAGTCCTTGGAGTGTATACTGCTGTGCAGCAGACCTGACAGGCTCTGCCTCTTCCAGCTGAATATTGTATGACCAGTTTAAAATAGGTGTAGTGACTGGGCTTCTTTCCTTGAATTATCTCCAAATTGCTGTTGTAAGGGTAGATGGGATTCATAAACAGTTTATCTTCCAGCTGAATTGCTGTTGCTGTAAGGGCAGAGCAGAGATGCCCAGGGGAACCACCTGCTGCCTATGGATCACCCAGCTGGGATGCGATATTGCTATGGCCATTCCTTCTTCCTCTGCCCAGCCTTTCTCTCATGCCATTTTCAACCCATCAGTAATCTTCTACTGACTTTGCTAGGTTCCTACATGTACTGGGTTTGGCCAGAATAGAGTTAATTATCGTCACAGTATCTCATATGGTGCTATGTTTTGGATTTGCGACCAAAACAGTGTTGATAACACACCCATGTTCCAGCTACAGCTGACCAGTGCTTACACAGCATCAAGGGCTTCTGTTGCTCACTCTACCCTGCCAGTGAGTAGGCTGGGGGCACACAAGAAGTTGGGAGGGGACACACCTGGGATAGCTGACCCCAGCTGACCAAAAAAATGTCCTATAGCGTATGCCATCATGCTCAGCAATAAAAGCTGGGAGAAGGAGGAACAGGGCATGTTCAGAGTTACAGCATTTGTCTTCCCAAGTGACTGTTAGCTGTGTTGAAGCCCTGCTTTCCTGGAGATGGCTAAACACCTGCCTGCTAATGGGAAGTGGCAAATGAATTCCTTATTTTGCTTTGTTTATGCACACATCTTCTGCTTTATCTGCTAAATTGTCTTTATGCCAACCCACGTGTTTTCACACTTTTGCCCTTCTGATCCACTCCCTCATCCCACTGAGGGGAAGTGAGTGAGTGGCTGTGGGGGGCTCAGATGCCTACGAATCACAAAACTAACCAATTTTCAATATTTCAAAATTCAATATTCAAAAGGTAGGAACACTTTCTACCAGACCAGGTTGCTCAAAGCAAATTTTCAAACTTCCAGCAACAGTGGTACTGTATCACTCAGGGTATGATGCAGATAAGTAATGTGCCAAGTTTCTCAGTGGATAGAATCATAGAATCATTTAGACTGCAAAAGACCTTGGAGATCATCAAGTACAACCATTAACTCAGGACTGCTAAGTCCATCACAAAACCATGTCCCTGTGCACTGCATCCATGCGTTCCTTAAACACCTCCAGGGATGGTGACTCCACCACCTCCCTGGGCAGCCTGTTCCAATGCTTGACCACCCTTTCAGCGAAGAATTTTTTTCCTAACATTCTATCTAAACCGCCCCTGGCATAACTTAAGGCCATTTTCTCATGTCCTATCACTTATCTGAGCAAAGAGATGGACACCCACCTTGCTACAACCTCATTCCAGGTAACTGTAGAGAGCAATAAAGTCCCCCCGAGTGTCCTCCTCTCCAGACTAGACAACCCCATTTCCCTCGGTTGCTCCTTATAAGACTTGTGCTCCAGACCCTTCCCCAGCTTTGTTGCCCTTCTCTGGACATGATTCAGGACCTTAATGTCTTTCTTGCAGTGAAGGGCTTAAAACTGAACTCAGCATTCGAGGTGCAACCTCACCAGTACCTAGCACATGAGGACCATCACTGCCCTAGTCCTGCTGGCTGCACTATTTCAGGTACATGTCAGGATGCTGCTGGCTGCCTTGGCCACCCGGGCACACTGCTGGCTCGTGTTCAGCCAGTTATCAACCAGCACCCCCAGGTCCTTTAACATCAGGCAGCTTTCCAGCCACACTTCCCCAAGCCTGTAGTGCTGTGTGGAGTTGTTGTGACCCAGCACTGAACCTTGGCCTCAGCCCATCAATGAAGCCTGTCCAGATCCCTCAGTAGGCGCGTCCTACCCTCAAACAGATAAACGCTCTCCCCCAACCTAGTGTCATCCAGAAACTTACTGAGGGTGCACTTGATCCCCTTGTCCATTGATAAAGATATTAAACAGGACTGGCTCCAATGCTGAGCCTTGGGGAATGCCACTTGTTGACTGACCACAAACTGGGTTGAAGTCCAAGGTGGCATTTCTGCTTACCCCACTACTTCTCTGAGAATTGAAAACTCCTCATCTCATGATTGCTATACCCAAGATGTCCTCCCACCACCACATCCACCAGACCCTGTTTGTTAACAGCAGGTTCAGCGAGGCATCTCCCCGGCTGGCTCACTCACCAGCTGTGTCAGGAATGATCAGTCAGGATGACCAATTATTCCCAGTTTTATTCCCCACCTTGGTCAGACAACAGGGGTTCCTGGTATGGTCAGTGCCATTCTTCGCTTCAGCCATGCAAGAGTTGCTGGTATGGTCAAGGGATGCTTGACTCCCCAACACATTAAACAAAGGCCAAGGCCTAACAGGGGTTCCTGAGTTTGTAGAGTGGCCCAGAGGAGGGGAGGAAATGCACCACCACACCATCTAATCTGGTCTTGAACACTTCCAGGAATGGGGCACCCACTGCTCCTCTGGGCAATCTCTTCCAGTGCCTCACTACTCTCATAGTAAAGAATTTCTTCCTTATATCTAATAGAAATGTACCATTTTTCAGTTTAAGACTGTTACCCCTTGCCTTATTACTACATCACTACATGCCCTTGTAAAAAAATTCCTCTCCAACTTTCTTGTAAGCCCCTTTAGGTGCTGGGAGGCTGCTATAAGGTCTCCCTGGAGCCTTCTCTTCTCCAGGCTGAACAACCCCAACTCTCTCAGCTTGTCTTCATAGGCCAGCCCTCTGATCATCTTTGTGGCCCTCCTCTGGACTTACTCCAGCAGGTCCATGACCTTCTTATGTCAGAGGCCACAAAGCTGAATGCAGAACTGCAGGCAGGGTCTCACGAGAGTTGAGAAGAGGGGGAGAATCACCTCCCTCGCCCTGCTGGCCATGCTTCTTTTGATGCATCCCAGCATACGGTTGGCTTTCTGGGCTGTAAGCGCACATTGCCAGATCATGTTGAGCTCCTAGTCAACCAACAGCCCCAAGTCTTTATCCTCGGGGCTGCTCTCAATCTATTCTCTACCCAGCCTGTATCTGTGCTTGGGATTGCCCCAACCCATGTACAGGACCTTGAACTTGGCTTTCTTGAACTTCATGAAGTTCGGACACACCCACATCACAAGCCTGTCCAGGTCCTTCTGGATGTCATCCCTTCCTTCCAGTGTTTCGACCAGCTTGGTGTCATTAGCGAGCTTGCTGAGGGTGCACTCAAATCCCACTGTCCATATGACCAACAAAGATTTTAAACAACAGCAGTCCCAGTATGGATCTCTGAGGAATGACACTCGTCACTGGTCTCCACTTAGACATTGAGCCATTCACAGCATCTTTTTGAGTTCACTGCATCCAGCCAATTCCTTATCCACTGAGTGGTCCACCCATCAAATCCATGTCTCTCCAATTTAGGGACAAGGATGTTGTGTGGAATAATGTCAATTGCTTTGCACAGTTCCAGGTAGATTTGTCAGTTGCTCTTCCCTTACCCACCAACACTGTAACCCTGTCATAGAAGGTCACTAAATTCATCAGGTACAATTTGCCCTCAGTGAAGCCATGCTGGTTGTCACCAATCACCTCCTTATTTTCCATGTATTCTTAGCACAGTTTCCAGGAGGATCTGCTCTATAATCTTGCCAGGCACAGAGGTGAGACTGACTGACCTGTAGTTCCCCAGGTCTTCCTTTTTTTCCCTTTTCAAATATAGGTGTTAGATCTCTCCTTTTCCAGTCAGTGGGAACTTCACCGGACTGCTATGACTTCTCAGATATGATGGCTAGTGTCTTAGCCCCTTCATCTGCCAGTTTCCCAGGACCTTCAGATTCCTCTCATCAGGTCTCATAGACTTGTGCACCTTTAGGTTCCCTAGATGGTCTTGAACCTGACCTTCTCCTACACTGGGCAGCTCTTCATTTTCCCAGTTCCTGCCTTTACCTTCTACAGTTTTGGTGGTGTGGCTGGAGTACTTGCTGATGAAGAGCACGGCAAAAAATTTGTTGAGTATCTCAGTCTTCTCCATATCCTGGGCAACCAGATCTCCCGTTTCCTTCTGGAGAGGGCCTGCATTTTTCCTAGATTTCTTTTTATCACTGATATATCTATAGAAGCTTTTCTTGTAGCCCTTGGTGTCCCCATCCAGACTGAATTCTATCAGCGCTTTAGCTTCCCTAACCTGATCCCTGGCTGCTGTGACAATTTATCCATATTTCTCCCAGGCTACCTGTCCTTGCTTCCACACTCTGTATCCTTCCTTTTGGTGTTGGAGTTAGCCCAGGAGCTTCTTGTCCATCCATGCAGGCCTTCTGGTGTTTTTGCCTGAATTCCTCTTTCTTGGGATGCTCCTGAGCTTGGAGGAGGTGATCCTTGAATATTAACCAGCTTCCTTGGACCCTTCTTCCCTCCAGGGCTTTTTCCTGTGGTACTCTACCAAGCAGATCCCTGAAGAGGCCAGAGACTGCTCTCCTGAAGGCCAGGGTAGTGAGATTGCTGTGCGCCCTCCTCACTGACATAAGGATCTTGAACTCCACTATTTCATGGTCACTGCAGCGTCAGCTGCCCTTGAGCTTCACATTCCCCACCACACCCTCCTTGTTGATGACAGCAAGGTCCAGCATAGCAGCGCTCTTTGTTGGCTCCTCCATCACTTGGAGAAGGAAGTTATTTCCAATGCATTGCAGGAACCTCCTGGACTGCTTATGCCCTGCTGCGCTGTCCGTCCAACAGATATTGGGGTGGTTGAAGTCCCCCGTGAGGACCAGGACTTGTGAATGTGAGGCTGCCCCTATCTGTCTATAGAGGGACACATCCACTTGGTCTTCCTGCTTGGGTGGAATGTAGCAGACCCCTGCTATAATGTCATCTGTCCCTGCCCTCCCTTCAGTCCTGACCCATAAGCTCTTGGCCAACTCCTCATCCATCCCCAGGCAGAGCGCCATGCACTCCAGCTGGTCACTGACATAGAGGGTAATACCCCCTCCTCGTGTCTCCTGCCTGTCCTTCCTCAAGAGCCTCTATCCTTCCATTCCAACACTGCAGTCATAGGAGCAACACCACCATGTCCTCAGCAAGACCACAGCCCTGCAGGTGGACACGTGTCTCTAACTCCTCTCATTTATTCCCCATTTGCACAGGGGCACTTAAGCTGGGCCCCCGATGGAGCTGCCTTACTGGCTGGAGTGGCTGGAATTCCTTTGTGCTACCCTTCAGGTGCTCTCCTGCCACCCTGACATCCCTCCCCAGGCTCTGGGCATCTGTTGCTGGCACTGGCATCAAACTGGTAGGAGTGGGGAGGCTGAGGTTCCCCTCCCCCAGCAACTTTAGTTTAAAACCCTCTTCACCAGCTCGGCAAGCCTATGACCAAAGATGCTCTTCCCCTTCTCTGGCAGATGGACCCCGTCAGCCCCCAGTGCACCAGGCTTCTCCAAGAGAGTCCTCTGGTCTCCGTAGCCAAACCCCTGGCTGTGGCACCAGTCCCGTGCCATTTGTTGGTTCACCAGATTCGACTGGCCCATTCAAAGCCCTTCCCTTGGACTGAGAGGACTGATGTAAAAACTACCTGCACTCCAGAGACCCCTACCACCACTCCCAGGCTCTGTAATCCTTCTGGGTACTCCCCAGACTGCTCCTGGCTGTATCGCTGGTGCCCACGTGAGACAGCAGCAGCGAGTGACAGCCAGTGGTCTGGGTGAGGTTTGGTGGTCTCTCGGAGGCACCCCTGGTTTGAGCCCCCGGGAAGCAGCACCCCTCTCCAGAAAGCCGTAGCTCTCAGGGGAGCATTGCCTGCTGCTGTCACCGTTGTCTGTTCTTAGCTGTGATGGTTGTTCTGTGGGCAGCGGGTTGGGCTGCCTCAGGACCCGCATCTCTCCTGGTGTGACGGGGCTTTGCTCTTCAGTCTGCAGAGTAGTGAAGCGTTTCTGCAAGGGCACCTGAGGCTTCAGGAGAAGTGTCTTCCTCCAGGCTTTTGCTGTTCGAAGCTTCCATTCTGCATTATAGGTCCCCCTACCTTCTGTCTGTCCAGTGGGGGAGTTTTTGGCAGTTTGGCTGTGGCTCTTGCTCCACTACATACTGCACTTGGAAACAGCTGTTAAACTCCTTATCAGACTCCCTGATGTTATGCAGCCTTCTCACCACCTCCTGCAGCCCAGCCACCTGCTGCAGGAGGTCCTCTACATGGGCACAACCTTTGCAGGCAGGTTCCGCTGCCCGTCGCTGCCCCAGGAGAAAGGTCTAGGCAAGTCCTGCAGCCTAAGGTGTGCACTTCAGCTTCTCCCTTCAGGAGCTCTGGGTGGGTGGAGGCATTGGCCACCACCACAGTAGATGGTGCAGATGCCCACAGACAGAGCTGCAGCTTTGTTCTCAGACAAGTGCCCACCATTCTGGGTGATGGTGGTAAGTTGGGTGAGTGCTCTTGACCTGTGCAGATGGTCACAGAATGGTGCCTGATTGCTGGGTTATCTGTACTTCATCTCTTCACTTCTCCACTCAGCTAGTGGAATATCCCTCTTTTTAAAGAGACACTCTCCTGCGCAAACTGCCACCAAAACTGCTGTGCCATGCCTTGGATGCCATGCCAGGCCCTGTTTGCCTGCCCTGCTTACATTGCTCCCGGTTGCAGCGCTCCCAGGGCTGCCCTTTTTGGGAGCAGGGGGTGGCTGCCATTACCCCTGGCCCCGCTCACACCTCGTCAGCTGCTCTCCTGTGAGCTGCTGGCTCCTGGCAGGTCTTGGCACTCCCCTGGGTTCTCCCCAGCTCAGGAACCCTCCTATACACCTCAATCCCCCGCTTTGTTGCAGAACATGCCTGCACTGGAGCTGATCACCTCATCTAAGTTCTAAGGCCTTGGTGTGTGTTCCTTGCCAGTCAAAGTTATTTAGAAACAGATCACAGGTGTAATTTATTCAACCTGTCTTGTCCAAACGTATTTGTCTTTGGAGATAACAGTATCTAGCCCAGCTACTTTATTGATGTTACTCTTCAACTATTCTAATAGGATTAAGTCTGCAGAATCACCTGGGCTCCACCTGTGGTATATCTGAGATGCCAACAACACTTTGGCAAGCTTGAGGCAGGGTTAGAGACAGCACCAAAACAGTCTGGGCACTGCGCTGGGTCACAGGCAGAACTGAACAGTTATCCTGAAGACTCCTGCCACAGCAGCCTGTGGACATTCAAGCTCCATGGTTCCCTGCTGTTCTCATTATAGCAGTCCACTGGGCACCAGTGTAAGTTTATTTTTTGCCTAATTTTGCCTGCTTTATGCTTATTATTTCTTAAATTGGGGCATTCAGAGGGGGTCTGATGCTACATGCATGCAAGGCTGGTCAAGACAGTAAGCTGATGCTCTTTCATCATTTGAGATGGTGCATGCATTACTTTGGTGATGGTATTTTCTGTGGTACCTCAGACCAAGTTTACTTCCTGCTATCCCTTTTGTGCCCAGCACACCTCCAATAGAGAGAGCTGCTTCCCTTCACCTTCTTTTCCCTGCCTTATGCCACTTGTGCCTTCACAGTCTATAGCTAATATAGACTACTATGTTATGAGACAAAAATATGAGTTTGCTCAGACGTGTTTGCTTTTAGATGGAAAAGAGCATGCAGAAATGCTGTAAGCACTGGCTTATCTCATAGAAGTGAAGTTTACTCCTACTTCTTGCACCGTGGAGAAGTTCCACATACACCCTCCAGGGAACATTCAGTTGTGTTAATAAAGAAACAAAGGCATAACCTCCTTGCAATAAATGTCAACACCAAACCCCCATATGATAGGGAGTCTAATCCATTTTTTAAGTTTTAAGCCAATGTGTAATGGACCCAATCTCCAGATTATTTGTTATAGTTTCATGGAAGTCAGCAAGGCAGTGCTGATTTATGCCAATTGACAATATGTTCTGGGGGAAATTCTGATGTATATTGTAGATATTCTCTATTTATTTATTATGGTTACGCATTTTATTGATTTTATAAAATTTCAAAATACCAATAAAACCAGAATTTTAAGAAAGTTTGGGTGCCATCAATTTTTTCTTTGGCAGCACTTTTTTTGCAATATGATTAGATTGTACATTAATGTTTAATATCCTTTTATTGTATTTTTAACTTCCTTTTTATTATATGTATATTTATTATTGTGAAATGCCTTGGGATGACTTTGTCAAGAAAGGTGCCATATAAACAAAATTGTATTGATCTGATGATAAGCAGAACAACAATCAAAGAAGTGAGATATTTCCTAATAAACTTGCATATGGCAATACACTGTTAATGTCATTTTTTAGTTTCACATTTTTACTGGCTGAAAGTTATGGAGTCGACAAGTTACTACTCCCTGTTGGTTCTTTGACTGACAACTTTACTTCCATCAGCCCACTTCTGCACTGCAAACTGTGGTAGAACGGTTTAATTGTGTTTGTAATTAATTGGATTTTAATCAGACTGTATAAAGACAGTCTTTTTTTTTTAAAAGCAGAAAAAGCCCTCTTTTAACATATTTCTAGGGATGCAGAAATATTCATTGCTACAAGAGTTTGAATAGTGAATTAAAATGCATTCATGATTCAATACAAAATTGGTTAGATTAGTTAGTATGTGAAGAACAGTTTCATCTATTCGGGGGGGGGGGAGGAGGAAGGGGGGGGGGGAGGAGAACCCTCTAAACATCAAGCTTAGTTTATTTTAAACCAAACATCTATCGTGTTGAATTGAGCTCTCAAGATAAAGGTATCTTCCAAGCCCTTTAAATTGCTTGCATTGAAATTCATAAACATTCATTAGTAATGTTCTATGGGAAATAATTTTCGACTCCTTTTGCATAACATTGCAGCATCTATTGAAATAATATTTTGCCATATCAGAAAGATAAATCCTAATAAGGAAGGCAATTAAAGCCAAGTGGATAAACAAAAACTTCCATAATGTTATCTCTAAGTACCAACTGGTAATGAATTGAATGCAGAAATCTATGTGGGAGTTCACAGTCTTTTCAGTGTCTTCAGGATCAGGATGAGTGGGTTGGCCCTTGTTCCCAAATTCACTACTTCTCTGCCTCTTCCATCTCCCAAGTCTTCACTAAATCTGGGTCTGGAGAGTGTTATGCATGTAAAAAGGCTGACCTAAGACTTTAACGCATCTGGGTAGGGAGACATTTGCATGCTCCAGCAATTATATTTAAAGCTATTAAAAAGAAGAAAAAAAGGGAAGTGCAACCAAGAGTAACAAGTGTCTGGCAGAATCACTAGAAAAATAAGACTATGGGCCGAGTGCCAGCACCACAATTTAGGTGCCCCCATCCTTTTTTATAGGCCATCCTGTTGGGTCTGGTGAGATTTAATGACTTGCAGTGACCGACCTATGAAGCATTCAAACGGTGGAGGCTTGAGCCAAGGACTTTTGTTCAGAAGATCTGCAGCCCTATATTACTTGTTCTATTTTTAGTTACTCTCCGCAGCAAACTTGCACTGGTCTAAGGGAATTGACAGCATAGCGATATCCAATTAGGACTAACTGAACTATTTGCATGTGGACAGATGACTGGATTAATCTCCTCAAGACAGTGAAATAACTCTTAATTTGTTTTCCCTCCTGCTATTCTTCTCACTTCTTTCCCTTCCAACCATAGCAATGCAGTCTTGCACCCTCTGCTTTCGTATCCCTGCTCTAGCTTTAGTTACATTGAGCAGCTTCTTAAAGCACAGTCTTTGTGGGAGAAGAAGCACTGATGTAAATCACCACAGCCTCATTTCTTCATATTTTCTGTCAATCAGTTAAGTCACTGCAGAGAAAAAGGTATAGTAAAGTAATGATAATAAATGTTAAGTCTTTGGTTTTCCTTTTTTTTTTTTCCTTTTTTTCTCTATTTCTCTTTTTTTCCCCCTTTTTTTCTCTATTTCTCTTTTTTTTTCCCCCAGGACATTTACCCAAGTGTGAAAATCCTTGCTGAAGTTTTGTGCTGCTGCTTCCAAGCTGTTACCTCTGTCACCTTTACTGCAAAGAAAGAATGACTCTTTCTGCGAAGCATCACCAGTAATGTATGCTTTAAGGTCACCTAGGAAAGAGTTAGCTGTACATTAAGTTACACCTTGCTGATAACAAGGTGGATTTAGAAAGTGATGAGAAATGACAGGGTACACGTGTACATTAAAGCAGATGACGGGAAATTGAAAACATTACTGTAACTTATTAAACATTGATTTTCCAGACATTCCTTGATATTGTTTGACGAAAACAAATGTTAACAGTAACAACAGCAGAAACAACTGGAAAGGAATGTGGTCTCATTTTGGAGCTGGGAGTGAGAAGCAAGATCAGAGATGATAAGAGAACAACTCAACAAAACTGCAAGTCTAGACACTTAGTACACAACTAGAAAGTACCGAAATTTTATTATTGGAATAGAATAGAATAGAATAGAATAGAATAGAATAGAATAGAATAGAATAGAATAGAATAGAATCGGAATAGTCTATTTCAGTTGGAAGGAACCTACAATGAACATCTAGTCCAACTGCCTGACCAGTTCAGGGCTGATCAAAAGTTAAGGGCAGTGTCCAGATGACTCTTAAACACCGTCAGGCTTGAGGCATTGACCACCTCTCTAGGTAGCATGTTCCAGTGTTTGACCACCCATTTTATATCAAGGATCAGATACTAAAAGTCCACAGAAAAATGGGCAATTAAAATATAACCTTTAATGTTAAACTCTGCTTTTGACTTTTAATAGGTTATTTTTTCAGAGATTTTGTATAGTTTTGGCTTAGAGAGACCGTACAGACTGAACTTTGCTAGTTTACTGATGTAACAATATGACCTGCCACCAGTTTTCTGAAGTTGATTTATCATTAAGTTTGAAAAGTTTTCTGCAATTGAACATTCTAGTGTTCAGTCCTGTCCTGAATATTGATCACAGCTCAGAGGGATGTTCAGAGTCCTATCCAGGACCAAATACTGGTATTCATACTCGTGTTGATAAGCACTTTAAACATTATTATGCTTTAATTTCAGGTTTCAGTTGAACATAAATTGGTTGAACTAATGCAAAAGGCTGCAAAGTCAAATTTATTAATTTTAATGAAAATTTCTTCTGAAATCAGTCAGAGATAGATTCCTTCTGAAATAAGCCAATGTGAAACTTCACCAAAGATTGGGGTTTACACTCACTGAACAAATGAGTAATCATCAGCAGCAAAGAGGAGTATCTACAAGATAATATGCAGTGTTTTAACTAAATGAATGCAAGCAGGAGTGCAGTCACTAGTTGAATCCTGGCGGGGATGGCAGCATTGCAAAGGGAAGAAGCAGCACGGTGAGTGGAGGGGCTGTGTGAGGTCAGTCCAGGTCACACATGGTGGCAGAACAGGATGGGCTCATAGCAATCATATCACAGTACTAGGGGCTGGCTGTCTTGCTGTCGTTTGACACTGCAGGTATTTAGGATCTCAGACTCACACCAGGACGGATATGTTGCCTCCTGAT
This sequence comes from Falco biarmicus, assembly GCF_023638135.1. Taxonomy (NCBI): domain Eukaryota; kingdom Metazoa; phylum Chordata; class Aves; order Falconiformes; family Falconidae; genus Falco; species Falco biarmicus. The sequence continues at coordinate 13,552,952 of NC_079310.1, read as the reverse complement.
AGCTGTTGTCTCATCTCTATAAGATGTGGCACAATTCTTGGCCATTTATGGTGTGGCTGAATTTCAGATTATTGTCCCTATGGCAAATATAAATGAGAAAAGGGCAGGATCCAGACTAATTGCCTCATATTGAGGATTTACCACTAAATAATCTTGCTCCTCTGTGGCCACCCTAACACAGGGTGGCCTCGCTCATGCTGCCTCCTGGGAACAATCTTTTTTTCACTTTCTGCCTTTGAACCCCTGTCTAGGCACTGCCTGGGAGAGTGCTACTCAGCACAAGGCAAACCTGTACCATAATAATTAAATATTATAGATGATTGCGTGCCAGCGCTTAAGCCTATCTTTTGACTCTGTTTAGTTTATCAGTATAGGTGTAGTCTTTAGTGCCTGAATTGTACTTCCTTCAAATATGTATTAAATATGGACACGCTATTTCATTGATTTCATATATACCGTGCAGTAACATTTCATTCTCCAACGCATACCTCTGCATACAGATTGGAATAGAAAAATATCTTTTTAGGGAGGAGATCTGAAAGTACTAAATATATCACTAAAAGTGTAGGCTCTTCATCTGCTTAGAGATTTTTCATCAAAACATTTTTAAACATCTGAGCTCTCCGATTATTGATAGGCAACACTTCTCTGCTTTTTTCATGTGTCAGTGAAACCAAACCAAACAAAATAAAAATATATGCAGTTATCATAACTGCTTCTTAAAAATCTTAATTTTAACTCTAATGTACTTTTCTGTTCTGTTCTTACTTTCTAGAAAAGCAAAAAGAACAGTCATAATATCACCATAATTTAAAATTAAACAAATGTTGTAAACATTTCCTTAAACTATAGCCTTTCCCTCTGCATGTGGACTGCTTAATTAGGGGGTTTAGGTTATCCAAGTTGTTGGATATTTGTGGTGTTCCTGAATATTACTGCTGGCTAGGGCAAAAGAAAATATAAAAAAGACAAAGTATTTTTTTAAAGCATTTATTTTTATCTCCTTCAGAATGATACTTCGCTCCATGGTGTAGCAGCACTCTTATTGTACTCGGAATGATCTGAGGATTCTTTGTCTCCATTGTAAGTGACAACTTATGACATCTTCCATGCTAAAACTGCTGAGTTGCTGGCATAATGTTTCCTAGGTAAAATACACCTGAGAATGAAATGGCAGCTAGGTAAGTCAAAAAGTGAGTAGGTATTTGCTGGCTTTTGTGGGTGATGCTGAGAGTACTCATGCTCTGAAGCACTAGGCTCCTGGCACCAAATTTAATTGGAACGCAATTTGGAACATGTTCAGACACTACTCGTATCATTGCAAGTTCTACACATGCACATATTTTATGAAAGCCTTGCCTGGGGGGTATTCAGCATAATGATACTTTGAACTAAGAAATAAACCCTTTTATCCAGAAAGAAAAGGTGTGATATATATTTTTATTCCCCTGTCATCATCCTGTTTGGGTAAAGGCTGAGAGGGAAGCTCCTGAGCTAGGTCTCCCAGTCCTTTATGAAATGCAGTATTTAATTCTTCCTTTATTAGACAGACATGCAATCAAATGTATTTGCCTACCCAAGGCCCCACAGAAACATATTGTTAAAATCGAATGTTCTAAATCCTGAGAATCTGCTCCCGCTTTTCGGGTCACTTAATATTACCTTAGTTATTTTGACAGTGCCGTCAGGCAAAACAGACACTTCCTTCTGAGGAAGCACTTTTTATAACCCTTTCTTTTATATTTCTTTATAGTTATAGCTATATGAAACAGTATACTGTCATCTCTGAGGACCTGTGATAGGGTTAGACACCACCTACAATAGCGGCTGAACTTGGTATAAGAAATAACATGACCATGAGTATTGAGGCTGGATGTATCAAATGATATTCAGATGGAGTCTTCCATATAAAGTGGATTCCATCCTACAAATGACATCTAGAAGTGTACATTGGAAATTTTTTTGCTGCTTTATGAACAGGTGAGTTATGAAGTCCCCTACAGAAGCCTACTAGAGCGAGTCAGTGATTAATCTGCATAATTAATGAAGTCATGCAGTTATTTCTATGCTAATGCAGATGTAATATAAAGCTGCATAGCATGTTCAGTGATGAGTACATCTCATACTTGACATCAGTATAGTCCGGCAAGGCTCAGGTTCAACTGCAGGAAAGTTTTTTAAGAAACGAACTGAATGTAAAAACCTTAGGAAAGAGCACAGTTAATGACTCTGACACCTCGCTTCAGTTATGAATTTCCCTATATGCATAAATCTCCTCTCATTTAACTAGTTACCAGCTTCACTGTTTTGTGGTATGTTGCTCAGTGCTTTGTTGATTTTATAAGCTCAAGTCAGGCATATGCGTAAGTCCTTACCCATTTGATATGGGCTACAAATTTCAACCTGGATGAGTTTCTACGGTTGCAATGTAAGAGGAAGCCATAAAGTCTTAACAGACATCTTTTAGAGAAGAGTCTCCTCATCCTGCAACATCTCCTTGCAGTCAAAGCAGCCTGCAAACTAATGCGAGATGCAAAATGGATGCTCTGGCAGCCGGCTGTGCTGTGTCCTTATGCTACCAGCATCACGGCTTTTGGAAGCTTGCTGTGATACTTTGCCTAAGATCCAGTATTCCATTTAGCCCATTAAATCTTAAGGTCATTAGCAATATCTCCTGTTAGAGAGCTTTTGTTGTGTTCCAGTGCTATACCTGCTAAATAACACAACATGGTGGTGTTTGATCAGGAACTAAGACTGACAACGATTCAGAGATCCATAAACGTCTTCCCATAACAACACCCTCAGCCACTCAAGGTACAGGCAACAGAGATAACCCAGCTGGTGTTACTTGCTTTTCCAAAGCTATAACCCTAACACAATCTGAGGGGAGAAAGTAAAACAGATTTGTTACTAGTGTTGGACCTATCCTCAGTCAAAAAATGCCATAAAGCTGAGGCCAAGGAGATGAGGTCTGTCCAAAAGGAAGAAGTAGGGTGGGGAAAAAAAAAAAGAAAAAAAAAGCCTGCAATATGCAAGGGAAATCCTAAAAATCATTTCCTCTTTTGTTAGTAAACTATCCCTCATGGCTGCTAGTCTTGCTGCACCATCTGTTAGCTGCATTAGTGACCTCGCAATGCAAGTGACAGTCATGTAGAACAAGCAATAGAAGCATTAGTAAAGTCAGCCATTTCCAAGGTAGTTTTTACTAATATATAGGAAGCAAGTATACAAACAGCATCCCTTCTCCCTGGAGCCTTTATGTGTTCTGAAGTACCTAACTTTGAACAAACACCTTTAAGGGTTGTGAAATATTGTTACCTTTTATTTTTCTCAGTTGTTTTCTATTTTATTGCATCCCTTGGTTTTAGCCAGGACAAAAAAGAAATTGCTGAGGTATCCTGAGAAAGGCTCTTATTGTGGTATTTTTATGTCAACCAGGAGGATCAGAAATCTAATAAAAAGGCAGCTTTTGCCAGTATTTTCAGCAGGGGTGGAGAGGAGGGTTTGCTATATTTTTAAGTGTTCATACATCTTATTCATGTTCATAGAACACATTTGGACCTCAGGCACGTGAGAGGCTTTGGGTGCTAAAAGATAAGAGCTAAAACAGCAAATAGCAATAATCAAAATAATAATATTAATAATGGCATGTTTTATAGATAAGAGTCCATATGGTCATGTCAGAAATGTTCCTGATTAATGCAAAGGCTGTGGATCAGGCACCACACTCTTGAGAAGTGAGGAGCACCATGGGGAGGACTCAGGCTTGGCGAGGTGAGGTGAAATGAGGTGCAGCGAGGTGAATTGTATTACTTAAATCAGTCTACTTCCAAGCGTTTACCTGAAGCATTTAAACTCTATTCATAATTTCATCCCATTTCTTGCATACCAGTGATTATCCCCCAACCCCCGCCCCCCCATCCCTTTACTCCTCAGCTCTGTCTGAACTGGTACATAAGCTTGACAGGTCCCAGTGGGAGCAAGCTCTGGCCTTGCTGAATTCAGATGTGGTTTGGTTTTGGTTTTTTCTCCAAACTAAGCCAATAGGGCAAGTTCATTGTTTCACATTAGTTTTTTCTCCTTTGTTTTTCCTGTCACAGATCATAACAAGGAAATGCTACATAATGGAAACATCTTTTCATGATGGCATGATTTACATGACCTCAGCTGTGTAATAACAAAGAGATTCAACTTTATCCAAGCAATAGTAGACTCCTCCTAAGTAATGCAGCTGTACTATCTCCAAACAAAACAAAACAAACAAGGTGCATTGCCACTGCATACAAAGTGTATACATACTCTGAAAGAAGTGGTAGTCACCAGATTCTTCTCTCTCTACCACAGAAACAGCAGCTAACTATGCCTTTGCCATTGGATGCCGTTTCTCTCTGTGCAGTCCTCAGTGCCCCAGTTTGTACACAGTTTACATGTCTGCACACATTTATCCTCAAAATTCCTTCCTTTTGTACTTGTCCTCTTCATTTAGCATGATGGAAATTGAGGCACAAGAGGTGAAGTGATTTGTTCAAAGTCATTTAGGAGGTCTGGCAGAAGCAATAATAAAAAAAATTCCTATGCTCCGAATCTCCAAACTGTATGCTAAACACAAAAGCCGTTGTTCCTGTTTTTGTATTTATCATTAAATCACCATTGTATTAATCATTTAATTTAATAATATCATATCCTGTTGTATTTATCATTTAAGTGCAGTACAACTGGGATATTATAAACAAGTTACACATTTACTGATTACTTAATTATAAAAGTAACAGCTCACCATGTTAAATCTCTAACAAAGTAATAGAAAGGACAACCCACGTCATACCTGAAAGCAAAGACATTGCTTCCCTTATTTCTGCCTTCATATCTCTGTAAACTTATTTTTTTCTTTTTTTTTCTTTTTTTTCTTTTTTTTTTAACAAATCTGTAATCCATGTGGACAAAAATTCCAATAGATATAGATGGAAATTAGGCATTTGTATTGAGAGTCTAACACTAAACCCCCATCAGTGCCTTTGTAAGGTTTGAGATAACGAAGGTGTCACTGTAGATTTACAAGAAGATAGTATTCCATGATGAACTTTATCTTAAAATAACTGTAAGCATAATTATCCAGCATAAATGAGCCTCTAGGGAATAAATTTTCTTGACAGAGACTGCCCCTAGTCTTAGTACAAAAGCCTCTTCAGCAGCCACAGTGTACTGGAAAAGGAATCAAGAATATGTCTTTCTTCTCTGCACCTGCCTTCAAAATATTAGTGTTCTGTGCAAATAATGGCTGTGGGTGCCAAAGGGTTATGTACAAAACGAGCATTCTTGTTTAAAGAACCTACTTCCTTTTTCTTCCCTTTTGTAAAAAAAAATTTTTTCTTCCTTCTGATGCCAAGCAGACAATCAACGAAAGCAGAATGACGGAGAGCTTCCAGCACAGCACCATACGTGGGAAAATGTCATAATTTCTTCAGGGAAAGGAAAAATTTCAGAAAGATTGGGAGAAAGTTGTTAGTTTCAAGCTAGATCTGGATATTAAGACACTTCTTCTGAAGTAATTAATATATTTTAAAAGGAGGATATGAACCTTTCTGATGGCTGGTTCCCACAACCCTGCCAATGTTTAGTTTACAATAGTTAATAATAGATTAGATATGAGACAGTGTTTGTTAGCTTCCTTCACTCACACTTATCAGAGCATATGAGAACAGGGGTGGATGGAAATAGAAAAGCCGCCTCTGCCACAGACATTGACCATGGGATGGTCACTTCATTCATCACCTCACTGGATCTCTGTGACATAAAGATACGAACAATCTTCCTTTGCATAAAGTGCAAGTTCTTCAGGGCAGCGGCAAGTACAGTGCACTTTAAGGGCTGGTCTTCGATGATGTCTCTGGATGCTGCTGCACTTAGTAATCTGAAGACCACAGTATGCTGGAAACTGAAGTTAAAAAGCCTCCCTCTAGACTATGATATCCTGTCTTTGCAACAGGTGTAGTGGTAGCCATTAGTTTTGAAAACTCAACAGCATTTATGTGTGAAGACACAGAAGGTTATTGATTTTCTTTTCCCACTTTTTTTTTTTTTTTTTTAATGAGGATTCATATGTTATGGAAAACAAACCTGATGTCTTGAGTGCTACACTGGATCCGACAGGGATTCTTCTGCATGGCACCACTGGTGGCAATCAAGCAGCAATCACTGATCAATTTGGCTTGTTTGGATATGCCAGCAATTTGTGAGGCAAGCAGAGCTGCCAAGGGGAAAAGGTAAGGTAAATTGGCATGCATGTCATTTGAATAAAGATTTACAGAGTGGGTAAGAGGATGTTATGAATAGAAGGGGAATGTTTTCTGGGATACAAGTCTTGCACTTCAACATGGTTTTCTTAAATGAAGATGACCTCCTTGGATTAGGGGTGGGGAAATGAACTGGTGTTCCAAGGAAACCAGCATCACTGCAAATGTCTAAAGGGTCTTTACAGGCGTGGCATGCTGATTTGAAGTGGAATTTAAATGAAAAAAATAGTTCAATCACAGTCTGTCAAAAGTGATCACACTGAAGGACCCATAATGAGAAAAGCTGTGCAATGGACTGGGACTCCATCTCCTGTAGGAGGTGGTTTTTTTGAGAGAGAACTTTCTGCACTGAAAGATTGAGCATCTTCTTGCTTTAACTTTCACTCTGCTTTCAAAATAATAACCAGATTTTTAAAATGTTGAACTTTTCTGGCAACTGCTTTTTGTCCTAGCAGAGAAGGTCATAGTTCACCTTCTGGATTCTTCTAACTTTCAGACACATGGGCCAATATAAATCAGTCAATGTCTTACAAGTAGCCTAGTCTTTCCACACAAACCTGATGTTACCTCTCATCTTATTTTAGCAAGATTCCTTCCCTTCTATGTTGTATCATAAAATCAGAGACCGTGAGGTCAGAAAAGCTCAAAAGGTGACAAAAATCCTTCTGTGATGGCTTCTTACAAGATCCGTCTGGTTCAGTTAGCCTTGAATTGGTTGCTTTCCAACTCGGTTAATATCACAGATGGCTGGGTGCCATCCTCAGCAGGGGTGAAATGAAGAAAGTTAACAAAATCAGATTGGCTTTGCTATTATTAAAGGCAGATACCAAGGAAGATTAAGCTTAAAGCTGTTGTGTTCATCAGAGGTTAGACTCCTGTATTTCCAATTCTGTTAGGTAGCACTTTACAAGATGTATTGCTGACTACAATAGGATTCAGGAAATATCTGGTATCTAACTAAATATTTTCAGCTAATTAGTGCAGCAGAACGTATTTGATGTGTAAAGATTCATCTAAGTTTCAGTAACTAAAAGTTACCAATCTATTCTTACCTGGTCCCCCTGTAGCAAATGGAAAGACATAGGTGCCTCCCTAAAAGTATCAGTCATCCCATTCACTGCTATAGAGATGGGATGAATTGCCTGTGTCTTTTAATTGATTCTACAGGTAGTAGACACGGCTGGTTCAGAACAGACACTGCTTTTAGGTTGCTAAACACAGAAGAGGTGACTCTCATGTAACTATCAATTGTTACAGTCACTGCAGACCACTCTCCAGTGCATCAGACCAGTCTCTGAAGTCACTGCTGCAGCAGTCAAAAGGCTTCTAGGGATGCAAAGCAGCATTTGTTTCAGGCTCACAAATGCATCTGTACTGCTCTTCTTACTCAGCCTGAATAAGCAGGTGTATCCCCCCACTGACCCCACACAACCATGTGTGCCCCCATGCCAGTCATAGTGGTTAAGCTAATTTAGTACTTATATTCCTCTGAATGTCTTCTTTTTCACAGTCCTCATGTCAGCAAAAAGGGAAATAAAGTTCATGGGTTTTTTGCTTGTTTATTTTTAATATATATTGATCCACACTTAAGATGACCAGCAACTGACAGATAGATCCTCTGAGGATATGAGAAGCACTATGATAAGATCTTATACTGTTGTTGTAACTCCTCCTTTGCTAGTATTCAGTAAGGTTGAATACCTGTTTGCTACAGTCCTACTTATAATTTTAGGAGATCTCACTAAATTCTGGACAAATAGGTGAGATACAGTAAAAATGCTAACTGCACGTTAACCGTGCTCCTCAAATGAAGTTTTGCGAGTCTGATAGTGCTATGGAATAGATTGGAGCATAAATCCTTATGTTTTGTGATATAAACCTACCTTTTGCTGATGTAGGCTGGGAAGAAATTTCCCCTCTGGGCAACAATTATCCATAAAGTTGGGAGCTTGGGAAATCAGGTATTATATGAGCTCGGGTCTTCTATTGTATCAGCTGTGAAAATCAAGAGAAGGGTAATAGTTTCTGTCGATCCCCTAAATGAGGTACAACCCACTGACAGATCAAAGCCTTGTAAAGCTTCTGAGCATTGGACATTATTTATTATTTTTTATATATACTATTGAGTCTCCATACTTTTATATGCATTAGCCATACAAAAAAACAAACAAACAAACAAGCAAATAAAAAAACTCCCGAAAAAAACCCAACGCCAAAAAAACATAGGCAATTGAGAAAAAAAAAGCTATGAACTCAATGGGTTTTGAAAATTAGTTTATTAGCACAGAAATGCTGTTATGCCAGGAAAGTGTTGCTAATGCAGATAAAAGAACAACTGCAAAGCTGTATTTTGTAGTAGTACAGAAAAGCTACAGAGGTGGCTTGACAGGTGGAATAAATTAGCCCATTAAAATACATAAAGAAAATAAAATTAAAATTTTGCATGTATGTTGCCTTCGGAGGCGTGGCGACCTGGTTCAGGAACGGCACAGCGACCAACCCCAGGCCACTCAGGCCATCAGCTCACAGACACCAATGTGGTGGATGGCAAATGGCGTTTATTGATAAGTGGCGCGGCCTTATATAGCTTGGGTTTACAACGTCACTTCCGTCTGCTTACGTCATAAGCTAAAAGCTGTTGGCTATCCGGAGAGGGGCCCTATATTTCCATACAGCGCAACATCTTCCGGCCGCCAAGCCCTAACTACCTACATTTCCCCTCTCCCTATGCTTAACTAAACAGGCTAAAATAGTAATAATAAAAATATTTCTAAAAAAGAGTACAAATAACAATTTCACGATAACAAATATAAGGCACACTGGGCAAGTGGTAATTGGGGGGTAACTGGGGCTAACGGAGTGTAACTTGGGATAACTGGGGATAACCGAGGAAAAAACTGGAGGAAATACTGACCAAGTACATTTTTAAAGCAGTTGTTGGTGTTCTACAAACATGATGTTAACCTTTTCTAGCCGGCTCTTGACAAAGGACACGAGCCTATTTAATATACAGGGTCCGAAGATCAATGTCATCATGATCATTGCAATCGGTCCTATCAAGGTGGATATCAGGGTGGTTAGCCACGGTGAATAGTTAAACCATGATTCAAAACCACCCTCGTTGGGCTTCTCTCTTTTTCTTTGAGCCAATCTCTCTCTCAATTTGGCCATCGAGTCTCTAACCACTCCGGTGTGGTCAGCATAGAAGCAACATTCCTCTTTCAGGGCAGCACAAAGGCCTCCTTGTTGCATAAACAGGAGGTCTAATCCCCGTCTATTCTGCAAAACAACCTCTGAAAGTGAGGAGAGGGATTGCTCCAAAAAGGTTATGGATTTCTCGATTTTTTGTAGGTCTTCATCGATGGCGGCTTGTAGTTGAGACAGGCCTCGTTGCTGGGTCACCAGGGAGGTCACTCCCGTGGCTCTGCCGGCTGCTCCCAAACCAAGCAGCGTCACTATCGTTACAGCTGTCAGTACTTCTCTTTTTTGAAGTCTGCTATTAGCTTCTCCCCAATAATGGTACATTTCTTCTTCTGGATGGTATAGAACTCTAGGAACAATCAGAATTTGTACACAAAAGTCAGAGTCATCAAAAAGTTCAAGGGACACACAGGGGGTTACTCCCGATTGGTGGCAAATCCACATTCTGGGTGCGGATGGGATCGCCCATTTACGGGTTTTGTCAACAACAACGGTTTTTGCGCAAACAGCACTATCCCAGCTTGCTAGGGTGGTATTACCAAAACATACGCCCAGGCCCCTGACTTGGTTCAAGGTGATTCCTTTCCATGGTGTGTCCCACCTACACTGGGTTGGACTGCTGTCTGATGAATAGTCAAAAGAAGCATTGAGGGCAATGCCCTCATAGAAGGGAAAATACATGTCATAACATAACCAACAAGAACTCGTGAGATCCGGGTTTGACTGATTCAGCGACCGGAAGGTGGCATCTAACACGTTAAAAAAATGGCTTGTCGGGCAAATGGTGAGAGTTCACATTTGGTTGGCTTGAGGGAACTATTTGCTTGGTTGGTAAGGGATCGGTTGGAACAGGGGTGGAAGTCGGCAAGCTTTCTTTTCTTTGCTGGTTATCGCTTTTGATTACGACATTGGGGCCAATCGCTGTACTGCTTTTTACTTCCTGTTTTTTAATAAAAAAACCAGCCCCCCCCATCTGCGCCAGGTAGCCAGTATCTAATGCCCCAAATTTTGCCGATAGTCCATCCCAGGTCGTTTTCATTGGTTACGTTTAAGAAAATATATTGGCAGTCACATATTCTATTGAACCCCCTGCCGTGGCATACTGGCCCTGCCAACCCATCTACTGTCCAAGGGGTGCAGCCATCAGAAATGGGTCTGATTTCGCTACCTTCCAGCCAGATGCGATGGTTTCACAGCCCCAATAGGAACAGTAATACTGATAAGGGATGTTACAATAAGATTTGCCAGGGTTAGAGCTGGGACACATATAATACATTGCAGTATTCAAACAGGGGGTTGAGAGGATTAGGTCACAGAGGTATGCCCGAAAGTTAGGGGTCCCCGGGGTAACAATCTTTTGTAGTATCTTCTGATCCTTCCATCTCGCCAGTACCCGTTCCCATGGTTGATGTTCATACGAGCCACTAGATGGCGTTACGAACCCCACCTGGATCGGGGCTAGATGTTCTTCATTCACGACATGCTTAATCATACTCGCGATGCTTGACCCCGCCGGCAGCGATCGCAGGATTTCTTTGGTTGCTGAATTACACTGCTGATTTAAGCATTCTGCTACAACCGGGCCTTTTGCTTCCGCGGGCAGGGTCGAAGAATCGACCGCTGCCTGGAGTCGATCTACAAATTGTGTAAAGCTCTCACTTTCTCTTTGCTTTAACTCTAGAGGCTGTGCAAATAGCTTCTCTGGCCGAACGAGTAGTTGCCATAACTTCATGGGCCCGCAGGCCCTGGGCTTGTGCTTGGGGGGTAATCATTGTTGGGTCTGTATCCATTAACCGCTGTAGGCTGGAGCCGTGTAGTGGATGATCCGCCCCAGTTACTTGGGCCAGTAGCCTTGCACAGTTGTCCTCCCATTCTTGTTTAAAAACAATCATCCCTGCCCCATCAAAGATCAGTCTACAGGTTCGTTTTATATCGAATGGGAGCATATAGTCTCCCCCGAAAATACCATCTATGAGGCAGAATTAAGTCCTTTATCCGCAATTGCTTTAACAATCGCTTGTACATCTTTAGGGTTTATTGGCAAGTGGACCCTCTGTCCCCCGTCCGTCACCTGGACCGGGAACGCTAGCGCGGCCGATGAGGCCCAGTCGGCACACACGTTCTTTATTTTCCTCCAATCCGTGAGAGGGATTCCTTCCCCTCTCGGTTTCTCTTTAATTTGGATGGGAATATTTCGGTTCTTGGCTCTGTTTGCCTTCACTTCCTCCTCTTCTAAGTTTGAATCAGTTGTGAGCCACTCGTCCCAGCTGGTGTCTGATCCGGAGTCGGAACTCGACTGACTGGTCACTTCCGGCTTCCAGTACCTTTTTGTCGGGCTCCGGCCCCGCCCACTTCCCTTGCGGGCGGGCTGTTCCCTCCCTCTTGGCTCTCCCCACCTTCCGCTCCGCGGGCTGTTTGCCCTATAAGGGCAATTATTGAAATGGGCGTTCTGATTGGTTCTCCGCCCCTCGCTCGCGATCTTTTCCCTTTTTTGGTCGTCCCAATCGCTCTTTTCCTTCTCATTCTCCTCCCACTCCCGTTCGCACGCACTTGTTAGTTCTAGCACTTCCTCCCTTTTCCCGCCTAGGGCATCCTCGCCCCGCCCTTCCGCTCTCCGCTCGGCGCCATCTTGGGACGTGTATGGTAGTGGTTTGGCCCAGTCTTTTCCAGACTCTGATTTTCCCGCGGCGCCCCTGGCCTCCTCAACCAACCCACCCCAGAAGGATTTTGCTCGTTTCTGTCCCTCCGTAAGCGGGACGGGGTTCGGGGATTGAGGGGACGTATCGCCCTCTCGCAGATCTTTAGGCTCAGCAGAACCGTCATCGTCCGGGGGGTGCAAAGTCTGTGTGGCTGCCCCGACTCCTACTTTCAGGGTGACCAACAAACAGTCCTTTGCCGCCATCCAGGTCTCCTGCTCTTGTAGAGCCTTCTGCAGGGCCTGTACAACTTTCCCCCACAACTTAAGGTTTTGCCCACAACCTGAGGACATCGTCTCCTTGGCTAACGCTTTAGTACACTTATCCCACACTTCAGGGTGGAGAATATCCACCGGCTGGTCAATGACCCCAATTTCTAAAAGCCTCGCAACGGCGAGAGTAAAATCTTTGGGTTTACAATCAATACCCCATTGCTCATGTAATTATGATACAATCTTCACAAGAGCTTCTACCCTCCTTGTTGGTCCGGGAGCGTCCTCCCCGCCGGGCCCATGAATAACATTTGCAGATGTATCATATAATGGGTTAAAAAATCCTGTAACTCTTTCCCTTCTCACTGCACCAAACACAAATATCTCTGCCATTCCCTGTGTGGACAGAGTGAGTGCACAACTCAACTTGTCCTCCCCAAGAACCCTTCCGATTATTGCACTCAGCTGTTTGTTCTGTTACCTTGGAGACATAGATTAGATGCTAAATGACTTTTTTATGTTTTTATTTAAAACAAATACTTGGGGTTTTTTTATGCTTAACAGAAATAAAAATATCAGGTAATTATTTAATGTTTCTTTCTATTAAAAAACTTTTTAAATAAAAATTTGGATAAAGTTGCTGCTTTTTCATATTTTGTGATTTTCTGCCTATTTTCCTCGTCTTTACTACTTCTACCTTTTCAAAATTTCTTCAGTTCAGAAAAATGATACAGTAGCAATCCCAACCTAAAATACAGTATCTTGATACCTTTAGTTGTTCAAAATCTCTTCTGTGTCCAGAAAGTCATGAAGCATTCAAAATCCTTATTTTTTTATATTTGCCCTTTTAAAACTAGAGAGAAATGAGAAATTGATAAAGTATGAAAATGCAAAAGACGAACAGATTTTAAAAAAGAAGAAAAGCAAAGTGAATATATATATGGGAAAATAAAGGTTCAGCCAAATATAATGTTTGCGAAACAAGGGTGGAAAAATAAAAAAGTTATATCCTAGCTGCTATAGCTAAAAGATAAATATTAACTTTTAAAATAAGGTTTAATAAAATTACATAGAATAACATTTTGCAAGTATTTAAGAAATCTATTTTTCAGTATGAGAAATTAGCGTAAAACAAGTTGAACTCAATGTGTTCATCAATAACTTTTGGAAAGCATAAAAAAAGAGAAGAAATGTGTATTTTCAAAGATACATTAATGATATTAAAATGCATGGGGTGCAGATATGCTGTCTCTATGACTTTCAGGAGAAAAAAATAAAAAGAAAATGACAATTTCATTTCAATTTTCAGAAGAAAATCTTTTTGCTTCCATTAAATTCCATGGAAGTGGGTAAACAGAGTATTTCTAATTAGTTGGATGAGAGCTGGACCAGGACCCCTACCAGGAGGCTTTATTTATATTTTTCTTTTTACCTCAGTATCAGTAGACTTCCACTGCTATCATACTAATTCATACTAATTCATAGCAAGATGACTATTCCAATCACAGCATCATACACTGAGGGCAAAATTTAACTCTAAAATTTTGTGATGTTATTAATGCTACTGAATGTAGTGTGGTAACGATCTCTAAATTGAAAACCTGAGTGAAAAATATAATTTTAGATGTAATTTGTTTTTTATAGTACTTGCCTGTCAGTCACTTGATGCAAATATTTATTTCAGCAGCTAACACTGATTACTGTTATTTCATTCATATATATTTGTCTGATCACTTGGCTGTTGAGCTGGTGTCTGCCCATTCATAAATAACAGCAAATGAAGAGACTCAAAACATTGTGATGCAACAAAGTCAATGTTTTTATAAAAATACTAAGTTCTTGCATTTGTTCGCAGATGTATGGATTTGTTTGACTACCCTGCTTATAAAAACAGGTTATTGTTGATGCACAAGAAACTACAATGAGGAGCATGCCCATCATGTAAAGAGTATGGCATTTTCCTTCTGTGACTACTCTGCCTTTATGTGTCTCTGTTCACATGTATTCGTGTATAGGTGTAGTGAAATGAAATTATAATTTCACATTCTGAGATATAATAATGCTGTTCTTTGCAAGCAGGTTTGAGTTTGGGTGGGTTTTTTTGTTGTTTTTGCTTTTTATTGAAGTACAGATGTACTTCTCAGAAATTTCAGTTTGTAATTTTGGTTTCTGTTTTGTTTTTTGGTTTCCCTTTCCCAGTAAAAAAAATAATATCAAAAGTTAAATAAAGTAAAAAGGGAAATTAATCTATGTCTGAACTTTTCTGGAAACAAATCCAGCTTGCAAACATAATTTATTATTTTTGGTTTTCTGATGTACAATAGAAAATATATGGGAAAGCTAGATTAGTAATTTATGTTTCTATGGGAAATTTCCTGGACAAGCTTTGCCATATTTTTCAACATACATATTAAACATTATAATGTAACATTATAATTATAATTTAATGGATAACTGTATATTGAATTTTTAAATTCTGCCTTTTTTTCTGGTTTTAGAATTCTATAAACCTGTTTTAGGCTGATTTTTTCTTAGGCTAATGAATTTTGTGTTTCTTATAATTTTCCATAACTTTTTCAGAAATGTTTTATCTACTTTGAGGGGGAAAAAAGTGGAGAAATTTAGATCTCCATGCTTCACACAGAATTCTGGGGGAAAAAAAAAAAAGTAATGCAATTAAATGTTATATAATATTGACTATGCAGTAAGGCTTTATACTAGCATTACATAGGGAACATTCATTTTATTTTCTACTTTTCTAGTGCTTGAATTGTAATCTTGATATTCCGTTACAGAAGGACAGATAACTGAGAATTTCAAAGTTGAATTTCAATTTGTGGAAGAATTATGAAGAAAATTATTTTTTAAGATAGTGCCTATATACGTAGTAAGAGGTTAGTTTGTTACACAGAAGACTAAATCCCTGTATTCCTCATTCACTTTCGTAACCAAAAAATGTCCCAAAGAAAAGTTTTGGTTTCAAAGTCATCATGAATGTACCAGCTCCAAATAGAAATCAGAAACTTAGATGCATTTGCAAGAAAAAATTGTTTATAACAACAACAACAACAAATATCTAACCAGAATGTTACAGGAGAAAAAACGTATTTCATCCAGAGGAAAGTCAGAACTGATTATAAAATAACTATATAGAAAATGTGGCACATTTTGTATACTTGAAAAGCGTGTGAAGTCCTTGGGAGCTATCTGGTGTGAAACACTGATGCAGACAAGTCAGAACTGCAGAGCAGTGAATGGCCACTGGAATGTGGGTAAAAGCTTTTTCCCATGGATCGGTTAACTCATGAACTGAAGGCAGTTCTAGACCAAAGCCAAAGAAGCTGAATGTCTTGAGCTCTGACAAAGTTTGGCTTATTCAAATTTTCCTCCTCGTGTTTTCTCTGTAGGGCCAAATAAGCCAATGTTCACATTTTCCTCTTGCATTTCTGGCTGAGTTGCATCGAATAAAATGAAGTGCTTCCCAACAAATAAAACCCCTCTGTTTCCACAGGGAAGGAGCTATCAAGATACAGCCACTGAGATATTCAAAATTACTGAACGCTGACTTTGTAAGCCCCCGTTTAGTTGATAACACAACCATGCAACGGTTCTGTACAAATCACATGTGCAGACCTTGGGTTTAGCTGTCAGTTGCACTGCTGCAAGCCGGCCCAGTTTTATCTTGGAGGTATAAGCATCTCAGAAAGTTTTATTCCTCTAACAGCAGATCTTTAATTAAATAGAATGCTGTAAAATAAATAAATGCATCTATAAACATGCTGGAGGGCAGAAGGACATGTTTTTATTTATACAATTTTAATAAAGGATATGTTTCTAGTTAAATCCCTGTGTGAGTAATCTAATACATAAAATGCAGTACAAGAAAGTGGTGTCTGTACGCTACAGCTTTAACCAACTTTGTGTTTTCAATGCAAAAAGATTACTGCCTCCTTTTCTTCTTCTTTTTCTTCTTCTTCTCCTTTTTCTTCTTGCCTCTTACCCCTTTTTCTTAAATCCTTTTGGGCAGAACTTAATAAGCACAAGCTTTGCCTTCCCAGATTGGAAACAGGATTAGTCTGACAAGAGTCAAACAGGCGATGCAGAGAAAGGTGCCAAAAAAACCCTTTGTGGACAAAGCTGAGCATGGTTTGGTTTGGTTCGGTTTGGTTTTTTTCCTAGGGATGTTCTCTACCTATTGTCTCTAAGATAGACATTGCTCTGATTTGAAAAAATGCTCTTTAATAGCCTTCCTAATTTATCTCGCAGACTTTTAATATTATTCTGACAGGCCTTTAAAAACACTCTCTGGAGGATATGTTAGCCATTTAGTATCTAATAACTTTAAGAACTGTGCCTAAATCCTTGGTCCCATGACAATGAATCCCACTGTCTATTTCTACCGTGTGTGCAAAAGTGTTTTTCTTCATCAGTTCATTTTTAGTTAGCTCTGTTTCATTTAATGTCTCCATGGTCTTGATTACTGTCTGGAATAACATCTGCCTACCTATTTCTGTCTTCTGTGAAATGATTCTGCTTTGCACCGTGCTAGCATTTCACCTATGAAAAGCAGCATAATAAACAAATGGAGTGATTAAAACCTCATATTTATGCTCAGCCCAAGGGACCAGACACAGCATTTTCATTTTCCTGCTAAACTTTCCAGCATAAAGTCTTACAGAGATCTACAGAGCTGGTGGTACAGGGCTCTGGTGCAGGAACCACGCAGACCTGTTGTGGTCTATATTAGGTTCATCTGGGTCTCCTGTGATGTTCCACGTGTGCGAATGTACTTCACACCACAGCAGTACCAGGGATGTTACACTCAATATGTTATTTTGTCTGGCTTCAAGGAATTCACAATGCACTGAGATGGGTGATTCTTTCTCCCAATAAATGTATGGGGGAAAAAGCATTTATTTTTTTGTTAGTTCAAACATATATCACTTCCTCCCCCCGCCCCACTCCCACCCCCCTTTTTTTTTAAACATTTAAATCTTTTGTAGAGATTGAAATTTCCCTTGGTTTCGGTAACAAGACACAGTTTAGACTTATTATTCCTTCTGTGAAAACAAAGGTTTATAATACTTCACAATCTTAACTGCAGCAGGAATGCCTAGCTTCCCTCTGCAATACCAAGCAGACCTTTCCCTAGGATCACATGCTATTTAAAGTGTTTCATTTTCTCCTGGTACAAGCAGAAGCCTCATCAAAACTGTGAATTTCAGATAAGCTTTTATCAGACTTTTGCTGTAACCATCTCAGAAATGAGCTGTCATCAGAAAATTTAATCTGTCTCTGGCTGATTTAATTGTTAGCACCATTTCTGCCAAATCCTTCACAGTCCTCATAGCATGGAAAGTTTCTTCAAGACTTTTAATTCAGTCAGCAGAGACTGCACACAGTTGTGGGGTTTTGGTTTGGTTTTTTTTTTCATATTTATGACTTACACATTTTAAAAGGTGGAGGACCTTGACTGAACAGCTGAATTATGGAAATGCAACTGCATCACTAGTATTAAATACTGCGTCTAAAATGTGCAGCTGAGAGGGTTTTGGGAGAACCCTGCCAGCAAGAATAAAACTCTGGAAGATATTTTACTTTATTTGGAGTGAGGATAAATAGAAGCAGATTTTCTTTAATGCTGTGTGTCATGGAATTTTATTGGTGTCTACAAATAATTGCAAAGGGACCCCAACCTTAAGCATGCTGAAGGACAAAAAAAAGATGGCCTTTGCTGAAAGTTGTTTCAGGAGGCCTCAGCAAAACTGGGTTGAGTTTCTCACTTTGCCACAGGCTTGCTGTGTGACCTTGAGCGATTTACTTTAGCCTGGATTCTCAAAGGATTTGATGATATAACAGTCTTTGGAGTCTGTGGGAATGAGATGCCCGAGTGCTTGTGCATGACTGACCCCAAGCGCCTGGTCCTACCCATGAGCACTAATTACTATTGGATTTTATCTACCAGTTGGTTGCCTATCCAGTGAGCACTGTGAGACCTTCCTACGGTTCCTCAGAGGCAGTTTCAAATCTGACACTCCTGACTAGGAATTTTTTAGGTATTATTCCAAATATTTTTCACTCTTAAGTTCCTCTTACAAACCATTTATCAATACGCTAAGCAGTGTACATACTAACTAAACCAAAAGGGGTTTCTCTTCCTTTTCTCCAGTGAGTACAGTGACAGTGAACTCATAAATCTAGAGTTAACTGGATAATGTGTACTGCACAAGTAGGTAAGTAGAGTACATGTGTATATACGTGTGTGTGTGTATACATAGCACACTTTTTCATGGTTAACTTGGGCATTCATAGCAGGCAAGAAGTTGCTTTGTTATAATAGCAATTACAAAATCCTCCTAGCCAATCTGTTTCAAATACAATTAAGCACTGGAATAAGACCTCTTGAATTGTTATCTGTCGCGACGGAGGGAAGACACAGTCACTCAATATGAGTGATCAGCAGACTTCGTTTATTGTACCTTACAGTCACCTTTTATGCCTTCTTATAATTAGCTCATACATATTACAAAAGTTAAGCTCATTATTGGTTAGTTGCCTAAATACCAAGCCCGCCCCTTGTTTCTCTTCTGTAGTTATCTGTTCCCACCTGCAACATTCTTTTCCCACCAAAATCTTCCTGTTATTGTGTAACAAGGACAGCCAAAGACAGTGTATTTTGCTTTACTTCAGATAAGCTGAGAGCGATGTGCATTTTTGTCCAGCCAGCTGGACTATGTCTATGTGACCCTTTTCAGCTAGCCAGTTATCCACAATTCCCCCGTTTTTATTTTGGGCGACATAGGCCTGGTTGACCATTTTCAATAACAGTGTTTTAACACAGGAAAATACACAGCCAACTTATAAAATCTCAGTTCAGAAGTATAATTCCAGAAATACTTGAAAAATAAAGTTAGCTTGAAGCTTTAATTTAGATGCTCTTTCTGTTCCAGTGATACAAAAAGTTTAAAAACATTCAAAGGTAATTTTAAAGTTCTGAACATGGACTAATGCAAGCTCAAAACCCAAAAAGAAACCAAAATGATGTTTGACTAGGAATATTTGCAAATATTTTAGTGGAAAATCCCTGACCATTAACAATTTTCTGTCCAAATAACAACTGCCCTTATGCAACCAACCAGTCCATACAATTTCTGAAGAATACCTCATTGATATCAAAGAATTAACAAAGGGAAAAAATTAGTTCTAAGCTATATACATTCATAAGTGGATTTTTCAATAGTTACATACAGATTTACACACTAAGCCATAATGGCTTGTAGGTGATACACACAAGAAGAGTACGTTGCTTATCTGTCTGAATGTCTATGCTAAATTTGACAACTATGCCACAAGCCAAGCCTACATGGGTGCTGTATGTTATGCACGTTCCTTAACAAACAGAAGTATAATAGACAAATTCCCAAGATCTAGTCCCCAACCTAATTATATTATTTTGTAGCCAATTAAGGAAAATAACACAAATGTGCATATCTACATGTGCACACACCTTTTAGTTCAGAACTAATCTGTGATAAAAGGCTTATGGCATCATCGAATCTTAACGAGTACAGTAATTAAAAATGCAGTCTTACTGTAAGTGCGATTTATGCTGACATTTCCTCAAATGCTACACGTGAGTATTTCTCACTCAACTGCCTCAAGGTAAAATAGTAGTATTTGTTAATATGTATTAAAAAATCATTAATTCCCTACAATAGCAGTTGACTTCCATAACACTGTGTAAGCAAAAGAGGCTTAAGATGGGTTTTCTGAATACTGACAATTTATTTTAGACTGTCTAAACTCAGGTCTTGAAAGATTTCACTCTGCCAGACATAGAAACACTGTTGCACTCCAGTTGTGATATCCCTTTTCCCAAGTTGTCACATGCACATCTCGCTCAAGCAACATTATTGTCAAAGTTTCTCTCTGCTACATAAAAGCATATTGCACTTGTAGATATAAAAGACAGCACCCTTACTTAGATTATTACCTTATTACCTCATAACTCTTAGTATCTCTGATTTCATCACTTCAAAAATTCACCAGAAGCAGATAAAACCACAGCATCAGACTAAACTACACCTTAACTGCTGATTCAAATAAAGGCATTCTCTTCAGATATGCCTAATGCTTACAAATAATTTTGGCTGGTTTTGATCAAAAAACTATTATTACAATAATGATCAAAAATAATAATCCCGTTTGCAAAATGCCTTTAAGCCAGCCTCCTAGTCCCAACCAATTTCCACATTCAGAATACAGCATAAATACAGAATACAGCATAAATTATCTCCATCAAGGCAAAAAGGCTTCTCTTTAAGCACAGAGATGTTTGATAGTTCAAGGCAGAAACCCATTTCTTGTAGGTGACATCTGAAGCACTTTTTTTTTTTTTTTTTTTTTTTTTTTTTGTGGGTTTGTAATCAAGTCCGTATTTTTCCTTGAGGAGCTTAAGCTGTTCCTCTTGTTTCAGGAGTGTTTCCAACTCTGAGTTGTCGAATAGGTCCGCATTTCCCAAAAATATCATACATTTCCTCCGCTGTGATTTTATACGGCAGGTTCCGAATATAAAGGGTCCGATTGACCTCTGGGGGCAGCCGGATGTCAGCTCGCTTGGCCGCTTGCATCGCCATGGCGCCGATCGGAGGGGGGGGGATGGTGCCGCCTTGGAGAGAAACCGCGGCCGGGAAGGGGCCTGCCGGGCTGCGCGCCGCCGCTCGCCGCTGCCGCGGGGGACCCGGATGCTATCCCATACGCTAATAACCCGGGTAATTCCTTTTTACAATCTATGTCCTGAACGCTCCGCTTTTCTAAAAAGCATATGAGCGAATCGTACGTCGCTTGTCTCTCCATACCGTCGTCAGCGCTGTTGCAGCCTTTGCGAGACTTCGGCGACGCGTGGCCGGCGGGACCCTCTGTAGGTGCTCCCGGGCGCGGGGACTGTGCCCTTCCGCCTCCTGCGCTGCTTTCAGGACCGGTACCCGAATCTCCGTCGAACCGTGGCTCGCAGGTTCAGCCCTCTCTAGGGTCCCTGTTCGGGCGCCATTTGTCGCGACGGAGGGAAGACACAGTCACTCAATATGAGTGATCAGCAGACTTGTTTATTGTCTCTTACAGTCACCTTTTATGCCTTCTTATAATTAGCTCATACATATTACAAAAGTTAAGCTCATTATTGGTTAGTTGCCTAAATACCAAGCCCGCCCCTTGTTTCTCTTCTGTAGTTATCTGTTCCCACCTGCAACATTCTTTTCCCACCAAAATCTTCCTGTTACTGTGTAACAAGGACAGCCAAAGACAGTGTATTTTGCTTTACTTCAGATAAGCTGAGAGCGATGTGCATTTTTGTCCAGCCAGCTGGACTATGTCTATGTGACCCTTTTCAGCTAGCCAGTTATCCACAGTTATCCTTGGACAATTTTAAAGTTAAAGAAGTAGTTCCCAAAAATGTAAACTGTAAAACCTTTGACTGGGAAAGAAATTAGTAAATTATGTTAGGATTAGTAAATCTGTGATTCACAGACATCAGTGGTTCATTAGGCAGCGATAAACAGTCCTAGCTGATGACTATAGTCACCATGTGGTTGGAAACTATAAAAGAATAGAATTAAATTTATCTAATTCCAAAGAACCAATTTGCTGATTTGGCCTCTTTCTCTTTATTATTTCAAATGGCTAGCATTTATATTTCCTTATTTTTGTGAAACTTCCTTTCATATATGAGGATCTTGCAGAGTCCACGGTAATTTGTTCTTACTTTGAATGTGTGCTTGTTCATTTGGTTGTTTGCTTTGGATAATTACATCCCTCCTTCCATACCATTCCCTTTTCTAAACTATGGGACTTACTAATACAGCATGATTTAGAAATTAAGATGATTCCCAACGAATACACAATTTGAAATTCACTTTGTGCAATTTCAAGCATCCAAGTTTATAATATGCTTTTGCATTCAGGTCAATGAAGATCAAATCTGAATGCTCAAAAAAGTGAAGAGGATATTATTTCAATTCTTCCATCTGATCAGAGCCTTTCTTTTTGATCCTCAGTGACAGCTGTGTCTGAACTTGCCCCAGGTTTTATGGCTGTAACAGGATTTCCCTTGCTGAGGAGTTTGAGACTAGCAAAGGTGTTATTCCAGTCCTCCCAGTCTGATTAAGGCAAGCTCTAGAATTCTATGAATTGGAAGATAAAGTCAAGAATTTTCTATTCTGACCCATTTAAAAACTTAAAATTGAAGGAAAAAATGAAAAAAAATTAAATTAGAATTCAATCTACATATTTTTAATCTCCTTTCATACATACATAAAAATCAATAGGAGTTTTGTCTTCAAATCCAGCACAGGAAGGGAATGTCCTAAGCACCACTGATGAAATCAGCCATTATTTCTGTCCTAGCAGGAAATTATTCCTATTCCTTCCCCTTTTCACTCTACCCAGTGAGATGTTAGGAGATCTGGGGTGTAGTGGAACCTTCCATGATCGCTGCTAAGCAGTAAAAATGTAGTGTGCAATGTATCAAATTCATGAGTCAATATGTTATTTATTTAGTTACAAGATGCATCTTTTCTTAGAACATACCAATATTGAGACATACAATTTAAGCAACTGAAATACTTTATGTGTGGTTGAAAAGATGGAATAAATTCCATGGCAAAATTTCCTGAAAGCAGAAAAGTATCATCAGTTAATAAAGTCCCAAAGGAAGTCGTGTCCAACTAGTGGTTTTAGTAAATTGTGAAAAATACCCAGAGGAGCTGACCAGGGAGTCATTAACATGATGATGGTACATTTTTCTCACATAAAAGAATGGATCTAACAGGGATTCTTGATGTCACAACAATCTCTTATTGATACCTCTATATTGAAAAAAATTGAGTGCAAACCTGCTGACTGTACCTAAACTGTCTTATTCAATACCAAAGTTGGAAAAAGTCTTATCATGACTTCTTCAGGCTATTGCTTAGAATCATACTGCTGCATCACATACCTTCTCATCCCTCTTCTATTCCTTCCCACTCACCTGTCACCTCACTTCTTTGCCGAGTTGTCTAGGCATCACAGAATACTGGAAATACTTTTGTGGCATTCCTTACATATTTGCATTAAACCCTACACAGTCAGATCTAGGAAGTCTGTGGTGCTCTCTGTCTCCTAGAAAAGGAAATAATGGCTGAGCCTAAAAAGAGCCAAGCAGGGTGATGGATACATATTTAAGACAGAAAAATATATTGTAATTGGATGGAGACCAAACTAAAATGACCTGTGGCATAACCAGTGTTACATCTCCAGGTCCTGATTTCCCAAATCATCCAGGCTGGGAAGCTGGCCAGACCCACCATGACTTTGGTCCTACTGGATAGCCTGTTTTCCTTCTGTGAATATCAGTGCACAGAAGGGAAGGAAGAAACTGAAAGCACCAGTACAAATTCAGGTCTTGTTCCAACAGAGAGGCAAACCACAGCCAAGATGTACAACCTTACCCAGAGCCCAGAAGTGTTCCCAGGCCACCTTGCAGAGGCAGAGCCTCTTTGTATCAAATGTGCTGTTCACATGAGAAGGCTTAACGTCACTGACAATAGTCCTTGTGAACCATGTACATGAAGAACTACAATGTATGGACACACACTGCAAAAATAAGGATTTGTAAAATGTAAGGCCAGCAGGGTATATTACAGTGGCTGGAATAATGCTGGCTAGGGAACTTCCTGACTTTGATCCTGTTCCAAGTCTGAGAGCACATCTCTCTGTAGACAAAACAGAAAACCTCTAACCTTCATTTAAAGATCTCCACTGAACGAGAGTCCACCAGAACCTTCAGCTGCTCTGTCAATTAATTATTCTCATGTGTGCTTTTAGACCCTATTTCTTATGTGAATTGGTTTCAAAAACTGAAGTTACACAAACTAGACAGCAGAGGACTGACCAGAATGAAACGTTTTCACTTCCTCAATACTGTTCTTTTTTACAGAGCAGGATGGAAGCCCCTGCGCCCTCCCCAGCTTGAAAGGAGACCGAGATGTCCTGCACCTTATGCATGGGCAGATCGTCAGATGCAATACTGACATTAAACACTGGATTGCCACTTCTCTCCTTTTTGGAGACATTTATCTCCTAGCTTCTAAGATAATAATGCAAACAATGAAACATTAAAGGAAATAAATTATATTAAAAACAATTACTTGATGGTGTCATTTTAAAATAAAATCTTAACCTAAGGATTTCAGCTTTCTGCTTTTATAAACCTGTTGGTTGCCTATAACTTATTTTATCATAATAGTCGGTCAGTCCTTGGTGACTTAATTCTATTTTACTCTTTTTTTGAGTCCCATCTTCTTGGGTTTTCTTTTTTGGTTGTTTGTTTTGTTGGGTGTTTTTTCTCTAGACAATGCAACTCAAAAGTTTTCATGCATATCCTTGACAGATACAAACATTATTCCCATTGTGTCCTTACTGAATGAAAAATTTAAAGTGCAGAGCTGGCATTGGAAGATTGGCTAGATTCTAAATGAACTTTCTGATACCAAATGTAAAACTAGAAGGAACAGAGCACCAGTAATGAAGCGAAATACAAGGTTAAGTATTGGAAACTAATTAGTGAGTTCATCAGCAACAACTCTGAAATGCTTCCAGAAAGATAAGGATACATTGTTTAAGAAAACAATTAAATTCCATCCCATACTTGCATAGAATTATTTCATATTCACATGCAAATCCAAAGACATGGATACACTCACAATACTAATGCTGTATATATGCATAGACTGTTTCTCCTCTTGTTTACACCGCTACAAATCAGAGGTAAATTAACAAGAGGTCCACAATATAAAACTGCTGTGATACTAAGGAAATCCAGACCATCTCTCTTTGTCTTTCATCATCCTTATTATCAGCAGTAACATTTTTGCCATGTACAGATCCTCATTGTTTTGGATATTACATGAACATATAACCAGATTCAGAATGTTTCACCAGAAGAATTCAGTCACCAATACAAACAGGTAGGTAGTCAACTACCCATCATCTTTCTACTTATCCAGTTTAATTTTCATTCTATATCGGTGTGACTCCACTGTAGTTTTCAATAGTTTATGCAATAAGCTCCATTCCTATTGTGCTACATACTGGTAAAGGACAGGAATCCAAATCCAGATTCTCCAGGGGGGATTCGTTGTGTGCTCAGGAATGAATAGCCATTATAGAAGAAGCAGGATCAGGTCCTTTCTTCCCCTTTACACTAAACCTGTTGGCTCACTCTGCTGATTAAGGAAGCAGGCTGACAATAAGAAATTTAGTTGATGTTCTGGGTACCAGTGTGTGTTAGAGTTGCTTCCAGGCTGTTCTACCCTTCAGTTTTATCTGGGTCCCCATTAAGGGTAACATCGAGGGATTGAATTGGAGTTTGGAGCAGCCAGGATCCCTGCCATCATGATGATCCTTGGCATACAGGGACAGATATCCCAGCAGGAGTTACTGCTGCTTCAGGCTAATGCTAATAGTGCTGACTATGTGCCTGAGGCAGCACAGGCTCCCGCAGAGCCCCTGCCACAGCTGTCACCACACAGCAGCAGGGACCTCAGGCGCTTATGCTCAGGTTCCTATACTCTCTGAAGTCACTGTGAATCTACTCCCCTTGATTTTCCTCTCAGTTGTTTTAGAAGGAAGCACTGACTCACTGAAGTTACCTTTTCTTGCAGCCTGTTCTACACCACTTTGCATTTCTGCATTTCTCCCGCAGGATGGGACCACTGGCTCACCTCTCTGGTGCCACTCAGATAGCATAGCCTGGGATGTGAGCATGGAATGGTCTCAGGTTCTTCCTTTCAGAGCATAATGGGCTGTAGAAAAGGATTTATTGTTCCTGGGATACTGCTGTGTGATGAGTAAATTTGGTGAGGAAATGGCCATCCAAGCTTTACTGTAATAATGCAAGCACTCAATTATTTATCCTTTGATGAGGTTCCAAAAAGCCTAATCAAGTTACAGAGTCTTTATTGTTACTTTTCCTAGGCAGGATTTTGACAACTTATTTGATGTTTAAAGCTGAATGTTTCTAACTGTTAATTTGTTTTTTGTTTTGTTTTGTTTTTTGACACAGTGAAAAATGAGACTGACTATAGCCACACAATTCTGATTTGCAACACATGCTGAAAAAATGGTGTAGTTTTCTTACACCCTTTTCACACCTAAGTAATCAAGATGGAAGACTGCATCTGAGGCTAAGACTGGGATTTATATTGACTGAGTACAGTGGGTTCAAAAGTCCAAGTTGAGAATAGAAGTTCATGGTCAAAGTTCCCTATATATTCAGTATGATGAAGCATGTGCCAGCAGGGGAGGATTACATTGGGTATTAAACATCTAAAGTAGCAAATAGAGGGAATCCTTTCTGCCTTGTCTGTCTTTCCTCCCAGTCCCATACCACATTCTTCTGGGAATCAGAATCAGAGTCCCAGGCTCCGGGAATCAGAAGAAAATGGTACCACACAAGCAAGCAGGATTTGGGGTCAATTTCTGAAGAGGCAGTGGTGTTCCACATGGCTTCTTCCCTTTCCAGAGGAGATGAGTCGAAGACAGTCCAACATAAGTCACAGGAATTTACTCATCATGGTGGCTAGTAAAACAGTCACTAATACTAGCAGAAGTTCCTGAACTTATGTTCCTCTGAACTGCAAGGATACCTCTGATCCAGTGCCCTCAGGGCATATCTTCCCTGTAGGGCAGCATCACAGTGCAGTGTTAGATAAATTTTGTGAAAATATCAAGGGTAACTTTACCTCCTTTCATATATCAGAAACAATACTTTTTCCATGACTACGTGTACCAGTGAAGTCAATACAATTCAGTTCCAGTTTCCCAGATTTCTCTGTTAGTCCTTGAGCTGATTCCAGGCGAGCTGCCTCTCAGACCACCTCAGGTGCTGAATCTTTCTAACGTATTTTAGTGCACTGATCAATAGGGTTCTTTTTCCTTCCTAGCCACACAAGGTACACAAGGTGAAAAAAATGCCACTGAATTAATATTTATTTTGCAACATAAAAGAGCCCAGTACTATCTACAAATGTTCTAATTAATTGGGATTAATTTCATGTGCAAAGTTTGGCTCTGAAGGTGTTGATGGAGTAATACATCAAAGAGGCTTCACCTCTGTAAAAAATCAATGCTAAAGTAACCTTGATTACTGTCTCTGTTGATGTCACACATAACACTAATCAGTCATGGTTTGCACTGAGCACTATTATGAACAAATATTATTTGTTCTCTTATTGGCATTTTTGAGACCCTGGGATAATATTCACTGCAGCTTTCTAAGAGGAGGTTTTCACCTTAGGGAAATTGTAAAGGTTCTTCAGGAGCACATGGTCTGAGAGAAAAATTGAATGAGTCTGAAAATCAAAAATGAGAAGACATACATTGTCCTGGAACAAGGAGACCCTTGCCTTCCTCCATTTCCCCTCTTCCTTCCCTCCCTGCCTCCCTCCCTGCCTCTCTTCCTTTTCATCTTTGATATCTTTCTTTTATTTCCCCCTCCTCTCACTTTCTCACCTCCAACTCAGACCTAGAAAGTACATTTTAAACAATGGCAGATTTCTATAAAGAACACTTTGCAATACAAGAAGAGGGTCTCTAGAGATGCTGGGTCTGAAATACCTGACCTGTGAAGTATCTAAGCCTAATACAACCAAATAAAACCTCAGAGTGAAAGCACCTAGCTCACCTTTAATAAGGCTGACTATCGATTTTTGAGATTGCTACTTTTATTCTTCAGAGCAAGCAAACATCTGCAACCCAGCTCCTGCTCTCCTGTCCCCTCCTTTTTGATTATTCTTAATACTTTTCAGGCCCTTAGGAGTCACTTCTCTCACCCCTCAAGTTCCTGTAACTGATTCTATCCCATTTATTTCAGCGTGGTGAGTTCACACTGCTTCAAGCACCCCCTGAAAACAATTTCTGTATTTATATTGGCTTTAGGGAATCTTGGATCAAGCTTTCAAGTGCTATCAGGAATGGATCCACACATTACCTGGGTTCTCCCCAAGGTACCTCTTGACTGGATTGTACTTCAGTGACAGTTTTCCCTCCCTAGTCCCTGTCTTGGCAGGCAGCCTGAGCAGACAGCTTGATTCCCATGATGGTACCAGCACTCTGGTTTGTCCCACAGTCCTGTTCCCCTCCTTGTCCACACTGAAGAGCGGTGTGGCTTCAGTCATGACTTATCCTCCTCCTTGTAAAAAACTGGGCAGGGAAAGGAACAGTGCACAACTAGATGTCCTCCCAGCACAGATTCAAGTTTAAATAAAATGCACATGAGGAGCAGGATTCCAAAACAAATCCATTGTATAGAGAAATCCTCAGTGGATCACAGTTGTAACTAAGTTATTCCACCTCTACTCACATCACATCTTCCTTTCCCCCCCCCCCCCATATGCTCTGCATGCGTTCCCCCAGGAATAAAACCCAGTTTATGCATTTTTGTCATGAGAACAAATGACAGAAGAGAGAAGTTTGCGGTGGCTTCTTATATTTTTCTAGTTTAGATAGAATAAATTAGCTCCAGACAGAAAAATATCTTAAGATGCTTCTGTCACAGAAACAGTCAAGCATGACTTATGGATTTCAGCTGATGGAAAATACGTCACAAAATTTCATCCCAATTTTTAGATACAGTCTGAATAGCAAGTGTTTATTTACCAGTTGGAAAATGGGGCCTTAGATCTTCTATGGTGGTTCTGCTTGCTATAGCAGATGGTACCCCTATAGTGCAACACTGTTTTCAAAGCCACATCGAGACAACCTCCTTATTTGAATCCATGCTACATCTGTCCCTGAATAGGAAGAATTAACCACAAACACTCAAAGAATGAAAACAAATTTTATACCAAAATTGAGTGGATATGAAAAATGTACACACTCAAAATGTGCCACATTATTTAGAACAAAGTGTGACATTAGACTCTCTTATTTTGTCAAGAACTCTTTCGTGGTGAAGAGGAAAGGGTTGGTTTTCACATTTGTGAACTATGGTCATTTCCCTTGCCTTTGTCAAAACACTAGACAGCAGCAGGGAAAAAATGAGGGAATAGTAAAGGTAGGGGAAATAAAGCACTTGTTGATGTTCTCAGGATCTGGGGTGACTGGTCAGTCATGGATGGATGCTTTGGGCTGGCAGCCTGGCCACAGCAGATGTTGCTCTGGACCCTGGCTCACTTTCCAGGTCTGGGGTGTCATCTGGCTTATCTAGTCAGGCCCCTTTTCTTTACCAGTCTTTTTAAGACTGGGCAGAGCTAGACAGGCTGTCTCCTTTCATCATGCTAATAACAGTGTGGCACAGCAGAACTCAGAGTTGGGTGGAAAGCAAAGAAAAACACAAAGACACACACACACACACAAGGAGCATAATGGTTGGGAAGGAAGCAGAAAAGAAAGTTCAGTTCTTCATTGATTCAGTGGTAAACATCCATACCTTGTCACTGAAGTTATAATACTTATGAAGATGTAATGATGCATGAGGCTGAGTGACCTGAAAAGCTGGAAAATTCATTTTGGCCCACCCAAGGGAATTTTCCATGTTCCTTTAATGCAGGCATATTTGCAAAGATGTCAGTGAATAGATGAGCTCTCCAAATTAAACATGTTGCATAAAATATTAATTTTAGCCTAATTTTTTATCTTTTTTGTTTGTTCAATTGTTTGTCTTCCAATTTCACTTCTGCATTTTTTGTCAAACACACATCCTCCCCCCCATCATTTGTTAGGATAAGTGAATTTACTGCTTTTTTAGACTAATGCCTCCTTTCTGACAGATAAGATTAGGTTAGGGGAGGCCTGTTTGACCACCAGTGTTCCAACACCTTCTTTATTGTGTCAGTGCTTGACTGATCCCTTGATTGCCTTGGGATGAATTAAAATAGCTTTGCTTCCTTTCCCTGGGCAGGTAAAGAGGGAAGAACTTGGAGACAGCACCCAAAGCTCCATACTTAAAAGCTGATTTCTGCAATGTACAATTTTATTCTCAACTCCCTGCAAACGTTTTCCAGCTGAACAAGATTTGAAGAGAAGCAGTTCATGGTGAGAGAAAAAAAAGTGCAATTTCAAAGACTCCTTCATTCCAATTTTTTAGAGTTTTCTCATTTTTCAAGCATTCAAAAAGTGTTAAAAGTTCACTTGTGGTCTGACTTACTGCCATAAAAATGGAACAAGCTAATGGTATGCAAAGTGACAGTAACAGACCTGATGCTGCACAAGCTTCTTGAAGAGCACAACCGCATTCAAATGCCAACAGGGACCAACTGCTAAACCTTCAACCTGTTCCTTGGTGAGAAAAGAATAAATCCTTTTTTCCTTGCAGGTAAGTGAATGTTCCTTTTTGTCTATGGCTAGGCGGTCGAGCTGCTTGGGGGTTTTGACTTGCACAGCTCTCTCTGGGGCAGCATGCAATCAGTAGACAGCAGCCTCAGAAGTTCAAGGTGAGCCCAACTTCTCAACCAGCTTGTGGACAGTTGAACCCTAAGCTTAAAAATAGGCTGAACCTGAACAGGAGGTTTAGAAAATCAAGCTGGCAGGACTTTAGTGAGTCAACAAAGACTGATAAAATAATGATAAAGGTTTGCGGTTTTCCTGTTGTTTTGTTTGTTTTGTTTTTAGGGGCTTTGTTTGTATGGGTTTTAAAGATCTCTGTAGGGGCAATTCTGTTTGTTGGCATTCTTCTGCCTTTAAAAGCACGAACAAGAAAACCTGGTAATGTCTGAAATAGCAATGGACATGACAGCAGCAATGGTGACTGGGAAAATGACTTGCTGCAGTCATTTCAGGGCATCTGTTATGTTCAAATAGTTATTTAAATAAAGTTAGAATATTTTTTAGAGCTAGAGATGTAAGTGGATATAAGCATGGCAGAAAACAGGGTACAAGATGTAAAAAGAAGTCAAAAGTGAAGAGAAGGTTTCATGGCATCTAATTTCAGATGTCTACATAGTAGATACCACCATCAGAACCAGTCATTCCAGGTTCTTTCCACAGGCAATAAGAAAAAACAGGCACTTTGAGCATAATTCACTAGACTTCTGTTAAAAACCTTTTTTAAGACAAGATGCATGATGAACTTTAAAAATGCTTGGTTCCTTCCACGGAATATAACAAGAATTTAAGAAGATTGTCTCAGCTGTGTAGATGTACAATGAAAACATCAGCATCTGGGTGAATCCCACCTTACTGAAGAATTTGATCAGGAAGGCAAGCTTACCGAGTATGACTACTTTAGTGATTTAGTGCAAAGGAGAGATTCTTTGCCTTGCATCTATACTGGGAGTCTTAAGGAAACAAAAAACTCTAGTGCCCAGCTGGTATAGGCAAAATTGTTTCCCTTTCAATGCAACCGGAGCCAAAGTCACACAGCAGGATGCCATCTGAAGCCACCACTTGCAAGGTGGATGGATGCGCGGTCCTCCAAAAGTGAGCTGTGTATGTGTGTAGCATATGTGATTGGCAGCTGGCAGAGGCTGTGCTGACAGCAGAAACACAATGGGGACATGCAGTCTCAAAACTATAATAGATCACAGTGTATGAAGTTACAGTCCTTATCATAACATGCCAGTAATGTTACACCATGTAAGTTAAACATAACCATAGAAAGCCCTGAACAAAAGAGACAAGGCAAAGACATATACATATATGTCATATAGTACAGGGTTAGGGACTATAACCTCTCTGAATTCTTGCACACTTATGTAACTTTGCATTAAACCCCATTTATTGTCACTGTATGGAATACATATGTATACAATGTAGCTGCAAGTCATGAATGGAAGATCCAGATTATCCTAAAAGCACCATTTTCTGTCACCATTTATAATCAACCAGCAGTATCATAAACACATAGATACCATCTACATACCAAGACTTTGTGACATTTGCACAATAATTTCAATGATTTCCACAAATACAAATGTTTGACAAACATATGAAGTAGTGTTGATCTCCACATGCACAAGGGACATGAAAATGATTTCCAGATGCTCAGCTGGAATTACTGCTCCTGCTTCAACTAGCCTGCCAAACACTTCTCTAATCCTGTGCACTTACTGAAAATAATAATAATAATACTGAAATACCCTTGAGGTCAGCAGTCATAAATTGATTGAATAGGAATTAAATAGAATATAAGCAAAGGCAGGTCTTCAGCTGGGTTACTCAGTTTTGAAAAGGAAAACTTTGACAAATTACATGAACAAGTAAGTGAAGTCAATGGAAACAAAGAGTTCAGGGGCTTGCAGTGTGACAGGTTCCTCCAAACCCTTTAAGTCAGCAGCAAAAAGTTATCTGAAACTTGCACATCAAGCTACTGAGAACAAAACTTTCAGGAAAGATTTCCAAATGTATTTGGATGTATAGCCACCTCAAAAAGGACATTAAGAGTAAGCATAAAGCCTACGAGAAATCAAGGGAAAAAAAAGACTGATCAGCAAATAAAGGTACACCTTAGAGGTCACGAAGTGTAGAAATAATGTAAGAATTGCCAACAGGCAAGCTGAGTTAGGCCTTTCAAAGTGTATTAAAACAAATAACAAAAAAGCTCTTCAGTCACATAAATAAAAAAGAGAGCAGCAAAAGTTGGAACAGTATCATATGCAGCAAGGTTGAGTAGAGATAAGGTAGTGCGTGTCTGCTTCTAAGTATTTTGGTTAATTTTCCAGTAAAGGATCATTGAACAGGCAGGAGACATGATGAAAATGGAAGAATAGAAGCAAAACCAAGATATTTATATGCAAGAGAAAATCAAACAACAATTTATATGACTAAATAACTAAATAATTAATAAATTGGAGGCTTTCTGCATTGTAAATTAGCCCCTACCAGGTAAGTATTTTAACTACAGACTAACATTACTAAAGAGCAACAGTTGTTTTCTCATTTTATATGTATACATTATCTGTTCCTCAGTGAAAAAACTTCAAAGGCATGAGAAAATATCACCCATTTTACCCATTCCCCATCTAAAACAGTTCATGTTTACCCTGGGAATTAGGAGAGATGATGAGATTTTTATTTCTCCTGGCACAAAGGGACTTGAACAGCAGCATTGCTGAGACAGAGCAGATGGAATTCACTTCTGGCTAACTTAGGGGAGACAGGGATTGCCACATCTTTCTGCTCATCCTGGCCCAATCAATAGGTGCTCAGTTAGGCTCAATTCTTGTATCACATCATTGGGTTGAAACTTGAGTCCCTGGATTCTGCCTGTGAAATTACTGTATAAAAGGTGAGATGATCGCTGTCTCCTTATACTCTGAACTTTTTTCAGGGCAGGGGTCCTAGCTGTAACAGGCAATGTGTTCCTTAACTACTCAGCATGGAAACCAAGGAAAAGTACTGCAGACTCCTCATTACCTTCAGCCTTTTTTTTTTTTTTTTTCCAGTTCTGTGTACTCAAGAACTGAGATTCAGGTTTCTCAGTGCTGAGGGCACTTGATGCCAGTTTGAGGTACTAATTCTCTTCTCGTGTCCTGCGTAGTGAATTAGGTATAGCACACAGACAGCAAGCAAACAGCACTCCACTATTATTTAGATAAATAGCCTTTTATGTAGTAATCAGAATCCAGGACTTTCTACTCATCTGTCTTCCTTTTTTGGCACTGTGGCACAGAATGACTGGAAAGAAAGAAAAAAAAAAAAGAAAAAAAAAAAAGATGAAGAATCAAATCAACTCACCAAAGAAATTAGAGATATAGGCTTGAATTAACTCAGATAGAAAAAAAAAATTCTTAAATCTGATCTCTCGTTCTTTGCGTGAGTGTTGCAATAGATAAGAGATGAGACATCACTGCTGGCCTAAGCCTTCTAGCTGTGTTCAGGGTACAAAGTTGTAGATCAGAGTCCTCAAGGAATCTTAGCCAGAACAGTACTTTCTTTCTGGTGCAAATCAGATACGCAGACTAAGGTATGATATAAATGAAAATACTTAAACACATGCAACTCATAAAACTTTTCGAGATAGAAATGTTTGAAGACTGTGGAAGCTTTTGATTTTATTTGGGGGTGTATGTGTGTGTGCTTGGCAGACACATCTGAGTGAAAACTTAGTATAATATCTCAATTTGGAGAGATATAACTTTATGTGGTACAAGGAAGTAGACTGCTGTTTGGATAATTAAAAAAATAAGAAAGAAAACATCAGCTTCTATTACTGCATAAGATATGTAGAATAAAAAAAAATTCTTGTTCATAAGAGTGCAAGGTTCATATGCTTTTAATAATAGATTTCTTGTTTGCAAATCCTTTTGTTTTATTTTATTTTGCTTTATAATAAAGATTACTACCAGCAGGACATTAAAATATATTATGAAAGATTTATACATTCATTAATTCCATGGCAAAGGTAATTTATATCACTGGGTAAAGACAATGAAAAATGCTTTTCTTGTGAAGCAAGTGTTCTTAATGAGACCACCTACTCCTTTCTTCTCTGCTGAAACCAGTTAGATGTATCAATTATTTGTTTTAATAGGAAGGGCTGTATAATACTCAAGGAACGGATGTAAACCAAGCATTTTTATACACAGAATTACTACAAGGGAAGAGTGTTTAAAATATTTATCTGTAAGAGAAAAGGGCAACCTTGTTCTGGGTAGGTCAGCTTGGTTCTGCTGGCTTCAGTAGAGCTCCATAAAGTTTTGTGTTTCTGGATTTTCAGGGCAGATATGGAAACTGTCCAGCTGTCTATAACAGCAGGTTTTGGAGATACTTTCCAACATGCTCAGATGTCTAACAGTTGATTTGAACCTGTTTGCGCTGTAGTGTGAAAAAGCCAAGGGAACACCTCTTTGCACTGTGAAGTACCTAAATACTTTTTCTGTATTTCAGCTACGGGTCCCCTGGGAAAGAAGGACATGGACCTGTTAGAGCAAGTCCAGAGGAGAGGCACTGATCAGAGTGTTGGAACACCTCTCCTATGAGGAAAGACTGGGAGACTTGGAGTTGGCCAGCCTGGAGAAGGCTCTGAGGACATCTTATTGTGGTCTTTCAATACTTAAAGGGGAATTATAAGCAATATGGAGAGGGATTCAGACCTGTAGTGACAGGAAAAGGGGTATTACTTTTAAATTGAAAGAGGGTATGTTTAGGTTGGATATAAAGAAGCATTTATTTATTTATTTATCTATCTATCTATTCTTATTTATTTATTTATTATTATTATTATGAGGGTGGTGAGGCACTGGAACAGGTTATCCAGAGAACTTGTGGATGCCCCGTCTCTGGGAGTGTTCGAGGTCAGATTGGACAGGGCTTTAAGTCAATTCGTCTAGTGAAACATGTCCCTGCCCATGGCAGGGGGGTTCACTAGATGATCTTTAAAGGTCCCTTCCAACCTAAAGGTGGCTTTTTAAACCAGGAAGGTTAAAAAAACCAACCCAAACAACAAAACAAAACCACAAAACAAAAAAAGTTTGTTCATGCTTCTTTTTTTGCCCTGTCCTCTCCCAAAACCATGTTTTCTTTTCCCCTGATACAGATCTAATCAGGTTATGCAGAAAAGCCTGCATAACACATATCACAATCTGGTGATCTATTCTTTCTATGCTGTTGAGTTGGTGGATCATTTCACTGCACTAACTACCTTATGGCTAGAGGAAAACCATCTCGGAGTAACATTGGATATGTCAACCAATTTGAGCAAAAGATCTCTGGAGAGAGGTACTGGTTTTGGACCCAGCATCATTTTTGCACCTGCAAGCAGTGACATCTCTGCTTCAACAGAGCTTACATTTATGTGTAAAACTAAATTATGCCAAAGTGTGATTTATGAGTAAAATTGGAATCAGGCATGATAAAAATACTTTTGTGAACATCTTCTTAGCCTTGTTTTTTTATCCAAGAATGGAATAAACATATAATGCCTTGGTTGAGAAAAGAACTGACCAGTTTCTAAGCCAGCATCGTTCATCTGCCAAGATAAGAAATGCCTAAGGAAACTACCCAAACTCTGCAAACAGAGAGATGACTGAGTGATAGCTCTACTCCAGAGTGTGCACAGTAAACACACAGGAATTACCTGCCTCTTAGAGGCCGTAGTGACATTTGAAGAGTTAACAGCATGCATCTCAGGCTTCAGGCAAATGAGACTCCCACCCCCCTGCAGCATATTGGTCAGACACGTGCCCCCTGCCCTTCCTTAAAACTACAGACATGACATTTTAACTTGAACAAGCAAGCCATCCATAGAAAATAACACCATGACAACTGTCTGTTGAAGCTGCCTCCCTGGGTGTGAGATCCTTATCGCCCGAGCATACATCTTCACTTAACAAAACAAATGTGCTTCAGAAACTGGTGGGGTTTTAGCACAACTTTGAAACTACTTTCTTTGTGGAGCTCACTATGGATCGCCTGCTGATAGGTGTTATTTAAAATGCTGGTGACATCAAGATAGAAAGGCTATAGTTACTGTTGAAGCCACAAATGGGAAAAGAAAGGAATGTGAAAATTCAGCTTAACTGTTATAGTCTAGGACTCATGTGGTTCTCTTGTGTGTGAATGTGCTTATTGTTTTTCTTTGCATTGTTGCCTGTAAATAACAGAGATTTCTTTCTTTCTTTCTTTTTCAGTTATTTTCCATTACCAGGATGCTATTCACTCCTTCAGAACAATGAAACCTCTGAACCTGGAAATGTGCACAAGAACTTAGCTTTAATACTTAGGAGAATAGTCCTGCTGAAAGCATTAAGAGTATTTATTACTTGATCATGAGTTCTGCTGAAATACATTTCCTTCAAAATGATAGTTCATTCCCTGATCATTTCACTCATCAAAACAATGACAGACAGAACTTTAAAATTAACTTTTAAATAAACAGAAAAAAAGATTTTGCATCGCTGCTTTTCAAAACACAAAAATTTGGACCAACATTCTGATAGAAAAGAAAACCCCCACAACCAGTGTGTTGTGGGCATGTAATTTCTTTTGAGTCTGGCCCTTTAACAGATTTTGTTTGTCCTTTCAACTCACAGTAGATACAATGTTCAGCTTTCATTGTGAAATTAAATTCACAATCTTTCATGCAACATGATTATTCCTTTGGCACCAACTAATTATCTAAAAAACAAAACAGAACAATAAAATATATGAATTATTGCAGAACAGTCATGGCAGCTGCTTGCACTTTTGCAAGTTTCATTTTATTTAAGTCATTTTCATCTCTCAGCATTTTTTAAGTTATTGAGTTATGGGGTTTTAGTTTTGCTTTGGTTTAGAACATTTTTATGTTTATATACATAAACAAATAAATATATGTATGTATGCAAATAGGTATATATACACTGAATATACAGTAGTGACTGAATATTTCTTAAATAAAATCATCCTGTAAAAAATATATTTAGATAAGACTAACAAAATTTAATATTCTAGAACAGTCACTGATATCGTAGGAAGGAAATGATAGATAACACATGCAAATATTGATATACCGTAGTTACTTAATTCCTGTCTAATTGCTAAAAAGATTTATAGAATCATGGAATTGTAGCTATAAACCTTATGGTTTCCTTAGCAAAAGTTCTGCTGATTGCTTTAAGAGACAAATGACTTACTGACAGCCAGATTCCTGAATTCAGGGGGATCAGATGGAAATTCTGATCTCTAGAGGATCATTCAATCAAGTGAACAGCTACAGGGATATTGGCAGACACAATCAAGGGGATTACCTCTGTTCTTTAAGTTCTAGATAAGTGCAAGTATTTTGTTAAATGCGGCCTTCAAAACCAGGCAGACATAGGAAAATATATTTGTATGCAAATTGTGCTTCCTTCTTTAAGTTGCTAATCATGGTCATTTTTGTTGTAATTGTATGTGGAAAAATGTTACTGTGGTGCATTGAATAAGCAGCACAACCGATTTTGTTAACAACAGGCTTACCATTCATTAAACACAGTAAGGCTAGTCCAAAGAGAGATAACACTCCAGCTGTCTCAGTAGCTTCCAAATACCTTGCCATCACCCAAAATAAATTTTATCATACTCTTGGCCACTCTAATGACCATGGCCCCAGCTTTTTACTGTAGATTTACATCAATAATGCAAGTGCAAAATGAATGTCAGGTTGGTGTGATACATCATCTGACCAAAATGGAAGCAGATTGCACCTATTTCGCAGAGGACCTCGGAATGACAAAAACTGCTAAGTCTGTGTTGGATCATAGCTGATGGCAGGTGAGAGTCTCAGTCTTTTAACAGCTGCCAGCATCTAACAAGGACACCTGTGTCTGCTCATCTCAGCAGAACTGGTTAAAGGTAGATTCCAAATGCATTTTGCCATTTGAACTCTAACATTGTATTTGCAAAAGATCAGCCTATGTCTACAAAAGAGAAAGAAGCCTTTACAGATACAGAACCCCACATAGTGCTTTACCAACAGCTACATCATTATTTACTTCTTGCGAGGCACTCCAAAAATAGCGAGCTTCATTCTTTAGACCCCCCACACTAATCTGCAGTACAGTCGCTATTCCAAACATCTGCTATTTTTTCTGTCTTTTTCTTCTTTTCATTATAGAAAGCTCTACTTGCTGGATTTAAGCTGCTATCCAGTTATTTGGCAAAAGGATGTGAGAATCCAGCTTCTTATGGGCTTTCGGTATGTGTGGGATCGAGGTAGCACAGGAGTTCCCTCCTTTTTCTGAGACTGCTGCCGCAGCAGCTCCAACAACAAAAATGCACAGTCAGCGGTTTCTTTATTTTCATCTTTGTAGCGCTCTTGGCATTGAATTCTGGAATGGATAAATTAAAATGATGTCTGCCTAATTCCTCTGAGAGATTTGATTGCAAGTTAGACTACAGCATTTTCCTTGAGCAGGCTCAAATAATGTTATGGTTTCTGAGCTGGATTCTTGTTTTGGTGTAATCAATTTTAATGTGTAACATAAGGAACGTGTTCTTTAATCTCTAAGGTACAAGTTATGCAGCAAGGTAGTTCATGTGATGACATATGACAGACACACATGCATTCCATACAGGAACACACAACAAAGAGCTTTATTTCACATTGCATTTCCTTTTAATAAGAACATCTGAGAAAGCCCAAGAAACATTATATGTTATGTCTGAGAATTTTTCTTTCTTTCTTTCTTTCTTTCTTTCTTTCTTTCT
Organism: Falco biarmicus; assembly: GCF_023638135.1. NCBI lineage: Eukaryota > Metazoa > Chordata > Aves > Falconiformes > Falconidae > Falco > Falco biarmicus. Next base: position 13,513,406 of record NC_079310.1, on the reverse strand, counting down.
TTCTTTCTTTCCTTCTTTCTTTCTTTCTTTCTTAAGTGAAAATACTTTTGCTGTGCTTCTGCATTCAAAAAAATGCACTTCACAGTGAAAGCATGTCAGGTAGATGGTCCTGGAGAATTAAGTTTTCTGTATATAGAAATGATATGCAATAAAAGTAGTTCTTGTTATCAGTGCTGCAATCCTGACAAGAAGACACAGCTTCCACATTTAAGATGGTCCATTCCCCTTAGAAATTGGACCTTTGATAACTCTGTATTAATTATGAGTTTGGCAGCTTCTTTTAAAAGGGTGTGGATGCTCTGTCATTAAAACCTGGTCAAAGATAATCACAATGTTTAAATAATTAGTTCAGAGAGTACCAGAGCTAATAAATACCTGCTTCCAGCTTTTCTTCTTTCTCCCTTCTTTACTTTCACTGTGTGAATTCTCTGATGTTTAATAAAGTATGAGCATCTGAGGGTTTCACTAAGGGGAGTATGACAAGAGTGTCTTTTCCAGATGTATGTTCTTCCAGCATAAACAGCATTGTAGCAGCATATAACAAAATGTCCTTGAAACCTTCATTTTTCTGTTAAATTTGGATGAAATCAACCAATTAAAAAGATATAAAAAGATATTGCTGATGGACGGAAAAGGGAATGGGAGAGGGTATATATTTGATACAGATGCACACAAAACATGATTATTCAGCACAGAAAATAAAAGGTATTCTATTCCAAATGTGATTAAACCTGCTGCAGACATCTACATAGCTGATGTATATGGCTGAATACCTTTTTTTTTTTAAAAAAAAAAAGTTATTTGAGAGAAGGCATTGCCTTTAGGAGGGGAGGGACGTTTCTCTCCTTGTCCCATTCTCTCTCCATTGACTATGAAGAGGGCCAAGGAGGTCTCTTCAGATGTTGATTCTCCACTGTGTTTAGTCAGATGGACGGTACCCTTTCAGTCTCCTCGACCTAGCTCATCCAGCAATACCTCTGCTTTTTATTGAGAAAAAGTACCTTTACTTTGTAAGATATAATGCCTGTGATGTTTCAGCTAATCTTGTTCTCATATCACAGGAACACAGAGTAGGCAGAAGGTCATTTTTTCTGTAAGTTTGTTTTCTACATACAGCAAAATGCAACTCATGAATCAGTCCAAAGAAACATATTGCAGACTCATCAATGTAACAAATACTCCTTACTTTCAAATGAAATAAACCAAGAAAGAATAGTATCTTAGTCATTTTAGTGTCCTTTCTGAGTTCTGAGGCTGTCTCTGTTCTTTAGCAGACATTTTATTGTTATTCCATTCCTTCCTACACAGAATGTTATGCTACATTTCTTATTTTCTCTCCTGAGCACCTTCTTCGAGTATGTGAAATGATGTGGATGTGGGGAGGATCTACCTGTATTGGGGATTTTCCCCTATTTTCTCTCTTCTTCCCTGTCCTGGTTTCAGCTGGGATAGATTTAATTTTCTTCTTAGTAGCTAGTGCAGTGCTGTGTTTTAGACTTTGTGTGAGAACAGTGTCGAAAACACATTGATGTTTTTAGTTGTTGTTAGGTAGTGTTAATACTAAGCCAAGGACTTTCAGTTTCTCAGGGTCTGCCAGTGAGAGGGTTGCAGTGGCATGGGAAATTGGGAAGGAACACAGCCAGGACCCAACCTGGCCAAAGGGATGTTCCATACCATACGATATACTCACATATATGCTCATATGCTCAGTATATAAACTGAGGCAAGCTGGCCACAGCCCATGGAACGCTGCTCAGGGACTGGCAGGGCATCAGTAAGTGGGTGGTGAGCAATTATGTTGGCCATCACTTGGGTTATTTTTGTGGGTTTTTTTGTTTTCCCTCTAGGTTTTATTCCTCTCTCTTTCTCTCTCCTTTTCATTACAATTGCTGCTGTTCTTGTTACTACTGCTACTACTACTATTATTACTATTATTATCACCATCATCATCTTATAATATTATATTTTATTTCAACCATTAAATTGCTCTCATCTCAATCCACAAGTTTTACTTTTTTCCCAGTTTTCCTCCCAATCCCACTGGGGGGTGGGGGGTGAGCAAGCAGCTGCGTGGTACTTAGTTGCCAGCTGGGGTTAAACCACAGCATTCCCCTATTTCAAAATATTCACTTACTGTTGAATATCTGTCGTGTTATGCATATATGTATGTATGTGAAAAATGATGAGTTTGAAAAGGTTGTTATGAACATGAACATGATAGATAAAATCATAGATAAACCATAGGATAAAGATATAAGGGATGATTATGTGGTCTAGATCAAGTTCTTGTTTATCACAGGCTATTAAAAATGACTGAGTTGCCTTTATGTTAATTACAGTACTGTACATCTATCAGAAGCACATCTGTCCAAAGGTGTCTGGAGACTGAGAAACAATGACTATTCACTGTAGATTTTCAATTTAAACATCCTTATCTTTTGAAAAGCAAGTAAATAAATTAATAAGTAAAAGAGACACCTTGTCTGTAATTGCAATTTACCTACCTTCATTTTTCAGTCATGTTCATGCTTCAATTTTGGTCGATATCTGAGAAAAGTATACAAACTTCCCCACCCCCCCTGGCTTTGCATTCAGTTACAGTATGCGACGTGGGGTAAGCTAATGATCAAGCTTCTTAGGCTGGAAAAGTGAACATCCCCCTAGGAGGCTGAGATCAGTAAGACTCAGTATCTCACTCTCCAGCTTGTCTTGATATTCTGTAAAAACCCAGCAAAATAACGCATGAAGTAGGACTGAGGTATTTGAGAAGCTCACAATACAAAGAAGTCATAACTTGTTTCTTGAAGTCTGACACTTTCATATTCATACTGCTATAGCCCATGGAGAATATAATGAATTTAGGTATGAGTAATAAGCCTAAGCTATCTTCCACCAAATATGACCTGAGACATCTAATCAGCCTTTGATGGTTCACAGCACTTTGTGGAGATTTGATTACCTGAGAACATTGTATGCTGGGTTTTCCTTTGTCAGCTACAAGAGACTTGATCCCTTGCCGGGGATGAGCATCTCTGGTTATAAGAGCTTCTACTGAAGCTTCAGACTCACTTGAATAGTTTTTTGTCTTCCATTTGGTCAGATTAAGCTTTGACTCTTCCTTCTCAGCTCAAACCTCAGATTTCATTCCATCTCTAAGGCAAGAAATGAGCTGTTCACAGTACAATCTGCCAACAGCACAATAACAAAACAGTTCCTAGCTGGTCCGGTGGGTCTCACTGGTGAGGCACCGTGTCAAGTAAAAAAGAAAAACTCTGCAATGCTGTACTGGTCTTTGCAGGGTCAGAATAGAGCCCCCTACTCCGTGATCTGTACACTGAGGAGCTACTCAGTAAATCTTTCACACAGGCAAGAGAACAAGAGGTTAGCAGCTGCCCCAGGATGGAGAGGAAGAGGGACCAAACCCAGCAAAGCAAAGTCAATTTTCTCAGGTTGACTTTTATATAAAACGGGATCTGAATCACTGTTGTAAAATATGCATGATATAATATTTGTATGTCAAGTATCCAAGTGCATCTTCCTACGAAAACTAGAAAATATGGGAAGCCCTCCTCTGACAAGATGAGTGTAAATACTAACCAGCTCAAAATTAAGATGCTGCATTTCTCTGGAAACATATAATTACTTTTTAAAAACTATTAGTGAGTAATTCTGAAAATACTGTGTGCATGTACACATATGTGTGCATGTGCACACTTCAATACTGGGTTTTGTCCTGACCCCACAGCTGATCATCCAGACCCTGAAGCATGAGGACTGGTGACATTTTTTTTTTAGCTTCTGCAATGGCAAAGCTGTTATTACTGGCCATAAAATTACTCAGACCTTTTCTAAAATCCTTATATTGCAGTTGCCTTTAGTGACCTCATCTGACAGTGAATTATTCTGGTTGACTATCAGCTACATTAAAAGAAAAAAAGCCAAAAAAACAAAACAACATTTGCTTTTATTGGTTTAAAATTTACTGCCTTTTAATTTCAGAGAGAGAAGAATAGGAAGCCATTTTTGCTTTCCCTCACTGGCATCAAAAATGGATAAATGAATCAAAGTAAAACCTCATGAAAATGAAGCAGTTTAACTATGGTTATATATTGGTACACACTGATTCCGAAACATTTCCACTTTCTTTTCTGTACAACTTTTTATCTTCGAACTTCAGGTGAAGGCTTAATGGATTACAAGCACTGTCATATCTTGCCTGTGAAACCAAGGTGTGGTGGGGATAGATGATCATCGTATCTCTCAATAAGATTTAGAGGTTTCATCCCAATCTGGAAACAGTCTGGCCCACAGATGGATCACCCACACTGTCAGGACCCTGAGGCACCCATGGGCCTCTCTGTCCCTACCCACAGTCTGGGAGCCTATTTGGGGGCCGTCAGTCCCTGCCCCAGCAAGACCATTAGATGTTGGCCTCCAGCTCCCCACAGCCCTGCCTAGCCCTGCCACGGACCCCGCCAAGCCAGGCCCACCCACACACCAACACCCTGGCCTGGCCTTGGCCAACCCTTGTCCCCAAGGAGGTGCCCTGCCCCTGGGTGGGACAGTGCGACGGGCCCCCATGGATTCCCCATGACCCACATCGCCCAGGATGCCCTCGGCTTGCACGATCACGTGTTGCACATGATCCAGCTGAGCTTCTGTTTGCAATGAAAAGCACAAAAAAGCAGCACTGAAACCTCAAGCTTTCACCACAAATCTAACATCTTTCACCACAAATCTAACATCAATAGCTCCTTATACAGTTTATAACTTTAGAGGACTCTTTCCCCCTTTTTACACAACCCAGCTGGTACTGCCACATTTTCCTTATTCTTTATGTCCAGGTACCATCTTCTTGCTGCATTTTTCCATGAAACCATTAGAATGAATTACTTTGCAATTATTCTTAACACTTTTATTCTTCTTTTAGACATCTCATCTCTGTGAAAATAAGCACCACAACTACAGTATAGGTAACTCCTCTGAGCTACTGCAGTGGTACCTCTGCACGCACTGACCACCCCTGCAGCACGTGTCCCTCAGCTCCGATCCATCCCAGTCTGTTGGACCAACTGAATATACTCTGCACTGTGTATGCTCTGGCATTCCAGCACCTGGATAGGGCATAAGGAAATTTGCTAAGTATTTTCCCAGTCACGGTTGCAGTTGTCTATGCAGGTGTGTTGGTACATGCTTGGAGGTGAAAAGGTGACAGGGAAACCAGCAGATGAGAACCTGCTATGTGACTTCAGGGTGAGATATTTCAGAGGGAGGTGAGATCCCTCTTCTAAGCAAGGAACAAACCTAGAAAGCAAACCTCAGGAATTATGATAGAGAGACTTTCTGAGTGACACCAAAAAGACCCCACAGAGTATATTGTAAGCCAGGAACCCCCTCAAAGCAGTTTCTGAACTATTAGGATCAAGGTAAAACATGTCTTTCCCTGGAGGCGATGATTTTTTTCTTAGTCATATTATCTGATGTGTTTGACTAAGCTGATATGTGTTTCCTTAGGGGGTTTACACACCTATAGAAGCAAAACTCCTTTAGTATTGCTTGGCATTATTACTTCAATAGTTACAGATCAGTTCCTCCTAGAGGAGCTTCAACCCAAGGCCCTATTGATGTGAATCTTGTCCTGTGCATCATTGCACTAGTTCATGCCTAAAAACAAGCAAACAGACAAGGAAAAATCCAAACATTACAAAAAATATGGAGTTCAAATCTACAAACTTCCACAGCTGCAATTTAACAAATCATGAAAACAGATAGGAACAAAGCAATGAGATACCAGTATCAGATTATACACTTGTTAATCAGTTTGATCAAATGTCTGTGCTTCCAGAACTACCTCGTGAAATATGAGTTCAAAGCATGTCATTTTTACTGAGTGTATCTTCTGGTTTATCTTATCTTACAATCTACAGTTGCTGCCTTCTGATAAAGTAATATATTACAAATCCATGATTAAATCTAAAGAATGAATAACAGTTGCCTGGCGAGTAGTTTTCTTTTTTCCCAAGTAAAATTCTTGTATGATTTGAAATTAATAAAAGTTTCATTAATAATAACATAAAAAACCAGAGTAGCTTCTATTTATGGTATTAGGTGGGAGAAACTTGTCCAGACTTCAGGGCTTCTATTCCTGGTTTTGCTAAAATGTATGTGCACACAGTGTTTTAAAAATCACTTATTAGAGAAACTACCCTCACAACAATAAGAATAGTGGAGGAAAAAGTTGCATGTTAAGTGCTTAGTAAAAATCAAGATCAAGTTATACAAAAATGTTAAAATCTGTAAACGTTTCCAACCATTTACATTGAAATTATATTGCTAAACTGCAACCAATCTACAATTGTGATAGTTCATTGAAACTTTAAAAGATATTTTGTCTCTTTCTTTCTCATTCTTTCTTTTTTAAAAACAGTTTAGAACATAGGGCATCATTTACTGCCCAGTGGAAAAGCCGTCTTTACTCCAGAGGGAGCAGAAAGGTGATAGATGCCCCTGTACTTTGGTTCATCCATCTGTAGAATAACACAAGACCTTCCTCTTGGGAGTGCTGATGTCTGAAAAATACTTTAGGTTTCCCAGGTGAAAAGTGCAACTTATGTGCAGAGTATTATTATAATCTTTTTTCTCCCAACACAAGCATTTCATAAACTTGCATTGTTGTCAGAATAGCTCTGAAATATTTTACCCTCAGGTTCATCTTTCTAGCTACAGAGTAGAGCTCTCAGTAGTTTATTCTTAGTCAGTCTGTCTATGCTCACACCATCTTTTTGAAGTGCTTCTGACATACAAATTCACAGGATATCTATAATGTTCTTATTAAAGAGACAAATTCATTGTTTTACTTAAACAAACAACAGAAGTATTACCCGCCAGAATGCCCAGGCGCTCTCCATAAATAATACTGAGTGCTGATGAGATGTGTTACAATGCTTTTTATTTTACATTTTACCTTGGTGGGTAACTCAGCCTGTCTTGGACTGACTTAACTGCTCAAGTGCCAGAATCCTGCCAGTTCTCAGAGATGCTCTAGTATCACAATGTTGACGTGCACAGAATTTTGTCAGGAAATCTACAATACTGAGCCAAACCTGTTAAGGTCTACTAGATCTTTTCTAGTGATAATCTTGAAACTGGTTCTTTTACAGAAATATGTCCCCTAAACAGAAACAAAGCAACATATTTAACTCCATTCCCCACAACTCTTTGGGCTCAGCCATCCAGCCAGTTTTTTACCAAGCGCAGAGCACACCCATCTAAGCCACAAGCAGCCAGTTTCTCCAGGAGATGCTGTGGGAAACCATGTCAAAGGCTTTACTAAACTCCAGGTAGACAACAGCCACAGCCTCTCCCTCATCCACTAAGCAGGTGACTGTCATAGAAGGAGATCAGGTTCATCAAGCAGGACCTGCTTTTCATAAACCCATGCTGGCTGGACCTGATCCCCTGGTTGTCCTGTATGTGCTGCATGGCAGCGCTCAGGATGATCTGCTCCATCACCTTCCCTGACACCGAGGTCATGCTGACAGGCCTGTAGTTCCCTGCATCCTCCTTCCTGCCCTTCTTGTAGATGAATGTCACATTTGCTAACTTCCAGTCAACTGGGACCTCCATGGTTAGCCAGGACTCCTGATAAATGATTGAAAGAGGCTCAGTGAGCACTGCCACCAGCTCCCTCAGTACCCTTGGGTGGATCCCACCCAGCCCCATAGACCTGTGTGTGTCTAGGTGGTGTAGCAGGTAGCTACTAATTTCCCTATCAACGACTCCAGACCTGTACTGGACCCTGTTACCCAAATGACTACTTTTCTCCATCATCACAACACGTGATTCATCTGTCTTTCTATGCGGCAGTATGACCTGATGTTCATTTGAGAGTTACTCTCCGGAAGTCACCCTCCTCCTAAATTTAGAGGTTTCAGCATTGAAAAATGATACTGAAAGGAAGACTTTTTTGTTGTTGTTTATTTGGTTGGCTGGTTTTTGTCTCTCTTTACATCAAATTTCTTGCTTTAAAACGCCACAAATGGTCCAGTAAGCTGTTGGCAGTCTTGTGCTTTTCCATATCTTCTAGGGAGCTGAAAACACAGGCTACAAACTACAAATTCCCTCTGCATTGAAGGCTGTGGTGACTCTGTCCATATGGCCCAACAGAATCCATAAATATTGGCTATTTGTAGGAAAAATCACACAGGATTTTTCTTTCATAGTTAATAATAGCTTCTGAAATAAAGCATTCGTTTGCATCCATTAGATACAGATCAATCAAAGGACAAAGCAAAGAAAATTTAAAAAGAGATATTACTTAATCTCAGCACAGATCGTGTTAACATTCCTATTCTCTGCAGCAAGGTACTTCACAAGAGGGATAAAATCAACACCCCAACCAATTAAAATCACGCTGGGTCTATTAAAATGAGTCATCAGACCAGATGTGAATCAGGTCTTTCTACACTTGTAAAAATATACAATGAGTAAATAATATTCATTGCACCTGTTTATGGGTTGCAGAGTGTTAATTTCACTTATATATAGACGGAATCCCTCCTCTCCAAAGTCAAATTTAAAGGGACTCAATGTCAAAGTCAGATATAGGAAAATACTTAGCCTTTTTATATCTCTTTTCAGTCTCCCTTACCAGCAAGATGCATTTCCCCAAATTTTAGTGTCTAAAGACAGCTACATATGTGTCTAGGCACTTAAATGACTTTTTAAGATACTTAGGCAGGCATTCAATTAACCACCCAGGCATTTAAAGTGGCATTTTGGTGGAATTTCAGTTCCTACATTTAGGAAACTAAGTTAGAAAGAAAACACTTAAACTGCTTAGACACCTGAGACACGACACCCTCTGTATGGAAGGTTTCAGGAGGAAGATTTTCAAGTAATTAGGGTTATTTTAGGAAGTTTCTCAGCAACATCTCCGCCTGTACTGAACCAAGTGCTTAAATGCTTATTTCCTATTTATGGAAATTTATAACTGAAATTACTAAGTCATTAGACCATCCTGGCATGCTAAGTGTGCTCAGGCTTTGGCTCTTTCCAGCTGCAATGGTGGTGCTGTCTATTATGTGATATATAACTATATATGATGTGATGTCAATAAAGTAATCACCTGAGCTGTGTCCCAGATGCAAACTAGAGTTGATGAAAAGGTGTTTTAAATGGCAGTTACTTCACCACAAAACACAAGCCTAGCAGCCAGGGCCTGAGGTATGCTGAAGAAGCTGTAATCCATCTCTCCTCAGCAGTGACGTTGGTGTGAAGCTGGATGGGAAAGACCTACAGGTCCTGTGAACCTCTGCTTCCAGCTCTGCAATCAGAAAAGTCTGCCAGTGGGTGGGAATGCCAAAAGAAGAGCTGGGTTTAAACCTTGGCTGACACCTAAATTTGTCCTTGTTTTCATCCAGCGATTACTCAGTTAAGTGACCAGTTGTGAGTCCTCCAGGAAGCAGCGTTCCCCTTCTCAGCTAAGCTCCTTGCTGCAAATTCAAACTTCCCTTTGGACCTTTAAGCCATGCATGCGAACCTACATAGTAACTCATCTGAAGGAAAAGGAAACACTCCTTTCAAGTCTAGTTTGGGCTTCTGAGATGGAATTGCTGGAAGAACAACTTTCCCTAGGCTAAGGAACCCAGTTCTCCTACCTCCTAGTGCTATACCATCTGTCTTATCACAGGGGCAAAGATATCCCGCTATTCGAAAGGCAGCATCTGGATATGAACAGCTTCATATTCACTGACTTCAGCAATTTTAGTTTAGGCCTCAGACACCAGAAATTTATATTTTCTTTTTGCATAGGAAAGCTGGTCTCATTTTTCCTAGAAAAGAAAGGAGTTTACTGATATTTGATAATGCAGTTAAGTGTTTCATCAAAATCAGAGTAGAAGAGCAACAGCCATTTTTGGAGGGAAAAAAAAAAGATTAAATCATCTTTTATTTATTTAGGTGAAAGACGAAAGAAAATATTGATAATTTTTTTAATAGACTTTATCTGTAAATCTCAAAAGGTTGACTCCCTTTGTCTTCTAGCACCAAGATTTAGTCAGTAAGAGCTCAAAACATAATTCAGGTCTTATTGGTAACTGCGATATAAAGTGTTATGAAGGTCTAGTTCAGTTAATAACAAAGTTAAAATCCTTAATCTTCAGGCTGAGCAAATCAAAAAGTTCTTTTGTTGTTTTTTTTTTGATCCACAAGTATAAAAAGGTTTTTTGCTTAACAGCAATTTCCTTAAAAAGACAAACACTTCATTATAAAAAAGTAGCTATGACTGGTGATTTTAACAAATTGTATTTAATAATGATTTTAAATTACATTGGATATGGAAAAGAAGATAAGAAGATATTTGATTTAGAAAAAAAAAAATCCCAGTAACATTTCCATTATTGTTTGAATTATTTGTTCCTAAAATATTTCCTTGTATTTATGCTTTCAAGTTAGATCACTGAAACTATTGAGATAGGCATGCCTGTGGTCTTTCGCTTGCTTTTTCAGCTGAGATGTAGGTAGCTGCTTCTCTGAATTCACTGCAGAATAGCGCAGCTATGTGAGTATGGATGCCTCTGATGGCACAAAGCAAGCTGTTACTGCCAGGGGTATAAAAAGCTATCCCTTTCCTAGTTGATTTAGTAATATGACAGAAGTATCTTGAACCTAAATCCCACCAAAATACAAAAAAAAAAAAAAAAGAACAAAAAACCCTCCAAACCCCCAAACCAAACCAATCAAAGAAAAGGACCACAAAGATCACAAAGAGGAGACATTTAGGGGGAAAATTAAGGAATAAGAAAAAAAAATAATAATCCTGGTTTGTTTATCTATGTGCTTCCTTGCCTAATCTGACTAAAACAACCGTAACTTAAAAAAATCTCAATTTGAAGTTTTCAGACTTTTTTCAGATCCTTTAGTAATTTTTTTTAATCAAACGGGCTGAACTCCCTCTGTATTTTCCACATGAAAGAAGGAAGAGCGAGAAAGATGATGAGCTACAGAGCTATGAATATGAGTGACTAAGAGTGATTATAATAGAGAAGTAGCTTAGCTGCTGTTGAATATCTGTGAGAGGTATCAGTGGCAATTAACCTCCTGAAAACTGCTGCCGTATGATACCTTCAAAGTTCTTTAAATGAAGTAAGTTCATTACTTTCCCTAACTTTCTAATGGACAGAGTCTGTGTCAGAAAACTGTCCTCTTTCATACAGTCTCAAAAGAAGAGTGAGAGCATAAGCTGATGTGAAATATGAAATATCCCATCATCTGTATGGGTGGGCCCTCCTCATCTGGAAATATTCTGGTGTGCTATCACTGATCTCTATGACCTATGTTTTGAATGAATGGCAGACTTCATTCTCTAGAGCTTTCTAAATTCAGGATTAAGCATTTTAAAAATGTTACATATTTGAAGTACTAAGATGTCAAAAGGCTCTAAATACCTGTCCTATGAGACTTATTAGCTCCTGTCTTTTCTTTCATCTAAAATCTGATAGTATTTGTGCAAAAGAGAAGGAATCAGCTTTTAAATTAAGAAAATAACACACAACCATAAAGATTTCTGGTACATGTTTTCTTGCTGGTTCATGCCTCATAAGTGACAGAGATAACATATTATCCAACATGCTAATACTGTGACACCATCAAATACTGATGATTTTTCCTTACTGCATTTAGCAATGCTTTAGCAATACTGCTGCCGTCTCCCTCAGGGAAATGAGTTGTAAAAAAAAAAAAAAAAAAAAAAAAGGTGGAAAAAAAGGAAGAAAGAAGGAGAGAGAAAATAAAGACAGAAAGAAATAGTAATAGTAGAATATCCTGGGGGAACAGAAGGAAGTGAAAAAGCCAAAGAAAAAAGTAGCTAAGCCTGCCTTGACTGCATGAAATTTGTTGGAACGCCTTGTAGGGAAAGAAAATAATCACTTTTTGGGGTGATGGAATTTAAATAACCTAAAATTGTGCATACACAATTGGTTCTTTTTCTGCTGTTAGGAAAAAGAAAATCTACTCAGTCATAGCAACCTATTTTTCAAAAGGAAGAAAAAATAAATACACTAAGTGGAAAATATCAGCACAGGTTTTGGAGCCGAGACACATTTCAATTACTAAAGTAAAATACAGCTCTTGAAGTATTTCTGTTGATTTTCTCATCAGTGCCTCCTTCCCCCTCCTTTTCAATGGAAGTTTAAAGCCTGGCTGTTTATGCAGCGGTCTGTCCTGAGAGAGGGTTGTAACCCCCAGCCACAGTCAACACGCATTGCAATGGGTGTAACCCATAGCAAGGAGAAGAAAAGCTTTAGGCACAGCTTGGCCCATCAGAATATAGTAATTAAGAGTGGATAAGCCCAAGCAGAAGAGAGCTAGGAAAAGCTAGGTGTGAGAAGTGAGCTTTGAGAGGGTGGGAGGACAGAAGAGGACAGTGCCAGCACACAGGAGGAAGGGAGAAGGTCGCCTGACATGGCTGGGGAGGCAGGGCAGGCTGCTGAACAAGGCACTGAGCTGGTTTGTGCCAAAAACCCTCAAGTGACCCTTTAAACCTTGTCCTCCAAAGGGTCAGTTTTCTATCCAAAGAACTAGATATTAGCACATCTTACCCATTCTGACAAACATACTTGCACCAAACCACAAAGCAGAAGCTTTTAATACTGAAAGCTGTAGTACAGACAGGTAACCTCTCTTTCTAGAGAACTCAACTATGCAAACACAGAGCTCAGTGTAGCTAAATTGGCTTGTGACAGACAGACAGACATCTTTCACAGCACCTTGGTTTTGCTGTAGTCTTCACAGGCACACTAGCAATGCCTGCATTGCACCAATATCCACAACATCTCTTCCATAAGATTTTACTTTGGTTGCTTAATTTGGGAAATTTAGGAACAAACAGAGTCAGGGTGAGGGGTGCCAATGGCACAGGTGCCTTCTGAAAAGGCCTGTCTTCCCCTCTGAGCATCAGGGAAGCCGGAGGCTGTTCATCTTGAAGTACATCAATCAGATGCTAAAAGCAAAGTGGTGCGAAGCCCTCAGCCTTGGTCTTCCTCATGGGTGGTTTGTATGGATTACTGCCTGCACTGTTCGCATTCTAGCTTTCATCCAGCATTGCATTCCTTCCGTAGCTACCCTGGCCCATCCACTCTGTGCAAAGGAGTTAGATTTAGGTCCTATCAAGCCAGCACTGACCATGTGCAGCAGGGAGCTGGGCAGGGGTTAGCCTTCATTCAGCTCGCTTTCAAAGACAAACTCGAACGAATTACAAACTCATCTCCAGGAACAGCACACCTACATTTAAGCAGTGTGACAAAGTTTCTGGTATGGCTTAAATATGGTGTTGTGCAAAGACTGGAGTGGCTGGAGCTTGCCTGCCCTGGACCAGGGTGAACGTCCCCAGCTGCCACTCAGAGCTTAGCAAGCACCGTTTTTTTTGCAGCCTAGTGTAGACATGCCCTGAAGCCTTTTAGAAATGTTAACCATCTGTTGTCAAGAAAGCCAGAACACTCTTTATAAAAATTAGATACATATTAAGCAAGGCTTTACCTTTTGTTCAAAGTGAGAATGCCATATTGTTAAACTGCAGCTGGTGAGATTGCACATTTTGAGTTACACTTTTAAGCCGCAGCAAAGTTACTTGTGTCAGGGGCACCGCAGGGATCAATGTTGGAACCACAGCTTTTTCAATACCTTAAATGACTCAAAGCATATTATTTAAACTAAAATTTTCTGGTGTGCAGATGATACTAAATTGGGAGGAAAGGTCATCCGTGAGAAACAATACAGTCAGGTAGGGAAGGATTTAGATCATTTAAGTACTTGAGCTAATAGATAGCAAATTCAATGCAGATAAATACAGAATAATGAGTCTTGGAGAATGTAATAAAAGGACATAATATCTGCTTAATGGGAAGGTACTACAGCATATTGACCTGGAGAGAGATATGAGAGTTATTTTAATAATAAAAACCCCTTATATTAAAGCCTTCAACTCAATTATTGTTAAGGAAATACAGTGTATTTCGTTAGGACCTCACCCAAAGTACTGCATTCAGCACTAATCACTCTACAGTTCAGAAAGCATATTTAGAATTGGTCTTAAAGGGGTGATTTGTAGAGCAATCTAATGAAAGCACATTTTGGAGATATAAGTTTTGAAGACATTACAGTGAAGATTGACTGTATCCTCACCAGAAAGTCAGAGACTTTAGAGGTGACTGTCTAAGACGTCCAGTACAAGCTTTAATGAATACTTGGCAGTAAGAGGTGAACTGTTGAGGAACTCATTACTTTAACCCCTCAATCTTCACAATTCTATTAAGTTTAGAGCTGCTGTCATGGAGGAACAAATTCTCATCTCGATTTACACCACTGCAGTTTGAGTGAAAACCCTGGAGCTACTCTTCTTACAGAAGTGTGAAGAACAGAATCTGTCCTCCAATTTCTAATAAAAGAGTGATGGAGCCAGTGCTCCAGCACAGGTCTCTCTGTGTGCTGTCCTGTCTCGTTTGACTTTACAGGTTACAGGCTTGTTACTCAAGGGAACATCAAGGTCTGGAAAGTCTAACAGGGCACAAGGCTTGCCTAAAAAGGCACCAAACTGTTTGCTATGTAAAGAAAGAAATTAAAGCAGACTACATGCAATCAGGAGGATTTTCTCTTCCTTTTCTGCTAAAATATGACTGAAAACAGCTAGTGAGGGGCAAGATGGGGTGAATATTGCTTTGATAAGTGGCTGTTCTCTGTCATGGCAAACTCATTACATTGGATGTGCTGGACTTCTACCAGAAAGCTTGTCTTGTGAAGCTAGTTTTGAAGCTGTCAGTATGTGATTCTCTCATCTTTGCAATTCTTTTTTTCATATGTTGTGAGTTATTATTTTCTCTAAAGCTAATGGGCAGTTAACTTGTCAAGCCAGTTCCTTGCTGGATATAAATCTGTGGTTTACAGATGTCAGAAATATAACCTGGTGTTTTTCTTAGTCTCCAGAATCAAACTCTTCTTTGGCAGGAGGTCTCCGTTTTACACACACACAGATCTGTTCCAGGTGTATGGTTCTGGGTAACTAAGTGCTGCTCAGTGCCCTGTAAGCAGAGAAAAAGGGTGCTTAGGAATATTTTCCCTCATTATGGTAATACAGGTGACACAAAATTCATACTCTGTTACTTCTAAAATTATAATATTCAGAAGACAGTTCAGTTTTACCATATCCTACTTTACCAGTTCTGACATCTTTTCTTCCTCTTTCAAATTACTTTCATATGAACTGGGTTGTTCTAGTCAGAAAAGTTTCTCAACAGTAAAGATGGAAGTTGTATCTGAATTTTATTTTCATTGTTTTCCCAAGATAAAATTGGAGGTTTTTCCAAGAATGACTGTTGTCATTTCCTTCGGGAATAATGGGCTTTTTGGAAAAGATGGAACATGAATACTGAGAAAGTTTTTGAGATGATCCAGGAGGACACATAATCTCCTGCCAAGATAATTCTGCCATAATCTATTTGAAAGACATCTAAAGATAGTCACCTGCTATATGATTAATACGACTTACTGAAATGTGACTTTAGGACTGCAGATTCTATACATTCTGCCACTTAAAAGAGGTGAGTTTGCTTGCTTGTTTGCTTGCATGTCATTTTTTTTCTATAAACTTCTAGAAAAGCTATTTAATGTTGCACCTAAGATGTGGAGTGTTCCAGGTTGATAAGTCACTGTTTTCATTCACTGTGTCTTACAGAAATATTGTGTTTGCTTGACTTGTCTTGTGATATTTCATGATCAGTCTATTATCTTCACTCAATTTCATCATACACCTTTTAGTTCTTCATTGATTCACTGAAGTTACAGTAGTCAAAGCCAAAGAATTCAGTGAAGAACTAAATGGTGTTAATTTATAAATTTATATACACAAGTCTGTACAAATAATTGTGTATGCGAAATAAATTAGCAATCAAAGCCAATGTTAACAAAGGTGTGATTCCAGAGTGGGAGCACAAATGTTTATGTATGTGGCATATCAATATTATTGAGGAGCTTCTGTTTGAAATGTTGGTCTTTGAAATTGTCCATGTTAGGTCAAGCAGAGAGCTGATGTAGCAAGTGTCTTTCATGTCCTGGTTTAATTCCTAGAGTAAGTCAGGAGGAACACAGTGAGGGTTCATCGAGACCTAGTCAGGCTGTGGGGGAGAAGGGCATGTGGGTGCAAAAACTGAGGCATAAGTGATTCCTAAATTAGGTGGAGTCAGTGGGCCCAAGTAGAAAAAAATGTCTGAAAGCTAACTTGATTTAGTGCAGACTTTGGAATTGCTATATATTTATTTACAAACTATTATAACACACACAGAGAAAACTGTAGCTACATCTGTAGTTTTCTTTTGTTCTTCATGACTAAGAGTTACATGAATTTAGCTCATGATTTGCTTATTTTCTTTTTCATTCCATTATACAATTACATTTCTATGTATTTTGTCCATTTCCTACCAGCTTAGGTCTTTTTCCCTTTGTCTTCCCTGTGCTTAGAAAATTTTATTACTAAGTAATTCTCTATATTTCTCAAAAAATATTTTTTCTATACCAAAAAAAAAAAGACACAGAAATATACATTCTTCATCAATTGAAAATATTACAGCTTGAAGAGACCATTAATTAGATTGCCTGACTTTTGTTCATAAAGTGTTGCTGAACTAGGGGGACAACAAGCTAGAGGCTAGAGAAACTTCATCTAAGGTGTATCTAATACTTTTATGTTTAATTATATGTCTGTAATTAAATGGTTCCTTTGGGATCCTTGAGCTGCATTTTGGGAATTCCTAAAGCTAGTCTCATCTTTTTTCAAACATGGAATATGGAAATAATGTCTATCTTAACCTAGAAACAAGGTCATATTAACAGCGATACAAGTTCTTGTAAAAGTGAACTACGTAAAACAAGTTAAGATGAATCACTCCTAATAAAAAATAGATGCAAATCAAAACAAAATAACCCAACCCAATTCTTAAAATTAACTATTACGGGCTGGCAAATAGTTTTCCCCTTCCCTTCCCTTCCCTTCCCTTCCCTTCCCTTCCCTTCCCTTCCCTTCCCTTCCCTCTTCACTTCTTATTACATAAACAAGAAAAGAAATCTGTTCTTAGGGAATAAAAATACTTTCACCTCACACATTTGAATCACGTCGATGATGTATGTCTCCTTTCATGTTGTTCTCTGAAGAAAGGGACACTTTTCTTCCCTTAATCTCTACTTTTTATGTGGCTAAATTGAGGAAACAATTCTCCAAGGCCACAAATTTAAAACAGCAGAGGAAAGGAAAGGAAAGGAAAGGAAAGGAAAGGAAAGGAAAGGAAAGGAAAGGAAAGGAAAGGAAAGGAAAGGAAAGGAAAGGAAAGGAAAGGAAAGGAAAGGAAAGGAAAGGAAAGGAAAGGAAAGGAAAGGAAAGGAAAGGAAAGGAAAGGAAAGGAAAGGAAAGGAAAGGAAAGGAAAGGAAAGGAAAAAGAAGAGAAGAGAAAAGAAAAATATATAAAATAAACAAAATAAAATGACATAAAATTCAAAGAGGAGAAAACAAATTGCACTTAGTCAGCTTTGAATACACGGCACTTTTTCAACCCAGCTCCACTCTCTTAACACTGGTAGTGATGGTTCCTATGAGAAAGTTATTTTGGGAAATGAGATTGTGGCACTTTGGTCTTTCTGCAGATATCTCACATTATCTTATTTCTGATGACTTGTGAGCTCCCACAATGCAATAGTCTTAGTTCTTAAGGTCTTGTTGGTGACTTGGCACCCTACTTGGCAGACTTCTGGCATCTTTTTCATTTGAAGCTTAATTGGGAAACTGAATTTGGGTAACAGGATTTCAAAATGAAGCCACAAAGGGGGCTATGGATCTAACTAGAATCTGTCCAGCACAACTTCTTTTTAAACTACAAAGAGCCCAGCCAGCAAAAACATAGCATGTGTATGCTCAATGAAAGTTAATACACTTTACTTTTATCTAGTGTTCTCATCACACTGGAAAAGATAGCCTAGGGAAGTTGCAGAATCTCTATGAATGAAAGCTTTTAAGAACGTTAGATGAACATCCACCTGGAATGGAGCAGTTAATACTGCCTTAGAGGAGGGGTATATGGACAGATGAATGCTTGAGACCCTTTAAGCCCTATCATCTTCCATGCTTCTATGATCAAAATATTTGAAGATATTGGAGGATATCAGCTCCTCTCTTCTAAATCTGATTGTTTCTTCAAACCCCACAAAAAAAACCCACAAAAACAAAAAAAACAACCAAACAAAAAAACCCAAAACACAAACCCCTGCAAATTATTTCATCCCATAGCAATGGAAGTTACTCTATTCTGGAAAAAATACTTCATTTTCAACTATTAAGACCATGTAGGCTTCTAACAAATGACGAGGTCAACAGAGAGTGAAAAGCAAGTGCAGCAATTGCAAAATTAAAGATTTGCTTTACTTTAAGTCTGTCGGGAATGCAAACACAAGCTTTGAGGAATGAAAAGTAGTTTAATTAAAGTTCAGTTAAAAACTAGCGACATTATTATAAAAAAAGAGCATAGTTTAGCTGAAAGATTCTCCTCTTTCTTGTCTTCTCCAGTGGCATGAAATCCCAACTTCCAATTCATTCCTTTTCTGAAATCTATGATTTGTCATGATGTCCTGGTTTCCTCTAGGATAGAGTTAATTTCTGCTTAGTAGTTAGTACAGTGCTGTGTTTTGGCTCTGATGTGAGGACAATGTTGATAGGACACTGATGGTTTTAGTTGTTGCTGGGTGATGTTTATACTGAATCAAGGACTTTTCAGTTCCTTGGGCCCTGCCAGCGAGAGGGCTGGAGGGGCACAGGGAACTGGGAGGGGAAACAGCCAGGACAGGTGACCCAAACTAGCCAAAGAGGGATTCCATACCGTATGACATCATGCTGAGTATATAAACTGGGGGAAGAAGAAGGAAGGTGGGGACATTTGGCATTGTGGCATTTGTCTTCCCGAGTAATTGTTATGTGTGATGGAGCCCGACTTTCCTGGGGATGGCCAAACACCTGCTGCCCATGGGAAGTGGTGAATGAATTCCTTGCTTTGCTTTGCTTGTGTGCCCAGCTTTTGCTTACCTATTAAATTGTTCTTATCTCAACCCTTGAGTTTTACATTCCTTTCTGATCCTCCTTATGCTTCTGGGTGAGGGGGATGAGCAAGCAGCTGTGTGGTGCTTGGTTGCCAGCTGGGGTTAAACCACGATACATGATTTACTTGTCAACGCTTGCATTACCCTTGCGTTCAATGCCATGTCCCACTCAAGGCATTCCTAGAAATAAAATAAATTCAGGCTTATTCCAACTCAAGTAAAAGGCATGTATTTTAATTTTGGCAGATTAATGCATTTCTAACTAGTGTTCTTTACCCTCTTGGTTTTGGTCCCAACAGTATCCATAATTCTATCCAGAAGCCATTCCATTTGAATAATATATTATTTGCCTCTTGGGAATAACACTTTAGATTTGTTTGTGCCAAATATTATTTTTTTCCACTGTGGCTGCTGTCTTGCTAATTATTTGAGACTCTCTCTCAATGTCTATGGCACTGTCACAAAGTACTGTCAATAAACATCTCTTCCCTAATTTTAATCAAATCTATGTCTATCCATATTGAAAATCACACTTTTTCTAACCAGCAAGATATATTCTCAGAAATTTGATGACTTCCAAGACACTTGGATTTGTCTCACACTCTTTTTTCCCACTGTTGTTGGACTTTATGAAACTTAAACCAACAAGATGGCTATCAGTGGGATTTTTGTGGATTTTGCAAAGTTTTCCTCCAAGGTGTCTCTTTTCTGGATGGTTCCCTAGCATTTTTTAGACAAAACCAACCGTTGTCTTACAGATGGCTTTCAAACTACTTGGCTAACATCTTTGAACTCTTTGGCTTGATGTGGGTCGTCTGACTTCATATGGCACATTTCTTTGTTGTCTAAAGATCTTCACAGCTCCTTTCCCATTCATGTTTCAGTCTTCACTCTCCTAATATTTTTCAAGAAAATAAGAGATTTCCCTCAAAATATTTTTTTAATGATAATATATTAATCCTTCTGTATCTATCTCATCCATAACCAATTTCCACTGAAAGAAGGACATATCATAACTCTTCCTAAATGCCTAATTTTTCTTACTTTGATTTGGTTACAGTAGAGGTAGCAGAATACTAAGAAAGTATTTTAAAACAGCAACCTTTTCTTTTACTTATTCACTAAAACATCTCCCAGAATTAATCTCAAGAATGCCTATGCTGGAAAGTCTACTTTACCCAAGTCATTAAAAGTTGCTTAAAAAGCACCTTCTTGGGAACTTAAGACCTTCACAATTCAAATCTGCCACTGCTGTCTGTCATGTCATATGGTTTGCAACTGTGAAACTCATCAGTGCATGTTCAAGAACTGAAACAAAACGTTACTGCTATTAAAATTTTTCTCAGCCCCTGGAGGTGATATATGATGAACTGTGTGGTTCTTGGGTGCTGAAGTCAAAAAGGTAGAGGTCCACGTGGGAGCAGCCAGCTGATTTGCTTAAATAAACAGTGCTAATTTGCCCTGAATAAGCCTATGATCCAAGGAATGTAGGTGTATTGAATAACTACTAAAAAGCTTAGCCACTTAGCTGTGCACTTCTAGCTCTTTGTGATACTGTTATTTTTCTAATTAAGCAATTTCTTTGACAGACAAACCACTATGTCCTGTTCCAGTCCTGTGAAAGTCTTTCTCTTTGTCACTCCTGTCAGTTTTGTTTGTGTGGTTTTTTTTAAAAATTGTTCCTCCCTTCCAAATTTCTTCAATACCAGCTTTGTTACAGGACCTTTACAGCTCTTGAACAGAGTATTTAATGGAACTGTTGAAAATATAATTTAAGGAAAAAGTGTACAGCAAGTGCACTTATTACCATAGTACCATGAATACACAGATATACATGTAAAATGAATGACAGTATTATCACAACTTCCCTCTGGGCAGTGCTCCAAACCCCTCCATTGATGACAGACAAGAAAAAATTATGTGTTTGTTCTTTCTAAGCTAGTTATTCAAGCAGTAACCTACAGAATACAGCAGATTTTTTTTCAGAAGTCGGGATAATCTGCTATACCTTTGGCTTCATACTAGAGTTTTGAATCTAATGCAACATTATTAGCTTCTCTAGAAGACTTTCACCAATTCACCAGCAAGGGAACTACAAGGATACGTGTCCTTTTGCAAGACTCAAAAGCAACAAAACCCCCCCCAAAACTTCTCCATATTCCTTCTGCAAGTAACATGAAAGCAATTCTATGACTATGAATTTTGAAAAAAAAGGGGTCATTAAGGGCAATTGTTCTTCCATCTACCACAGTGCAAAACATGGAGGATTTCAGAGAAGTGCATCCACCTCTTATTGCTCTTTCACTACACAAAACATCAGATCTTTATTAAGTGCAATGGCACCGTTAGTAAAATGATATATCTCATGTCCTTTCTAAGGATGGTCTTAGTACCTTTGGTTTCTAATTGAATCAAGAGGTTAATCTGAGATGTTCAGATAACCTCTTGTTGGATGAATTTTACCCCCCCCCCCCAAAAAAAAAAAAGTGATAAAAATAATTTAATAGAGGAGTTTTTCCAGGTGAATAAATGCTGATGTTCTTATGTTATTAGAACAGCAATTCTAAAGCCAACACAAACAATAATAACACACTAAGAGGTTAGATTTAACTTTCCCCGTACTTTTGCCCTCCTTGAGTTCACCTACATTAACAAAAATATTAATGGTGCCATAGAGCTTTCCTAACTGTTTCTGGAAGGGGAAGGGGGATTATTTGATTCTTTTTTTATCACAATTTATGTCAGTATAAAAATTATGGAGATTTCCAGAAACTAAAGGAACATGATGTAGAATCAATATCACCAGGTGTTTGAATGCTGCACTTGGCAGCCCCTCTCTAATCCATAGTCAGTGCTATATTTTATGTATATAACTAAGACTCTGTTGTTGGATAATCTTCAAACCCAAATAGCCTGCACCAGTACAATGATCACAGAGACAGAAGAACTAGTTTTGATGTGTAATGAAGGATTTTGCTATAGGCATCCAGACATTTTCTGTAGCCACTGAGAAGGGGAGAGGTACCTCCAGGCTGCCTGAAGTCTCTGGAAATGTATTTCTTTCCCTATGTCAGGAAAAGTCAAGGCTAGATTTGCTCATAATTTACATGTCTCATTTACAGTGATGTATCCAGGCTCAACAATGACGATTTTTAGTTGGGGGATGTACGTTTGTTGTAAGACACTGTCAGAAGAAAATGCTGAGCCTTTTTGCTTTCCCTCCATTTCTGTTCTTTTTCAGAAATCCTGTCAGAAGCCAGACATAACTATAATCATTCTTGTGTATTCTTCACTTCTCAAAATAGTAAATGATTTAAAATCTGTCCAGACCTCTAACTTTACACAATCAAAACTGTGAATTGTAGTTAGTTATGTGTCTAGCTATCAGCCCAACATCTTGTCGCTAGAGAAGGTCATTTGACTGTCAAGAGAGAAAAATGAAACGCTAAAGGACTGAAATCCCTAAAATATTTAACATATGTCTTAGTATCAACAGTGTTGCTAAGCAGAAGAGTTGGTGACGGGTAGTCTCTGAGCCTATTTTCCTAAGAAAGCTTTTGCAATGAGATTTCATCCCACATTTGGCTCTAAAGAAGGTCAGATATTTCCTGGTTTTGATTTTGGGTAGAAAAAAATCTCATGCAGTTTCAAGGAGACTTTTGTAAATCTCATTTGGTTTGGTTCATATGAATTTCAGGGAAATTTCTCAGTATCCTTGTTTGCTGCAAGTTTTAGACTCAAAGAAGTCTAAGATTCTGGGCTTGTTTAGTCTGTTTAGGTGTTTAGTGCACTACAATCATCACTTTGTTCTCTTGTCACACATAGAAAATTCATTTACACTCTTTCTCACACACACACAGAAACAAACAAAAACCCCCACAAGTATATGCATATTTATGTGTATTCACTAGCTCTGTTTCATACTTGGCTTGTAAATTACTTGAAGAAAGTCCTATGGTTGCACAATACATAATTAAATGGAATCCTGATCTGTCACTGCAGTTCTTTCTTAAGCACGACTGCAGTACAAATACAAACAAAAATACATAACCAAATAAAAACACAAATACTAATAATACTAATAATATAGTAAACACCATTATCTTTGTCCATGCCAAGGGCACAAACAGACTTAAAACTGTTTATTTCACACTCTGCTTATATATGCATAGTATGATTATTTTTTATTATTACTATGAATGTTACTACTAATCAAATACATTTAAGAAAGCACTAATTAAAGCACTTTTAAGACTTCTTGTGCCCTTGGCATGGGCAAACCTAATGGTGCTGAAAGGACATTAGCAGACTTTCATTTGTTGAAAACAAAGTTGAAACTCATATGTCAACAAATCTCTGTTGGGTGAAACTGTAATTGATGTATGTTAAAAACAAACAAACAAACCAACCAACACCAAAGAATCAGTGTAGCATCCTTTAATAATGTATGCCCTCTCTGCTACTAAGTCACTGGCTGTGCACTTGTGGGCTTGGATTCAGCCTTTCTAAATTTAGGTGCCTAAGTGAAGGATTTAACTTGGGAGCCTGGTTTCCACTGGCTGCCCATGAAGCAAACGGAGAGAGACGGGCTGCTTTAGAGTCAAGCAGATCTAAGTCAAACCAAAGCACCCCTTGGAGGAGTCTTTCTAGTGAGAAAGGGAGCTTAGCACTGAGACTCCTTTTAGCTACTCCAGGTAGGTGTGCAGTGGTGGGTAGGAGGACATCTAGGCTGTTGCAAATCTAAATTTAGCTCTTCAGTGCTACCATAAGCTTGTCTTTTGTAATGGACTCTAGTGTGCATGTAGCTAGTTACCAGCATCCTGTGAGGAACTCCTTTGCAAATGGCTGAGGTAAGGTACCTTTTGTGACTAAAAGAAAATGTTTGAACTTGCCAGACAGTTCACAACCTTGACACAGGGCCAGGTTGGATGACGTAGGCTCTTATGACCAAAACGTTATTTTTAATGCTTCTAAGAAAGTGAAAGCTCGTGGGTTTCAGCTCTGTATTTGGACCAGATTTGACTGTACTGATATTTTCAGCAGCTTCCCTGCCAACCTACTTAGTCAAACCAATAAAGCATCTTTACAGCACCACCTGATTCACTTGCATGTGCTACCTCAATTGTAAAAGGCTGCTAGGATTTACTCCCTCTGTTCCTTCCTTCTCCAGGCAGTCATTATTCAGTACAAAACCCCCTTAACCTGGTAAAGTTGTTGCTCTTGTTAATACTGGTTTAGCAAATTATCGATCCAAATAATGAGAACAGGAGTTATTTGCTCCTATTGTACAATGTGAAATTGGATCTACATTTTGCCCCATTAATTTTCTTTATAGATCTTTCAGTGGTACTAGACAAATGGATCATAAAAAAAAAGAAAAAAAAAAAACCAAAACCACAACAAAATCTCCAGGAAGCTGCCTGAGGTTGATGGTGCACTTGAGCTGAATCCAAACTTTATTGGTGTTTCTCAGCTTCTATTTGAAAACTTATCAATACTGCTCTTCCAGAGCTTTACAGTGATTTGTTTTTTGGTTTGGTTTGGTTGGGGTTTTTTTGCTTGTCTGGTAGAGGTATTAAGTCAGTTCTTCAGTCCTAATGAAACTGATGTACAGCCCATCAACTCCCTGTCACACCTGTGCAAAGGCAACACAATGCCAATGACTCCAAAAGAAGTCAGAAGAATGAATGAATATTGCAAAATATATTTCATATGCTATTAGAAAATTTCAGCTGGAGGTTGACAGTCCCAGGTTGCCCAATGTCACGCTTTGCTGTAATCTGCAAATTTCTCTCCATCTCATAGTTGTGGGTTTTTTAGCACTTTAATCAAAATAGTGTAAGTATAGTCTCATATTGGACTGTTCAATGTGATAATAAAATTTATATTTAAATTATATTTAGATATATAACAGTAAATAGCCTGTTCTTCATGGGAGCAGAAAGAACACATATGTGCACATATCTACACACACATTTTGGTCTGTTGGAAATTCTGTGGTTCGGTGTTCTTTCCCACACCATTTTCTCTCTTAGACCTGTTTAGCCAAATTGTACATCTATAAATATATATTTTAATTAGTTTTGTTAATTTTATGTGCATTTAAAGTAATATTTCCTACACAACTCTGTTCTGAATATTCTGAATGTGTGTATACATTTTGAAATCAGAAGTATATATTTGGGATTGCTTTTAATCAGATGTGGATTTGTTCTATCCCATGAAGTTCTGATTCCATCCAGTCTTCCCTTCTTGCTCTCACATGTAACTTAATCAAACACAAATTTTAGAAGAAGCCTAGCAGCACAATTTTCTCAGCCAATATTATGCAATAAAAAATTATCTTTCACGCTATTCAACTTCTGCTACTTTCTTTGAACTAATTCAGCCATGCTAGAATACTACTTACTGACAACTGGAGGAGCTATGGAGTTCAAGCGTGGAATTGTTCACCAAATATTACCTGATACGAGTCAAAGGCAGTTGAATCTAAACATTCCTTCTTTTCAGCAGCATCAATTGAATGCTGTCAAAGCACTGTCCACCAGATAAATATTCCATAAACAAGTTGTTTTCATCATCATCATCATCAATCATCATCATCACCACCATATCAAATAGCATTCCCAGGGTAGTTAAAGGAAACAAAGCATGCAAGGAGGAATAAGAATTTTCCATCTAAAGGATATAATAAACAAAGAATCATCATTAATTTAAAAGTCCTCCAGGTAAAGAAGTCTAGAAAGCTGAGGTGCACTGCTTTTGGCATACAGCCTCTCATCAGTTAGTTATTACAGAACAGTCAAATATCCTCACCTCTATGCACTTAGACAAAAGTGAAATAAGTCTGCATCAGATTTGAAGTTTGGAATCACAGCCTTGCAGAGTCAACTAGCTCAGTCCAGAGGCAGGACTTCCAGTCCAAGAAAGAAGAAAAAGTTCCAATGTGTTCTTAAACCTGGCTGCACCCTGTTCAAATCCACAGACATGAAAACTTCAACCTGAGATTTTTACATCTTCTTACACACTGGGCTGGGAATTTCAGTATCTTAACTCAGAGCAGCAGTCCTGGATTTAGGAGTCTTAAAAGTTAAGTGCAGAGTCCTTCAGCATCACCATTTTTAAACGGTGATTTGAGTGTCATCTTTTTTTCCCAGTCTATTTCATTCATTACAATGAGGCTATAGTCAAACTAGATTACTAATCTATTTGGAAGGAACAAAGAAAAGAGGAAAAAACATAGAGAAAACACTGAGAGTTAAGCCTTATACTTCTGAACAAAGTGATTAATTCAGTAGGGCAACTATTTACAAAAAGACATCACAATGACAATAGGAACAAAAAGCTGGGCAATAAAGGCTTATGATACACATGAGTTAAAGATTTCCCTTTCCTACAGCTTCAGATGGAAATTCCTCATTTTCAGTCTATTTATTTTTTTGTTCACATGTGTAAATTTGACCTAAACTTTCTGTTTAAAGTACCATCATCTAAGCAAAATATTTAACAATACTTCCTATCACAAATTAAAAGTTCAGATTACGTTCGTTCATTACTATTGCTAACCCAGTGTGCTGACATAATTTCAAATCCTTATTATGAATGCAAGTTAGATTGCAGAAACAGGACATCTTCAGGCTGGAAGTTTAATGTACTTTAAATACAACACTGAAAGTGCTAGTCTAAGTTGATCAGTAACTAAATGTATTTTTCCTTAAGATTTGCAAGCTATGGAATTATAAAATAAACAATAAAAATACATGCCATTTTTGTGATTCCCTTAGTAAGGACTATATAAACATTATTTTTTCCTCCGTGCTTTCTTCTAAGTCAGCATGTATTTCAGTTGTAGAAGTTCAACAACTTTAATTGAGCAAAACATGCTTCATTAATTTTTACAAACTTTCCCAAAATAAAATAAGAAAGAAATTTCCCTATTAACTACCTTGAGGAAAGGGAGAAATTCCTGATCACTTTTGACAGTGGTTAACTACAGATCAGAAAATGCTGTACTAAGCAGAAGAAATAGACACGTGAAGGCAAGATGCAACCAACAAAATCTGCATAAAGCAGACAGGTCCATGGTTATATAATCAGGAGCAATCTGAATACTCGGCCTAAAAGGCTGCAGTTTATAAGTGACAAAACAGGAATGAAGAAAAATGCTTGACAGAGTTGATAGTGGAAAAAAAAAAAAAGGTGGATCAGAACAAGCGTTTGTAATTCCTCTCTGGGTAATGTGTTTCAGCAGCAAATACATTACAGCATATGAACATACCCATGGCAGATATAGTGGGTCTTTGGTCATTGCCTCAATGCTTCCCAGAAAGTTTACATTTGATAGTATCTTGTTATATGAGACTTCAGCCTACCTTTTATGCATACTAATGTTACAACCACTCTCAGCTGTATCTGAGCACCCCATCAGTTATTAAAGTTCAAATGAATCCCCTGTCTGTCTGAAACAGTCTGAGCTTTAACCTGTGTAAGAGAAAGGCAGAAATTTCATAGGGAAAAGCTTTGGTGGTGAAGTTATTTCAGCCTGACAGCTACTCTCATCAATAATAAAACTACATGTTCAATACCGTTGGATTCACCTCATGCCCCTTTAGTCATATAAAAGTATGAAATTCCACTTGGTCCATCTTAGACACACTTAGACACTAGCTAGAGGTGGGAGGAATTTGCTCCATTGAGTTGGCTGCCTGATTTCATTCATGTATGCTATGATCTAGAGACATAGCTTAGGTCAGAACTCAGTTCCCGGGGTCTTGGGTGGATAAAGTGAGATAAGACAACCCCATTCAAAGTCCTCTCATGTCTGTTGTGCCAGACTCAGGATGGTGACTCTGCTATACCATAGCTGTCAGAATATCAAGATAAAAATAGTATCTGTCTGACTTCTCATAATGAAATGTAAGTTAAACACCTCAAACACCCACCCCCCCAAAAAAGAAGTTCATAACAATTAAATGAGGATCCTAAAGTAAGTGTTCTTTTTTTCATGCACTTTTGAAAGAAATCAGATAACTGTCAGAAAAGGGAAATTTTGCTGTTGTGTTCCATAAGAAAAGTAAAAAGAAGTGATATCAAGGCTGAAGTTGAAAATGTGTTTTAAATGGTTCTTTCCCTTATCTTATAATTTAGGATTATCACTCTCAAATCATCCACTGATGGTATGGGATTTGCAGCCTAATGAAACAAGGTCTGAGACTAGATATGCTCTCAAAAAGCATGGTAAAATAGATATCTGAAAGAAAAAACATACCATTTAGGCTGAAGATCAAAGTTGGCACAAAACCCAAGTGACTAAAATTAAAAAAAAAAAAAAAAAGATCAGAATTAGAGCAGAGGTTGCAACTTTTTGAGATTTTTGGTTCTGAAAATGCATTTTATTGGCTTCTAAAAAAGGAACTTAATAAGAAAAAGGTTATGTGCCATGATGCCAATAGAAGGAAAGACTTATTTCTACAACCCAGGAGGGCTCCTTTATGCCTGTGTTTCAATCTACTCTCTCATTTCAGCCTCAAATAGGAAGCCAAGTGCACATCTATGTTTTCTGATCAATTCCAAAAACTCCTTCCAGAATATTATTAGAGGCTTTCAAAGCAAGCCCAAAAGAGACATTTATTCTTGCAAGATAGTACAAATTGGAGAAAAGACCAGGGCGGTGAAAAATTGAGGAAAAAAACAAAGAAAAAACAAATAAACCCTTCACTGTTTTGTATTTACTTTTGGGGTCTGAAAACTGTCTCTTATTAAAGTAGAAGAACAAATTTTAATAAAGCAGCATGTTAAAGAAAATATGCCCTTATTTTAATGGCTTCATGTACATAGTTCTTAGAATGTTTGAGCCTAACATATTTCTCTATTACACTGTGATTTACAGTGATCACTTTCCTAATTTGTGCTTTTGAAATAGATTTCTTAATTTCTATGCGCATAATATATCTATAAGTATCAATTTTTAAAATAAAGATTTTAAAACTCAGTCTTTGTATTTCAGTCATTGGGGGAAATCAAGGGCATGGAAAGTCATTTAAAAGAACAATAAAAAGCATAGATGGATCAAGAAAGATAAAATATATCCAAAATGGAAAGTATTTTCATCTTTCCTCTCCCCATGTTCTGAAATACCCATCACTCTAAGACCAAAAAAAAAAAACCCAAACCCCAAACAAACCAATAAATTATTATGTACGCTTTTACTTTTCTGGGAAGAAAGAAGGCAAGCAGAAGGCAAAAAGACAAGGAAGAAAAAGCAGGGAACAGAAGGGAAAGAGGAAGGCAGGAACACAAAGGGAGAGAGAGAGGTATAAGAAAGAAAGAAAAAGAAAGAAAGAAAGAAAGAAAGAAAGAAAGAAGAAAGAAAGAAAGAAAAAGAAAGAAAGAAAGAAAGAAAGAGAGAGAGAAAGAAAGAAAGAAAGAAAAAGGAAAATGGAGAAAGGAGAAAGGAGAAGGAAGAAAGAAGAAAGAAGAGAAGAAAAAGAAGAAGAGAAAAGTAGAAGACTGCAAATTCTTCATTGCTGTCCTGCATGGCTTATCTGCTGTGATTTACTGTTGTGATTGTTGACTAGCTGACCACTGATTTCAGCACAGGGGTATAGAAGAGACAGAATGACATGGGTTTCATTAAAATTCAAGAAACTCAACTCCGCAGAGAGCATGACTAACTTCTTTATACATGACAAGAATCCCCACAGATGGTTCTTCACCCTTGCTAAAGGAATTAAGTCTACCAAAAGAATCCTTGTCTATAAGCAGCCAATTCCCCAAATCTACAGGCTCATCTGCACAGAAATTCTTTATACTGTCATTCTTAAGTACCTTAGGGTAGCAGTGAAAGACAGGGAGCCAACAGGGAGTGCCGACTGCTGCCTCCACTACCCCTCAAGCATGCTGGTGGCATGGGGATGATGGGATTATAAAGTAAACATAATAAAACACAGTACTAGGGTATTCAGTGGCCACAGTATATTTCTTTGCTTATCTTTTCCCTGTAAGAGCTGGGATGAAATTCTTGTTACAACTGCATGGAGTCTGTCTACAAAATTGGCTGTTATTAAACATTAAGGCAGTCCACAAGTGAATATTTAATTTAGTTTTCTATACCAATTAACTTTCCCTTTTCATATAATTCTTTTTTTTTTCTTTTCTTTTCTTCTCTTTTTTATGATTATTCTCTCAAGCTCTACATTTTATCATCAAATGTTAAAGCTTTCCCTCTCTGGCTCCCTGTTTCTCTCACTCCCTTTCACTGTGCTTATACACACACAAAGCCTGCTAATAGCTGGCTAGATTTGTCATGAAGGATGAAGAAGCAGCTTCATTCACTTAAAAAAAATATTAAAAAAAAAAACTTCTGTCTTGTTTTTCTGTCAATCAAGCCAGCAGTAATTAAAAGGCAGGAGTGGGGGAGGAAAACAAGGCTTTTGCCTGAAGAACAAAAGAAAAAAAAACATTTAATAGAGAGAACAAAATTAAAAAAAGAAAACTAATTAATAAATAAAAGGTTTCTCTATTTCTATATCCAAAATGAGGACACTGTTCTGAGGAACCAGGAAATAATGCTTTTTAAGCATTTGTCAGTAAACGGGGATGTTAGAAAATCATGTTTCTTATGGTGTGAAACCTCTCATTTCTTGGTCACTAACACTCCTGCTATAGTACCCAAATTTGTTCCTATCAGATCAGGTATGGTCTCTGAGAGTTCAGCAAGAAGCTTCAGCTCCATGTCACCCAGAGTATTATGCACGAACATACAAAGGCTGCTGATTTTATACACACAATTCTCTGTGACATAAGAAAGGGCTATCACTGCTTTATTGATGTAAATCATGTCATGCTATCTCAGTGTTTTCTCTTCAGGAACAAACAGCTGATAGGATCAGTAGTTATTTATTTCCATATTTTCAAAGGTTTTTATTTGATGTTCTCCTTTGAGAACACTGTGTACAAGTACTGGTGTCTTCTACATAATAACAGAAACTGAGGTCCCAGAGAAGGTCAAAACCTATAGTGTCATTTTCTGTTATGTGGAGGATAAGTCAGGGAATTCTTTTGTCCTGAATAAACATACCCATCTCTTCAGCCATCACCAATGAGATTAGAAGCCAGCTCATACCAGCCTTGTAGTATGTGGTGAAATCTGCTGCATCTTTATCTCTATACCAGGTTATATGTATTGTCACAAATGTCCAGTTTGGGGTAGGAGAATGAGGTTCAGTCTGACCAGGAAATATACTAAGACATGGAAAATTTTCAGTTATTCAATGGACTGAAATTGTTCTTGAAAGTAAAAGTTGGGGAGAGGAGCTATCTTAGATGTCTTATGTAATAAAAATTCTCCAAAATATAAGCACCATATAACAATTTCTGCAGTACTACAAATGTTCAGGCTTGTATTGGAGATCTTCTTAAGGGTATAATGACAGAAGCTTTTATCATCTCTGCTTTACCACTTCAGTCCAAGTAGGAATTAATGCTTTTCAAAAATGCTATTATAATGTAACGTGGCACGCAGTAATCTCTCAGCAGTTGTGAGAAGATCACCCTACATCACAATGCAGTGACTGCTAAGGGTAGGAAGAAGTACAAAACAAAATGTGAAATGATGGTTAATAAAACTCCTCTTTCCCACAGAATTATAATAAGAAAAACTGGAATTCCATGGTGGAAACCTTATATTGAGGCAGAGTTCTTCAGTGCTTTCTAACGGCCTATTCACACTTAGAGTTTCTGGAAAAAATCATATACCACTAAGCACTTCTGGAGAATCTTCTTTTGAATTAATGATTATAAGCAATGACAATCCAATAACGGTGAATGACATCAAAATGTTTTAACTCTCACACAACAAGAAACACTCATGAGTGGTAAGAAATTATCTCCCTTCTGTCTTCCTTTACTGTCAATATCACAAGAGGAACATACTTCTCATCCCAGCATGGAAAATGAATACCTATTACCATGCATACCATCAACACAACTGCATTCTTCCCTACAAAGTAGTCCATCACTCTCATAATTTGCTACAAAAAATTTATAAATAAATATTTTAATAAAATCAAATAGATCATGCCCAACCCCCTTTTTTTTCCAAAGGACTCAATTTCCAAATGAAAAGGCTGACATCTGAATGCAATTCACTATCTAGTCACTATAGAAATCAACAAAAAGTTGGTAGTGCTCCAGTGAGAATGTTTGTTGAGTATTCATCCGCAGTACAAGATGTCTGTGTAACCCATACAAGTCCATCTTTGCGGAATAAGAGGTGTTAGTGCTTTGTATGTCAGCAACTGGAGAATCTTGAATCCAACCTGATGTCTTAGCTAAGATGGTAGCAGTCACATTTGCATTAGGTTATGAACTTGTCAAGGGAGCCCTAAAAAATAAAATAAAATAATAATAATAAAAAAAAAACACAAACAAAAAACCAACAAAAAAACACCTTCAGAATTTCTCAAATGAACCTTATTTAATGAAGCATGTTTGTATGAAAAGTGAGAAATCACTGCTTGCTTAGAGCTAATATAAAATCAACATTTGCCTTAGCAGCACCAGGTACAAAATTATTACATTCTCTGTATACTCTTGGGGAGGACTTTATTTCTGGGTTTCTACATACTTTTCATTTAATAGAAATAAGTGCACAGCAGTTTTGAATATATACACATAATCATGTTTTAGCATCATATAGGATCAAATTAGCCATCTTCCTGGTTGAGTCCAAATTTTATATTTCAAGAGTTGGCAGGATTTTGACCCAGAATTGTACAAATGCTAAAAGCTTTTCCTTAATTTCTCCTGCTTTAAGGGTCTCTACCTGGACATTTGGAAATGTAGGTACACCAGATTAGTGACCACAGCTTGAAACTTTGGTTCTTGTTTGGTTTGTCAAAGAGGTTGTCATCTTGTCTCTCTTTTGGAAAGCATAATATAACTTACGTGCCTTTGGGAGCTATGGACATTGCAAATGTAAACTTTCAAATTTAGTGAGATATGTTACAGAGATTTTTTGTTGTAGTTCATGCATTTAATGAGAAATAAATGCCCTTTGTTACAAAGACTGTGAACAAGCTCAAGTAAGATGTGGGCCAAATGGCAAATAAAATTTGTCTAGACAAATCAAGCTATTAGGGAAATGTATGTTGGCGATGTTTATATATATCTCCCATAACATTTAGGGAAAAAAGAAATTAGAACTTTTAGTACTTTTCGATTTTTTAAGTACAAAATATTTGTACAGTTTCTATGGAAAGCAAGCATATATGGCCAAAAAATTTCAGCTAAAAATAAGAATTCTCCACTGGCAATTGTTTTAACAGACTTTAATGTATTTTTATTGGAAATTTTAATGTATAATTTAACTTGTTTTTATTTAACCTTATCCAAACACATATAATTTTAAAGTTTCACAACATTATCATTTTTTTGTTGTTTTTTTGGTACCTTCATGATTCTATTTCATATTTGATGATTCAGATAAAAGTAATTTTTTTTCTCTTGGCTCAAAGTAAGTTTTGTGTGCTATAGTGAATAAAGAAAAAAAAGTAGATTTATTTTAAATGGCAAATATTATTATGTATAATAAATTTATAAATATTGTAAAAGGAGTTATGAACAGCTAGAAGAAATCTCAGACGTATTTCCTAACTTTCATAGGACAAAGATGATATTGATATGGATATCTTGCAGTTGCTAGTTCCTAGGATTAAGATTCTTTCTAGATTGCTGTAAGCAATATAATAAATAATATCCAATGCAAACAATTATGAAAATTATGCTAGAGAAATATAAATATAGCTAGTATTAATAACTTTGTTTTTTCCAATGACAGCATGAGACAGGAAGTTGGAATGGCACTTTTGTGGATAAAGCAAAGGACTCTTTCTCCTCTGCTATTAACTTGCTAAGTCAATATGGAAAAATCACTTAAGCAAACATTTTCAAAGTTAGGTGAATAAATGAAGGTACTTCAGCGTAAAAGTAGATGCGGACCAATAAGATTCAAGGACAACTCGAATCACCTACAAATAACTGCTTTCACACTGTCACCTTCCAGTGTCCAGAAACAGTAATCCCTGTTTTCCTGAAAATCCAAGCCTGAGCCTTTAGAAATCAAAACACATTGCATCTCAAGTCACTAAGCTCATACAGTAGATTCTGTAAAGATATGAGTCAGTTATAATTGCCCTTGGAGGGAGCGATTTCTGAGTCAGAGTAACTCCACACTATCTATAATTATGAAGAGTTTATTTTCGTTTTATTTAGTTTGGGGTAGAAGGAGATAAAAGGGTGGTGACTGTTGTGGCAGTTTGGATGAATATAACAAAAGATCAGATAATAAAACATCTGTTAGGAACATGTGTTGGAACTCCAGAGTATACACTGAAACTAGTCAAAAATATCTGTGAGTGAAAGAATGAATAAATAAGTGTATAAAATCATGATTCCTTCCATCATCCCTCCCCTATGGAACCCGCAAGGATTTTTTAAATCTTGTCAAGGACAGAGGAACCTAACATCTCTGAAGCTGTCATTCAGTACAACACCTTCATACTGACAGATCTATCAGACTAGAGAGGAGTTAAAGACTAAAGAAAATATGAAAGGCCACTGTAAAAGAGAAACCACGGCCCAGAGAACTTTGTCAGTAAGAAAAGGCAGGGGAGGAAAAGAAGAACTCAGAGAAATGGAGTGACCTGCTGTAGGGTCCCCAACAATGCCAGAGACAGGAACTAAGTCATGGCTTGATGGTCCCTCTCTATTAGATGTATTGCAATTCATGAGTGTAGAAAAAGTGTAAAATATACTCTAGGAAGTAAAAATGTATGCTAGTGTGTATATATATCAGTTTACTGTTACAAAACTACCACAATGATCCAGGGTCATCTCCATCCCAGAAGGTAAGAGGTAGTGGTTTTATTATTAAATTAACCCACCACTGTCTCCATGGATTCTACTCTGGTGCACCACCACACTTGCCATCATTTTGCTGTCTTATCAAAAATCACTTCTCTACTTGCCCTGTGTTAAAAAGCTTCTCATTAATGAATGACATGCGTGTAAGTGGACAGAGATGAAGAAAATAATTCCCAGGAAGTCTCTGAGAAATGCTACAAGGTCCTGCAGGAAGCCTGTAGCCGTTCATGGAAGAGACCCAAGATACCCAACTTTAGCTAGATACTGCTAGATACCCATTCTTCCTCTTTTGGAAACAGGTGGCTGCAGTTAAAAGCAACACAACCCCAATCACTTACAAGCTATTTATTTTTAAATTGTTTCCTTGAAACTGGATGATGATGATGATAAATTTTCTATGTATCTTTCCCTCTTTGAATTTCTGCTCTGTCTATCTGAGTTTCTCCTTATAGGCAATATTGCAATAGCTGCTGGCTAAAAAAACTAGCTAAGGGAATGCAGACATTCTCAGTTTTCATTAGGATACTGGAAAAAATATATTATCCTCTGTCTTTTTACTTATAGTGCTGGAGGAACATTATAGTGGCTAACTGTAAAGATCAAAAAATATTTTGTCACATTCCTTTTTCCATTATCTGGATAGTACTGTGGGAAATATCAACAAAACAATGTAAACAGGGCTTTATGAACTTCCTTAACAGTGGTGTACTCATACCTTTCCCTCTCGGTGATGGCCATTTGGATCCACACTCTAAGGAGGTACAAATAAAATACTTTATATTAAATATAAGATAAAGTGACATTTAGGTTGATGTAAACAGCTCTAGGAAGTCTTTGGGAAAAAGATTTATCAGCATAGGTAGCTTAAATCTACAGTCTTCAAATCCTTTTCTGATCTTCCATCCCACATTTCCTGTACTGTGAGTTAGTACACATGAAACTAAAAGAATGCTAATTATAGCATAGTTGTAACTTTTGGCTTGTAATTGTAATTAAGAATCAAGTAGAAAGAGAAAACAATGATCAGAAAGTTAATTACTTACTTGAAGCTCTATGCTTGGGAAGATTTCAGTCATCTAATTTCAGTCTTCTGATGAAGCAAAATATCTTGCACACTCTTCTTTCCCTGCCTTTCCTAAGAGTGCTCTCCTTAGTGCTTCAGTATACTTCCTACATTGTCCATATTTCAAAATTTAAGAGCAAAATATTATAATAGGTTAATTTTAAGCTGAATATCATTAATGAGAGAACTAACTGAAAAATCAATGATCAATTTTGAACGTTAGCATGAAGGCAACTGTGTAATCCTCACATTTGCTGGGAGCCAGGAAGGGTGACTTACTGTTTAAGTTCTATCTTGCTTTTCATGGCCTCCCAAGAGCTAAGAAAATTATAAACTAATGAGAGATGTTACTGTAGTAGCTATACAAGCTGAGGTTTTCTACCTACCAGCAGAAAGAGAGTGCCAGACCTTTTCCTAATGTCTTGAAAAAGATGCCTGAATTTTGACTTTCAGACATCATGTCTCAAAACTTAAATACTCTTTAGTCTTTAGGTTTTGGTCTCTGTGCTTTTGGATAGCTGGCATAGTGCAGGGATGTGCATACCTCGCGACTGGACCACAGTCACACACTTCTGAACTGGGAACCATGAAACCCATCAGTTGTTCGTAACTTTCCCTTGACTTAGGCTGAAGAAAACCTACTGAGCAATCTAGAGAAAAAAGGTACTGAACGCTATTACCAAACCCTTTAAATATTTATTTTGGATTTTTTCCCAATATTTAATTGCATTGTAAAATAGAATCAGATCATATTAAACAGCCTATTTATTTTCTCCATTTCCTATGCTCACAAAAAAAGGACATCTGTTAGGTTTAAAACATTTGAACAAGTACCAAAAACACTACCAGTATGGGCACAGTTCTGACAGCAGAGCAGAAACAACATTTTTAAATGTTGGCCTATGGGTTAAAGTTATCACGTTTACCTAAAATGTTGTTACAACTGACACAAACACATGTAGGCATGCACAAACAGAATCTATTGATAATCGCAGATTTATTAACCAAAAATATTAAATGTCTTTTTTAGGGATGTTATCTACTCTCATAGCCCAACATTTGCCCTCTATGCCTCTAGCACTGTTTTGTTGAACAAAGGACTAAGTCCTATGAACCATCAGTGCACACAACTTAGAGGGCCACCCAGAAGACCCTGAAGGCAGAGGGAGGTGGTGTGTGATACCATCCCCCTTCCCACCTGCCTGGGTTCCCTTTACATAAGTAAAGCCTGAGACATTAGCTAGAAGAGGAAGCCAAAAGTTGGCTCCAGAGGGTGCTAAGAAAACCGTATTCACTTGGTGGGGGACTCATCTTTCCTTTTACCATGAAAAAGTTTCTCTGTATTTATGTATACGAAACCTGACATAACAGGAGAAAGGCTTGACACACTTTCAGGGAAGGTGGTGGTGGGTCAGGCACCAGAAAGGTCAATTACCTCCAAAACCAATTTGCGCTCTTGGGAGATGTATCCCTTAATGAGGCTGCAGATACCCCTCAATGAAGCTGCAGAATGCATGAAGACCGCATAGGTGGCTGCTACCCTTCCTATAGAGAGGAAAAAAATTTCTATCTGTCATAAATGATACATGCCATAGACAAGTGGTGTGGTTTTTTTCAGTTATCCCTTACATTTATTTTTTTAACCTGATCCCTGAACTTCACCCTTCTGAAGTTGCCTTAGGTTATATCCTCTTTTCCCAGCACTGTACTGAAGAGGTCAGCTCTGGTCACTGGAGGTTGTAACTCCAGGGAAATTCTCTTCAGTTCTGTTACCCCAAGAAAGAATATTCAGTGGTTTCAGGGGACGAGGCAACCATACTCCTGAAAATGGTAATTCTGTAATAAAATAAAGTATGTTTCTTGCAGGTCAATTATCAATTAGTGGGGCTAGCAAGCCCTAGCATGTTGTTGCTGAACTTCTGAAAAGAGTGTTTTGATGGATCAAGCAAAATTAGGTGAATTTTCACACAAATGATGAGAAGGTAAGTTGTAAAATTCCATACCTTTCTAACAAGCAGAGGTCAGGATGCTTCTCAGGAAATACTTTTATAAGAATATTTTTTTCCAAGTGAGCAAAATCTTGGGGTTTTTTTCCCCCTAACCTTGTTTTCAGAAATTATATAACCATTTATTGTGGTATTTTCATGCAGTATCTGTCTGACATAGGCTGCCAGCATGGAAAATTCCTGCCTGAACTTTTGAGAACTGGCAATAGTGTTACCAGTTGGAAAGAGAATCCAGATATGGGAAATGTCAGTCAAGTTTATGCACTGACTGCTTCTTAAGCTGCCTGGCTCTGTGATGCCATTTTTCCTACAGGATGCCAACACCTTTTACAACCTGGGCTACCTTCTGCTGTTGATTGCATCCTTGTCATCACTCCACAGAGCTGCCAGCCCAAAGCATTTACAACCATGAAAGACTGCTAAAACCCACACAATTTTAAAATTGTATGTTTGACACTGTCCTTGTTTATCATTCTGCTGCTGACCCCTTGAGGTGTGCACGTTTCAGAGTTTCAAGATATTTTTTTTGCAACTCTGAAAGAAAAAAAACACTTGGTTTTCTATAATTGAAGGTAAGATTTTCAGTGATTGACTTTTGTCTCCTCTTTCGGAGTTTTGAAAGAAAAATCACATTAGAATTTTAGGAAATAGTGAGTGTTATTAAAATTTTAACAAACCAGATCAACAAATCAGGGCTGGGATTAAAGGTAGAGTGTAATCTGGCCCTGTATAACACCACCAGATCTATGAACCCCCGGTAGAGTGTGATTTCTGAGTGAAGAGCACTGCTGAAGGTACAGCACTGAAGTGACAGAAGAGGAAATACTAGTGAAATCCTGGGGAAAACTTCCTTCTGATAAAAAGCTTTAATGTTTCCAGAAAGCAGGCTGGATATTAGTTGCAATTTTGCTCTTCCCTGAAAGACTCTCACAGAATGACCTGCACGGAATTCAATTTCTTTCCCTTGAAAGGAGGCAGAATTGAGTCAGCCGTGCCAGAATTTGAACCTGTGGCTCAAGGGAGTCTAAGTAATTCAACCCTTAGGCACGACTTTTAAGCCATCACCCTCCAGCATATGATAAAAGGTATTGTATAAAGAAAGGAAACAGAATTGTAATGAGGGAAGTTTTAGGTGAATCATAAAGTGAGACAGGTTTCAGATATTTTTGAAGGGGGGCGTGGAACCACATTTTTTTTAGGTTATGGGGATGACAGCAGGAAACAACAATTGAGTTAAAAACATTTTCCAAATACAGAGGTGAACTCAAGATTTTACTCTGTTTAAGAAAGTTTAGAAAGTTTTTGGTGTGGGTGGGTTTTTTTGCTGGTTGCTTCTTCCCGCACTTGCTGCTGTCATCTGCTCCTGAAAGAGAACTTGACAGGAGGTAATGTTTGTAGCTAAAATTCTAACACATCTGAAATTCAAAATAATGGAAACCGTATGAAAAAGTTCAATCTTTTTTTTTTCATATTGCAAAACAAAGAAGTAGAAGTTTGAAAGACTGTTTCGAAAAATACTGCTAGTAACAATTTTGTGTGTGCTGCTGGGTCTCTCTCTCTACCCCCAGTTTATATATAAAATTTGTGGTGAAGAGGGCATTAGTTGTTGTGTTGCTTATGCTTTTGAACTAAAATTAAGTTTGAAAAAGTAAGTTTTACATTTTCTTGGATATACTAAAACTTTGTCCATGGGGACAGGTTTTACTTATTTATATCACGTGGGGTTTGGATTTTGCTCAAAATCAAGTTAACTCCTATATGATACTCTTTAATATAACTGCAGACATTTATATTATCCCTATAAAAGTGTTTGCACCAATTTGTATCTGGTGGAAATGAGTTCCATACTTTTTAAATCAGTTTTAAATGAGCTTCCTTTGAATTTTGCTGAATATTTCCAAATGTTTCCATTATAAAAAAAAATTAAAATAAGTGCACTTTACTCATTTCTATACATCATTCATTTAAAGATACATATACGGCCGTTATTTTGGAGAAGAAAATTTCTTTATATTCCTTTAGTCTAAAGACATTTTCTTTCTGCTTTTATCTCTCCAGGTAACCAGAATGGAACATATTGTTCCAGGTAAGATTTTCTTTCCTGTTCTTGTATGGCTTCTGCAGCTGAGGTCTTTCTGAGTACTTTCTGTTGATCCATTCACCCAAATAGGCAGGATTCTTTCCTTCTCCCATCTTTAGAATCCAGCAGAGTACAGGAGCAATTCAGTTTGCTCCTTCCATGCTGCATTATTTCTTTTTTACAAAAAAATAACTTTTAGTCCTTTCGCTTAAGTTTTGGGTTTGTCTTGTTTTGTTTGTTGTTTTTTTTTTAAATCACTTTGGAATTCTTTGTGTTAACTTATTGTTTCACATAAGCTACACAATTTTTGGACACAGTTGATAATTTCTGTGCAGAACAGTTCCTTAACCAAAAAAAAAAAATTTGGTTTACTTAATTCAGAAATTTCCATGGGAAACATACTGTTAAATATAAATTATATAAACATCAATAAGTTTCATAATGAAAAATTTTGTTATTTTTTTCTTGTTTGGATCAACAATTGAAAAAAGAGTATCTGTTTTTACGTATAAATTGTGTTGTGTTCAGGTAAGATTTAAACAGAAGATTCCTCTCAAAAGAAAAATTCAATAAAATAAATTGTACAGAATATCTTTGAAAAGTTTTACAAGAATGAAAGAACAAGAAAACATTCTGATTCAGAAAAAAAATAAATTTAAGAACAATCCAGTCTTTTAAAAGCAACTGTTAAAATAAGTAAATAAATAAATTTTAAAAAAACCAACAAGCAAACAAAACAAAACAAAATTCTATTATCCTGTAGTTTTCACAGGCTACACCGCCTGTTAGTTCACATGTATATACTCCAGTTTTATCCTGGTGACTTAACTTAGGTCTTAGCATGACATTCAATTATTTTTTTCTGTGCTGTGAGCAAATACCTGGAGAAATCAAGATGTTACAAACATCTAAATGCTGTGAAATATCGGGGAGTATGACCAGGTATTCTTGGTAGGTCATCTATTGGCCATAGCAAGGAGAAAAGCCAAAAACATCCCAATGGTTCTCCTGATCTGTCCCAGTAGGAGATGGGGACTGGGTTGCAGTATGAAGTCGAGCACATGAACGAGTACTGTAATAAAGGGGACTGACTAACACTGCACAGCACAGATGCCTGTCTTCTATGTCACGGGCCATTTCTGATGCTGCAATAATATATTAAAAAAAGATATAACAGAAAACCAGCATTGATTGCCTTTCTTTTCAGGGGTAGAAATACCCTAAAGATTTTCCTTTTAGACTTCCAGTTCAATTTTTTAGATCTGGAGCTTGGTTTTCTTCTAGTATTCATGAAAAGGTGTTGGTTTTGGCTGGGGTAGAGTTAATTTTCTTCACAGTAGCTAGTATGGGGCTACGTTTTGGATTAGTGCTGGAAACTGTTGATAGTACAGGGGTGGTTTAGTCATTGCTGAGCAGGGCTTACACAGTCAAGGCTTTTTCTGCACCCCACCAGCGAGCAGGCTGGGGGGGGGCACAATAAGCTGGGAGAGGGCACAGCCGGGAAACCTGACCCCAAGTGATCAAAGTGATATTCTATACCATATGGTGTCAGCTCAGCATATAGAGCTGGGGGAAGAAGAAGGAAGCGGAGGGATGTTCGGATGATGGTGTCTGATTACCAAGTAACTGTTACACATGATGGAGCCCTGCTGTCCTGGGGATGGCTGGGCACCTGCCTGCCCGTGGGAAGCAAGGAATGAATCCCTTGTGTTCTTTTGCTTGCATGCGTGGCTTTTGCTTCACTCATTAAACTGTTTTTACCTCAAACCACAAGTTTCCTCACTTTTACTGTTCTGATTCTCTCCCCCATCCTGATGTGGAGGGAGGGAGCAAGGGACTGTGTGGGGCTGAGTTGCTGGCTGGGGTTAAACCACAGCAAAGGGGCTCAGGCATCACTGGTAGAAATATAATAGTGGTAAACTAGAATGTTTCGTGTTGTCCCTCAAAAATCACCACGGTGCTATGGTCTTGTCTCAACCCCAATTCTGGGCATTTAGGAGATGGGTTTGGGATTTTGTTTGACTGGGGTTTTTTTGCCTGCATTAAACTTACTGCAATTCTCCTGCTACACATATACAACAACTGTTATGAGTATATATTAGAAACATTTTATTGTGTTAAATAGGGCCACTATTAAATAGACTTCCGACGAGCCTTCCTCTGGTTTAATAGAGAGTTGTTGTGAGTACAATACAAACAGCTCACTTGGTAGAGCTGAGAATGTACCTCTCCAACCCAGTGGTGACCCTCAAAGCAATGGGGTTCACCCATCAGCTTTTGCTATAGGTAACTCGTTTGTTGCTGTGCCATGCCAGCTTGATTTAACTAGCACATATGAACAATGGCAACACGAGCCTGATTCCCAAACATTTAAAACTAGCTGTTGAAGGCAGATGGCATTTTCCAGTTCTCACACTGCTCTACTGCGGAGAACTAAAGGTTAAACTATCAGCTACCTGCCATTTTTGAAATTGCTGCAGATAAAAACTCTTTGATGATTTCAGATTTCTGCTGCTTGCTTGCAGGCTTACAGAGAATAATTGCTACCGTAAGAAAACTACTGAAATAGATAATAAACTGATTTTGGCTGGAAATACATTGTAATTCTGTTCTATATTGGTATGTGCTGCACCACAGAGACAAGTGTTTGTTTTAAAAAACAACAAAAAATAGCTAAACTGAGGTGGAAGAAAAACAACCCACCAGTTTAATAGTTCTGATATAATAATCTGTGAACCAGCTAAGATAGAAACGTAATTGTTACTGAAAAGATTAAATAGACTATGGCTGGTATAAAACACATAGGGCCATATGCCATCCTGCAAAGCTGCAGAACAAAGGAATGAGGCACAACATAATCCAGAACAAAGATCCCATCTGTAAGGGGAAACCATTAATGTGACTCACTCATTCTTCTTCAAGGTCTTATCCCTCTGCTTTGCTAAATGCAAAGATCATCTAAACCCTATCTTCTTCACAAGACCTTCATGTTTATCTGGGCTAGGTCTTATATTCGTTCTTTTTACTGCTGGTGCCTATGACAGTACTGAGTTTTATTTGCATTTGTTAAACATCATGACCCTCAATTTTTTTCAGGGTTGTTTCTTTCTGAGACGGGGAAGTATGACCTACTTTGTTCATCCGTTGATGCCAGTTTTTATCTTTGACTCCTTATTAAAGCAATTATTTTTAATTTTGCCTAGCTGATCAAGTTCTGTAGCACTGGCTTATCTTTGTCATCATCAGACTTAAGATTTTGCAGAATCACAGAATAGCTGAGGTTTGAAAGCATGTCTGAAGGTCACCCAGGCCAATCCCCCTGCTCAAAGCCTGGTC
Organism: Falco biarmicus; assembly: GCF_023638135.1. Taxonomy (NCBI): domain Eukaryota; kingdom Metazoa; phylum Chordata; class Aves; order Falconiformes; family Falconidae; genus Falco; species Falco biarmicus. The sequence continues at coordinate 13,469,869 of NC_079310.1, read as the reverse complement.
AAATAGAACAGGTTTGTCAGTTCATTGTCCAGCTGGATTTTTAATATTTCCAGCAACGAAGACTCCACACCCTCTCTGGAAACCCGAGGAATCTGTTCCAGTGCTTGTTTGACATTTTTTTTTTTTCCTTATCTTTAAAGGAAGTGTCTTGGGTTTTTTCACTTTATGCCCAGTGGCTTCTGTCCTGTCACTGGGTACCACTGACAAAAGTGGGGCTCTGTCTTCTTTACATCCTCCCCTCAGGTATTCATCCACATGGATAAGATCACTCCTGAACTTCTCAGTGTTACTGGAAGCTGCTCAGCTTTTCTCAAATTGATGTCTTGAGGCTTCAGCTCTGTCACTCATGATAAACATTATAAATGGCATAGGATCTGACAGCAAACAAAACTATTTACAATAAAATGCATCTGTTCATTCTTTTAAACTTATTTATTGTATTGATTCTAACTGTTTTAATTACTTAATCAAATATTGTATAGCCTCAAATCAAATGCCTCACGGACATCTACGAGCTCTGTACCAGCACTGTTGTATTTATTAATTTAATATATGCTCCTCTTACATGAAGATGTCAAATTAGTTAAAAGGATCTACTTTAAATAAAATAAGAGTGATTATTTCCTAAATATATAGAATTATTCAGGTTTCCTGTTTACCCTCTTGAAAACATTCAACAATTTTGTATCTAGTTCTCCAAATTATCCCCAGTGTACCAAAATTTTGAGAAAATTGACATAGAGAGCTCAGAGGTGGTCTCAGACAGTTCTTTTAAAGTTCTTTGGTATAAATTCTCACTTACGTTAATGCAAATACATCAGATTTAGTAGAGTGGTTTAACATGCTGCTTAGCCATTTCTTGGAGCTGAAAGCATATAATCACACAATGTGACTACATTTTTCATTTTTTCCCAAATACAGAAGGGAAATATGTACTGAAAAGGTTTGACTTTGTTGTATTATTATTGACAATGCTGTTCCCATCTGCTAAGTAATTGGTAAAATTTCTATTATTGTTACAAATGTTTTTGATCAGTAAGAAATATCAGCTACCACTTCTTTTGCTTTATCTACATGAATTTGGACTAGCTATACTTTAGAGGTCCCTTCCAACCTACATGACTCTAACATCACACACAGGGATTCATAATAACTTCCAAAATGTTGGTGATTCAGAAAAAAGCACAACTCCATTTTTTTTTCAAGTGTATCTTTCCTAAATAGCTTATAAACATTGGTTTAAAGTTCCAATTTTGCAACCTTGCAACCAGTTTTCATCAAGCAAAACTAAGACAAAATTATTTTCATTAATTAAAAATTGCAATTCTTTGTGATTTTTGTCCAAGTTCCTACCAGTGCTGTATCTTTTGGTGTCCTGATTAGAGAATCAAAAATCTTGCAGTAATTAGGTTGGAAAGGGTCTCTTGATGTTTCTGGTCCAGCCTCCTCAGCCCCCTAAAGCAGGTCCATCTAAACCAGGTTGCTGAGGGCCTTGTCCAGTTGTGTTCTAAATAAGTCCTAAGATGGAAAAGCCACTGCCTTTCTGAGCAACTTCTTCCTATGTTTGATCATTTTCATGGCAAAACTTTTTCCCTAATTTCCAGAATTCTCAGTATCCCAGCCTGTGTCCACTGAAACTTTGATTCTCTTACCATCCCTGTGCAGACTGAGGCAGCAGAAGACAGCAATCAGATTAATCACACTACCTGTGTTCCTTTTATTTCGATTTTGTGCTAAATGGATAAGAATTTCTGGATTCTTTGTGATTTTCACTCCCCTTTTGCATTAGTACATTGATTCCTGAGTAATCTAGCTCACCTTTCTGATAACTTGCCAACTTTTAAGACAACAAGGCTTAATGAAGCTTCACAGATTCTCCTTCCTGCCCACATCCACTCCCCAGGGCAAGTCACCAAACCTTTGCAAGAGCAGCATCCCAGCCACTGTATCACACACAGCTTACCAAACCAGAAATTTACTTCTCAGTTCTCCTTACATTATTTTCTTTCTTCACCTGATCATTTTCCACTGAATTGTAACTTACTCAGGAGCACACAGAAGCATTTTTGACAGATTGACAGTGTTTATTTTCTTTTGCTTAATCAGTCCTTTCTAAATGGTTTACACCCATGGATTTTAATATTTTAGCCTGACAAGTCTACTTTTCTACTAGTATTTATATTACATAATTATTATGATTAACACTTTTATATTAGGTTTGGTTAGTGTCGGGGACCAGCAGCCATCCAAAGGTGCGTTCTAAGCTAATTTTCCTTTTCATGGATGCAGATGAATCCACAGAGATATCCTTCACATATGCCACCTTTGGTCTCTAGGAATAGCAGAAATTTCTATTTGCAGAATTCTTCAACCCCCTTCTCCCTTGCAGCTTGCTATCCCCTTTAACAACTCCCTACTCATCTGTCACTAGTTGCTTGACCTGCTAATGCAACTTGGTTCTGAACCATTTGTTTCCCAGGTCCTTTTTTCTGTGCAAGTGGGTGTGATGCCATCTACCAAATTTAGTTGCTTAGAAACTCAACTTCTTCAAGCTCTGGAGTTACTCCTTCAATCTAACAGTTGCCAACTTCTAGTCCATTTACCTAATGATCTTTGTAGAAGTACTTGCACTCCTTTTATCCTCCCACAGGAGAAGCTAACAATAACAAAAACACATTACCATGCCATATTGATCAATTATTGTTCATTACGGTACAGAGAGGAGTGCTTCTTGTGAAAGAAAGTCCTCACACTGGCTGTCTGAATGTCCTACAAAACTTGAGTCAATAAGCCATCCAACCCAATTCCTTCACAGTTCCTGCACAACTCTCCACAAATACTCAAGAAACAAACATCAGCACTATTCAAAGACCATGAATCAGAGTACTTAGCTAAATAGAAACCAGGTCTATCCATCGTTTTTTGTAGTTGTTTGTGGTCAAATTATATAACTTCCACTTAGAATAAACAATCAACAAAAAATTATACAAAATGCTCATAAAACTTTCTACCTGTCCATAGCTTGCCACTTCAAAAATCATATTTTATGGCCATGTCCTCCTTTAATCAAAAGTTTCTAATATTCACCTACCTTAAATTGGAATAAGATGCTAACACAGCTGAAAGAGAATAAAGACAAGGTGGAGGGTGGGGAGGTCGGAGGGCAGGGAAGAGAGCAGAAGGAATGCTAAACCTCACAGAATAAAAAACACAGGCAGGTGGAAAGACAGGTAATTTTCTATTGTTCTAAAGTAAGCTTTGCTGCATGTTTAAATAAACATTTATCTGATATACCCCGTACTCACAAAGCTGAGATTACTATGTTGTGTGAGTACACACACACGCACACACACACCCACACACCTCTCTTGATATTTCCTTACTGAACTAGTATTGATTTCTTCCCTAGACCTCATTTCATATTGTGCCCTGAAAATTAAATGATCTATTTAGTTTCAGTATGGCCCAGGATTCTAATTGGATTTTGAGGCAGTAATTTATTTAATATTAATGGATACTTTCAGAAAACCACTAATTAATAGCTGACCTTTATTTTCCTGTGAAGAAAAAGAAAGACAGAAGGAAAGAAGGAAAGAAAGAAAGAAAGAAAGAAAGAAAGAAAAATTAAAAAAGAAAGAGAGAGAGAAATTAAAAATGAAACATTAAAAAAGCATATCAGGCTCTTTTTTTGTTGTTGTTTTTTTCCCCTCTCCCTCTAGGAGTGGTCTGAATTTAATTAGGAAAAGCCAGCACACATCAGGGACATTTTGGGGAGCATCAAAATACATTATGTATTTGATCACCTTATGCCTATAAAAATGGCTAAATAATTTAAATGCAATTCAATAAAATGTGTTTTCAATGAGAAATCTGGGTAATGGATTAAAAGCTTCACATAACCCAGAGATTTTATAAGCTACTGCCAAACAAATTCAAAGTAAAAGATTATATTTTGTTTCCTTCATTATGTAGCAAGATTTCTTCATTTTCTACTTTTTTTTTTCTTAACAGCAGTGGAATAAATATATACAGCATCATTTAAACGCTTTTTGAAAAGAAAAAAGTGGAAGATTCAGAGCTATCACCTCATCATTAAAAGAAGAAATTCATTTGCTTGTTCAGCAGGTGTTTTATTTCCTATTTATTGCCATATAGCCCCCTAAAAATCAAGGATTTAGGGAAATGTACCCTGGGATACCTAGAACAATGCTGAACCTCAATGTAAATTGATACTTTCACTACAGTTTCAAGATTTAAACATGTTAATCTTTTGGGAAACTTTCTTTAAAAAATATCTACTATGTATTAATAGTTATGAATCTATTGAACAAATTATCATGTATAAAACTGAGAGTAATTGTAACATATGCTTGATTCTTTGTCCATTACTGTTTTGTATTGCCTTTTACACTTGTGTCATAATTATTCAATGGTATTTTATTCTCTCATACTTCAATGTAAGTTACTAGATGCAAAAGATGAGTAATAAGGGCCATAAATATACAGCCACCTATACTCTACATCAAGGGATTTATCAGCTGTAGGTCTGGTCTGTTCAGAATAGTTCAAATGACTGACAGGTGAGTATTTACTAACACAAGCTAAGCCTCTTTAAACCTGCTTAAAATAATTAAAAAATGAATAAATAAGTCTTTAAAAAGAAAAATGCCCTGCTGTGGGTAAACCAGTCCAATGCAGTTCTTAAGTGTGGATGCAAAATTGGATTTAGGGACTTCAAATCTGAGCATTGCAATAGCCAATTATTTTGCAGTCTTTTACTCTTATCATGGAATCCAAGATCTCCAGTTAGGCAGTGGGGTGTCTGGTGACTTACACAGAAAGAAACCGGTCCTTTACCATCAGATTCAAGAAAACTACAGAACAGAGATTTTCAGAAGAGATAGCCATATACTATTTGGATGTTAATGACATGTAGACATGAGGTCTAAACAAATTATTTCTGTCAGTTTGGGAACAATAACTGGTAGGTTTACATGAGGACTGAAGGTGTCAGGACTGCAGATTGAAATTTAGGTTGGTACATGCCATATTTTCAAAGCAAATAAACAATTTCTAGGGCTTTTTTTGGTTTTGGGGTCTAGTTCTTACAGTAATTTGAACTTGACCTAACCTTGTTCTTCACCGGACAGCGAGGACGGAGAAGCACTGGTAGCAGCGACCAGAGAGCAGAAGATCGGCTGATGCTGGCATCGTACCCGATCCGTGCTTGAGCCCAGGATAATTCAAGAAGGGGTTCGCCGTCCGTGAGCTGCTACCCAAGGGAAAAGGCTGCAACAAAGAGGACTTTAACGAGTGCACAATGGAAAAAGAGGTAGCGCTAGCACTTTTACAATGCTTTTTAGAAAAGCGGGGAGTAGGCCCTTTAAAAGATCTGGCCGGGTTAATTGCATTAGGTAAAGCAAAAGGATATTTTGCAGATCCTGAGCATATGTTTGAAGTAGAAGAATGGCGTAATTATGGGGATTGTTTATGGGATTTAGTAATAGATGATGATAAGGCAGCAAAAACATTGATGAAATCATGGCATGAAGTAACTAATTGTATAAAAAGATATCAAGCAGAAAAGCGCCTTGCTGCAGCAGTAACAAGCCGACTTGCGAGCGCAGATCCTAATGCAGGAAAAATTATGCCATGTGAAAATTACATTCCAATACCCCCTTTATCACAAACAGTGCCCTCTGTACCACCTATAGAGTCCACTGCACCACCTCCAGACCCTTCGTGTCCTCCGCCCCCCCCTCCGGCGAAGTAGCCTCGAGGGGGCCAGAGGGCGGGGACACATCTGACGAAAGTGCTGCTGAGGAAGAAAATAGCAGTGGGCAGTCAATACAAAATTCAAAAAAAAAAAAAAAAAAAAAAGGAACAAAAAAATACAGTAAACAAACTGGTGCGTTCTATGCACATTAATTGGCAAAAAATAGCACAAGAAGCAGCTGCTCAGGGAATATTTGATATTGCTGAGCAAGTCAACCCCCCACAAGCTTTCCCTGTAACGTATCAGATGAATGCCGCTAACCAAAGACAGGGAACCTGGGAGGCTTTGATTGGAAAATATTAAGTCAGTTACGTAGTACAGTGAATGAGTCAGGCCTCCACAGTGAGCCCACCAGATATACCTAACTTTATGAAAGGGCCGTTATTGTGCCAGTGTATTCTGGAGAATAGTAACAGTTACACCAAAGGCATTTTAGTAACCCTGCCCTTAGATTCTTCTGTAGAAACAATGCTAGAGCGAATGAGTTGGGTGCCAGTAGGTCAGCAAGCCTTGCTAGTGGAAGCAATCCAAGCAGTAGGGAGAGATTTAGTGCAAGCCCAAAGTCAGGCTTTTGCAGCGCCTGCGCCTCTGCGCCCCCCTGGGGCTACCGCGCCCCCAAAGCCAGCGACCACCACGCGCCGAGACTTCCCCTGCTATCGATGCGGGAAGCCAGGACATACCCGTGACCGATGTCGACAACGTCAAATGTGGTGCCAAAATTGTCAGCAAGGGACCCACAGAACCAACGTCTGTCGGCAGACGGGAAACGAGAAACCGAGCGCGAGGAGCCACAGCGCGTCGACCCCAATCGTGACTCCTGTCACCTTCACAACACCCCCTCCAGGAGACATGACCAACTCTTATCGGCAGACACCGTGTTACAACCCGCCACCCGAAGGAGCCTCGGCCTGGACCTGGCAACAGCAGTAGATACAACATTAATTGACAACCGACCACAAAAAATCGCAACTCGTGTCCGAGGACCTCTGATAATTAATGGACAAAGTTATGGTGCTCTATTATTAGGGCGGTCTTCTGGTAGTTTGAAAGGGCTGTTGTAAAGTGTGTTGCTTATAGTAATAATTGTTATCATTGCACTCGTATGTTTAAGCTGTGCTCTCTCTTGTATTCAAAAATTACTCGAGCGTGTAACTGCACAAGTTTTGCTTGCACAAAGAGAAAAAGGGCGAATTGTTGCAGAATGGCTGTGTGATCATGGCCATGACTCCCTTAAAGATCTTTGTGAAACAAAGTTAGCGTAAGTTAGCTGAAGCAGGCCTTGCAGCTATGCTGAGGCATGCTGATAAGGAAGCTGAGAAAAACACTGACCTTGTGCCTAATGTTGTAAATAACTTTGAGGAATTCGCGTAGACAAGAGAGGAAAAAAAAATATGTAGCTAGCTATCCGCCGAAACTGCAAGTAGGAGGACGTATGAAAATGTAACCCTTTAGAGCTTAGCCAATCAGCAGATGACTTGTAGGCATAATTAACTGGAACTGTATATAAGACATAATTGCTCCGTAATAAATCGAAGCTTGCTTTATCACTCACATTGAGTCGGCTGCTTGCTTTCCCTCGCTCGTCACAGATATTAGCAAGAGAATTCACAATGAAGAAGAGATGAGATGTAGAATTGTATTGCCATCTGCAGTCATTAGAGTACGGATTTGTTCTTGCTTGCTATCACTGTTAGCCTGAGTGATCACAGAAACATTTGCTTCTCAGTTAAGTAAACTAGCTAATTGCCATACTAAAATGTCTATTTCTCTGCAAAGGACAATTGGAAAGAACTCCTTATTGAGTGAGAGTGGGAAACTGATAATTTATACACTTTTAAATACTTATGAATTTAAATTCACCAAAGCCTGAAAATAAAAGTCTTCAGCAACAGTCAGAAATATAAGTCTGAGGACCTGGATGCTTGTGAAACTGAAGTGTCGCTTAGTGAACATATTGCTCCTGCTTTGCCATCCGATTTTGGTGTCTTGGTAGAGAAGTCCTTTATCCTCGACAGTTATGGATATTAATATTTAAACAAGAAAACATAGTTAAAAGGTGTTGGGATTTTTTTTCTCTCTGATGACACCGGTGAGTAATTATTTTGAAGAAAGGGTCAGTCTTGTGAACTCAGGAGTGCACTAGTAGGAAAAAAAAAAAAGTATGCATAAGGTAAAGTATTTATTATTTTCATTACCATATACATTCCTTGGACTTTCAACTACAATTAGACTAGTTAAATGATATGATTTTCTCAGTGCTGATGGACATGGATAAAATAAGACTGCCATTCAGACTTGTGTTAAGCAATCAAAGTACCCCTGAAATGCCTCTCTAAGACACACTTTTTCCTTTTTTTTGTTTGGTTTTTTTTTATAATACATTTCTTACTTATTCTGCATGTCTGAACTTCTGTGTTTTATCTAAGGCTAAAAATTTCAGCCCAGTCTTCAATAATGAAATGGTTTGGTAAAGTCTGAGGTGTTCATATTTGACCTTTCATAGTCACTAAAGACATCACACACCTACATCAGATGTTCTTGTTACAGGCCACAAAGAATCTTTTGAAACTTTGAGGGTAAATTCCAGCAAGAATTTAAGATAGTCTGCATAAATCACCTCTGCAAATATCTTTCTATCTCTGATTATAATAAGACACCAAAGTATTTAGAGGATAAAAATAGATTGTAAGAATATCTTCCACTAGTTGTTATCACCAAACCAAAGTTCAGAACTGATAGAAGAGTATTTCAGTCATTTTAATGTTGTTATTAGCATCATGACTCCAATGTTCATATTTACTGAAAACCCACCAGACCATATTTCCCATTGATAAAACATGGGAAATATTAACTTTACATTTTCTCACAGAAATTAGAACTGGTAAGATTCTCAAGAAGACATCTTCTCCATGGATCAATTCTGCAATCGGCTTGAGTGTTCATGCCACCTATTTAATACCAGTTTACATTCGTCTAACAGCCTCAGTGCTAGTAAGGATGAAGGTCTCACAGCCTTCCTAGATAATCTATTCCAGAGCATCTTTGCTAGACCCCAAAGATTTTAAACTTAATTCTGCTGTATTATTTAATCTCTTAGTGTTGTTTCTGTTGTGCACGTATTTTAGGCACTTTAACAAAAATGAAAGGGTTGAAGAGATTTGTAGAAGCTGCAGGCTGACTACAAGTATTTTTGTTTTGTATTGAATAATGCCACTGGCTAGGTCATCTGTGAACAGCTGTGATGCATCTATCTACTCACATAAATATCAAGGTTTTGAGATAAAAGTCTAAGTCAATAAACTTTATGGCTGTGGCAAACTCATTATGTGGTGCATGTTATTTTGTCACAAGAAGTCATGAAAACAATATTGAAAAATTAAGAGATAGACTTGAATACGAGATTTAATCCTGAAGTCCTCCACAAAACAAATGGTTTCTGAGTGAGGTTCTAGTTCAGATACCAGCTATTGTCTGAATTTTATCTTTAATGAATTAAAAACAAAGGAGTGGGTTAGTCTTCATGTTTCACCTTAGATTAATATGAATTCTTGATGCCCAAAATTGGGGGCTCCTAAATCTTTCATAGAATGCAGAACAAACCAGAGATGGAGGAAAGCATAAACATACACAGCTTGGGTGAGGAATAACATGGAAGTTTCTAAACTTGACTGGAATAAACTCTGCACAGACTGAGAGGACTCGCAAGTTGCCCCTGCTTCAGGGAGGAGATTGTTCCTCCTGCAGATGAACTGCAGGATTCCTTTCCAAACTTTTATCTGATTTTCTGGTTCTATAACAGCACCAAGTTAGAACTTTTGAAATCTAAGTCCAAGATAAAAAAGGAAAGGAAAAAACAGAACAACAACAACAACAACAACAACAAAATGGAGGAAAGAAAAGGGAAAAAAAGTACACCACCACTTTCACCATTCATAGTAATGGGATGTTACACAACTGAACAGCATTTCACAAGAGAAAGGATGAAAATGCCATTTTTCCATTATTTTTTACTGACCAAGAAACTGGAGAAGGCCAGTAAGAATGGACTATGTCTGATTAATTCACTTTCTCCAATTATTAATACAGAGCCTGGAACAAAGTACAGTGCTTGTTTTGGAAAAGGGCTTTTCTGAGACTGAAATACTGGAAGACAATGTATGGAATCAGAATAAGAGTTGGGTTTAATGCATACAGAGTTAGAATTTCATGTTGGTCATAAACATATATTTTACAAAGGCAGGTGCTACCAAGACATCCAAGTTAGTTGTTTGCTTTAACTTATGTTACAAGGCAAATTTCACCTACGTTTCCCATAATTTAGGGGCACCAAATGAGCCCCTGTGACACATTTCTTCATTGCCCTTCATCAGGAAGGTGGGGTTATCTCATGTTCAGAGGTACTAATGGACAGTCACCAAAGAGACCAGCTGCTGTCCAAATACGTAAGGAGACTGGTTAAATTAGATTATGCCAGGAGAGGTATGAGTAATTCATTCTGGTTTAAAGTTAATGTAGCAAAAGGCCAGCCTGATGTGCCGTATTTAAAACTGATTACTTAAGATCTACTGCAGAAGGGTTTGGATCTTTAACTGACTAAAACAGATTATGATCTTATCATGGTGAGAGAAAAAAGATGGCAGTGTCCCTGACATTAGTCTGGTTAAGACTGTATCGTTCTAATTAATATTAGTAGCAAAGAATACATTTCAGTAAATGATTCAGTTGGAAATAAGAAGAGGTCTGAGTTTGTTGGTTTTGGGTTTTTTTCCTATTTTATTTCTTCTCCTTCATGGAGAGAGATTAACTTGTTTTAGCTAAAAAACCTCAACCAACCAACCAAAACCCTTATCTTGGCTATTTCTGGACAAAGAGTTTTACAAAGTTTCTGAACAATTTGCTCAAACTTCTCATTTTTATGAAAAGCCTGGTTCTAAGATCAGCATAAATATTTTGCTCTAAATACAGTTTAAAAAGAAACTAGAAATTGTCTTTAAATTTGAAAACTAAAGAGATTCCTGAGTGTAATAGTTAATATCTTCACTGAAATTGTACTCTAAATGTTTATGATCATCTACTAATCTGCTAATATATTCATCTACTCATCTACTAACAATCATAAAATGGACATAGCACAAAGGTTGTGGAATAATTGCACCAAATTGCTTTGGTTTAAAGGAAGACGAGTTAGTAATAGAAGAAGAAGCTGAGTAAGCTCCAGTGACAATTACAGTCCTAAGAAGCTCAGACTGGGAGGAAGACACAGCATTCTGAAAAATGTAGACCAGTTTGGTAGAAGAAATGGAGGAAATGAAATTTAAGATGGCCAAGTGTAGAAGAATGGCTGCAGAAGCATGGCCTTAGAATCTCTGAAGATCTGCACAATCCAGGCCTGGTATTAGAATAGGCCTGTAATCAGAATTGTACTGAAGTTGCTGTGCTGAAGTTAACAAGAAAGGTAGCCTTGAGCTATTCTTGAATCCTGAGACCAAGTAATTATGTTGTGCCAACAGGCCGTGGCTGTAACAAGCTACAGCTGCTGGGAAAGCAGGTGCAGGGCCAAGAAAGATAGGGACCGGTATGGGAAAATAGGGAGTAACAAACTACAAAGCTGAAGCACAGCAACACAATTAGCTACATGGATAGAATGCTTATTTTAGTCATGATAATTAGGGGTGTGAGAACCGCGCATGTTTAGAGACTACTAACCAATTATATTTCTGCTTTACGAATATGCATGTGTATCGGTTCTATATAAGTAGTGTTAGAAACTAATAAAGTGGAGCAAGATGCATAACTCATATTGAGCATCTTCTTGACTCTGGCGAACCCTTCTTCCAACAGCCAAGTATCTACTGAATTTGCTAACTGGTGATAAATTAAGAAAAAAAAAAAGAAAATCATTAAGAAAAAAATATTCATCTTTCAAAATATCATAGCTTATTGAATCCTTAAAATAGAAAATTGCATTTTTATCCATTTAGTGTAAGTTTTCACGTGAGCTTGCTTGTCTTTCTTGTTCCATTTGTATAGTTTGTATTATTCACTTTATAAATTTCTGTTCTTTTAGTCTCTAAGAATTTGGTACTCATGAATTCTTGGTAAAACAACCTTTTACGTTGTCTCTTTGAGCTTTCTAAAAAAAGTTTAAACATCAGAGTAGGCTTTTGTTTTTCTCTCTGTGAATGGGGACTCCACAAGAGATTCTAAGACAGGATTGTCCTTAGGTCAAAATACTCTGACCAAACAATATACATATCTCTTTGCCTCCTAGTAATTGATCATGTGCTACTGAGAGTTCTTCACATGTATTAGGCTGTATCACCAGAGACTAGGTATTCAGTGATGCCATTCCTTCCTCTTTTTTGCTAGTCTGCAGAAAGTTCTGGGCAAGGATCTTTTCCTTTACCCTGCAAGTCTGCATCAGAGACCTGTAGGAGGTATGAGCAAGTCTTGATCCCAGCTACACATAGAGGAAATACATTAATATACATATTTTTATCCATTGGGCTCAATAGCACCTAAGGGCTTTTTCCAGTGCTTTATCAAACAGTGACTGCTCAGGATATGACAGAGATGAAGGTTTGCATGTTCTTAGCCCATTAGCAGATATTAAAATCTGGATTTTTGGATTGCTGAAGGAAGAGAAATGATGTAGTAGGTGGCTGCCTAGATTCCCAGGTGACTTTTTCTTTTTTTCCCCCTCTCTTACCATGCAAGAAAGATGATTTTGGAGTCTGAAGGATTGGATTATCAACGGGAGCTGCATGCCAGACTCCTGTAAAAAGCTTTTCATCACAGATTTTAAAAACTCTGTTAAGAATGTATACAGGCAAACTCAGGTATAAGCAGAGGTGCCATCTGTAAGACAGATGAGCCAGGTCACAAGTCTGACTGCAAGGTATTAGTGCCTTGCGCCTGACAGGCACCATTAATGCAGAATGGCAAAGGACACTCCCATGACATTACACACCACAGATGTGAAACACCAGCAAGACCTATTACAAAGAGGTATTTTTCTCAAGTGCTCAGAGCCAGACTTTCGAAGTACTCAGCACCCGTTTTCAATTTGGGTATGCAAAAGACCAGCTTCAGGATCAAATAACACCTGATGACATTAACATTTTTCACCTGAGATTCAGATTGGATGAGGGCTCATAAACCTGTGCAGAAAAAAAACAAAAAACAAAAAACTTAAACTGATTTCACCGAGGAAAATTTCTCTTGTTTTTTTATTATTGCTATTATTTATGTTTTGTGCTGCTTTTCTTTGTTTTGTTTTTCAAAAAAAAACCCAAACCCAACCAGAATCTCTGGCATGTTGTTTATAAAAGGGTAAAAATGAAGCCCTTAGTGAGGTTACCTCTGCTCTGCTCTGCATGGCAACAAACTGCAGCATTTCATCTCCATGTTTGGTCTCTACCCACAGAGGCCAGATGGTAACATTTTCTTCCCCTAAAAAATGATGAGTATTTCTGAAAAATCTGAGCAGTTATGAATTTCGATGTTCTTTTCTTATCTGCATATTTCTGGTGGAAGCATAAACCATCCATTTTACGAAAAGGGTAATTATAGCTTTTGACATTGACTTTGTAGTGTGGTCAGAGGGTGGTTACAATGGGTCAGAGCTGAATATCAAGTAATTATTTTTTTAAATGATTTATTACTAGTTCTTTAGTTATTTTGACCATTAATCATTTCATTGTGTCCTTCTGTTGAGAGCTACCTAGCATCTTGGACTTCCCAATAAGTGACATGGAACGTTACTTTAAACAGTACGTTATTTAATTGATGTGGGTACAACAACCCTGAAACAAGTGGTGAGGTGGTCAAAAAGTATACTGACAATTCTTGTATCTAACCACCAATTACCCAGTTTTGCCATAAATGTTGAAAAAAGAAAGATAGTAAACTCCCCTGACACCTATAGAGCTTCTAACATATAGGGTTAATAATACTATAAAATACATTTTATGGATAAATCCTTTCTGTGCATTCCAGGAAAAAGAATTTGGAAGACTGTATATAAATGCATCATCTGGTGACATTTACCCTAATAGTATAATTAAGACAGAACTAAATTAAGAGCACTCCTAATGGGCTTTTTCCATGTCACTTATTATTTATATATCACTGCCAGCTCCATCTTTCTTCATATTTCACGGTTATAATTTGGAAGCATTGGATCACACTCTGCTAGGCATTTTACACACATATCGTGATAAAAATATCTTTCCCAAGTAACTTGTAATCTAAAAGTTTTTTTTCCCCTTACTTTCTCCTCACGCTTTCCAGATTAAGGACACAGTCCTGCTTCCCTTATATATGTGCTTGTGCCACTGACTTCACTGCATCAAAGGAAGATGACATGTAGATATGTAGTGATAAGGGACATGGAAATGTATCTGCAGATAAACAATGTCAGTATTCAAAGCCTTAGCCAGCTCTGGTTAATCTCTCATAGTGCCAGGTGAATTACAGATGGGAGTAAGGACTAGGGGAACTGAGACCTAAATAGTTCCAGTGCTTTTAATCTCTCCTCATCAGGAAACCTTAGGCATTTTCATTCCTTCTCTCAAGACTTTTCTATTCCTGCCATGTCGAGTTGACCGAAATGGAACATAGTATTCAAGGTGAGAGTGCACTATGCCACTGATTTATCATTCTTACCTTTACGGTGCCTAGTGCAAATCAAAAAGTTACAATCATGAAGTAAAGTTGCAGCTTTCAGTACCTGGAGTATGCTCCCTACAAAAATGGTCTGTGAGAATCCAAATAAGAAAAGCAAAAAAAAAAGGAACATGCCATGTAATGGATATTTAGTAGATCAGGGGGTATTTTTAATTATCTTTGGACAGTTTCTTTCAGCAGATAAATCAATATTCAGCATCTCCTTTTGTCAGGTTGTGATGGTGGTATGAAAAAATAAGCTTTTGCTTACATCTGAAGATTAAAAGCAGCACAGTGTTAGAATATTCAGTGGAAGCACCATGATAGATAAGGTGTCAAGGAGAGCTCCAGGAACTACAACAATGTTTTAAGAAGATAAATAAATATACAGTGTTATCTCCTAAACTGAAGCCTCATACAACTTCACTTTTAAATATGTATGACCAGAACCTTTTTTGTTCTATCCACATCTTCGCACATATGTAAATGTCCCCTTACAAGGCAAACCAACAGACAATGGAATAGATTACCTACATGAGTAGCTACCAGACATCAGGGAGATTCAAGAGCCAAGTGGCAAAAAAACCATGAGAATGGGCTGTAAATAATAACTTTGTGGCAGCCAGGACTCAAGAGGAATTCTTGGTGAACTTTAGGTTTTCTGTCTTTGCTTTTCCCCAGATGACTGACTCTGGACTTAGACTGCAAGAAACTTTTCACTAAATCTCATCAGCATCTGAAAAAACCCAGTACCTTCTGCATTTTTGAGGAAGATCTCATATTTTTTGCTGTCCGTCCAGTGCCTTGGGAAACTTGTTCAGTGTGTTTTATATGGTTGGTCCCCAGACCTGGGTAGCCTAGCAGAGCTGGAGGCAGTGGACTGCTTTTTGTAGAATGATTTGCAATAAAAATGAACCAACAAACACGGACAAGAATTCAGCATGGGAAAATATTGTGGAGACTGTTTCTTTATACACACCCTGTTCTTACTCTACACCTCCACTTCTGGCTATTGGCAGATGCAATGTGGTACCCTAAAGTAACTTGGGTTTAAGTAAAGACCTATTACATTGCTGTGTAAGTCTGGTCTGAAAACATGATGATCTAAAAAACAGTGAAAAAATTTCCAGTTCTTTCTTCCCATGGGCATATGATAAGTAAATTCAAACATAGGCTGCATTCTTAGAATACCCTCCCCTTTCCCAAAACCCAAACAAACCACCAAACCCCAAACCAGAACCAAACAAATAAAAAAAACATACAAGGTGCTTAAGCACCCAAATACCATTGGAAAATGAACATATTTCCTGAACATTGGTATCTCTTATCTTGCAGGAATTAAAGATCGCAGTCGTATCACAGTAGAACAATTTCCCATGCATCAGTCACTCACTAACATAATTCCTCTACATTGACAGAATATCTCTGGTTTCCTAACCAATCAGTTTAAATACAGCTGTCATTAGAAAACATTTTCATATCATGCAATTTTACATAAACAGGCTATCGGAGATGTGCACAGATTAATGAAATGAGAAAATACTCTAACAAGCCACTGTGGACATGGAAGGAATCCTCCAGGACATGTTCATCCTTTTACTGTGGATTGGGAGACCATATAGCATTTAGCTTCTTCCCACTTTTTGAGTATATTCTGAGCTACTCCCATAGGTGTCAGAACTCATTCTCTGGGACAGACCACCTCCGCTGTTGCTCATAATAAGAAGGTATAGCCACGTCTATTGAATCAAATTAAAAAACCCTTGAACATTGCTTGACTTCTACACAGACAATAAAAATCTAGTTCCTGCCCCAAAGACTTCATAATACAAGGGGCATATGAAAGTCAGACGTTGCAGTGCAAAGGGAAAACTGGGAAATGGTGCTGGTTACCATAGAGTCACAGGAGCTGCCTAACACTTTGACCTGTCTCAGATTTTGAAAGTAGTAGTATTTTTATACCAAAATAAAGGAATTAAATAGCTGTATCAGAATGCAAAATCTTCTTAAGGAGAAAATGCTGTGTTTCTCAGTGGAAACGAGATTTACACCACCCTCCCCTACACTGACTTTAAAAGTATTCAAAGAAATTGTGGTTAATGCATCCTTATTATTTAATCAAAACTCTTTCCTATGATTTTTATTGAACTAGACAACTGATTTCATTATCTATGTGACCTCCAAGGTGTATATTACAGCTTGCTCCATGCCGTGTTTATGGTATCAAAAGAAATGAATAATTCAGATGTCTGTCCCAGCCCCTGTATTTTCATCACCACTTAAGTAATCTTTGATTATGTTTTTGCCTCTGTCTCATTCAGAATCTTGCCCTTTCTTACTGGTTGCTTTCTATAGCCAGAAAGCACATCATCCAAGAACAGAGTATTCAGAATCAGCACCAGTGTTAAACATGAGAATGTGGGCTGTGTTCCTTTTTCTTGTGCAAGCAAGTAACTGCTTCTTTGTCCATTCAAATGTAAAATTAGAAAAAATAGACAAAGCGGAAAATTTGGACATTACAGCACGCAAAATATAAGTTTATGGGAAGTATGTGGCATGTATAAAGGGGTCAGACATTTCACATCTGGCAATGTGAAAAGCACTGCTAAATGCAACTGGCTTTACCTATATCACATTTATTGCTCAATCACCACAACGTTTACTTTACAAAGTGCTTAAATATTGGTCAAATCTGAGCACATGGAGCTCTCCATGGGCACACAGCTAAGTGTGCGTTTCAGTACAACAGAGGTTTAATGCAAAACACAGAGACAGCCATCTGGAGGTGGGGGGTGGGGAGAAAAAGTTCTCACACCACAGTAGATTTGCTCCCCAAAATATGTTTTGCACTTTGATCAAATTTACAAGACCTGAGTAATTTCTGGTGGTTGTTTTTGTTCTTTGCATAGCACAGTGGATTTGGGAAGGGTTTATAAGAAATGCTATATATTCCATTCCGAGAAGTCAGTCCGCCTGCCCCCAGGTGGTCTTTGAAATCTGAGGCAAAACCTTTGTATTGTGAAGTTGTTGCCTGCATTTTATAGGGTGAAGATATATGCATAGTAAGAAACATACGTTTGATGGACCATTCAAGTTTAAGTGAACTAATTTGAACTTTCAAGGTAATTCTATACTCATATTAGTAATAAGGAAATAAAATTATACTTCAAATTAAAGAAACAACTACATCAAATGGTTCTTTGCTAAAATTCCTCTTTTTTTTTTTTAATTACAGAAACTTATACCTAAAATAAGCTCAAAAAAGAAAAGAGACTCCACAAATCAGCACTGTTACCCAGACTTTCAACAATTTAGTAACTCAGAAGAAATCTTATCTAAATCACATTATCACCTTTTGTTTCAGTTTGGTCAGCTTGCTCAGTCTGTGGACAAGTGAAGCGGGAGGGAGATATGGATGCTACCTAAGTGCAACAGGTCCTTATATAGTACATGAACAGATAAAATATCTTTGCTGTTTTCTTTCCCTTCTAAGTTAAAACACAATGGAGATAGAGAGATATAACCCAAATGCTTGAACCTTTGATAGAAACCACAAGGGAAGCAGAAAAAGACAAATATCCCCCTAATGACAGACTCCCTGATAGCACAGATCCAACTAATTTATTTTCCAATATACCCAGCAAAAAAAGACTGATTTTCTGGAGAGGCTGGGGAAAGCACAGGAGGCATGCAGCAGAAAAGAACTGGGGAGAAATAAGAAATACTGAATTGTTTTGTTTCTTTCAAGGTAACTCTATATTTTGACTTAATGATGTACTGGCTTCAGATATGCATTGTAGTTCACCAGACAGGCTTTTTCTTTACTGCCACGGTAGGAAGAAGAATCTGGGCTTAAAGAATATTTTGGGTTCTTTATATGAAATCTGTGGAGCATTCTACAGAGTTTATATATATATATATTATTTAAAAACCTACTTAAGTGGCTCATGTTCATCTCTCTAAAGGTATGTATATTGTAGAATCATTTCCACTTGGGCAACACATTACTAATTCCATCGATCACCTTGGTGCCTTCTTCATTTACTCCGTGAAAGGAACAAAGCAAGAGGCAAAGAAGCAGAGAGTATCTCTCCAGCTTTGAAATGGTAAAGTAAAGCTCATACCTCAATAACAAAAATTTACTTGATTAAAAATATTCTGAACAGACACTAGCTGATTTCCAAATATATATGGGGCTGAGCTGGGCAGATTGTCCATCCAACTGTAAGGGATATCCAATGGCTTAGGTTTTGGTTTGGGGTTTTTTTCCAGTTTATTCACTTTACAGCTGAATAATTCACTTACTATCTTAGATGTAAAACAATGTTATTGACTTCCACAGAAAGGTTCTGAGATCTTCTAATGAAACATACTTTATCAGAGATAAGTATTATTCCTTCTTGAGGATACGCTCAGATTCACACAGGGACTCAGGCACTGTAGCGCTCACTACTGTAGCACCTACCATTTAAGCCCTGTGCCATCACAGCTGTAACAGCTGTTTTCTTTGTCCTATGGAACCATGACAGTGGCAAGGGAAGATGGGAGAGGGAGTGGGCATAGGGATATGTGTGGGCTTTAGGCAAGGGACGACAAAAAAGGGAATAAGATCAGTGTCTTAGTGATGAGGCACTCGCGTGGTACAAAGATTTTTTCATTCCACTCCTGTCTCCTTTTAGAATTATGAAGTTAAAGTAGAGGTGAAAGCATTTCAATTTAGAGCTCTGCACCTTCGCTTAAATGCTACAGTAATAAACTTAAGAGTAATGTTGACACAACTTCTTTTAACAATGCAATGTAAAATGGATAGGTTTCAATATAGATAACTGAGAGTACACCCATACCACTTCCAGCATCAAAAAACCTGAAACTAAGAAGCAGTCTTCAAGTTCATCCTTGATAAAAGGTGGAAATCAATCTCAAATCTCCTGTTTCTGAACAAGAGGGCAAACTGGATTCAAAAAGGATTCTCTTCAGCATGTTTCCCTTTAGTTATGTCTCCTGAAGTGCCTGATCTGTCTACTCTGTAAATCCCAGAAGGGTTTATAAGTGATGGAGGAGCCAAAGAATGGACCAAGGCAAGCTGGGGAATGATGCAAGGAGAGTTAATTCAAGGAAGGTTAACATATGTGATGGAAGCCAAGAGTTAGGCAGCAACTGGAATGGAGTACAAATATTTTTATATATCTGGCATTATCAAGAAAGTGAAAATTTTCTGTAAGCTTTCATATTCATTGTGTCTAAATCAGTTTCACCACCTCTCTGTGTGCTGTTTATATGTAGAGGAATGGGTGGAAGCCTTTTCCCCAGAGAAGAAATCAGATGATATAAACAGCTGTCCAAATGGCCTATCAAAAATTGAATGGAACAACTATAGGAGGAAAAAGTACCAGGTAAGGCGGTTGGAAAAGCAGTTTTTAGGAACACTGGTAAGCAGAAGATGTTAAAACAACATATGAAAACATATCAGAAGAAAGGAAAGTCAGCAAAGACTGCTGCTTCTAAGTGGTTTAGGTTACTGGGTTAAAGGACTTATGCCTTCTGTCTTTTCTCTATAAAATGATTTTATGTGTTTTATATTTTGCTGACACAAAAAGGCTAGTTTGTTTTAGAGTTGCTAGGCTGTTTCTTACCTGGACTAATTTTCAGCACAGACTATGTTTTAAGCCCATTTAAGGAAGCCACACAGTTGAACAAGGGTGCTGTGACTTTACAGCTTCAAAGCTGAAGGAATCAGGGATGTTCTCCCCTGTGTAGCATCTGTGCCAGAGGCAAGCTTTGAGGAGTATTTAAGGAAGTAACAGAAAAGAAAGAAAAAAAAAAAAAAAAAAGAATAAAAAAGCAACTTCCAAGACTTCAATGAATGAGCTGATAAATATTTTGCTGTCTTCTATTGCAATCCCTTATTTGCTCCTGGTTTAGCTAGTTCTCAGGTCAAGCCTTTTTAATAACAGTGACCCTGGATGCTGCCATCAGTGCCTTCGAAACTGAATTTTTCAACTGATTCTTGCAATAATCTACCGTTGTGTAAATTCCTGCTAAGTGTGTGGCAACTTTAGCTTCTGCACGTTCCAGATTGATAATGTCACCCACCTTCTTGCTGAATAGCACTTATCTGGGAGTAGAACATAAGGAAAAAAAAAAAGTTCCCTGCTGCCCAGAAAGCAAGGTCTTGTGATTAAGGCACTGCTTTCAGTCTTAGAAATTATATGTTTAATTGCCAGCTCTTCCACAAATTTACTTATATGCAAATCACTTCCTCTCTCTGCTTCACTTTCCTGGCTGCAAGTTCAGGATTTACAGCTAATTCTGCTGTAAAGAACACTATTTAAATCAAAGTCTGCGTTAGTCAAGTACTGATCAGAACATTACCTTGGGTTCACACCCTTGGTCCGCCACAGAATACTGGTGAGACCCTGGGCATGTCACTTAGCCTGTATTTTAGCTTGATTTTCATCTCCCTGATGTGAACTATAAGCCATATTATCTCTCCAGGGTGTATGATCAGTAATATTTTCAGTGGGCCACTGTAATGGTTTTTCAAACCACATTATTACCTAGATAGATTTTGGATGGAACTGGTGCAGCACAGGAGGCATTTCTATTGTTTTGACAAGTTATCTTTGCCAAGCTGGAAGAAAAGAAGAAGATGAGAGAGAAAATGAAACGTACACCTCACTAAATAACTGACATTAGGGATTTTATAGTTTCTGTTACTTCTCTAAGAATTATTGGGATGTTGGTCTTATAATCCTTCACATAATTTTCATGATAAGTGCTTGACTTTTCTAGTTAGCTTGAGTCTGCTTTGGGTGAGAGATGTGCATCACCCAGGGATTAATATCGTTTTGTTTTATGCATATTGCTGGTTGAATACTGGCGCTGAATGCTTTTCACATTTCCTGCATGATTTGAAGGCTCTATCTAAATTCTGACCTGCCATTGCTACTTTAGTTTTTTATTTCTCCTTTTAGTAGCATTCATTGGTTTTATTTAATTTTTTTGTTTGGCTGGTTTTTGTTTTCCTCTCTCTTTTTTCCTTGCTTTTATTACAGCTGTAAAAATGAAAAATCATTTTATTTTATATATACACAATTTCTTTTGAAACTTTCTCACTCATGACTGACTAATCACTACTAGGGGATATGGGAACCGCTCTCAATAATGTGGTTTAAGAAGGGTATAAAACTAGAGCGGAACAAAGAAAGAAATATTCACCATGGTACAATATGGTGCTAAGGTCTCTCTAGTATCTTTGCACCGGCAATATTTTCTTTGCTGGCATGGTTATAACTGTATTACATAAAGACACACACACACACAGGCACAGTTTACCACCTCATGTTTCTCAGGAATATGATCCTGACGTGCGGAATTAGACTCTATAACTCGAAAGTTATAAAGTAGGTATGTTTATTGCACGCAGATGCACGGGGGATCGCTCCTCCACAAGCGTGCATACCCGAAGTGAAGAACCATCTCACATTTATACAATGAACAAATGAATATTCAATTAACGCCTATACATATTCGTTACCTAAACCCCGCTTCGTATGTTAATTAGCTTATCAGTCCGTTTCCTGGAATGTGGTGGTCTTGCAGGTTTGTAGGTGATTCATGTCCTTGTGACCATCCGATCTTCTTCAGGTGATTGTGACCACCCCAATCTTTTCGAGCAAGGAGACTTAGCACTCCCTCCCTCTAGATAGCATTTGAATGTCTCTCATCTTTTCTCATTCTCTTTTAAATAGCCCCTTTGTTAGAGGAAGAGGGGCAGGCGTCTCCTCAAAACTGTAGTTGTCACCGCACCCATGACTAGTCACCATACCCACATTCCTTAAGCAGACACATACAATCACAATCCATGTCCATTATCCCCATTTCACATTATTTCTCCATATCAATCACACTATTCTTTAAGTATTTACTCATGTCCATGGAGTTAAGGCTTTTTAGCCAATCGCTGGAGAAGCACCTATACATCATATGAATTTCAGGGGATAACCTCAGTGTGGTCCTGCAGGCTGTACACCAGTGGACACCAGGAGTGCATCATCTGGTTTGATATATCTAGAATGGGAACACCAGGAGATTCACTGGAGAAGTGCACTCCTGATCTGAACAGAAATGCTATGTAGACAAACCTTCAGTTCACCTTGGAATTCATGTTTGCTTTCAGATAAGCACTGTCTGGCTTTGCAATGGTATTTTAGCATTGTATTTCTATTTGAAACCCAAACACACATCGATTTCCAGGGGAGTTAAACCAGATTTTTGTGGTTCTACAACAAAGGCCATTATTTCACTTTGCCTGATTTTCTTGTCCTTCTTGTCATGTGTAAGTTCATATCCTCCATTTTCTCCACAGGGATAAAGAAAGTCCCTCCTCCTGGTAATTCTGACATTCTTGAAATTCTGTTTTCTGCCAAGCTTTGACATGTGTTTGTTGGGGCTCTTGCTGTATTGAATGATTATACTGAACTCTGAAGCAAGTGGAAAAATACTGAAGAAATAAGACGAGGTTACGGCCAGAACAGTGGGATGAAGAAAAAGGAGCAAATTGCAGATGTTTGCTCAAAAGCAAGGCCAACGGGACGTGATAAGAGGAGCTGGGAAACCGCAGAAAGGAGCCTACGTGCCAGAGAAAGCAGAAACAGAAATCTTCCCAGTAAACAATTGTTAACCAATCATATTATTATACGCTTGTAAAATAGCCAACCACATTATTGCACGCTTATAGAATGCCTTATAAAAGTCTACCTGGTTTGTACAATAAACGGATCAGATCTTGAACTCTGTGAGTATTTGAATCTGACTCCCGCTCGCCCGAAATGCCCGCAGCATCTGGTGACCCCCGACGTGATCCGATGAGGGTCGACAGGATCGGTTAAAAGTCAGGAAGATTCGTTAAGGATCGTGTTACAAGCTGCGGAGCCGGCGAGGATCCTGCTGCCAGCGGAGAGAGAGCTGGGCGCCCGAAGAAAGGCGGAACGTGCACGGCTGACCGGTGAGTCAGGAAATTTAAGCAGGATGGGAATCACTGCATCAGTGGTGGAAAAAGCAACTGTAGACAGTTTGATGAAACTGGCAGAAAAAACTGAAACGCCAGTCTCACGGCAGGCAGTAGTTGATCTGCTATGTTGGAGTCGCCGCCGTGGTTACCTTGCTTCTACGCAAGATATATATAATAATGAAACATGGAAGAAAGTAGGAGAGGACTTATGGGAATCTGTGCAAGTTGGGACTAAGGGGGTAAAGACTTTGGCTCGCACGTATCGAGCTGTACGGGGTATGGTCGCGCAATTACCACCCTGGTGTCCTGAAAAGGAACAAGCGGCGAGCGGCGGCGTGCGGCCCGGCAGGCCCCGTCCCGGCCGCGGTTTCTCTCCAAGGCGGCACCCCCCCTCCACCCCCCCCCCCCGCTCCGATCGGCGCCATGGCAGTGCAAGCGGCCAAGCGAGCTAACATCTGGCTGCCCCCAGAGGTCAATCGGATCCTTTATATTCGGAACCTGCCGTATAAAATCACAGCGGAGGAAACGTATGATATTTTTGGGAAATACGGACCTATTCGACAAATCAGAGTTGGAAACTCTCCTGAAACAAGAGGAACAGCTTAAGCTTCTCAAGGAAAAATACGGACTTGATTACAAACCCCTCCCCCCCCCCAAAAAAAAAAAAAAAAAAAAAGAAAGGAAAAAAAAAGGAAAAAAAAAAAAAAAAGAAAAAAGAAAAAAAAAAAAGAGAAAGAAAAAAAAGAGAAAAAAAAAAGAAAAAAGAAAAAAAAAGAAAGAAAAAAGAAAAAAAGAAAGGAAAAAAAAAAGAAAAAAAAAAGGAAAAAAAAAAAAAGAAAAAAAAAAAAGGAAAAAAAGTGCTTCAGATGTCACCTACAAGAAATGCGTTTCTGCTTTGAACTAGCTTTTGAGCCTTTGGGAGTAAACTATACGGCTATAAATCAATCATATTGGGGTTGGTTAGATAAGAAGTATAATGACACGAATTTTGGCTTTAGTGATAACTGTACCTGGTGGAATACTACACTTGTTAAAAATATGTATTTTTTGCAACAGTTGATTTACCGTTTAAATGTATCAATTTATTTACCTCAACAAGAATTGAGGGTGGTTGAGGGATTTATTGAAACAAGGTCTGTCTACATTGTTGTTTGTTATTCTTTTGTTACTTTTAGTGCCTTGCCTTTTACAATGTTTTCAGAGCTGTGTGGAACGCAGTATTAATGCTGTATTTAAAAAGAAAGGGGGAGGTGTTGGGGCTCTTGCTGTATTGAATGATTATACTGAACTCTGAAGCAAGTGGAAAAATACTGAAGAAATAAGACGAGGTTACGGCCAGAACAGTGGGATGAAGAAAAAGGAGCAAATTGCAGATGTTTGCTCAAAAGCAAGGCCAACGGGACGTGATAAGAGGAGCTGGGAAACCGCAGAAAGGAGCCTACGTGCCAGAGAAAGCAGAAACAGAAATCTTCCCAGTAAACAATTGTTAACCAATCATATTATTATACGCTTGTAAAATAGCCAACCACATTATTGCACGCTTATAGAATGCCTTATAAAAGTCTACCTGGTTTGTACAATAAACGGATCAGATCTTGAACTCTGTGAGTATTTGAATCTGACTCCCGCTCGCCCGAAATGCCCGCAGCATGTGTTTTGTTTGCATACAGACATACAGAGAAATATATTACACTTCTTTTTTTTTTTCTGGGGAAAAAATGAAATTTGAATCCCCAGCACCTCTTTCTATTGTCATATTTCTTAATTTTGTTAAAAAAAAAAGCTTTCTAACAGAAAATGTCCAATATCAGCCATTACATTATATCAAATCTATGTATGCACTGACAATTAAATACATATTATAATGTAGCCTAACAGCCAGAAAAGCATGAGTCAAAACAATAACACTAAATGACTATTTTCTTCCCTTTTCATGATTTTATGATTTAATTTGCCAAAAGCAAACAAGATGATTGTCTAAGTGCAAGGAGAGAGATGAACATCTTCCAAGAGTGTCTCATCTTACCAGTCTGAGACATCAGCCTAAGATTAGAGCTGTATGATTGACTCCACCCAAGTTTTTTGGACCACATGCTTTATTACTGTCACATTGCTTTATACCCCCTAGAATGCAGGTGCAATTTTATAATTGATTTATTGACTGATTTTTTTTTACTTTTTTAAAAATATTTTTCTTTTCTTTTTCCTTTCCTTTCTTTTCTTTTTCCTTTCCTTTCTTTTCTTTTTCCTTTCCTTTCCTTTCCTTTCCTTTCCTTTCCTTTCCTTTCCTTTCCTTTCCTTTCCTTTCCTTTCTTTCTCCTCCTTCTTAAAACTTCATCCTACAAAGTGACATCCTTTGAAGTCTCTGGACTATGAATGTACAAGAACAATCCTCCTGTCCATGCTTTATCTGCTACTCCAACACTTGAAACACAGGTCCACCAAAACCTTTGGTCTTGGCAGTGGGCAGCCCAGTGAAACGGAGTCACACCTGCCCCTCGCTCTGATGGCGTTGGAAAGCTCTCCAGGCAGGTGCCTGAGCGAGGAGGAGCATCTAAAACCCAAGGTCTGGCTTTTGTAATGACTGCTACGGAGGGTGTTTTTAACCTGCAGGTTTAGAAAAGTTCTTGGAGGTGCCAGCTAGCCCATCCTACGCCATTCAGCAGGGGCTCCCTCTGTATCCATTTCTCTATTGTTTTGTTTCTTTTTATGGTTGCCTGTTTCTCTGCAGGTAGCTCAGTGATTAGCGAAGCAACTGACTCTGCCTTTTTCAGCTCATCTCAGGGTTCCAGGCAAAACAAGCCCATTTGAAGCAGAGCCCGATGCTTGCAATAATTCCCCATATGTTGATTTTCACACCAGCCTTGGGTGGCTGCACCTCATTATTTGATTTTCTCAGCATCAGTTTTGTTTCTGTGAAAGTGTGTGTGTGTGTCTGTGCATCACTGTGCATGTGTGGCTTTTTTCTTTCTAGTTTGAAGTGATTCTGACCTAAATAGAGGAACATGTGGGTGGCAGTTTAGTTGTAGGTGCCTTCAAATCCTCAAAATGCTACAATCTGCAAATAGGTACTTCAAGGGAGGGGAGGGGTGGTGGTGGTGGTAAGACATCTGTGTGTATTCAGGGATGTCACTTCTGACAGGACTAACAACAGATGAACCCCAGAGGCTCTGATTTCTACAGGTATTACACCCCACACATCTCTGGAGCTTAGGGGGTGGATTTTTAAAGAACTCATTTGCATATCACTAGATCTAATGCAGTTCAGTTTATGATTTAGCAAAACTGAGTTGAAAGGGAAATACCACAAAAAGAAAATACAAAAATACATGATCCCTCTTAATTAAATCAAGAAAAGATCCCAGCTTCCCCAAAACCTTTGGATTACATGGGGGGGTGGGGGGTGGGGGGGGGAAGGGGGGGGGGGAGGGGGGGGAAGAAAAAAACCCCCCACATTCTTATGAACCATGATCAAATACATTTAAACACAAAGTGTGAATTACTGGTAACAGCAACTTACATTAAGCAGATGATATAGCTTTTACTATAAGATTCAGCTATACAAGTAAAGATTAAGCACTCCTGGGATTTGCAGATGTATGGTTAAAGATGAGAGTTATTGACTTTAACCTGTTCCTGTCGTTATGTGTAAGTCTGTCACTCAGCCCACATCTGGTTCCTATGCCTTGTAAGCAGTGGGTTCTGACTTTCTGGGATATTAAAGCTAAACAGGCAAAACACCCCCAGAGCAATGCATGTGGGCTTAGGCTGGGCTGCAGAGCTCTCCACAGCTTCCTAGTTGCAAGTCCAGTTTAGCACAGCAAGTTAACTTTTGCATTTCCACTTTCCTTATGAACTCCTCTGGGAACACCAGGCACTACTTGTCTTTCTGTTCATGCTTTCCAACCGCTTTCTTCGATAATCATTTTCACTCTGTAAATCACTTGACGAGAAATTATTCTTCAAGAAATTAATATTGAAATCATGTTTTAGAAGCTGGAACTGTAAAACTAACACTGAGAAATGTGCTGGTTTACTGGGAAAGAAAGGGAGCAGCAGCCCCCACAGCTGGGTAACAGAGCTAAGACGGTGACCCACTGGGCTGCAGTCCCTAAGGCATGGCACTTTGTACAGCCACCCACAGTGATGCGATGCAGCTGACCTCACATTTAGCTATGTGTGACCCCATTGCAAGGCCAAGGAGGTACCCCTCAAAGACAAGTGAAGCTGTCTTCTGAGTATTTCTTCCAACCAAATTTATCATCGAGCCTAGAAAATATAGCGCAACAGGTTCTATACTTGTGTTGCTAGCGTTTCTCTCTACACCTTAACCATGCCAATATAGACTTTATTAACTCTGTTTTTACACTGAGATATTCAATCTTTTGAATGTGTATATAAGATTTGATAATATAAGCAAACTATCATTAAATAAGGTAGGGTCTGAATTTACAATATACCTGGTGATAAGTGCTCATGCATGATATTTCAGTAATAAGGAGAAACTCTCTCACACTTAGGAGAGAAATATGTGCTATACAACAGCTGTAACAGAATAAGAACATGTACTTGGGTGGATGCTCATCTACACCGCACTTTACTTTGTACTATCTTGTTTATCTTTCCCTAAACATAAAAAAAAATAGAATAAACAAATTTAGGTAATTCAGGGGTCATAAAGACAGTAAAGCAGAATTAAATTAAGGCTGGCAGTTAAGGTGTTCTCATGAGTTGTAGCAAGTGTAAGTTGGAACTGCCTGACATGAACAATGGACATGGGTGTAAAACAGAAGGTGAAAACCAGCTGCTATCAGTCAGTGCTATGTACTTTCTTGCCACACTGCACAAAATCCAGTGCTGTCCCTGCACATTGGGGTCCCTGGGAAAGGCAGGTGAAAGGATCTCCAGAAAGGCAATCCTAAGGAGACTTGGGTAAAAACAGCTGCTGGGCACTTGCCTCTGTCAAGACAATGGCTTTGGGTATGTGCAGTGATGGGGTTTTAAGGAGATCTGTAAGTCCTGCAGCAAAAAGTGGAGATGCCTGTGAATACTGAGATGCCGCAGCAGCTAAGATAGGGGTTTGGGAGTCATTATGACAGAGTTAGGTGCTTAAACTGTGCCTAAAGTTAAATTTTTCGGTCTAGGCCGTTACAGGAATGAGTATTAGTGGCTCTGCTCTTTTGCACTGAACAAAAATTCTCTAATACCTACACCTTTTTGGTATTCTCTTACACATCTCTTACCCTTTACAGAGTATCTCTTTAGGTTAAGGAAAGAACAGAGGGAAGTACAGCAGTAGTTCTCTGCATTTGAATTTTACAGGCAATGAAGAAGGCAACATTAATCCCTTTTCATATTACTAACGGCTTCAGAACTGTTTGTTTACTCCCAAAACTACCAACTCTCCCACCACCACCATCCCTGACAATGCAACCCACTGCTCACGCAAAGAGCATTGTTACTGAATCCCATTGTCCATCATCGCTGCAAAGCTGACAGCGATACTGGCTGTCTACAGAGCTGACTCAACAGCCAACAGGGAGTGAGATTGATGTCTCTGCACCGGCAAGTTTTGGCTAGCTGAGTGCTTCTGCAATATGACAAGACCTCAGCAGCAACTGCTCGAGTTACTCTGTAGAAAGGCTCATGTTTAGCAAACAATTTTGGTGGCATAATGGACTCCCTCCTGCTTTGGTTAGACAGCAAATTATTCCATTAGACTGAATTAAAATATTATTATTATTGTTGTTATTTATTATTTACTAAGTGCCAACTGCACTCAGTAATGTTCATATCTATTAAGTGAAGGGAAAGGATTTACTTTAGCACATATACAGGCAGCAATCTAGGTGCATACAGCCATTAAAGGTATATGGTCATTTGTTCATAAGGGAGAGGGTTGTGATGCTTTTGCAGAGGTCACTGTAGAAACGTCTCCTAAATGCAAGTTTAAACAGAACACACTGAAAGGAGAAATACTGTCCTAATATGTAAAAAAAGAGAGAGAAAGTATTTTGAAGCTTAAAAGAAATAGGGAGGGGGTGAAAGAGTTTTGGGGACATTTTCTGGAAGAACAAAGAGAATGAGGCAGAGGAACATGCACCTGGAAAGGATGGTTCTGCTGAGCTCCACGAGTCTCACACAGAAAATGTGGTTCTGTGTGATACTGCTCATTTTGTGATAAGGCATCCTGGAGCAAAGTGGGGACAATATTTCTACTCTATCCTAACATTCCGAGTTTGTACTGGTGTGTAAGGCTGTACCAACTGAAGATTCAGGCTCTATCTCCATAAGAAAGCCCAGGAATATTTTATGGAATATTTTTTCTCTCTGCTTTGTCTATTGGTGTTTTAAGTTCTTTGAAACTGGAGCTGAATTCACAGAGGTAAGAGTTTCTTAAGCCTCTTGTTCTGCTTTGAAAGTGTAAAAACTGCTGTAGTGCAAATCAAGACAGTTAATTACCAAAAGCAGCATTTTTATACTTTTAAGCAGCAAGAGGTTGAAGTACAGAGGCAATTCTACAGGAAGCGTTAAAAAAAATCCACTTATTGAAAATGTTTTATTAAGTCACTCCCCATCTTTTAATCTGATTTCCCTCCCCCTCCCCCCCCCCCCCCCAAGTTAATTAGACAGTGCTACATCTACCTACACTTTTAGGATGGCTATACGTCCTTTGAGTCCATATCTTCCATGCGGTTCATTCCATATTCTGCATGGGTCACCTCTCCAAATGTCATTCCTGAAGCTCTTCCCTTTCTTCATCATGAACTTTTTTTCATTTTTCCCAACTCTCAGCTTTGCAATTCCAGTTACTCTCACAGTTTTAAGGATTACAGTCTCATTTTATTTAATGGAGTGTGCACAGCTATATTTCATTATTGCCAGAAAAATCCATATGCCGCATTTTAAAAAATAAATCCCCACTAGAAATGTTGGAAACCTTACAGACTTTGATTGAGTTGCCCCAGGTCAAACTGAACATCTGGGAAAGAACTTCTGCCTAGGAAATGGTTGTGCATCCTTGAATACTCCAGTGGCCTCGCTCTTGGAATAGGCTTAGGTGAAGCTGTGTGTAAAATACAAGGATATCATTAAATATTTCTGTATATAGAGCACTACTTTTCTCCTACACTGTTCTGGCAACCCAATAGTGTACATATGCCATTGTGGTACTGGTTTAATATTAATACACATATCAATAGAAGATGTTTGACTATTGTTTGCCAGATATATAATTTTGTAAATGCTGGTTTTTCCCCTTTCCTTTTGGCATTGCAAACTATTCACAAAACAGTTGTTAATCTATTCAGTGTTTAAGGCTAAGGGTCTGAGACAAAACCCCTTTGAAGTCAATGAGAAAATTTCCACGGACTTCAAAGAGCTCTGGATCAGCCCCTAACAGAATAAGATCACAAACAAACACATAGTAGACTATCAAACTACTCATAAAGCAGTTTGCATATCTTTAGACACAGTAAGCACGTTGCTGTCATAGCAATTAAGAGCTCACATCCAAAATCTGAATCTTAAAATAGTCAGAGAGATCATTTTATTTTCATTGTGGGCAGATAATGTAAATCTAGATAGGGAATAAATGAATTGATAACATATACCAGACACTGTATGTGCTTTACATGACTATATATGAAGGATCTAATAAAAAGAAGACCTTGAGTAATTACATTACACTATATAATGCAGATTCATTTGCATGCTTCATCATACTATACCTTTTGAAAGGTTATCTTATAAGGTTTTGAAAACAATATTGCATTTGCCATGTATTTGTCCTCTCTTTTGTTTATTATGATATATTTAACTCATCTTACTCTGCTTTTATTATTTTAGATGTATGAAATTAGTTAAAAATACTGTCTTAAGAATCCTTCTTCTTCATATTTCTGATGCGTCAAAATATTGTATCTCATGCAAAATCTTAATATTATAGTGTAGAGTTCATCCACCGTTGCAGATTCCCTATTGAATTCTAAAGCTCCAGGATCAGGAACATAGTCATTTTTGTCCAGAATAATCTCAAAATACTTCTTTTTATGCTTTACATTTAACATGGATACTGATATGGGTCCCATCTTTAGCAGAAAGCCACCAGTAAGAAACCACTGCCTGTCCCTTTTCCCGAAAATACTGCAGCTATGGAAATGGAGGGACTAAACTCCTTTCCTTTTTGCTATCTAGAAGTTAGGCATGTGCATAGCTATGGGAGAGTGAAGACAGAAGTAGGAGGAGAGACAGATGGGCAAGAGAGAAATATTCAAGCAGATCTTTCCAGAAGATTATTTATCCTATCCAAAGCCAAGTGCCTTTTAAAAAACAGTAGAAAATTTTTGTCTGAACCTAAGCATTTGGCTCTCAACTGAGTGAAAACAATTAGTTTACTTATCTAGTTGTAAAACAGCGTAAATTAAAACTTACTGACAGGTAGTACAGGATGAGAAAACTGTTAGAAGTAGGAAGCGTTTTCCCTTAAAATTAAGTGTTGAAAAATATTAACCAAGGATACTCATTAATCTTGGAAGAGACAGTCCAGAGCTCTTTGACTTCTAATATTGACAGTGCAGGCAGATGCCACGTCACCATCTGGGATGCACCTATATATCTACATCTATAAAGGTGCAGATATATATGAGAATGTTTCCACACATATATAGTCAATATTTTCTCAGTTAAAAGGCAACATTAAAACGTATGAGAAATGAAGATATCCTTCCAAATTAGACTTCTTCAGGATGTGGAAAAAGATGAGCTGATAAAAGAAAATGTCACAGCACTGCAAACACCTAAACTGTAATCTACCAGCTCATGTCTGATCACACATCTTGGGAAGGAGACGCAGGCATACATAAATCTCTGCGACAGGGTTCAGAGAGGGATGTTCTATATAAAAGAGGTTTCAGCACAGAATCTTAAATGTTACAAAACGGTGCCTATATACCAAAACACTTAAGTACCGGCTTACTTAGAAATATATGTGCAAACATTTTAAATCCAAAAGTTTCAAGGTCCTTTCTGTATGCACATGAATGTTTCATTGAGACTTCTTTGGGAGTATACGATTAAAGTTTAGCATGTGCTTAACCTTTATTGAGCAACAATAGAGCTAACAGAAGTTCAAGTTCAAAATCTTTTCCATTAGAAGGTGGATTATTTCAATTTTTCACTGTTACTTTTTTCCAAGTTGAAGAAAAAAAAAAAGAACAGTGCTGTAATGTTTCTTCTTCATTTTAGTGATCTTCCTCCTTATTTTCCTTTTGGTTTTCCTCTTTTTCTTTTTCCTTATAGCCCCCTTTCCCCCACCCCTGGATGAAGGACTAAGTGGAAGAGAAAAAAGAAGAGAAGAGGCAAGAAAGAGCTTAAAATTTTAAGAAAAAAAGACATTTTTTACAAATGAAGCTTGATCATATATTTAAATGAAGAAAAATTAAAATTCATTAAAAAATCTTTCTTTTTGGAAAATATTTGCTCTTGTTTTCCCTATCTCTGTCTGTTGCCTTCCCCTAATGCAATATAATTTTCAAGTATCAGTATGTATTTTGTTCTGTCTATAGTATTTGAGTCTGTTTGAATCAGTGAACATTCAGTGAAATGCAGGGTGTGTTTTTGATACAAGAAAGCTGTGCTTAGAGCAAGCTTCTGTTAAAATGTTCTTTGTTTCCAGCACTCTGATAATCATAGTCTTAGTCTGAGAGAGGGAAAACCTTTCCATTTGCTAAAATAAACATTGACTTAATTTCCCTTGTTAAAGTTAGGCCATTCCCCACTTTAAAACTTCTCATTGATTTTATATTCACTCCTCTGATGTAAAATCATCAGCTACCGATTTTACATCTGTCTTTTAGCTGCTGCTGCTGCTGAGCTAACCTCAGCTCCTGGCATATTGTACCGAATTAGGATTTCTCCCGCTATGGCAGCTGCTGATAGAATTGAGACAGGCTGATACAACACCTCCTCGCTGCTGCATGCTCTGCAAAGAAGCAAACATTGAACAACAGTTGTAGAACATTAGCGCAAAATATCACCGTGCCGCAAGAAGGGGAAGATGATCTTTCTCTGACTGCATTTTCTTGTGTGTCTCATCTCTGGTGCTTTAATGCAAAGTTGTTAAATAAAATGTAAACCTCCTGGGTGAGATGTAGCTATTGACATCTGAGCCAGTCACTTGAGTCTCTGTAATCGATGGAGAATCAAGCACATTTAAGGCACAATTCATCTAATCTTAAGGTGCAAGTAAAAAAAAAAAGGTCATCGAACTGTGCCCTAAATGTTCCTATTTCTCTTTATTAATGGAAAAAGAGACTGAAGGATGGACTGCCTTAACATTTCTGCTCTACAGACACTTAACACAAGGTGAAATAATTCCCACCCCTAGGCCTGGCCCTGGAATGGGCTCAGCTGAAGTGAAAGCTGATGAATAATTAAAGCTTATTGCAAGACTGGATACTCAGAGACAAAGTTCTCTGACTGAGAGAGGATGATCATCCAAAGCAACCACATAAGGTTCCTGTGGATTGTGCTGTGGTGCTGTACGTTATGAGCAATTATTTCCCACAGTAGGTTCCAGAGGTGGCAAATGAGAGCAGTGTTAGAGATACTGCCTAAGCATCCAGAGAAACTTGTTAACTTGAAGAGCTCTGAAGCTTTCAAGCTTCTAAATGAACACATGCAATTCTTATAGATTTTTGGGAAGGTAGATAGCTTGCCAAGACTATCTAGGATTTTTCTTTTTAATAGTTATATATTTGCAAGGAGAATGCTTTTCAATGTTCAAAGCAGATGCCTTAGAATTAATTGGAAAAAAATAAACCATGTGAATGTATCTGTAGTTTTTTCTTGCTTTTTAACACATTCTGAATCATTGGCAAAACACTACACATGATTTCATGTACTCTCATGGTTGCCACAGACGCAAATAAAACTAGGTATGACACTTATGTTTTCTTCTCTGTATCTTAAAGGGTAGACCAAATGTGGACATTTGACTGGGAGTATCACCTGGTACAATTAACCTCCTTGCATTCTTATCTCTACCTCTGAAAGAATCTCCCTAAGAAATGGTGCTTTCTGAGATTAAAAGTAAAATTTATTATTATAGTGCATATATACATATATATTTATCACAAATACACATTTAAAAAATTCTTGATAGAAGAAGAATTTCTTTGTTGTATGTGTGAATGAAACCCATCACAATTCAACAGGCCAAATAAAGATGTTGTTCCTTTCCCTGAAACTTTGATTTCTTATGCTTTCCATTATTTGGATTGTTTTTCATGAAGAACAGAAAATGTTAAAATGGGAAGAAATGCGACAAGCGAGAGAAGCAAGCAGCTGACTCAATGTGAGTGATAAAGCAAGCTTCAACTTTATTGCGGCGCAATCAGACTTTTATATTGTTACAAATAATTATGTATATTCAACACTTACTTATTGGCTAAGCTCTAAAGGTTACATTATCATATTCCTCCTACTTGCGGTTTTGCTCGCATAGCTAAATTTAGGGTTCTTCCTTTTTCTCCACCGACTACTTCCTCAAAAGTTGTTTGCTTCATGCCGTCAAGGTCGGCGAGACCTTCAGTTGCTTCCTTATCAGCACAACTTGGGGTTTTCCACTGCAGTCTGCTTGGCCTGCTCATGTCAAGGCTCACTGATGTCAAGACCAAACATTCTAGACTCACATAACCTTTCCATGGAGCCATGACCACCTTCCTTTAACCATTCTCCAACAATTCCCCCTTTTTCTTTTTGCACAAGCAACACGATATTTGTTTTTGGCAATACATTATGCAATATACAGTGATAAGCAATTTTTACTATAATTATAATTAATACTATCATCCCACACCATCGTAGACATTCTTTGATCACAGATAGCAACCATGGTAACAGGCTTCCAAACAAAGTTTGTAACCAGTTATCAAACGGAATGTTTTCAACAGTGATTTTCTTTGTATGGTCTTTTAACCATTGTAGTTGTTTCTGAATAGAAATGCTATGATCAGACAAATTAAAACAACACATGCCGTCTACATCTTCACATCCATGTCCCTGTGCTAATAACAAAAAGTCAATAGCTGCTCTATTTTGCAACACTGCATGCCTCATACTAGCCATATCTTGTTCCATTTCATACAAAATTGCAGTGGTTGCATTAGCTTGTTTTATAGACCAACATGCTAGCTTTGTTAATTGCTTTAAGGCTTGCGCTGTACCTATACGGGGTATTAAAGAAGCAAACGCATTGGCTGTGGCTGACCACAATTCTACATTGTCATTACAACTAGCAGAAAGCTGATGAACACTTCTTTTTGTTCTTGACAATGTATGGGTTATATTGATCCAATTTCTACGGGCTACTGTTAATAGAGTTAGTTTGCCTATATAACAAGGACCACCAAAAGCATTTCTTGGAACACCTGCCCATGTGCGATCTCCACAGATTAAGAAATATCCAGGAGGGAACGCTTTTGCAGTGTTATTGTTCCAAAGACTGTCATTTGTACCCTGCATACTCCAACCATAGGCACCCAAGATTTTTCTTTCATTTAAATTACCACAATGTTGTGCAACCTCAAAGCCTTTCATAAAGGGTGACACCACAGTCCATCCGGTGCTATTGACAAAGGGATTGTGATTATCTAATCGTGTTTCTTGGCCGAGCAGGGTCTGAAACACTTGGGTTTGAGCTGCAAACTTGTTAAACTTGCCAAATACAAAACAAGTTTGTTGCGGTTTATTATCTGTTGCATTTCCAATTTGTTCTGACCCCATTAAGTCAATTTCTTGTGGGTCCCATGGTAGGGTATGATTTAATTTGGTGATCAATTGTGCCGAACACTTTGCTGGACTCACGCTATGACAATTGACAGGACTACTAATCCAGCCAATAAAATCAGCCTCTATTAATTCAGGTATACCTATCAAACACATCTTAAATGGTTCTGTTGCAGTGGCTTGGCTCAAACAAAAGTCCATCGTGTTAGTTTTATTTGCCCACGCTACCCAAACATTCGTTTGGCTAGCCAGTGGCATTGTCATCCCCATTACCACTAGTGATAGTCCGATGATTGTCCATAATTGTTGCCTTAGTCCAACGACTCGGAATCCACTGCGGACCTGTAGGGGTGATTACACACATATAACCTTTTCCCATATCCTTAACTTCCGCTGGCCCTTTCCATAAACCAGTCGCTGGATCTCTATAAATTACATAAAATGGCTGGCTCTCTTTCTGTTTTCCATAATAACTATGAACCCAAGCTGGTGGGTCATCTTGATCTGAAAAAATACATAGATGATTCAACACAAAGAGCGCTTTAACAAGTTTTTCATATACATCTGTTACCTCTGGAAATTTATGTAAATACTGTTTTAAGGTTTGGTTGGCTCTTTCAACAATGGCCAGTCCAGTAGGTGAGTGTGGAATGCCTGTGATGTGTCGCACACCCCATGTTTGACAAAACGTCTTTAATTTAGCACTTAAGTACGCTGGACCATTATCTGTTTTTATCGATTGTGGCACTCCCATAACCACAAAACAACTAGTTAAATGCCGTATCACGTGGGAGGCCTTCTCCCCTGTCTGTGCTGTGGCCCATATAAATTTACTATATGTGTCTATGGTCACATGTACATATTTCAACCTTCCAAATTCAGGTACATGGGTTACATCCATTTGCCATAATTCACGTGGCCCTAGACCTCGGGGGTTTACTCCAACCCCAAGGCCTGGTCCATGGTGGCTACATGTAGGACACGCTCTAACAATTCCTTTCGCTTAGTCCATAGTAATGTTAAATTGTCGGTGCAGTCCTCGGGCATTTTGATGGAATGCACTGTGCGCTTCCCGAGCTTTGACAAACTCACTCAGGGGCGCTGCTAGTGACACTAGCTGATCAGCTCGTGCGTTCCCTTCCCCGAGTCCTTCTGTCCATTTATGGCTTCTGATATGTATCACGCAATAAGGGGATGTACGTTGATGTATGGCAGATTGTAACTTTCGCAAAAGGTCAAACAGACATTCCTTTTGAATATTTTTGATCCTCACATCTTCAATTCGATACACAACACCTGCTACATACAAAGAATCAGTCACCACATTGAGCTTATCATGCATCCAATGTGTAAAGGCCCAGACTACTACGGATAACTCTGAGATTTGTAGTGAGTCCCCTTTTTTCTGCAGGGAGGAGCTGGTGTTTCCATTGATCATTCTCATACCAGGTTACAGCTGCTTTGCACGATCTCCTCCCTGCATCAGTATATACTGTTATTGCGTTCTTCAGGGGTTGTTCACTTCGTTTAGGCCGTATTATCCAATCGTTTTGGCTTATCCATCGCAGCAGAGGTGCCTTTACAGAGTCTACTCTGATATTAGTGGCCTCAGATAAAAGGCTGAGTTGTAGCGCTGATGACTGTTGTAAATACCACTCTAGATCTTCATGTCGAATCGGCAAATAGATGGTTCCCGGGTTTGTGCCAATAATTTGTAGGACTCGTGTCCTACCTTTCCGTATTAATTCAGCCAAATTCGCCATTTTTTCTTGTATAGTTGTCTTGGGCTACATCCTTGTGAACAACCATTCTAGTGCCTTTACAGTCTCCCCCTTTTTCTTTTTGCTCTGTGTAAGCGCACCAATAAGGTGGGAGGGGCCATTCAAAATGTTTAGGTCGATGGGAAGGTCTGGATCTAAACGGTCTACCGTGCGATCGGCAATATGACCACTTAGCTGTTTGATCATAGCTGTTTGTTGTGGCGTTGGCTTCACAGCACTTGCTGGATCTGAGCCCTTTAGCAAGGGACGCAGCACTTCCAGTTCATCATTAGTGATTCCAACAACTGGACGCAGCCATTGTAAATCACCAAGTAGCTTTTGTGCATCATTTAAAGTACGTATGTCAGTTCGAATACTCAATTTCTGTGGGCAAATTTGTGATTCAGTAATTTGCCAGCCGAGATATTTCCATACAGGGGAACGCTGTATTTTTTCAGGAGCTATGACTAAGCCATAAACCCATAATTGTTGTGTGAGAAAGACTTCTTGTTGTCCAGTAAAGGTTTGGTGTTGTGCAAGTAAAATGTCATCCATATAATGATAAATGATTGTAGCAGGCCAGGCTTCCTGAATAGACTTTAGTGCCATGTCAACAAAAAGTTGACATAGAGTGGGACTATTTTTCATTCCTTGGGGTAATACAGTCCATTCAAAGCGACAAGTTGGTGCTTCTCGGTTAATAGCTGGTAAAGTAAAGGCAAATCTTTGAGTGTCATCTGGATGCAAGTGTATTGTAAAAAGCAGTCTTTGAGGTCTACAATTAACAGGTGCCAATTTTTAGGTAACATTGCAGGATTGGGGAGGCCAGGTTGCAACGCTCCCATGGCTTGCATTTGTTGATTCACAGCTCTCAGGTCGCGGAGAAGTCGGTATTTGCCTGATTTCTTCTTAATAATAAATATGGGAGTATTCCAGAGACTAACAGAGGGTTTTAGATGTCCTTGATCTAATTGTTCTTGTACTAATACATAGGCCTGTTGCAGACTTTCCTTTTTCAATGGCCACTGCTCGACCCACACGGGCTCTTCGGTCAGCCATTTCAAAGGGATCGGGAAAGTCCATTTTGCAGTGACCGTACCTAAAAAGGTGTTTCAGGGGAGAGTACAACTCCTAACTGATTCAAAACATCATGGCCAATGAGAGCATTAATTCCAATTGGTAGAGGCATAACAGTTATATAAATGGATGTGACACGTCCATCTAGCAATACACGTACTCTTTGCTGACTACGTTGTACTGTTGCAGTTCCTCCAACTCTCTCTACTCCATCCAATAATGATTGTAGAGGCCAGTGGCTAGGCCATTAGTCACTTGTGACAATGGTGATGTCAGCTCCTGTATCCAATAAGGCTTGCATTTGACGTTGTTCTCCTTCATGCACGATCACCACATTAGCGACTGGTTGGTGATTCATTGGCATGGTTAGCAGGGCAAGTCCTCCAGTGGAACCAAATCCAGCTGTTCCGCGGTTTGGGATAGTTCCTGCTGGTATTTGGTTGGTTATTTGTGGTATAGGAACTAGCTGAGCAATTCGGCTTCCTTTAGGAATGTAGAGTGGAGGAAAGTCTGTCTGTGCAATAATGCATATTTCCCCAGTAAAGTCACAGTCAATAACTCCAGGCAATATACAAAGTCCTTTTATGCTGCTAGATGATCGTCCTAATAACAAAGCTCCATATGATTGTCCATTAATGATTATAGGTCCCGTCACACCCGTCACAATTTTTTGAGGGCGGGTATCTATTAGAGTGACATCTACTGCTGTTGCCAGATCCAGTCCGAGGCTACCTCTGGTGGCTGGTCGTAGCTGGGCAGCGGCAGTGGCAGTCGCCGTCGGTTGGTAGACGGCGCCACCTGATGTTGGCAGGGTGGTGTCCCGACAGTGACTGGAGCCGCGATCGGGGTCGGCGCGCTGCGACTCCTTGCGCTCGACTTCCCGTTTCCCGAACTCTTGCAGGCTTCGGTGTTATGATTGTTCATGTGGCAATTTTTGCACCAAACTTGTGGTTCTCTGCATTGTCGACGCGTGTGCCCTGGTCGACCACAGCGAAAACATTTATAGTCTCGGCGACCAGCAGATTTCGCTCTCGGAGCTTCGGGAGGCTTCAAGGGGGCTAGGGCTGCAAAAGCTTGATTCTGCGCTTGCACTAAGTTTTTCCCTAGTTCTTTGATTGATTCTACCAATATTGCTTGCTGTCCTATTGGCACCCTACTCATTCGTTCTAACATTGATTCTATGATTGCATCTAGGGGTAGAGTAACAAGTATTCCTTTAGTAAAGCTATTGCAGTTTTCCAACACACATTGTCTTAACAAAGGTCCTTTCATAAATTCGGCAACATCGGCAAGATTAATGGCATCTGTCAATTTGTCAACAAAAGAGGCAGACGACTCCTCTCTCCCTTGCCTAATCGACAGGTAAGAGGGAGTGGGTGGGGTCGTTTTAACCTTCTGTAAAGCCTCACGAGCCAAACGCATTGATTCTAGGAGGACATCAGGACCCGCTTGCATCTGCATTTCAACAGAGGCGAACGGCCCTGTCCCCATTAATTGCTCGACAGTCACTCCTAGTAATCGATCGTTTTGGTCTCGGGGAACATGTGCGGAAACTTCACAGAGTCTTTGCCAGTGAGCTTTCCACAATAGTTGTGACTGTTTCAGGATCAGTCGCATCAACTGTTTTATGTCTTCAGGACATAATATTCCACTACCCCAGATATAGTTTAACATTTGTCTTGCAGGCTCACTGTGCACTCCAGACTCATTAACGGTATTACGTAACTGGTTTAAAATTTTCCAATCTAGTGTCTCATGTAGTCCGAGCATTCCGCCCGCATTGTCTACTTGATACACAACTGGAAAAGCTTGAGGCTTTTCCAACAGTTTCAAAGTCTCTTTGCATAATCACCTCACATAACCTTTCCATGGAGCCATGACCACCTTCCTTTAACCATTCTCCAACAAAGGAAGAGAAAAGAGAAGAAAATGGGTGAGCTGCTTTCCCCATTCTGTTTAATGAAAGAAGTTTTTTTAAAAAAACATGTGAACATGTAAAATGCTTCTGTAGAGAGATGGGGGGAAAAAAAACAGGGAAACATCAACTGAATTCCCATATTAAGGAAAACACATTTTCCTTTTTTCCAGTTCTGTTAACTCTTGCACAAGCTAACTGCAAATTATGCATCTGAGCTGAAAGAATATGATCAGTGGCATGTGCTAACCAACCCTGACACTAAGATATTTAGGGCAGCTGTCAAGCAACACAACTTTCTTTTGTGGTTCTTTTCAGAATTAATTAGCAGAAGAACAGCCATTAATACACATTTTCTTGCCAAGATGAACTTGGAAAGAATCTTACTCTACTCCTTACTACTGCCTGTTCCCAGAAAACCTCTGGAGGAAGTAAATGACCAAGTTTTTCTCAAGCTATCCACCTCCTGTTATCAGTGGGTGTAAATCAGGAGTTACAAGTCTTTGAGTGCAACAAAAGTTGTTGGCCAGTTTGGAAATACCTTCAGAAATTCATGCAATTAGTAATTTCTGTTGATTCTGTTGATTGTATAGCTACTCACTCTAAATTTTAACTTCATTTGTTTTAGTTGTACTTACAATGTGAAACTTAATCTCTGCCTTGTGGCCAATAGTTTTAGGAAGTACTGCAGAGGTTCAGAAATCAAACTGTAACTCTGCATGGGAGGTGGTGACCACCTGGACTGCCACCAGTGCACGTTTGCTTCACAGGCTGATGAGACTCCCTTGAGCATTTTCAAGACTTCCCCTGACTTTGGCTAATCCTTGGAATATCAACACTCTTTCTCAGTACTTCAGTAATTTCTTGTCTTTTATTCCATCCTTAAATAATGGGCAGTGAAAAAGAAAAGGTGAAATCTAGGCAAGGAGGGTTAATAGAACTTATTGAAGTTCACAGAAATTGAAACTCGAATCAGAATGAACGTGGTGCAGACATTCAGAACAATTTTTGTTTTAACTGAACTGGTGCCTAATCTGATTCAGACAGTCTTGCTTTTACTGGAATTGCTTCACTGTTGTCTCTTTATTTGATGTGTCCACGCACCTTTTTCTTTTTTTCTTTTTTTTTCTTTTTTTTTCTTTTTTTCTTTTTTTCTTTTTTTTTCCAGACCCACTCAATCCTGTTTTAGTTCTATCTGTATTTTATCCATCCTCCATTAGCTCAGTAGTTCCACCTTAATTTTTTTCTTTAATTCTTTATTACAATTCTTTTTTATTCTTTTTTTTTTTAATGAATGGACACATTTCAGGAAATGTTTCTAGACCTGAGTAGTCAAGGAAAGAGAAAAAAATAATCTTGTT
The DNA here is from genome assembly GCF_023638135.1 of Falco biarmicus. Lineage (NCBI taxonomy): Eukaryota > Metazoa > Chordata > Aves > Falconiformes > Falconidae > Falco > Falco biarmicus. The sequence goes on along the minus strand of NC_079310.1, from coordinate 13,427,511 downwards.
TTCAGACAGATTCAGAAAGTAGTTGTCTTTGTAGTCAACCATGATTTAAGACAGCTACAGTCAGACTCACTTTACTTAACTTTAGCTGTCTACAAGTCCTATACTCCATCAAAGCTGGTCATCTAGGCTTCCTTGATAGTAAATGAAGAGGTATCAACATGTCCACTTCACAATTAATTTAACCTGTTTTAAATATCTTTTTTAGGATTGGACGAGTCATCCAGAAGCACTTTTTTTACCCTCACTTGACTGTAAAGGAAATTTGGACAAGACACTAGTTTACGCTAGGTATCTAAGTCTTGGATAGCCAGCGTTAAAAGAAATTAATCCATTGCCACAGACAGGAAGACACACGGGAATACCAATTCACTCCCCTCACCAAAAAAACACTTGAATTTGACTTAGTTTATTATTCTACTAGCTCCATTTTCCATATTTTTTTAGTGTGTCCACCTGAGATTCCTCTAATAAAACCATATCACTCTTGATAAACTTTATTCTGAAGGTCTTGCAGTAGTTAATGATGTAGTTCTTACATTCCTGTTCTTTTTGGCCTTGTTGCTTTAAAGCACAGTCCTCAATGCAATCTTGTCAGAAAAAGGAAAACATATGATCAACTACCCATGACCCTTAGGATTTGACAATGTCACAAATGTTGAGCAGTAGATTTTAACTGCCCTTCCCTCTCCCCCTCTCACCACACCCTTTCCCTAAATGTGTGGGTACTTGGTATTACTTAGCTCCTTTTATTATTTTTTTTTTCGTTTTTTTTCCCCTCCTCAATTTCCATGCCTAATGAACCTGAGCTGAGTTAATAGTGTATGTAATAAGTAATGACTCCTTGTTTTGGGGCCTGTGTGTCTCTGTGTGTAATGGAAGAGGAAGCCAGGGCTCTGATGATATTTGTTCTGCCATGTCACTTGCCGCCAAGCAATGCCACTCATCAATAAAAGGCAAGATGACAGATGAGTTCATTTAATGGAATTCCTCCAAGTGAGCTGCAGCCACTGCTCTTCAGTAGGCTTGTTCTTTGAGTCTCCCTTTCTCTCTCTTTCAGACCCTCTCCCCCCTCCCCAAGTTTTTGTTGTTTTGTTGGGGTTTTTTTAATATTCAGGACAGTTGGAAAGCGCGGCTGGCTGAGAGGGTTGCCATTCATGCCAGCAGCTCCTTCTGCTCTTAACAACTGCTATCTTAAATCAAATCAAGAACTCTGAGCAGGGAGATTAAATTGGCACCACCTGATAGTGACATGGCATGGCATTTTTGTGTCTCGCCTACCCCTCTGTCCCTTCCCCTCTCTCCTCTTGCCAGGCAGGGTGGGTGTGGAGGGAGGCTGGTTAAGCATTTGAGGAGAATAGGGGTTTAAGTGTTCTCAATATGGCCCTGTGCATGCAGAATAGCTCAAACAATCCCATTCCTTTGGAAAAGTATCAGGCTCTGTCTTCATGCCTAATCTACGGCGCTGCATGCTTCCAGAGCCAGATTAGCTAAAAAGGTTATTATTTGTTTCCACAGGCATGCATCTGCTCAAAAGAACGAATAAGGTTTCCTTCCCCCTGCCCATTCCCAGCTTCTTATTCCTCCACTTCTTTTGTTTTGCCTTCCCTTGTTTATACCTCCAGAGGTCTGATACTGGTGTAATTTAACAGCGTAATTTTCCAGTACAATTTAGGCAGGTGCAAAATGCCACTGGTCCAGATCCTCAGCCCAGGACAAGTAGGGGGAATTAATGTAAATCTGCATGTTAATGGATCTGTGGTGCCATGGAGCATTTTGTCTCTGGCCGAGTGCAAAAGTCAGCGGTTCCCCATCTCAGCCCAGAAAGCAGGTAGCACAACTTTTGTGGTGTGCTTTGCATGGCTACCAGGCCAAAGTGAGAACCACAAACAGAAGTCCTGCAGGTTATGACTAAAACATGTCAGAGTAGAAGAAGCATTAGGAGAATTTTACTTAAAACTCTGACAAAATATACATCTAACTATTTTCCAAGATTGCCTGGTTTCATATAAAACACTGTTCAGCAAGAAGCAAAATTCCTTCCATTCCTAATGACATAGATAGGGGTGAAACCATCTGTTCTTACAGGTTTTTGCCTATTTACTGAAAACTAACCTTGTAATACACAAAAAGTATATTAAAAAGCCTATGGAGTACAGACAGCCAAGAAACAGATTAACAGAGCATTACATTTTATTGTTGAGCACAAATGTTCCATTCCTTTTTCATTATTTCCCTTCCCCTGTATTTGGCTCCTGTGCCTCAGTGCCCATAGCAACACTTCTAGTAGCGTTAAAAACTGGATAGTGCAACCACATTCCCAGGCAGAGAGCTTTGCCAAGGCCTACATTTGATCCAGCCAGGAGCACATGCCCGCTCGGTGGTACAAGGTCATAATAATAATTCTCCCTTCAGGGGCAAACAGTCTTAGGAATGATCCCCCACTATTATCCCCTACTATCTTGGCTCATTTTGATCTCAGTTGTTATTAAGCTCATTTTATGCTGCAGTTGGAGCAGCTTGTTTACTTACAGGAACAGTTATTCAGAAAGTGGATGCCTACAACGAGACCAGAAGCCTGTGTGAGTGTGTGTGTGCAAGTGTGCATGTGTGGAGTGCATGTAGGGAGAGAAAATTGGTTTGTTTTAGGGACATATCATTCCTTTGAACTCCAGAAAAAATAACTCTTCTTTGATGGGTTTGGTTTTGTTTTGTTTCATTTTTGTCTTGCCCCAGTTTTCTCTCTGTAGTGTCTAATGTACATTTCAATGGATGGGAATGATGACAGAAGGCATTTGCAACCCCTTGAGGCATGGTAGCAGTCTCTGGAAATGCTTTTGGTACTGAAGTATTCTGAAGAGAATAAAAGAATTCCTTTTTTTCTTCTTTTCTCTTTTTTAATCCCTTCTCCTTACATCAAGATTGGAATTTCTGTTGTAGGGGGGGAGGGTGTTGGTTTTTTTGTTTGTTTGTTTTTAAATGGCAACCTTTCTTCCCCCCACTAACTCCCTTAATTTAGTTTTTTCTCATTTCTCCCTTCTGTCTCCACTCCCCAAATTCTGACCAGTCAGTGAGGCCCATTACTGAGCAATCACGCTTATGAATGGATACTCAGATGCCTCTATAGGCTGCAGTTCAGCTCTTGGAATTTGTTCGCAACTGGTCATGACTCTGCTTTTTGTCCAATGGAACCTGGAGAGTATTTTCAGTTTGTTGCATGAAGAAACATAGTGAAAAGGAAATACTTGAGGTTTTGTCAGGTTGAGTGGGAGAAATGGGAAGTGAGTGGAAACTTGGCAGGGAAGTCAACAGAAGGGAAGTTGAATGCTTTTGCAGTTGACTAGAACAAGAGGAGAGCTGAGTGGATGATACCACTTGTCATTAACTCAAACTTGACCAAAATGTTTGCACGAATGACAAAAGAAAGCAATCCAGAGTGGGATATTCACAACATCATCTGAGCCAGAAAATTACAAAGATTTCCTGAAATCTTTATGCAGTGACTGGTGATAGAAAGAGGATGGGAGTCTTTATAGAAAATGTGTCTGAGCGAGGAGCAAAATGCGTTATTTTCATGTCTGCAAAAATTCTAGTGCAATTTGAAATAAAAAATTGCAAATTTGGTTTACACTAGAGGAAGTGCAGACTTCAGTGGTGGGGTTCAGAACTGGCAGCCATGCCATGTTGACTTGGATGAATCCTGTTCCTTCTTGGTATATATTGACGTGGCTGCACTGGCGTGATGGAAGCTATGCACATACACCTCACCTGATCGTTTGTCAAAGCCTGTCCCCTGAAACTTCCATTTCTGCCTGTGGTATATGACATGGGATGTTACCCCCTGAAGTTTTTAAGGAATTCAGATATGTGTGCAGGAGCTTAAATTAATAAAGAACAAATCTCCAAGCTTTCAAGGACCCTCTGGAATGAAAAGTAGTGAGTGGAAAAGAAAATGTAAATTATAAACAATACATCTGATTTCATCATATTTGTCATGTTAATCATGTGTAAGAATGACTGTGGCAGAGAAACAGCAATGACTATTAATTCCCAATTCCCTTTGAAACAGAAACTTCAAGCAATACCAAAACTGCACCAAACACATTTATGGTCTGCTTATCCTTCTGTAAAGACACAGCATACATTTTCTTTGCCTCCTTTCTCAACTTTCAGGTATGATTCTTTTATTATAAAGGGGACCCAAATATTCTATTTAAGACTAAACATGATGTGGGTACTTGCACCTGAGGGAGGAAGTATTTTCCATCCTTAAAACTGTACCCTAAAATTCAGGAAGAAACTTAATTGAGGAAGAAATTATGTATTTTATGAAACAAGGTTTATATTTCCTTTTCTCAAATACCAGCTACACCACATTATGTCTATAATGCATGTTTGACTCAAATCTCTCTCTATTGTATCCTAAAGACATCGAAGACAAAAGTTACATCTCTCTGGTTGCCAAAGTATTGAAAATCTCTAATGTGCCTTCTCTCAGCTGTGAGGAATTTACAGAAGCTGGTCTTCAAAATTCTGAATGTTCCATCTTTTTTTCCTATTTAAAACCAGTCGCTGATTTCTCTAGTGTTTGTTTTCCCTTTTTCCTATTGTGAAGACAAAGTGGCTAACAAAGTTGCTTCTGGTCCAATGTGGAAAACAGCAACTAATAACATTTTTACTGGCTGCAACATTATTCTTTCCAAACTAAGACATGTGGAAGGTGGGAGGCTTCCTGCCAGATGAGGCAAGAACCTGTGATATGCCTCCTTCTCTGATCTAGTCTCCAACTCCACTCCTCCAAGCACCTGCTGTTGCACAGATCCCAGTAAGCTGGGCTGTGGTTCCAGATACCCCAGATACCCCCAGCTGCTGCAAGGGGACCCAGCTGCTTCAATGGGACTTGTGCCAGTACCAGCCAGTACCAGAGACATTAAACCATCAGCAGAGAGTGAAAATGAACAAGAAGGAAACCACTTAAGCCGAGAGGCACCAAGCCCCAGCAAGCAAGTCCTTTCAGTTCAGACCTATTGTATTTTGGGTTGTATCACTGGTGGTGGTGGTCTAAGAGTATATGAAAACCAGGTCTGAACATGTATGGATTTGGATATAACAAAGGCCTTTAAGTGTGTATACCTAGTCAGAACTCAATATCAAATCAAAGTTAAATCTTCAATACCAACAGTCAGTTATTTCCTGGATTTTGGGGCAGTGAGAAATCAGTCTCCTTCTGAGTTCAGACTTCTGCTTGGCACTTCTCTAGAACAACTCATGAGCCTAGAGAGTTTTCTTGACTGTTTTGTTTTATCATACTAGATTGCATCATTTCAATTAGGACATAAATGCTTAATTTCAGCATAATAACCACAAGACACCCTATATACACATCTGTAATATTTCACACATGCCTATATATGCAGTGAAGCATTCAAAGTAGGCTGAAGCTAATAGACTGGTTCTCAGCCTTTGAGCTGCAGCAAGGCTGGGATGGACACAGCTGGTGGGAGAAGGGCAGTGCTGCTCACTCTTCATATGACTTCTGTATATTCTGGGTGCTCCTGAGGACACTGAGAAATCACAATCATGTTGATGGATGACTGTGTATTGCAGGAGCGGTCTGGAAACTAGGACCATGCATGGCAATCGGTTAGCTGAGGGGAATGTGCTCGAGCTTGTCTAGACAACAATTAACATGATGGGGGGCATGTTTACAGAGCACAGGGGAGTGGGAGACAGATGGCGCCAAGGAAAGGCAACACCTTGCTGTTAATTGCTGGTAGTTAACCACCAATCAGGGATTGCCTAGTATGCAATGCTTAGCTTCAAGAACCAATTAGTTTAAAACGCGCAGCTTCTGAAAGTGTATAAAAACGCCTGCTTCTGTACAATAAATTGACATTTGCTTGCATCAAGCTGCGTCCCGTCTCTTCATTCGCCGCAAATTGGTGACCCCGACGTGATACGTTTAAGGATCTAACGTGAAGGTCTCTCGAGTCGCCTATCTGAGCGACATGCAGCGAATCCCACAGAACTTTGAATGATCTGCTGAAAGGAAGCAGGAGCCGGCCTGAAATCCCTCCGGAGTTGAGAGGTGAGCTGTGGGAAATCCGTAATGGGGAATCAGGCTTCGTCCCCAGAAAGAGACGTATATGGACTCATGAAGGGTCTTCTAGTCAGATCAGGGAGTCCGTGCCTCAGTCTCCTCAAATGGTGACCCCTATGGTGGTGTTCCGAAGCCTTGGAAGAATAAGGACGGAAAAAAGACAGCTCGTGGAAGAGGGCTGCGTTCCGGAGGAGACGGCTTGGCTGAACGATCGTCTTGCTGTCTGGACCAGGCGGACAACCTAAACCCCGAGGATAACACCTGTATGCATCGAGACAGGTGAGCAGCCAAGAAACTTTAGAGACTTTGAAAGAATGAAAGTGTGTACATACAGCAGCCAATTGTATGATGCTGCCGCGGAGGGGAACTCCGTGTCGGGAATGCATTTAACATCTTGGTGGCAAATTCTGACTACTCTTTGCCAGATGTGGACTAACTCTACTATCGGTGCTAAACCAGAGGAAGCTGTAAATTCCACCGACAGCGCGACTCTTCTCAAGACACAGTCAGCGATGGCGATTCTGTCCACACCTCCTCTGCCCCCAAAGCTTCTGTCACTGATTGCAGCGACCCTCACAACACAGGATCAAGCACGGGAACAGGACAACTCGGACAATGATTTCATTGACTCTGATAAACCTTTTGATCCAGGTCCTATAGACCTGGAAAAGGAGCTAGACCTTTCCCCCACCCCCTCGTCTCTCCTGATGCATTGATTGTATTTTGGGGGGAGGGTGAAAGGGGGTCTGAGGGATTGGTGACGGGAATGCAAGTGGGAAACACTTCAGTGATGGGTTTTGGGAGTCGCTATGGCATGTTCAGTATTTTGTCAGACAAATCAACCTGCAGAGTGGCAGCCTGTGCAAAACGAGGCTGTTAAAGAGTTAAGCAAAGCAGTGCGGGAAGGGGGGATTCATAATACATTTGCTATGTCCCTTCTTGAAGTGATGGCAGAGCCTTATACACTCACACTGCATGATTGGAAGTCATTGCTTTGTATGGTACTAACTGAGAGTATATGATGTGGTTATCTGATTTTTGTGAGCTATGTGTAGTGGCCTTGACTGAAAACCTTAATCGGGGAATTGCTGTTAACTATGAGCAGTTAGCTGGAGCAAATAACTGTGCCGATTCTGTGACTCAGGCAAGGTATCCCAGGGACAACTGTTTGCAAATGAATGAGATGGCTATTAAGGCAGTCAGGATGCGGGAGTCTTGCCATAGTCTTGCAGGGTCCTAGAGAGTCACTAACTTTAATACTAACTTGATTGATTGGCTTCAGAATATTTTGCAACAAGTCGAACATCAGGAAGCTCAAGGGTTGCTTTTAAAACAACTAGCTGTGATAATGTCAATGAAAATTGTAAACGGGCAACTTTCACAATCGCAACCCCAACATGTGTCAAATGATTGTAACGCAGAACTCACAGCAGACTGTAATTCTCAGGCTGAGTTCTGGAATGCAGCATAACAGATTTTTGCTGCTCTAATCTCTTCTGTAAGAATAGTACACGCTCTTAACTTGCTTAGTAAATTAGGCTGCTAGCTTGCTAAACAAAGTAGTACTACAAATACTATTCTTTTTTTTTTTTTCTGGCTTATTAACAGATGTTGATTCTGTCCATCATATGTTGCTACAGAACCGAGTTGCTATTGATTTTCATTATTAGCACAGGGACACAAGTGTGAAGACTTTGATAGGATGTGTTACGTGAATCTGAGTGACCACTGTGAATTAATTTACAAAAGTATACAAAACTCAAAAGCCTTAAAACAAAGATCTGCAACAGAGCCAGGGGCGGGATGCCTTTGGTCTCTTCTCACGGCTCGGAAACTTTGGGCCATGACTCAAAAAGTATTACAGGATTTATTATAATTATCTTTAACCACCTTATTGATGTTTGCCTTATGTCTCCCATGCTTTTTTTTCCCCTGTATTCAGTGTTTAGTTGATTGTAACTTAAAGCAGGTCATGGTCACCCAGCTACACACACCCTTTGCCTCCTCGCAATTAACAAGCAAAAAAGAGGAGGATAGAGAATGTCTGAAGAGAGAGATAGGAGAGGAAACTGGAGAATTATTTGACCTAACAAGAGATGAGAGAACAGCTGGGTATTGTGAAGGAGAATAGGAAAGATAAACATGGTTATCTAGTGTTTAATAGGTGTCTGCATGCTTGTAGTGATATATAGCTATGTAACTACATGAATGATTTCTGCCCTGAGCCTGGTGGAGCATACAGCTGCGGTTTGTGTCCGGGCTCAGAGATGTAAATAGGGGCTTCTCTGTTATGGTAAAAGTGTTTCTCTTTGCATAAAAAAGAGAGGGAATGAAGGGAATGACCCCAGAGGTATGTTCAGAGAAGGCATGCTATGTTTCGAGCTTTTTGACTGAACCAGTTCTTGTTTGGTGTGCCCTTCCACCTATGTATAATGTTAATCCAAAAGAAGCTGATATTGTTTACACTTTGAATGTCAATAATTGTCTTTCTGTAGATGCTAATGTAGTAGGAGGCTATGATGGGAACGTGTCGCAGCGGTTCTTCTCTTATCCAGAGTAACAGCAGGGAAAGCATTAAAGAGTTAAATCACCTTGTTTGGTAGGCAGTTAAGAATGTGAGTCAAAATTGCCACTGCTTTTTGTTGTTGGTTCAAGGACATGGCTGTGAGGATTTTGATGGTATGTGCTGCGTGGATTTTAGGCGCCCCATTGCAGCAACATGTTATCAAAATCTGAGAAAATTTCAGACTTTTTTTTGGCATCCATTCACTCAATTGGCAGTATTGTTTGTTTGCTATTACCTTGGTTGCTGTCATGTTTGCAAGGGCCCTGCAGAGCATGGCAAACCTGGTACCAGCTGTTCAAAAACAAAAAGGGGGAATTGTAAAATTGTACGGAACAGAGACAGTGGGTTATTTTGACATTGATAATATGTCTTAGTTGCTATTTTATTTGTTCTATTACTTATACCTTGTTTTTACTCGTTCGGTTTCAAAGGTTCTTTTTGTGCAACAGGAAGGGGGAGATGTAGGAGCGGGCTGGAAACTCGGACCATGCATGGCAATCAGTTTGCTGAGGGGAATGTGCTCGAGCTTGTCTAGACAACAATTAACATGATGGGGGGCATGTTTACAGAGCACAGGGGAGCGGACGGATGGCGCCAAGGAAAGGTAACACCTTGCTGTTAATTGCTGGTAGTTAACCGCCAATCAGGGATTGCCTAGTATGCAATGCTTAGCTTCAAGAATCAATCTGTTTAAAACGCGCAGCTTCTGAAAGTGTGTATAAAAACTCGTGCTTCTGTACAATAAATTGACATTTGCTTGCATCAAGCTGCGTCCCGTCTCTTCATTCGCCACAGCTAAAAGGCTTCTTGGATAAAGCAAAGCGAGTTACATGTTTTCCGCATGTAATTGAAAAATTGTCTCAGCAATAAAAGATACAGAACAAGGAGCAATGGCATGTAAATAACTAATCAACTTAAGATTCTGTATATCTTTGTCCAAAAATAGTACCTGGACTGTTAAATCTCTGTCACAGGTGCTTTGTGTTCCTTTACAACACTGCACTGTATTTTGCTTTCTATATCTTGCACTGAAAACACAGTCTTCCATCTAGTGAAATGATGACTTTTACTGGATTTCATACTAATACAGAAATAAGAAATAAGGATTTTACAGTACCGGGTCGTTCATCTAGATCTGCAAATACCACCTATAAATACTTGTAATAGTTTGGGCTGGGGTAGAGTTAATTTTCTTCGTAGTAGCTAGCATGGGGCCATGTTTTGGATTTGTGCTGGAAACAGTGTTGATAATAAGAGATTTTGTCCCTGGCTTTAATTAATTTAATTAAAGATTGCCAGCCTTTACTCACCCAAGGGACATCATGTCTAACATGAGGAATAAAAGGTTTTTTTGAAGAAGTAATAGGAACAGCTGATGGACGCAAAAATGCAGAGTAATTTTCCTGTGTTTTGGAGGTGGTGTTGAATAATCTGCTGTACAACCCAAGTGTCCTGTATTCGAGCAGATGTTCAATTACAGACAAACTCAGAAGGTGGAAAATAAAAAAAGTGAGCAAGAAATGCCTGGATCAGTAGTCAAAATGTCATTGTTAATTGCTGTACCTCCAACATAATTTCAACATATTAAATCCTAGCTTTTCAATAAGTTCCAACATTGGACAGAATTCCAGTGTATTTGCATGAGGATCTGTTCCAATTCACAATGGAGAAGCCTTTCTAAGAAATTTACTGGATGCATTTTGAAGTAAATCAGAAGACCTGTGATTTATTCCTGGCACCACTGCTGTCCTGCTGCATGACTTTAGTTAAGTCTTTTTCCCTTTCTGTGCTTTCTCTTTTTACCAATTATATCCGTCTTTACCCAGATTCTCCCCTATGGCATCTCTGTAAATTGCCATGTCACACCAGGGGGCCCTTTTCTTGCTTGAGGAGCATAGTGAGTTACTGATTCACGATTCCCAGACTTTTCTTCTTTCCAGGATTATATGCACGGGAGTGTATGGTTCATGGCAACACAACTGATGCGTAGAGGGAGACAAGGCAAGAGCTGCATCTTCTGCTCTGCACCCAAACAACGGTAGACCAGTTGGCAAGGAACTAAAAGTGACCAAGCCCTGTAAAAAACCTGTTAGCATTTTCAAAGATACAAGGGTAGCCACCTGTCACCTCCTTTTTCTTTCTGATAGTCCCACCTTACTCATGTTCCTCGGGAAGTGTTTTTCCACCACCCAGGCCACTTCTGACTCTGCGATGGTTTACAGCACTGGTGACACCACAGACTACTGCGTTTGGCATGCACTGGCTGGCAGACTCTCGGAGACCTCTCAAGATGCCTGACACACTCTGTTCTGTTTGGCTTTTATTAGTCCTTTACTTTCATTCTTATTTTCTTCCCCTCCCCCCCACCCCACCCCCGCCCTGCCCCCCATTTTCAGGGAAGCAAATGCTGACAGAATGGAAGCAAACTGTACAAAATCCACTTGAACACAGCATGTTAATTTTAGGATTGTTAGCCACATGCTTACACGCCTGGCTTTCTGCAGAGGGCTTGAGCTGTGCAACAAATGAGTCCAGCCACATTTTTACTCAGTTCTCTCGGTGGTTCCTGCCAGGAGGCTCAGGGGTGCTGCAGATTCATGCTGTGCTTCCCACCCCAGCCCATTTCAGCTGGCCTTCTGCATCAGCCTACCTGCACCTGTGTTTTCCTGGTTTTGGAGAACAGTGCAAGTGTAGTCAGCCAAATGCTGGCACTGAGGATGTCACAATTTCATTAGTCTTAATCAATGAAGCTTTAATAAGCATGCTTTTCTGTCTTTGCCCCTCTCCTGCAGCTTAACTCCACAGGGTAGCAGCTCACACAGTGCCTGTACTCCCTTTTGGATACCCTGCCATGTCAGTGGGCTGTGTATTTTCCTCTTCTCCTCTAGGATACTTTGGGGTGAAGAAGATGCTCTGAAGACAGATGCAATATTCCAGCTGTGGGGAGTGAACACAAAGAGAGAAATGAGCTATAAAATAATCCCATACCTCTGTTTTGGGGGCTAAGGTCAATCCACCCAACTGCCCTCTAATTCCCTATATACTTCCCAAAGGTAAGTATGTTTGCACATTTAAGGAGACCTCTTCAAAAGAGACTTTCCTTCATTGCTATTCCTTTCTTTTACACATTTAAAATCTGAATAACGAAAGAAGGTCTAGTGGTTTCTCCTTTTGGTTTCATCAAGATATTATTGAATAAACTTGGAGATGCCCTCTGAAAACTGTGGATAACTGGCTAGCTGAAAAGGGTCACATAGACATAGTCCAGCTGGATGGACAAAAATGCACATCGCTCTCAGCTTATCTGAAGTAAAGCAAAAATACACTGTCCTTGGCTGTTCTTGTTACACAATAACAGGAAGATTGTGGTGGGAAAAGAATGTTGCAGGTGGGAACAGATAACTACAGAAGAGAAACTAGGGGTGGGCTTGGTATTTAGGCAACTAACCAATAATGAGCTTAACTTTTGTAATATGTATGAGCTAATTATAACAAGGCATAAAAGGTGACTGTAAGAGACAATAAACGAAGTCTGCTGATCACTCATATTGAGCGACTGTGTCTTCCCTCCGTCGCGACAGAAAACAACCCTAGGCGCTGCTGACAAATTTATCCGTGAAAACAGTTCTATCCAGTTCCTGTAGTCCTGATCTCCATCTTGCACATACTGTGCAAACCCTGTTGGTATGTGTCACTGCTTTGGACTCCTGACCATCTTCTGATCTATCCCTGCAGCCAGCTTGTTTCAAGAGAGCAGCTGCAGCTCCAAAGGAGAAACAGAGCAAATGAGAGTATTAGGCCAGCTGTGAAACTCGAAGCACTGTCTCCTTTCTCTAACTTCAGTAACAGCTGCAGGGATAAAGAAATGAAAAGACTCTGCCCTGCCTTCCCCTCCCCTCTCTGCTCCCAACCTTCCCCTCATATCTCTGGCAGCTGAAATAGGGGACAAATCTGTTATTAAATATTTGTAAATGCTCAGTTATCTGATGACAGCTGTTTTCCAACTGGATTGTGATGCAGAGCACAGATGCTTGTAGGAGCTGCACCAGTGTTTTAGGTTTTGGTTTGGTTTTTTTTCCTCCCTTCTCTCAGCAAAGTCCTCCCTTCCTTTTTTATTCACTAGGAAAGAGAAAACAAGAGAATACTTTGATGTTACATACTGCTCATTACACAGTCTTCCTCCCAACATGCCCTTAGAGTAGGTAATCGTTGCTTTTTGCTTTGATGTGTGTTAACTAACCAACTGGTCTTTACTACCTGATAATAACTAGTTAGGAAAAGGAGAGGAGTTGGTAATATTGACATGGTACTGTGGCTTGCAGCGAGTTTCAAGAAACTGAGATTCTGTCATACAAATTCTTATAATGAAATTTAAGTAATCAGGACCTTAAATTCTCCTATTAGTTTTAGCTAGACTAGAAAAGGTCAATACCCTGGCAAGCTATGATTTGCAAATAACAGGTGCAGCCAGTTTCTATTATATGGCCATGGGGGACTGCTCTGTCACTTTTATTTACTGAATCAATCCACCAATGTCCAGCAGGAGAACAACAGTTAAATGGCCATTAATTGTAGGCTGATGTGCAGATGAAACAAATCTCCAAAGGAACCGTAAACCTTTGTTCTTTAACTTCCTCCAGCTCACGCAATGGGATTAGCAGTAAATCACTCAATGCTTCATCTTCTTATTAAAAACTTACCATACTGATCATCCCAAGTGACTTACATCCAATCAGGGCACCTTCTTTTTTTTTTTTTTTTTTTTTTTTTAATTTTCAGTGCAGTCATTTAAGACTTTCATGGTGAAACAAGCAATTAACACATAGAAGCTAGTAATGCGCATGGCACATCTTTGTTTGCCTTATTTGGTGTTTCAAGGGTAGGAATTGTGAAAGGTTGTTTTAGAAAAGTCTTTCCATAAACTAAATTTTATCTCCTTTTATTACAGGCTTCAATTTGTTTAGTTTCATTCATGCTCTACCTCCTGATATGCAGTTCTAAAGGTGTCTATTCAGAAACAAGAATCATTGAATTCTTGGAAATTGGTGCATTGGTAGTTCAAGTGCCTTCCAGAGAGCTCCCCAAAGCAAAGGCCTTTCATTCACCTTGTATATCCTTGATAAATTCATGAGTCCATAAGACAGCCACAGTCTTGGAGGATTTTGGATTTTAGCCTTGGAAGTATAGTGCATTCCATGGACACAGCGGTGGCTCTCCCAAATAGAAACGGAGAGGTGGTGAGCAGATATGACACCTCCGTTTGCTTCCTGGGCTAGAACAAAAAAAAAGAAATGGAAACTGTGGTACATGGGACCTCAGGGGTTTTATTTAATTATCCTTATTGAGACAGTTACATTTGCAAAACAAGAAGAGGTGCCTATCTGAGTGTGGCAGGCACCACTGACAAACACAATATATCAAAGCAGAAAGAGCAACCTCATAACGTACTATATTTCTAGGTAACCATGCAGCTGAAACAATCAACTAAATTCCCCATCTCCCTTACCTAGTGTATCATCCCTAATGATGCTTGTTTCTTCAGCAATCTTTCCAAAGAGAAGCATTTTGAATTAGGCCCTCATCCAAAGCTCAGTGTAATCAAGAAAACTAGCAACAGTATATTAACCCAAGACTAATATGTATACAGAAGAACCACCTTCTTCTTCTGGCTTTTTCTCCTACTTGTGCATCCACAAAGCCATGGAAAGAGCTTATATTATGTTTGTTTATTGCAACCACTACCACTGTTTTACTGGAAACATTTTTTTTTTTATGCATGATGTACATTCATAAACTTTATACATTCTTATGCTAAAGCACTCAACTGTTTAATTAGATACAAATTTTGTGTGATTCAGATAATCTTGTTTGCCTCATTTTCTCTCATGTTTACATAGTAATCTATGAAAATCTATCTCTAAATACTCTTTCCATAGTCTGTCTTGAAATTAGAAATCTAATTCTTGGAGAGCTTATCAGGCCAGAGAAAGCCCTCTTACCCCTGGTGTAAGCTGAGAGTTTCTTTCTTTGCTACAACTGGTCAGCTGAACCTTCACACATGCTCTCCAGAGTCATCTGTTTAAAGTCATCCAGATCCTTTGTGAAAATGTGACTTTATGGAGAATCCACCCACACATTCACCAGTGTCTTCCTATTGATGGTTGCTGTTGTTCAGTTCTGTTCTTAATCCATTCACTGTCTGACAGTGTTATTTCATCAGTCTGAAATGATGTCACTTAAGAACAGGTCCTGATGCCTGGCTCTAACTCTCTCTGCAGCCAGATGGAGACAGATAGCAAAACACATTCCTGGGTCTCCTCTTTTCTCGATCTCTGCCTTCCTGTAAAATGGGGAAAGAAGTACATCTCTACCTCTCAAGTGTATTGTGAGAAGTGTGCGATATTGTAATGGCAGACTCACAAGCTCACAGAAGAGTTAAAAATCTGATCTAAAAATAAAGTTTTTCTGCTGATTCCAATGATTTTAAATGGATAATTAACGAAGTTGATACATTCATGGCAAGTCATTCTTCTAGACACCCTACAACTTTTCAAAGAAGGTTGAGAGACAGCTTATGTTTACATCTAAACATAAACCATACATATTTATACTTTGGTAAATGGGAAAGCTAGCCCTAAACCTTGTTATTAACTTGATCTGAATTAAAAAATGGATATGATATGAAGAATCTTTCCCTTAGCAAGATTAATTTTATGAAACAAACTCAAACCCATATACAGTATCAATCTATAGCACCAATCAAGACCAAAAGTAAAATCAGTTTAAGTATATATATATATATATAAAAGGCACTCTCATGACTTTCACTGGAAGGAAAAAACGTGAGCTGAGGATAGTTGAAGTACTGGGATTTTTTTCCTCCATGTGAAATAAAAGAAGCAATAGTATTTATAGTTCTAAATGAAACAATTTCATATAGATAATGTTGAAGCTATATATTAGCAAAATATTAAATATCTAATAAAATTTAAATGCAGCTTACAATCAAAACAGACCTTTAATGCACATTAAAAATAAATTACTCAAAACTCAGAAATGAATGTATTTGTTCTGCCAAAAGGAAACATCCATATGACTAAAAAAAGGTGTCAGTTTCAGTGAAGACACCTTTTCTTCTAGCCAAATGTAGGTAGCACCAGTGCAGAGGTCTCTGTCTGACCTATTCATCCTACGATTTCACTCTGGTCAAAGATAAAGGGGTTCTTATACTGCATGATTCATATCATCTTAAAGTGGAAATCTAAATTATGTCTCAAAAGCATCTAAATTATGTCTCAAAAGCATCTAAATTATGCCTCAAAAGCATCTAAATTATGCCTCAAAAGTGTCTATTAATGTTCATGGATTATAAACAGAGCCTTAAGTAACCTTTTCAGAGGTAGCTAAATTGGAAACTTCTACTTTAGTTACATGAAACCCTTTGAAGTTTAATAATTTTCCAGTCCCAGAAGTTTCAACATGACTGGAGTTCCCAATGGAGGCTGGGGTCCCAGGAAGAAGCTATTTAAAAATTATAAAACCATAGAAATTTAAGCTGGGAGGTATTTCTGGAGGTCTCCCATTGAACCTTCTGCTCATACTGGGATTGTTGCCATCACTAGATGGAGTCATACACAGCATTTTCTAGGTGAATGATGAAAACCTCCAAGGACGGAGAGTGAAAAACCTCCCTGGATAACCTGGCCCAGTGTTTCCCTATCCTCCTGACAAAGCAGCTTTTCCAAATGTCCAGCCTTCCCTCTACCCCCAGCAAACAAGCAAGCAAATGAATAAATAGATAGATAGATAGATAGATAGATAGATAGATAGATAGATAGATAAATTTGGCTCTTGTGATTGTTAGTCCTTATTTAATTTTTGCCATAACAAAGAGTTTGGCTTTGTCTTCTTTGTAACTCACCTTCAGCAGCTGTAGCTGCTGCAGTGTTGCCCCTACAGAGTGCTGTAGAGAGGGTTTCTACCAATATGCAGAAATACAGATCTCAAGGCATGACACCACAATGCAAGAAGTGTCACAGGTAGCAGACTTATTGTACTCTATTCTCTTTCTTCCTCCCCATTTTTCTTCCTCCGCTTCCCTTTTAAATACATTCAATTCCTTCTCTCTTAAGTATCGTGTGCAATTATCCTTGAGAATTATTGCAACTATTGCACATCAATTGACTTATTTTTTTAATATAGTATTTCTATGAGCAACACACACTAGTCAGTAGCTTTGATATTATCTTGGCAGTGGGGCACATGGACATCTTTCCTTGTTCTGCAATAGATTTCCCAGGTTACCTTAGGAAAATCAGCTGAACTCCCTTTGTCTCCCTTCTCCCTCTGTGAAAAAAATATGTTTGACCTACTAAGGCAACTGTAAGGTTAAACACCTTGATAACTATAGGTCTGCATGGGTATGATTTTGTTTGGTTGATTTTCTTTGGATATAGGTTGATTTGTTATAGAGAACATTAGAAATCACTCTTCTGATCAAACATTTTTATGACATTTCATAAAGTTAGCTAGTGCTTTAAAAATGGAAAAGGTTAATAATGATTAATTATACTTTTTTACTTCCTTGCTCATTTCCATTCTTCCATAGCTGTATGTAGCGCTTTGTTGAGACGCAAGAAAGACAGACCCCTACTCTCTGGCAGTTCCCTTCTGAATTGGACAGATAACATGACAAATAATTACTTTCTAACAGCAGCTTTTTCTCCTGGGCATCTCTTTGTATTTTGCAGTATTGGCACCCATTAAGAAGTGAGGCATAGATATTCTTTAAAGCTTGGATCGCACAAAGCAGCTAAGACAGGTTTGGGAGGTTCCTCTGCTCTTGGAAATTCTTGTGTCATTGTCACACGCAGTACATGAAGCATCCATCAACTTCACATCAGAAACAATATTCTCCTTCTTTGAAAAGCTGGTCCTAAGGGTTTGCAGCATGTGTCCCAGAAGACTAATGATGACTGCTGTTGTTTGATTGATAGAAACTAGCTTTTTTTCTTGAAATCATACAAGGCCAGCCACAGAAGCACAAAATATCCACGACTTCTTAGGCACCGAGGCATAAGCAGAAAAGAGTACTTTTGATTTTCAAAAGGGGTGACATACGAAAGGGGGGAGAGGAAAGAGGGGCACTCAGTACAGCAGAGGTGGTCATACTTTGCCCAAATACTTTGATGACTGTATTGGTAAATTGCCAAGAGCCGAAGGGCTGCATTGAATTTGCATTAAATGGAGCAGATGGCATCAGCTGCCCTCAACTTTAATGTTGAAATGTGGCCTACAGAGCAAATCTGTACAAAACTTTTCTAATTAAATCAGAAACAACATGCCTCATCTATTCCCCAGTAGCACAGCCTTTCTGGTGGCATTTCTGCAATTCTGCTTCTAGCCCCAGCCAAAAGAGACAACGGCAGAAGTGTAGAGAAATAAAAAAATAAGCACACACACAGACATACAGCTTTATCGAAAATGTGGGGGTTTTAAGCATCAGATGAGAATTCAGTGGACTAGAATTAATCTCCATCAATCTTTACAAGGTAGCATTCTTTATAACAAAAATATGTTACCCTATTTATTAAATGTGAACTTCTGGACAAGGCAGGCAGTGGTACCAACGAAGTCTGGTTGGAGGCAGAACAAGGGAGAACCATGTTTCAAATCAGCTCTAACATTGACTAGGTAAACTCAGAGAAGCCAGATAAGGTTAACACTTTAAAATTTGCCTGTTTTACCCTACATAAAATGAAATAATCTGGAGTAGTCAATAAACCATGCTCTAGCTGTATTCACACACTTCATTGACAGACTGTGTGAACATTTCCCACAAGAATTAAACAGATGACACCATAAATAATTCCATTACACCAACAATTTCTGACAACAGCTGTTAATCCACTCTCCACAGTGGAATTCAATAGCAGGTAATGGTGTTTTGCAGTTACGAAACCTACCCACTTTTATGTCCTAGGATCAACTTTTCAAAATGTTTGTTTTACCTATTTATTTCATTTTTAAGTACTTCAGTTAAAGATTTACTTTTCCCTTCCCTGCTTCTCATGAGAAATCAGGAGATAAAATTATGTATCCATGTTAAGTATTATTATTAATAGCAATTATTGGGCATACATGAAATAATAATTTACTTGTATTTTAACAGTTATGACCAGACTTCTGCATCTGCTGAGATTATATGTAAATATATGAGAAATAAAATGAGGTGAAAAGAATAACTAAGCACACGTAAAATCTATTTTTCTTCAATGACTTTCTGCAGGAACGTTTGAGCCAAATTTTCCCTTGGTAGAATTCCACCAACATCAGAATTAAATAAGGCCATTTTTTGATTCCTTTATGAAACAGAGAGAATATGTGTCTTTTTTAGTTTATGAATAAGTGCATTAATTTACTGGTCAATAAGGTAATTGAGTGAGGAAAGGAGAAAAAAAGGCTGTGAATAACTAAAATTGTTTTTTTACACAGAGATCCCTGAAATAATATTAACTATTTGTGCACTGAACTTTATTTCTGTCCTAAGTTTGCCTAACCTAATGAACAGCTATAGTCAATAAGACGTTGTTAAATAAAAAAACCCTCAACAACCAACAAAACAAACCAAAAAAGAAACCAAACCAAAAAAACAAAACAAACCCCCAAACTTCTGAATGATACAAAAGCAACATAGAAACAAGGTAAGGAGATAAACAGAAGTGGGCATCCAGTTCAAGCTGCTCCATTCAGCTGTTCCATGTCTTGATGAAGGTAAGTAGCTTCCATGTAGGAGGCAGAGCATGACAGAAGAAAAGGAGCAAGGATTTTGCCAAGAGGTAGGAGTGAATCAAGCACTGGTGAGCCTCCTCCTTTATCCTTCTTTGCACTAGAAGCACTGGGCATACCTGTTCATCTACCAAAATTATCAGGGGGCAGTAAGACCATGGGGGAGAGGGGGGAAGAAGTGCTTTCCTGTAGAACTGGGGGCAAAAAACGGAGAAGCCAGCTGTGATTCTAACAGCTGGTTTGAGCAAATCAAACCACCTCCAACACATCCATGAACATTTGGGAACTAGGATCTTAAAGGACTGGGCAGCAGCTGGAAAAAGCTTTTCAGCATCCTCATTTCACACAAGGGTAGAAGTTTCCTGAGCTCTGTTACGCTCACAATTTTGTACTGATTTAATTAGGAAGGAATAAATGAGATTCTTAGTCTATGGTTCCACCAACCACCTTTCTTATAGTGAAAACAACCCATATCAGTAGAAAAGTGGGATGTGTAAAAAAACTTGACATTTCATATAGTGAAACATATTAGGAATGTTTTATTTTAGTTTCAAATCCAATGTAATTTAAATGGTGTTGCTTTTACAATAAGCCTGATCTTCTGGGGGAGACCTGTCTTTTCTTAAGCATCACAACCTTTTACATAGCATGACCAAATGGAACAGTGGGTTATTTTATTTAATTGTTTATTTATAAACTGCTTGTTGCATTTCAACTTTTCCTATGGTCTGTTGGTTGCTTTGGGGTGAAAATTACTCTTTTGTTTTGAGTTTTCCTGAGGGGAAGAAAACAAAGTGAAGTTAAAAGTCTTCTGAGTTCAAGGAACGTGTCCTATGAGCCAAGCAGTAATGGGTGAAATTCAAGCTTGAATCACTGGGGAATAATTTGTTGGCAGTAGCATCTGGAAAACAAGTGTGCAAACAGTTACAGAGGTTAGTTTTTAGAACAAATGATAGAGAATGGGCTTTAAAGATAAGTTTAAAGGCACAAGATGGGAGAAAGCAAGCAAGCAATGCAGACACAGGATAAGATCAGAGATCTGAAGAGGACATGTAGCAGTGTGTGCATAGCAGGTTACAGTTAAACAAGAGAATCATTTGAAGGAAAAATAACAGTCATTTTTGATGTCAGATCATTGATTGCAAACACAAGGCAAAACTTGAAAAGGGACAGAGAAATATTGCCTGTGAAATTTCTGACATCTTTTCTTTGTACAAAAAAGTTCATATGCAAAAATTACAGCCTTTCACAGAAGAAAACCTGGTTTAAGTAAAGAAAAAAAGTTTTCTAATTGTTCAAAAGAAAATTTCAAATTTTTCACTGAAAAAATTCAATGTTTGCTTTTCCAAAGGAGCTGTCATTTTAAAATACACAGGTATTTTTTTAAAAAATAAGAGTTTAAAAGGAATTCTAAGAGTTCCCAAATTTAATAATCTTCTGTATTTTTTCTTTAACAGTCTGCAGTTTATTTCTATTAACAATTATGTTAGAAAGTGGTTTCTTTCTCTATGGAGTCCTTCCAGTATCCATCCCAAGCACCCTAATATGCAAAAATATTCTCTATGTTTGCTCTACTCTGAGTCCTGCATCCTTTTGTCTAGCCTTAGGTTCCTGAGTAAATCACATAAATTAATAGTATTATAATTTCTATTAATCTTGAAAGTGATTTTAAAGAGCCAGAAGTGTCATAAAATTGGATTACTGCTGGAATGGTCTGTATCACACTGTTAATATCTCCTTCCCTCCATTGATAGAAGTGGAAGGCCAGAGAAACGCTGCTCTTATGCTAGACTCATTATGAAATTAACTGGGGTGACATAACATTGTTTTCTTTTGTAAATTTGACCATAAGTCTAAAGACATGAACAACTTCAAAATCTGTTTCTATATTTATGAACCATACTGAAGGTTGTTAGTAACGTTGGAAAACCATGCCATCAGCTATCAACTAGGACTTGAATTTTTGCAGGCCAGGTGGAGTTAGCCATACACACAGGTAGAAACACTTTGTGTCATGAATATTTGATTATTTGCAGGCTAAAAGAGAAATGAATGGAAGCTTGGGTATCCAGTGTGACTCAGCATCTGATCAGTGCATCTTAGCAGGGACTGGGATCAGACCTCTGTCTGTCTACCTACCTATCTATTTATTAATTGTTATTGCAAAAAACATTGCAGTATTGGTCAAATATCTCATTTCACACTAGAGTATTGTTGTGGTTTAACCCCAGCTGGCAACGCAGCCCCACACAGATGCTCACCCGCTCCCCTCCCCCGTCGGGATGGGGGAGAGAATCAGAAGGGTAAAACTGAGAAAACTCATGGCTTGTGATAAAGACAGTTTAATAAGTAAAGCAAAAGCCATGCCTGCAAGCCAAAGAACACAAGGAATTCGTTCCTCTGCTTCCCATGGGCAAGCAGGTGTCCAGCCATCTCCAGGACAGCAGGGCTCCATCATGTGTAACGGTGACTTGGGAAGGCAAACATCATTCAAGCATCTCCCCTTCCTTCCTCTTCCTCGATCTCTATATACTGTGCTAGTGACATATGGTATGGAATATCTCTTTGGTCAGCTGGGGTCAGACCTCCCGGCTGTGTCCCCTCCCAAATTCTTGTGCCCCCCACCCCCCCCCATGAGGAGCAGAAAAGGCCTTGGCTCTGTGTAAGCCCTGCTCAGCAATAAAGTCTCTTATTATCAACACTGTTTCCAGCACAAATCCAAAACATGGCCCCATGCTAGCTACTACGAAGAAAATTAACTCTACCCCAGCCCAAACTATTACAAGTATTTATAGGTGGTATTTGCAGATCTAGATGAACGACCCGGTACTGTAAAATCCTTATTTCTTATTTCTGTATTAGTATGAAATCCAGTAAAAGTCATCATTTCACTAGATGGAAGACTGTGTTTTCAGTGCAAGATATAGAAAGCAAAATACAGTGCAGTGTTGTAAAGGAACACAAAGCACCTGTGACAGAGATTTAACAGTCCAGGTACTATTTTTGGACAAAGATATACAGAATCTTAAGTTGATTAGTTATTTACATGCCATTGCTCCTTGTTCTGTATCTTTTATTGCTGAGACAATTTTTCAATTACATGCGGAAAACATGTAACTCGCTTTGCTTTATCCAAGAAGCCTTTTAGCTGTGGCGAATGAAGAGACGGGACGCAGCTTGATGCAAGCAAATGTCAATTTATTGTACAGAAGCACGAGTTTTTATACACACTTTCAGAAGCTGCGCGTTTTAAACAGATTGATTCTTGAAGCTAAGCATTGCATACTAGGCAATCCCTGATTGGCGGTTAACTACCAGCAATTAACAGCAAGGTGTTACCTTTCCTTGGCGCCATCCGTCCGCTCCCCTGTGCTCTGTAAACATGCCCCCCATCATGTTAATTGTTGTCTAGACAAGCTCGAGCACATTCCCCTCAGCAAACTGATTGCCATGCATGGTCCGAGTTTCCAGCCCGCTCCTACATCTCCCCCTTCCTGTTGCACAAAAAGAACCTTTGAAACCGAACGAGTAAAAACAAGGTATAAGTAATAGAACAAATAAAATAGCAACTAAGACATATTATCAATGTCAAAATAACCCACTGTCTCTGTTCCGTACAATTTTACAATTCCCCCTTTTTGTTTTTGAACAGCTGGTACCAGGTTTGCCATGCTCTGCAGGGCCCTTGCAAACATGACAGCAACCAAGGTAATAGCAAACAAACAATACTGCCAATTGAGTGAATGGATGCCAAAAAAAAGTCTGAAATTTTCTCAGATTTTGATAACATGTTGCTGCAATGGGGCGCCTAAAATCCACGCAGCACATACCATCAAAATCCTCACAGCCATGTCCTTGAACCAACAACAAAAAGCAGTGGCAATTTTGACTCACATTCTTAACTGCCTACCAAACAAGGTGATTTAACTCTTTAATGCTTTCCCTGCTGTTACTCTGGATAAGAGAAGAACCGCTGCGACACGTTCCCATCATAGCCTCCTACTACATTAGCATCTACAGAAAGACAATTATTGACATTCAAAGTGTAAACAATATCAGCTTCTTTTGGATTAACATTATACATAGGTGGAAGGGCACACCAAACAAGAACTGGTTCAGTCAAAAAGCTCGAAACATAGCATGCCTTCTCTGAACATACCTCTGGGGTCATTCCCTTCATTCCCTCTCTTTTTTATGCAAAGAGAAACACTTTTACCATAACAGAGAAGCCCCTATTTACATCTCTGAGCCCGGACACAAACCGCAGCTGTATGCTCCACCAGGCTCAGGGCAGAAATCATTCATGTAGTTACATAGCTATATATCACTACAAGCATGCAGACACCTATTAAACACTAGATAACCATGTTTATCTTTCCTATTCTCCTTCACAATACCCAGCTGTTCTCTCATCTCTTGTTAGGTCAAATAATTCTCCAGTTTCCTCTCCTATCTCTCTCTTCAGACATTCTCTATCCTCCTCTTTTTTGCTTGTTAATTGCGAGGAGGCAAAGGGTGTGTGTAGCTGGGTGACCATGACCTGCTTTAAGTTACAATCAACTAAACACTGAATACAGGGGAAAAAAAAGCATGGGAGACATAAGGCAAACATCAATAAGGTGGTTAAAGATAATTATAATAAATCCTGTAATACTTTTTGAGTCATGGCCCAAAGTTTCCGAGCCGTGAGAAGAGACCAAAGGCATCCCGCCCCTGGCTCTGTTGCAGATCTTTGTTTTAAGGCTTTTGAGTTTTGTATACTTTTGTAAATTAATTCACAGTGGTCACTCAGATTCACGTAACACATCCTATCAAAGTCTTCACACTTGTGTCCCTGTGCTAATAATGAAAATCAATAGCAACTCGGTTCTGTAGCAACATATGATGGACAGAATCAACATCTGTTAATAAGCCAGAAAAAAAAAAAAAGAATAGTATTTGTAGTACTACTTTGTTTAGCAAGCTAGCAGCCTAATTTACTAAGCAAGTTAAGAGCGTGTACTATTCTTACAGAAGAGATTAGAGCAGCAAAAATCTGTTATGCTGCATTCCAGAACTCAGCCTGAGAATTACAGTCTGCTGTGAGTTCTGCGTTACAATCATTTGACACATGTTGGGGTTGCGATTGTGAAAGTTGCCCGTTTACAATTTTCATTGGCATTATCACAGCTAGTTGTTTTAAAAGCAACCCTTGAGCTTCCTGATGTTCGACTTGTTGCAAAATATTCTGAAGCCAATCAATCAAGTTAGTATTAAAGTTAGTGACTCTCTAGGACCCTGCAAGACTATGGCAAGACTCCCGCATCCTGACTGCCTTAATAGCCATCTCATTCATTTGCAAACAGTTGTCCCTGGGATACCTTGCCTGAGTCACAGAATCGGCACAGTTATTTGCTCCAGCTAACTGCTCATAGTTAACAGCAATTCCCCGATTAAGGTTTTCAGTCAAGGCCACTACACATAGCTCACAAAAATCAGATAACCACATCATATACTCTCAGTTAGTACCATACAAAGCAATGACTTCCAATCATGCAGTGTGAGTGTATAAGGCTCTGCCATCACTTCAAGAAGGGACATAGCAAATGTATTATGAATCCCCCCTTCCCGCACTGCTTTGCTTAACTCTTTAACAGCCTCGTTTTGCACAGGCTGCCACTCTGCAGGTTGATTTGTCTGACAAAATACTGAACATGCCATAGCGACTCCCAAAACCCATCACTGAAGTGTTTCCCACTTGCATTCCCGTCACCAATCCCTCAGACCCCCTTTCACCCTCCCCCCAAAATACAATCAATGCATCAGGAGAGACGAGGGGGTGGGGGAAAGGTCTAGCTCCTTTTCCAGGTCTATAGGACCTGGATCAAAAGGTTTATCAGAGTCAATGAAATCATTGTCCGAGTTGTCCTGTTCCCGTGCTTGATCCTGTGTTGTGAGGGTCGCTGCAATCAGTGACAGAAGCTTTGGGGGCAGAGGAGGTGTGGACAGAATCGCCATCGCTGACTGTGTCTTGAGAAGAGTCGCGCTGTCGGTGGAATTTACAGCTTCCTCTGGTTTAGCACCGATAGTAGAGTTAGTCCACATCTGGCAAAGAGTAGTCAGAATTTGCCACCAAGATGTTAAATGCATTCCCGACACGGAGTTCCCCTCCGCGGCAGCATCATACAATTGGCTGCTGTATGTACACACTTTCATTCTTTCAAAGTCTCTAAAGTTTCTTGGCTGCTCACCTGTCTCGATGCATACAGGTGTTATCCTCGGGGTTTAGGTTGTCCGCCTGGTCCAGACAGCAAGACGATCGTTCAGCCAAGCCGTCTCCTCCGGAACGCAGCCCTCTTCCACGAGCTGTCTTTTTTCCGTCCTTATTCTTCCAAGGCTTCGGAACACCACCATAGGGGTCACCATTTGAGGAGACTGAGGCACGGACTCCCTGATCTGACTAGAAGACCCTTCATGAGTCCATATACGTCTCTTTCTGGGGACGAAGCCTGATTCCCCATTACGGATTTCCCACAGCTCACCTCTCAACTCCGGAGGGATTTATGGCCGGCCGGCTCCTGCTTCCTTTCAGCAGATCATTCAAAGTTCTGTGGGATTCGCTGCATGTCGCTCAGTTAGGTGATTCAAGAGCCCTTCACGTTAGATCCTTAAACGTATCACGTCGGGGTCACCAATTTGCGGCGAATGAAGAGACGGGACGCAGCTTGATGCAAGCAAGATGTCCATTTATTAGTGATTTTCTTACAATTATATATGTTTCTACCTTCTACATATTACACACTGATTGGTTAAATCTTAAGCGTAAAAAACACTGATTGGTTGATATTTAAGGCACACCGTTAGAACAATAGGAACTTACTAGTTTGTCTTGACCTAGCAATAATTTTTATTCCAAGGTTAGGGAGTTTCTTTCTGCGCGGCTTTCTTGATTACATATTGGCGCCATCTGTTCCCTTATCTGGCTACTTGTTTCTCTGTCCGTCTGGTTGCCTCCTCAACTGTGACGGCTCAGGGGTCTGCAGTTAGCTTGTTCCTTTGCTCCCAGGGCTTGTGCCCTACAAGTTCTAACAAGTCTCTATTCATCAGGCTATCAGTACTTGGACTCTTGTCCTTGAGGCCTTGTCCTACATTTTATGGTACCAATGAAGGGAATATCCTGGCTTTGGTAGTAGCTCCTTTTTGGACTGGTGTCTGCATGGTTTCTCAACAACATTTCTCATTGCTCTTCTTGCACTAATCACCCTTTCACCTCTAACTAGCAACAAGGTCCAGGAGGACATTTTTTCCAATTTAATATTTTAGACAAATGTCCACAATAATATTGAGTGAAATCTTAATTTTATTTTTGACATGACCACGACCTGGTCTTGGAGGTCCCAGAAGAATGAGGTAGGTCTGGCGACACATTTTAGCACCAAGAAATGGAAAGATGGTCCCCACATTTTCACTGGGTTCCCATTTTTCTTTGCATTAATTTTCTACTGTAATCTTTTCAGTCCTGTCTCCTCTATCTGATGTTTCATACTTTGCATATGCCTCTTTCTTGCCCTTGATTGCTTTTTGCCCACTCATTTCATTCAAATTAGCCTTTTTTACTTCCAGCATATTTATTGCTAGTTGGCATGAATAACCCTTGGGTATAAATTAATTTATATTTGAATACTTTCAATTTCCACTCTAAATCATTTGTTTCAGTTAAGCCCCTGATGTCAAAAAGCTTCTCTAGGGAAGAGTGGATGACTCAGGGGATAGGTAATAAGCTCCCTTGTCTTTTCCCTCTAGAGCACTGGTTCAACTGGGCCTACAGAGAGTTGGTAGTAGCTGAAAGTCCTTATTCTTCAGTGATTTTAAAGACTGTTGAATTACACAGGCTCCAGTGCCTTTACATCCTTATTAAAACTAGGCAAAGAAAGAAAATGTTTTTCCTTCAAATGTATTTGGTCAAATATAATTTTAAACAAGAGTTCATTCAGATTACACTTACATACTTCCTCCTAGTAGTTCCCAGAACATATCAGGTTTTGGTTATTTATTAATATGCATATTATACATATATATTTTATATATAGATAGATGCACACACATATCTCTCTTATGTTTTTATATATATATATATATATATATAACATTGTGGTGTATTTGTGCTTACTTAAAAGCTACGAGGAGATTTTGTTTTTGGAATCAGAGCATATTGGTGAGAGGCAAACAAGCATGACTGCAGAGGAACCAGCCTATCAGTTTTTCTTATTTTTAGTTTGTCACTAAAATAGCTAGAAATTTCAGCTGAGGTCAGGATCCTCTTATGCAAGGTGGGGTACACGTGCATGGTAAGAGGGAAGTTAGGTCCCAAAAAAGCTTACTGTCTGCATAATGAATGGGAACAAAATGTCTCCCAACAGCATTGCCTATACATGTGATGGCTTTGGAGGAATGTGACAGGTAAGAATTGGATGCGAAGCATGCTAAAGAGCTGTCTGTCTTTTTCTGTCAGGTGGGAAAGGAACAGAAGTCTTTTTACAGCTCAAATCTCTCTACCTAGGCAAATATACTGATCTTTCTTGTGCAAATAGACATTTAAAAATGTTCTAAAATCCCTACACCAATTTATTTCCTGCAATTTCATCCCCCCTTTCCCCACAGATGCAAAGCCTCTGTGATTTGTTCACTTTTCCATGCTATTTATAACGCTGGGGTCAACCAATTAGGCAACAAGCAGGGAACGGGAAAAAAAAACCAAACAAAGAAAAAGGTGGCAGAGGTGACCAATCATATGGCATAAAGAGTGAATCAGGATTAGTGGACATTCATAGCCAGCAGCTTGCAAGAAATCCATAGGCTCAAAATTGCTCACACAAACTGCTCAATGAGCAAGTGCAAAGACACTAATCCATAAAGGTCACATTCTACCCTTGCAGATTCCTCAAGCAGAAAAAGAAAGAGAGGGGGGTTAAATGTTAAATTAGTTGCATAAATTATTTGCAATGAATATTCTGAGAAGCTCTGGTTGTGTTTGTTTGTCACTTCCTACCCTAATGTCAATTACTCAGGGCCAGATGTTACACACATTGGAGACAACACTCCCTCCAGGTCCCGAGGCAGAAAGTAATGAGTGGATGTGGCAGATCTATGCTAAAAGAGTCTTTAATAGACTAAGGTCCAACTTTTCACATGGATTTAGGTATCTAAAACCCTTTGGAGACCTCAACTGTGGAATTCTGTACACAATTCAGTGAATGCATCAAGGAGCTCCGGCAGTTACTTGTTTTTCTCCTGTTTTGCTTCTGGCACTCTGTGTGTTTGACAGAGAGAGAAGGGGTCAAAAATACCCTGAAAACCTGAAATAAAATGAAAAATAAATTGCTAATCTTCACTGATGCCAGGAAAATAAGTGGTTCAGTGCCATCAACCATGCATATAGTTTTTCAAAAAAGCTTAATTTGTTATGATTTGCTGTAAAAAAAAAAAAAAGATTTTTAAAATTAGGCCTGCTTTTTTGTAGTTTCTGTAAATAGAAAAATTGAAGTAACTTTTAATATTGAGTTTGGCCTTTTCTTGTCATTTTTCATATACTGTTTTTACCTGCAAGTGTATAGTTTCACATAAATAGACGGGGTTTCTTGGCTGAACCATATCACAGAGGCTCTGTGGTCTTGGCTTAGGCTTATAGTATATTATAAGAAACATATTGCTATCAGGCATTATAGAGGAGATAGTCCAGTAAGGAAGCATGCTTTCTATGGAGGACTGAGGGCATTTGGCACTCCAATTCCCATTCCCATAAGGCACCACAGTACTGTAACCAGATGCAGTTTACTATTGAACTGACTCCAAATGAAACATTCACATTTAATTTATCGCACCAAAATTAAATATTTTGATCTGGGAATCTGGAAGCATTTTGTTTTGACTGAAAATGTCAAAACAAAACATTCCAGCACTTCTGAGTAGTTGTTTTTTGGTGGTTTTTTTTTTTCCCAAAAAACTTTTCAAGCAGAGAAAAAAGATATTTTGACTTTTCTGTCTGAGTTCAAGACAACAACATAGAAACATAGGAGTAGAAGGGATCTAAAAAGGTCATCTAGTCTATTGTCTTATTGTCTTGCCTAAGGAAGATCAGGTATTCTAATGTCATTCCCAAGCAAAGCGCATTCAGTATGTTCTCCAAATCTTGCAAAGACAGAGAGTTCCCAACCATTCACCACCCCCCTGGTATTTCATCAGCCTCACAATTAGCTTTTCCTACTGATTAACTTAGATCTTCCTATTGCAGTTTCACTTCTACTACCTGCCATGCTGCTCCTTTGTTTTTACAAAAGTCTGTTTGTTTAATGAAGATTGTCAGTGTGTTTCTGTTTGTAGATTATGACACACACAATCAAATAGAGTGTCCTCCTGTGGGTTAAGTGTCTAAGCTCCGTGATAACCATAGAGCTTCGATTGTTTGCTTAAATACATGTTCTGTTACCATTTGGGGTGCTGTAGAGTATCTGCATTGTCCACATGGGACAGGCAGGTACAGCACAGAGCCTTTGACAGACCTCCTCTTTGTGGAGCAGCAGACAGAAGCAAAGCCATAGACACTAGGGCTTTATGAATGGAACTAGATATTTGTCATTAGGCACTCGTGCCATGTGGTCTGCTGCGAAGCCTTCCCCCCACCCTGGGCCGTCAGCCCCCACCGTGGTGGGCTGGCTCACCTGGGCTGAGCATCTAATCTGCTGTGATGGAAGGTCAAGGCTGGTCCCATCCCACTGCTGGTGCTTCACTGAGGTGTAACTCCAGCAGGTTTTCCACCTTAAGGCCCATTCTCCATCCACTCAGTGAGGAAGGTGGCTCCACAAGGCAATTCTTCCCACACTAAATTTAAAGGAGGGCAAAAGCCACTGGTCCCTAAATGCAATACCTCATCCCAGTCTCTGAAGCTACATAAGGGGTAAGAAGATGAGTCAGCACTCTGAGCACCAGCTCCTGCAGGAGCATCACTAGCCACTTCTGCATTATACAGCAATTATGGGAAGACGAAGGCATGGAGACTGATTTGTAACTCGTATTTTTATCACACGTGCACCAAGGTTGTAGATGGGTGTGTGTGAATCTTCACAGTGTGTAATCCGTGGCGTGAATCTTCACATTGTGTAATCTGTGGTTCTGGCTGTCTATTCTGCAAGTTTAGCCTTGTAACATAAATGAAAGGCTTCTCTTTGCTTTTGTTTCCTGAAATCTTCCTCAATAGCCTTTTAAAAGGAAGAGAAATGACACATTTTCTAATGTATCTGGAAAATTAAGGAATCTGAGCTCTAGTTTATCCATGAGGGATTGAGTGCTATGAGCGAGGATAACTCACAGGGGATGTTTTTCTCTTTGCAATACTTGTGAATACTTTAACTTGTGGGCTTTGCTGATCCCACATAACCAAATTGAAGGGAGAGACCTAACTCATCTAATTGTGTCCTAAACACAGGAGACCACAGAGCAAATCAGGACAAGAACAGCAAGGAGAGAACAAAATTATAATCCTTGTTTGTCTTTCTGTTTTTGTTG
The DNA here is from genome assembly GCF_023638135.1 of Falco biarmicus. Classification (NCBI taxonomy): domain Eukaryota; kingdom Metazoa; phylum Chordata; class Aves; order Falconiformes; family Falconidae; genus Falco; species Falco biarmicus. The sequence continues at coordinate 13,396,519 of NC_079310.1, read as the reverse complement.
TAATACCCACTGTCTACAAGTTTCTGGTGAAATAAGTCTTCTGACTCTTCCTTGAAAGAGTCTTCCCCTTTCCCAGGCATGTCATATGTCACCAGGAGAGAAGACCATGACAGCATGTCTGTGCCTTGAACAATATGCTGGGAGATCTCACAGCTCAGACCTGCAATAAAAGCCCCCACAGAACCCCCTTGATGCCCACCTGCCCTTTGGTCCTGTGGGTACCACCTTGGTAACTTGCATGTAGATGAGAAGTTGCACGGGGGATTTCAAAGCTGAAAATTCATCACCATTGATCAGAGAAAATAAAAAAGCCCTACTTATTATATCTGTTCTCTCCCCTCAAATCAGAAACAGTCTTATTTAATTAAGTTGTAAAGGTTTTCCTTGTAAATAATCACTTTATCATAATTTCCTGAAACTATCTAATGGGAGTTGGATGTAAATCAGAGCATTTATAATACTTCCTACTGTCGGTGTCATCACATCTTGAACCTCTGGATCTTTCTGAGTAATTGATATATCCTTGCCTTCCCTCCCTCTTTCTTTCTTCTTCCCTCCTCCCTCCCCACTGCCTCGGGTTGTAGAAAGCAATGCCAACACTCTGAAGAACACTCTCAGCAGTGAAATGTCATTAAAATTAAAAAATACTGATGGAAGGAATGAACAGAAACAAACAGGGCAATTTAGTAACTAAAAACAGTAACATAAGGTGCAGAATAATGGGATATAGGAAAAAAAAAAAAAAAAGATGATGCCTGGTTGACAGATTGTTGTCATTCAAGTCTCAGGGGCTTTGTCACAACCTTCCAGTAGGGATGCAGTCTTGAACATCTGGCTGGCAACTGGTGCAGAACCTCCAGGCTGTGCTACTGCAGGGAGCAAGCATGAGGGCCAGGGTGGGAGGCAGGGATCCCTGCTCTCCTCCAGCCTCCACCATCACATACTTTCTTTGTAAGATTCCTTTGGAGGGGCGGCATTGTTGGAACAGGCTAACCCTCAGCAAAAAACCTGAATTACATTAAGCCAGCCTTAAAAATATGCTGCCAGTGTTCTAGCATTCAGAGGTGGTTTTGGCTACTTTTCATCATGGCACTTGAAGGTTGCATGTAAACCTCAAAGGGAGAAATGGAGGCTTGGGTGGATATGTCTGCAGGATGTTCGTACCTCACCATTGCCTTGCTTTAAGCTTTAAGTCATCATCAACTTAAAATGGAATTCCTCACTCGCCATACACAGCCCTTCACAGAGATAGCAAGGTGCATCTGGTGCAGGAGTTGGCCACTAAATTGAACAGAAGAGAAAAAAACAAAACAAACCAAAATCTGTCAGTCCAAGTTTATTTTCATTTGTATTAAAAAAAATTGCAGTGGATCAGTGCAGCTACCCTGGGTAAAAGAGATGAGGTGATCCTTTGAGTTAATGTTTAAAAAGTGAGTAATCACTGAGCTAACCAGACACTGAGATTTTGTGGTGCAAAAAGCAGTGGCTTTTATTTGTTTGTTTTTTTCTCATGCAACTTCAAAGTTAATTTTCTCAGATGGAAAATGAGGCTTTCCAGAAATTTTGTGATAAAAATCACAGGACAAAACGCCTTGTCTTAGAACAGCAAACAGTCTGGGAGTTTGGAAAGCACCACTATAGAAAACCAGGCACTGCAAAGACACGAATATGGATATTACTGTTGAATGTCCTCAGTCATTATATTATATAAAAGTCTAGAGGAATTTCTAGTTTCTCAGAAATACCCAGGGCCAATTTGATATGAAATGTTTTCAAAATTCTCTCTGGCTAGAAATTTCATCTGGGATTCAAGACATCTTCCATATAAAAATAAAAACCTATTTGTGTTCCTGCAGGTATGAATGTATATTGTGTATATGTGTGTGTTCACACAAGTATTTTTTCCATTAAAAGATTTGTATTTTTGGAGAAAAGTTTGCAATAGATTTGGGGGTTACCTTACTCATATGGTTTACTAGCATAACCCTCTTTCCTAAAAGGGTGGTGGTGGTGTGGATTTTTTTTTGTTGGTTTTATATTTTTTTTCTTAGGCAAACTAATTATATTTCTATTCTAATATAGATCTCAATATACTTTGCAAGGGATGTTAACATATTTGTAGAAAAATATTGTGAAGTAGAGAGAGAAAGTGCAAATCTTTCTGATATACCACGATGCTTCGTGAAAGTTTTGCCATTATAATAACTTTTATAGCCACAGAATTTACATCTGTACTAAACGGGAATGATGATTTAGCTGTGCTATTATAGTTAAGTGGCAAAAAAGTGAATGCCTAAACCACTGGGTTTTTCTGAGGGGGTCTGAGTGCAACCCTCAGGCCTCCTGTGTGACTTTCTACTTAGGTCAGTGCTTCAGGTCTCCTTCCATGGGAGAGGAGGACACCCTGCCTTCATCAGCCTGGATCTGTAAAATTGCAATGGTTGTTTCCAATCAAAAGACATTGAGATGGGTGCTGGAATTACTAGGTGAATTTTATGGGTTTTGTTAGAGAGAAGGAATATGAGATTAGACTATAATTGTTCCTTCCAGCCTTGCAAACCTATAAATATTTCTATTGAATTAATAATGGTGACAGGCTGATTTCTGCTGATCTTACCTCTGCTAGTTTTACGTTCTTATACTGAATAATGTGAGCAGATCCATGCTCAACAGCTTAACGTGATGACAGTAATCACTAACCTATATAAATGTCTGTCATGGGGTTTAAAATTGGTGCATCAGGTAATTATTAGATGCCTTGATCTTAACAGTTATGGGAAAACGTTTAATTGCATTACATTAAATTTTATTTATTTAAACAGTGCTTTTGTTTGATCCAAAGCACCAGGGAAGGATAAGAGAACATCATAAATTAATACTATCTGACAGGCCAGAACTGTGGTCTGATCCATTCTGCAGCACATCCATCTAAATGGGACCAAAAAAAGTAGTTAGAAATATGACACAATCCAGTATCACAGGCAGGAAATATTGTGAGACTTATTATTAAATCTATTAGATGATAGATTGCTTTGAAAACAACTATAAGAAATGATAGGTTGGTAGATTAATTTACGGACTCATCCACGAGCCTTTGACGGCTGACAGTATCTAAGTCCTAGATTCATAGTGGGTATGAGGTGATGCTTTGCTGAAAGTGAAATTGCAGTTTGTTAGGTCTTTTCTTGTAAGCAGGATTTTCAGTTACAAGTGAAATACCTAAATACCACCTTCAGCAAGGTTCAGACAATCAAGTCCCTTTGGAAATCTGAGTCAAAGTATCTAGTCTGGTAATTTGCTGAACAACAAAAGTTTTTGTTTTTCTTTTTTCCTGGGCTGCTTCAAAGATTAGCTTTTTGGCTTAAGGAAAATCAGAAGTAATAATGCCAGCAGAGACTCAACTAGCAGTCAGAAGGCTTGATCTTCCTGGATATCTACCAACCTTTGTGTGAAACTAATCAAACAACTTTAGTAGTGTACACTAACATTTCCTCTCTTACCTTTTATACCTCCTACAGAGTTTAGGATAATTGAGTTTTTATACACAGTTCTTTAACAGCATGGGATTTGGACTGTGATCAGAAGACTTGTTTATGATTAATTTAGCCACAAACTAAACTTCAAGAAAAGTAAGTTAAAGATATTGTGGACATTAAGACCTAGATATAATACATATTTAGGGATATTCAGTGCTTCCAAAGACTGAAATCTGCAATCGGATGGCCTTTATGAGTCTATCTTCTCTAATGACCATTATAATCAGTGTGTTGTTGACCCTGATGTTCATGCCTTTCAACTTTAAAAATTATGTCTAACTAGGGCTTATGAAAACTTCATAAAGAATAATTGCAACTGTCTTCTCAGAATTTATCTAAGTACTAGTGATTGTTCTTATTTTAGGAAATTTTGCTTGAGTAGGCTGATCAAGCAAGGAAAAAAACTTTTTCAAAATCCTTTTTGTCTTTAAATTTTACTTTTATAAAACTTACTTGGTTCCTCACTTAGATACCTCAGTTGTTCTTTTTTTAATTAGGAGGAATAAATCCAGGTGTTGTTACATTGCATACTTTGACAATGCAGGAAAAGTGTAAGAGAAAGAACAGGTACTATACCTCAGTTCCCGGGCAATACTCAATTTTCAGTTGGTCTTATGATCTGTTTCAGAACCAGAAATCTTATTTTCACTTTCCCCTAATACAACTCACTCAATTTCACATTGATTTATTATGCTTCTGTGCTGTAAATCTTATTAGCTGTGTGTGCATGTTTCTTTTACAAATACAACAGTGCTAGAAGTTTGTCTTCATCATAGTCAGGCGCTGTGTGAGCTTAATGGAAAAAGATAGCATGAAAATGAAGCAGGTTAAACAGAAAGAAGTGGAACTCAAAAATACTAAATGTAAGAATAGAGGTCTCAACTGAAATGTAGTTGCACCTATTTTAAAGTTGTTTCCATCCATATTTTTTTTTTCCAAAGCCTTTGGAAGCTTCTGTAAAGAGGTGTCATGGACTCATTCCTTTTTCTATTTATGTTCCAGATTAATTTGGAATTGATGTGGATCAGCTAAACTTTCACCTTTTACCTGACCTACGAGACAACTGAGACTTGCTTGCTATGATGGGACTGTCTGAAGTCACAAAGAAGTAGTAGAGTGACAAAGAGGGACTAACTCAAACTGTAAAAAAACCTAGACATGTAAACATATTTCATGCATTTATGAATTCTTGTCTGGCTTTATTTCAGGGTAGATGCATCTTTAAATATTAAGCAAGGAAACTGAATCTTTACCAAGATATTTCTAGAAGTAAAACCTTTGCAAATAGAACCTATGTTACTTCTTTTGCCTATTCCTTGATTATTTGCACACTGTACACTAAAAAGCAACACTTGGACACTAAGAACTAATTTTCCTGATTGCTTGCACAGAGGAAATTGGAATATCCTGGGTGCTTAGAAGACAATAGTCTGCCTTAGACCCATTCTAGCTGAGGACCAGAATCTGAGCCTTTTTCTCCCGACCTAGTGTCATTTTTCTTCGCACTTTTAGAACAGAAGACTGACAGCTCTCTCCTGTACATTTGTTCTGAGAAAGACATGGTCTGTTCCTTGATTATTTAGAGATTTAGAGGTGGCTTTTGAGTCAGGTGACTTAGAGACCAGTTCAGGCACAGCTTGCATTCTGAGGCTGATCCTGGGAAGCAGCAGGGCTGTGCTACTTGAAAAGTTACCAAGTTTATCAAATCCCTGGCTGGGGAAAAAGTTTTCTGGCCTGACTTGTTAAGGCTGACCTCACCAGGGAACACCTCCCAGGCCCTACCTACAAGGATGTGCTAGGACCCTTGTGTAATTGTCATCCTCTACTTAAATTGTGCATGGATCGTACCTGGAGCAACCCTTGCCCTGCATCCTCCAAGGTCCAAGATCTGTGCTTCATAGTCCTTGACCATATGACAGTTCTGTCAGGCAGTTTGTAAGGAAGATTCATTTCACTTGCCTTAAATGAGACTTCAAACTATCTGGGTTAGCTTTCTAATCCTGTTTCAGAAAACTTCTCTCATCATCGTTCAAACACTTAGAATCTTGTTTCCCACTTCTGAAAAAATGGTTAACAACACCTTTCAACCTCAAAAGGCTTTTGTCCATACAAGCATTAGAAATTGTATAATGCTAGGTGAAGGGAACCACACAAACACCAAAACTAAATTTAACTTAGAGATGCTTGAATGGAAAGCATCCTAAAATTGGAAGATCTTACTGTTATAACTCTTCTTTCTTCCTCTGATGTATTCAGTATTAGCCTCTGTCAGAAGCAATTGGTACAGCACAGAAGTGGATGGACCAATGGTCATTATTGTTATGCCCATTCTTAATTGTTTAATGTTCTGGTACAGATTTTTGCAACAGCATTGATGCTTAATCTAATTTTTGGAAGGAGAAGATGTCAGGCTGCCTTTTCCATTAGCTCACACAGTCTATTTAGTTTTCCTAGGTTGTTTGGAAGCTTGATGGGGTTGATTGAAAATGTCAGAAGGGAACGTTTTAATTTGACTGTATTTGATATTGTGCTAATGCATTCGGCGATTCATTGTAATTCAAAGCACTCTTCACATTCCACAACTGGCTTTGCTATTATTTTTAAAGGTGAAATCTTTCATTGTTAATCAACATGGGGTACTTAGAGTAGTTTATACTGTGTAGGTTGTTTTGTGTTTTGTTTTTATATATATATGTATATTTATGTGCTACACCTTTACCAGGACAAATGGTCTTATAAAGTCTCTCCCTCAGTCTTCAAGTTCCAAAAGATCACAAAGTATCTCAGTTCTTTGGATTGGCTTCATTTTCAATTGTGCCAGAAAGAGAAAAAAACCCCCACAAAACTATATACTAGGGACAGCAGATATTACTCTTTATTAGAGCATTCACATAGGATATAGGAAAGTCAGAGTCAAGTCCCTGTTTCCAGTTCTTATTTAACCAATTGTATAAAGATGTGTCATGAAAGACTGAAAGAAATGCAACACAGACTCCATAATTCCTGAATGTTTAGAGAGCAGTCCTGAAATGCAGGTTCATGCTCTGAGTATGGTTTTCAAAAATGTTTCCTATCTTCAAGAGAGCACCAGGGACCCCAGCTGTCAGGTATAAAAGAGCACAATGAACCTGCCAAAAGCTGATACTTGTCTGCCTTATAGGACTCGATCCAGGAGACATAACCTGATATTTGGACAAGTCCAGAACAAGATTTTGCTCAGTTCAAGTTTTTTCATACTTTAAATTTTAATTTATTGCTCCCAGTCTAAGACCCTGGAGTTGTCACAACTCTATTCCTTGTAATGACAACCACCTATTTTCTAGCCCCTCCTGTGGTACATACAAATAAGACCTGTTTCCTTCTTTTTACATATATCTGGCAAAGACACAAAACAGAATCAAGTCAAGGTCATTTTCTTTCCCTGGGAAGTATTCTGCCTTAGACGATTTTGCTTACCTTTATAATATTTGGGGAAAATGTATTTTCTGAGGATCCTGAAGAGGATTGTATTTGTATTGCTACAATTAGTACCTTGGCATTTCCAGATATAGATTATTTTGTGCTACTTGTTTTTGGGTACCTTCAATCATGCAAGACTTTTTACCAGGAAAAAATATATAATGGCAAGGAGATTAAGCAAATACGATGTTCACTAAAAGCTGAGGTATTTCAGAGCCTTAGTTCTTTGTTGATAGAGCTCGGAGTGTTTTAATAGTGAGCCGAAGTGTACCTTAATGTAAAGTTACTCTCATTTAACATTTGCGACACATTGGCATTAATTAGCAAGTCAGAATTAAAACAAAAAAAAAACACAAAAAAAGAAAAGAAAAAACATCAGTGACTGATCTTTTCAAAATTTGACCTCAAAATTTGACCTGTTTTCTTATCTCATAACAGTATTTTGCTTAGTGTTGAAATGCAAAGTCTGCATGATCATATTGTGACTACTCTAATTCAGTTTCCTTGAACAATAAATTGCTATCCACATGAAACATTAAAAATGTAATGAAAAATTAAATACTCCAAAGAATGTTGTTCAGTAGCTGGGATCATGGTCAAGCTTCGCTTCTCCTCCATGGAGAATATGACCTGTTCCCTTGATATTTCAGTCACTGAAGTTATTGTATATCCTTGTTCTCTACCCTAACGCACTGTTGGGTGCCATTCTGTCTTTTCTAGCATGTCTTTGATCAGTGTTAAATTGTTCATAAGTCCCGAAGTCAAAACAAGATGCACAAAACATGGGCAGTAAGCACAACTGACAAAGGATAGAAATTCCCTTCTCAGCTCCTATCAAAACACATCTTTTATAGCTTTTTTTTTTTTAAAAAATGCTTTTTTTCCCTTCATGATCCCAATCCAAGTATTCCATGTATTTCAATGCAGCTACGCCAGCAGAGAGCAAAGGTCCCAGAACATCAATTGTATGATGTTCATCTTGATAACTATCAGTAAGGACAAGTCTACAAGATTTGTGCCTATATCTGTGGGGTGGTTCCCCTAACCCTTGGATGAGGGAGGACCACAGTATAGGAAATAAAGGGGTTTTACATATTTTTTTTTTTTAATAATTCCTATTTATTCAACTGTTTGGGATATTTCAAAATAAATACTTATTGTTCCACATTTTCAGCAAATTTAAAGGAAAGTACAGACTTAATGAAAATAGTTTGCTCAATCTAGAACAGTTTTTTTTTAAAATAAAATTAAAAAATCTTTGTTACTTAAGGAAGTGACAGCAAGGGAGTTTAATGACATAACAGGAGATTTTAAATAGCATTTTTATAATTAAAATGTTTTAAAATTTCATTTTTCTTGTCTTTAAAAATCAATAAACTGGCAAAATCTACAGAAACACATAAAATGTTTATTTAGGCCTAACTCTATTAATCAGCAAAACCAGACAAACATACACAATGTAACCAGATAAAAGCTATACAATTCTTGCTATAAATTAAATAATTTTCTTTATTAAATTTTGCAATACAAACTGATTTTCATTGATGGATATGTGTTATGATGTGAAAATCTAAAGTTAATTTGTATACAGTCTTCACACTGCAACACAAAATTTCTAACAGGTATGTAATCTAGTGTTTGTAATAATAAAACATAGACAGTAAACTGATCACAAAAATATTAAGGCAGCAAAAAAATAGATACAACTTTGCAAAAAGCTCTGCTGTTCTTGGTTTTTAGCATACAAGTCAATTAATATAATTGTTAAAGAATCTTCCTAAAAGAGATGTAGGTCCAATTTAAGACAAACATTATACAGAAGGTCTGATTTTTGAGGTTTGGGGTTTGGTTTTGGGGGTTTTTTCATTAACATCTAGGGGGGCAGAACTTAAAATACTCCCTCATTCCTCTATGCGCCCCACCACACACACACCTGAATCAGTGAGTCCAAAACAGCAGCATCTCAGAAATCTGAAATGTTTCATTGTAGCTTTGTCTGAGTTCACCGTATATCTCTTCACCATATATATCTTCTATCTGATGGGAATTACAGGTTGAGTTTGTCACCATCCATTTTCTCTTCTAAAATACCATGATCCAACAAAAAAGTCTGCAACAACTAAATCCTAACTTGCCCTAGATCATACACAGATCAGGCAGGCTACCATAAACTTCTGTTGATCTGGCCAAAAACCTCGTGTTTTTTTTAGATCAGGGCTTTCCACTTCCTTGAGCATCAATCGAGATTATACTGCAGCAGCTTGCTCCAGAGCTGGGTACCAGATCAATCATCCTTATAATGGTATATCGAGGTGGAAAAATAATGCAAGGGATAGAGGGAATCATTCTGTTCATTGGAGGCTGCCACTTGAACAACTCCCCTTTACATTTTCCATTTAACAAATGGAAAAAAGAATAATAAAGACATTTTCCCTGACACGGAAAAGAATCTCTCCAAGCTTAGTTCACAAAGATCAGATTCTGTGACCTTAGGAACTGGCACTTTCATTCATAAAGGGTCTGAAGACCAATGTATCCACTTCCTATCATGACTAAGACAATGACCAGCTTTCACGTGGACTTGGAGGATGCTTACTGCCAGACAGGGTATGTGAGTACCCTTCAGAAAAGTTCTGTGCCACAGGCTGCTCTACCAGCCAAGCTCAGAGCAGAAACACAGCTCCGTATGCACATGAGAACAGTATCACTAAGAGGATATTACAAAGTATTTCTCATTCATGGCCAGTGTTCATTTTCTGCTATGAAATAATTTGAGGTCCTTGGAGCGATTGTGCCTGCCACCCCTTGTTGCTGCTGGGAGGGTGCACATTTGTGCATGTCTGTTGGGGAGTGAGGGAGATGCCAGCAGAGAACATAATCAGAGGAACACAGGGATCCACCAAAGTTTGAAGTGATTAGACAAACCCTGGGTTTAACATTTTCATCCTCTCCTGTATATCTTTCAGATTGGTTCCAGTATCAGACAGAGCAGCAGTGCATTTATCTCAATCCCCTGTGCTATATGCCATTGCCAACATTATCTCTACATCCTTTGATAATTTGTCATCTAGTGTTCCTGGGAAATCTGATCCCTGATTTTAGGCAAGCCTCTGTTCCCTTCACTTGTAAATACAAACCTCAGCCTAAGAAGAAATCTCCTGCTTTGCAGTTCATGTGTCTAATTCATGGCTAGCATTATGAAGATTATAATGATTTTTCTTTTATCTCTGCTCAGCTAATACACTGGTGATTTGGGAGAAAACAGAATATTTTAGTTGAGATCCTCTATGTTGTTTGACACTCTGTGGTTGCTTCTATTTTTCACTCCGCTTCAGATTCTTGGGGAGAACTAAACCTAGTGCAGCCTTTGATCTTTTTGACTGGTTTCCTCAGTGGATGAAGCAGCCTTATAAAAAGGGCAAAAGCCCTTTTTAAATGATAACATGCTGTACATTTTCTATCTCATTCAGCACCAGGGTGTTTGCAAAAAGCTCACCATCAGTATTCCAGCCTGTTTTTATGTGGGTCTCTATTATCTACAAAAAACACTTCCTGATCTGCTTTCTCAGAAGGTCCATTTTAATTTGCTATGATCATTTCATTTTCTACACTTTCTTTCACCTCGTATTAGTTTCTGCTGAGGCAGGCAAACTACATATGCTATTTTTCTCTGCAAGCAAAAGAGGTCTTTTTTTGTCTCTTACTGTGACACATGTTCTTTTCCTTTTTTTTTTTTCCTTTCTTTTCTTTTGTGTTGTGCTTTTAAATTGTATGCCTTAGTATTTTAATATTCTTACCTGATTCTTTAATTTAACAAAGTCCTGGTCATCCCATCCAGATTGCCTGACATAAAAAGTTTTTCTACTCCTCCTGAATTTTGCAATTTTTCTTTCCCCATTACTTCCCTTTGGTTTAGGCAGTAGAGTTTCATGTTACTCCCCTGATTTTATGAGGAAAATATTTATTGAAAGAGGTATTTCTGCTCTCTCAGATCCATTCTTCATCCCTTAGGATGGAAGACACCATGGTTTTTCACATCCTATTTCTGCTTATGACACCTTTTCTGGTACTGCCCTCTCCAGAAATGTATTTTAAAAGTTCATTGAAAAATTCAGGCTTCTGTAGTTCAAAGAAACAAAAATTAAACAAGCAATTGTTCTACTTTCACTGCATGGCAAATCAGTAAATATATATTATGATGATTTAAAATTTTTATCTTTGCATTCCATTGGATGAGTAGCATATTCAGATATGACTTTTCCTCTGTTAAAGTTCACGTATCGTTTATCAAGATTATAGTTATCTCTATGATTACTTCTTTTTTTTCCCCCAGATAATCAGAAATAATAGCTTAAAGCTATGTTTATTTATAAAAGATGGGTACAGCCACAGTATTGATGAATATTGTCTACTGATTGATTCCACTAGTCACTGATAAAAGAAAGCTGAAATCTTCTTGAGCATTTTGTTGTCATTTTTATATGTGTATGGGAACCTGTTTCACCATTTATCAAAAATATCCTGGTTTAACCTGAAATAGCATAATGATCTTAAAAAAATAGCTGTAAACTGCAAATATGAGAGGGGAAAAAAGTCCCTTTTCATCAAAAGCAATTAAAGTATTTTATTTAGGTTATTAAATTATCTGTGGTAGGGTAATCTTTCATTAACATTTGCTCAAACCCTTTTTGAAATGGAAAATGGTATTTGATTCAAACGCCTGAAAGAAAAACATTTCAGTAAGTCCACAACTTTTTCTTTTTGCCACCGCAAAAATCAATGCATCCAGCCCTTTCCTGTGAAAGGTTTCAGTTTCAATGAATCACCTTTTTTCTGATGAAAAAGTGTTTTGCTGAAAAATTCTCCCCCTGCTCTGTTTACTGTAGTGGCTTAGTTCTGGATGAATGCTTCTGGCAATCAGGATGGCAGAGGAGAATATAATCTGTGGGACTATTGACTACTTGTTTAAGGCCAAAGAGAAGTTAACAGTCTGCGCAACAGAAGCACATCAACTAGTTATTTGCTATAGCAGAGGACATTTGGAAAGCTATTTCTCTCAAAAGAAAGTTTAGTACTAGATTCAGTACTATCCCCTGACTAAGAAAAAGTCCTCTGGCAACCGAAAGCATATGACCCCAATACTCTGCTCCCTGGACTGGCTCTCCAAAGAATACAAAATCAAATTCAAGGTCTTAGTCCTTATAGTCACAGCTCTCTATGGGATCTGCACAGGTTATTTGAGAAATTACTTCCTCCTGTGCAGCGCTGACTGTCCATAACAGAAAACTGTGACTCTGACCCTGGGAATGAGACTTGAAAGTGCCAAGGGTATTTGTGCACAGAGTCCCAAAACACATTAGCAAGGCCAATAAATGTAACTTCTCCAGCAAAATCATGAAGGAAGAAAAGCAAAATACCCATCACACTCTCTTATTTGATTTTTTTCTTTTGTCTTTGGCAGAGATAAAGCGTTTGAGACACTGGAGCAAGGCAGTAACTTCTAGAATTTTGTGTACATTGTCCACTGATGTTTTGCACTTCTTTAGATAAACTTACTCGTTGTTAACAGATCATCCATTCAACAGCTGTTTTAGAAAGAATGTAAATCTTGGAGTTTGCAGAGACGGACACTTGCTGGAAAAGCCAACTTTTCCCCATCAGAAGGCAGGAAAACATTTGGTTTTCCCTGCTGCAATATATGGCGTGTTGATCAGCTGGCTCGTCTCGTTTGCTTGCACATGTTCTCTGTGTGCTGCTGATGGGCTGGACGTCGATGCCATGAATCCCAGGGAAGTGCATGTGGAAATTCTGTTCCTGAGCCATGAGGCTCATGTGTTCTCCAAGAAGGAGCTTTCTGGGACCTGGTCACCAACCAGGGAAATCTCTTTGTGGCATCTTTGCAAGACTTAGTGATGGACAAGCACACTGGGGCATGTCCCATGGTCATCATCCATAGTAAGATGCTCGAGCATCTTGGGTGATTTCCAAATGAACTCCAGCTGGGACACAATTATATCTGTTAAGTTCATCCCTGTACAGTTAGGACTGTAATACGTACACTTTCTAGTTTCTATCTCTTTTCTTTGGTGTTCTGCACACCCTCAACTGTCTTCAGCAGTCCTTATGCTGATGGATGTGTCTGGAGCAGGAAACAGCAAGTCACCAGCACCCAAACCATTGCTTCCTAAGGAAGAATATGAGGCTGATGGTGACTGTTTCTTCTTCCTTAGTCTTGGATCACATTAGGGTCACTTTCATATATTTCCTACATATATTTACATCTTGCATTGGCCTGCAATTCCATCTTATGTCCAAATTCATTATATGTTGTACATTTGATGTATGTGAGATACTGATGTATGTGAGATACTGTTTCTTCTCTTTGTTGTTTTTGACATTTGACTTGGCATACAGCAGTGTGTCCTAGGTAGGAAAACAAAAGTTAAAAGACCATTTCACAAATTTTATTTATAACTTTTGTTTTAAAATTTGTTGGGTTTTTTTTCTGAGAAAACAGTAAAGAATTAAATATTTTTTCCTAGTAAAAAATATTTTTTCAAAAGAAATATAGATTTTGGTTACTGCACAATAACTAAAAAAAAAACCACCCTAAAATATTTAGATAAAACCAGATATTTTACGAAAATAGTTTTTATTGATTTTTTTTTTGTTTGTTTCCATTGAGGTTAGAATTACTTATTTTTGCTAGCTATAGTTTCATTGCCGCCTTCTTTAGTGCTTTTATAGAAATAATTTTATGATGGCCATTTTAGTAACCCAAACTGAACCAAACCGGAATTTGCAGGTTGAAACACAGAGTAATAACTAACCTTTGGTTATTTATGAATGTCACAAAACCTAAGAGTCAAAAGAGAGAAAATATGAAATATAAACCAAACATTTTAACCACCGATGGTGACTTTTAAATTATTCAGGTTTTGGATAGTCAGTTTGATATACATTGCACAACTGGATACTTGTGAGACACAAAAGCTCCAACCACTGAAAAACTGCTTTTCTATACCTGAAGGTACATGAAATTATACTGTGTTGTGTAGATGGTTATCTTTTAAGATGCAAAGGTCCATGTACGCTTAAGATAGATAGATATATATGTAGTGCTATATAAAAGGATCTGAAGAGAGGGTAATGTGCAACAAACTGCTTTTTCAAAAATCCTGGCCTTATATCCTGTATGCTAAGTAATTGCAACTGCTATATTTACAATTAAGCTTAAATTGTGGTTAACTTTTTTGGGTGTTACAATAGAGATAGGAAAAGGTATTTTGATGCCAGAAAGCTTGGCAGAAAGGAAACATTGACCTCTGCCAGCAGTGATGGCTCTTTCACTGCTACCAAAACCTTCCCTATGATGTCCCTGAGCTATGCAGGGCACCCTGAATAGGCAGAATAACAGAGCAGGAGCAATATCTTAAAAAAATCCGATGTGGTTATAAGTTTGATTTACCTCAAAATATATTTAAAACGACCAGACCCTCATCTCCTTTTCTTGGGCAGGACAGTCTTGGAAGTCCTCACTAGAAAAAGCAGTATGTCCCTTGTTATTTTTTTGTGGGACAGATGTTAATTGTCAAGAAGTAGGACTGCAGTTCAACAGCAAGGATAATGGCAACAGGTAATTTTGGGGTGTTCTCCACACTGTTTCAAAAGGAAGATGCTATCATCTGAAAGACTGTGAAACATGAGATTTTTCCCTCCAAAAACTTCCTACAGATAAGAGGAAAAGGATTATGGAATGCTGATGAAAAGATATTCTTGTTTGCTCTTATTTTAAATTCTTCTCATGTTTTCAGTGTTATTCATACAATAATGCACACATTTTTTTCAGTTTGACCATTTTGTGGAACAAAGCAGTACAAAAAATCTATTTACGTAAAACCTGAGACCACACTTAAAGTTATGTCATAACTAAATTGTTTTTAATGTCTTCATTAACAGTTTTGACACATTTATTCTCTATAATTAGTGCAAGATTTCCCAAATCCCCATATCTTCTAGAATCATCAGTCATACCTTGAAATGACTCAAACTTTACCCCAGCAATTATGATTTAATGTATGATGTAGTTCTTGATGCAGAGCTGTGACAGAGCTAGGTACCCTTCACCCTCAAAATTTAGACCGTGCTTTATCCACCAAGCATTTGCCCTTCAGTTTGTGAGTGAGGAAGCAACATTTCAAGGAACTGATGGTTTGTGTTGTGTCTGATGGTGAAGAAGAAATTTGGAAAGAGGGCCCGTTGGTGAAAATCATTAAGAAAGTCCTTATGGAACGGGCCAGCTAGAGGACGTTGTTATGTGGTAAACAGCTGATTTTACAGCTCCCTTTACACATAAGCAGATTGAGCCTCTGTTTAAAAAAGGGAGAGAACAGTGGAAAGAAATGCTATTTGGCATCTCAACATCAGGCAAGGCTTATTTTTTATAGCACTTGTATGTCCTGCTATGGGAACAAAGAGGAAATAAAACAACCAAGACCAGATGCAGGTCTTGACTTTATCCTATGCAATCACTGTGACAGGCAGTTTATACAGTTGTAAGGAACGTTTCTTTCTGAAATTTAACAATTGTTCCCATGACACTGATGTCTATTGAACTGTGTTTATATTTATTACATTGTGGAATGGTTATCCTGTTTTATACATTGGTAGCATTTAGATGGATTGAAATTTTATATAAATTCTCTTCTTTCACAAGCTGGGGATGAAGGGTAGAAGAAAGAGAGAATGAGCAGTGTTATTGAGGTGTTTTATAACCTTCAGAGAAACATATAAAAAATGATTTAGACTCCAGTATCGGTCACAAAATATATGTGCAGACTTTAAAATAAAGCCACAAATAAACAGAGATTCCAAAATAGAAATCATCAGTTCTTTCTTTACTGGTGTTTCTTTTCAGTGCATCCTTTGAAATAAGTTATAATAGACGTGGTCCTAAAACTGTGTGAAGACTGTTCTTTTGGTTGCCCAGGCGCAGCAGGGCTTTGACATTGTCCTTCAGCTGTGACACCTTGGAGGGGAGGTGTCAGGGGAAGCTGTGAGGCCAGGAGGACTTCAGAGCTGCAGAGAGAGGATAGCATTGCACTGTGCTTCACTGACTGTTCAGCCAGAGGGGCACAACAGTGGGATGCATCCAAGGAACAGGTCACATGAAGGGATATTGCAGTTACAGCTCTCTGATAGGTGGAATGGCTGGCCAGGACAAATGCTTGGTCTATCAAAACTTGAAGGGATTATTTCTACAAAAGAGTTTTTGAGGGTAAAATGACAGTCTGGCTATGGCACCTACCTCTAGGAACATACCAGTGTGGACTGCAGGAGAGGATGTGTGGCACAGAAATGGCACCGAGACCTAGAAGGTCAGTCTTTGGCTGTTCAGCAGCCACAGAATATCTCAATGTAGATCAAGCATCCGAGCTTTTAAATAGGATGTTGGTGTAAGGCACTGCTTTACAAGGGATACCAGCTTTGCATCTTATTCCTAACCTAGTACAGCACATATTACGTTCATGCTTCCTTTTCTTTGGATCTGAATTGAACCTTAGGGATGATATCAGTCTTTAAGTTATTGGCATCCAGAGGCAGAGCTGAATTTTCAAAATATTTGTAACACCTGAGTCCCACAGCTAAAACAAAGTTGTTTTAGAAATATGGCCCTCACACTGTATAAGCTTATATCAATTTTTTCCCCTCTCCTCTGTGAAGCATGGCTTAGAAATCACAGCTGGCACATTAGAAAGAAGAAATACAGTAAAATGAATAAAATATACTCTCATTCACAATTTCCTAGAGGCTCCTTGGTTGTTAATTGAAACTTTTGTCTACTTTATTGAACAATAAAAGTGACAGAAACTACTCTCAGGTGTCCTTCAGTATTAAAAAGAGGATAAAGGGTTCCTAGCAAAGGTGACAGAAATTAATGTGGTGAGCCCAGCTATCAAACATTTTGATATGTGAATTGCCTGATATTTCTATAATGCCTTCTTATGATTGGAAATGTTATCACTTCTATTGAATCAATAGAAAATGTTAAAGCTCTGTGGAACCCCAATTACAAAATAAAGCTAGAAGGTTAACATCTGGGACCAGCAGAGATAGAAACAATTTCTATTGTCATACCTTTCTGACAAGTAAATGTCAAAAACATAACACCTTCCGCCAGGCTCAGTACAGAGCACATGTAAAAGAGTGATTGCAAGGCAGTTTCAAGTCAAATCACCTGTCATCTCAGCTTTGACATGGAATTACTTTTGGTTTATGCATCTATTAACCTTGAACTATCAGCATTTGTTTTAATGTTCTGGTCTGAAGTGACCTAAATGTACTTCTTTAATGCACTTACTGCTGTAGCTAAAAGGGGGAAAGAACGGCGGGGGGCGAGGAACCTGTTAAGAGGGGGTGGGTGAAGTCAGTTGTGGCTTCTGTGGTATGCTGGGGAGTGCAGAAACCCATCTCTCAGGTCTCATCTGGGGTTAGAAATCTCAGGGAGTCACCTGGCAGAAAGGGTGGGAGAACCAAGAGATGTCAGCAGCATCTCAAACAACACTTCTGGCCTACAGAGTGATGCTGTACATTTTTTTTCTCACACTAGGGCTTGAGGGGAGGAAGAAGGAAGACTAGAGGATGCAAAACCCTCCAGCTGTTGCAAGGCAGCAGGAGCTCCCAGTGCTCCCAGGGGTGACAATGGCTGCGATATCCCTTAGCTATGAAAAATATTATGTCTGAGAATCAGCATGTCTGGTCTGAGTTCTGGAGTCAGGTAACAATACAGAGATGTTGGTGGTGTCCTCCAGCCAGTACAGACCACAGCAGTAAAATGCTAGCTGGGTATTAAAGTATGAGCCTTTGAAAGGTTATGCCAGAAGAGCTCTTTAGGGAGATAATCCCCAATTTCCACCAACACAAAACTAATCAGAATACCAAATTAAAAGAATCAAAATTGCCAGTGCCAAATATTTCTAAGTAAAGAAGAGAAAGACTTTTCATCTCTAAGTTTTACACTGCGTCTCCCAGCTTAATTTCCCTGCAGTTCAGAGAAAGAAGGGTGTGCTTGAACCACTGACTCAATAAATTATGACCAGGTTTTTCAGGTGATCGGAACTATTTGTTTCTTAGAGAAACACATCATTTTGAGCCAAGCTTTGGAAGTTGACTGCCTACAAAATTTCTTTCTGTTGGAAGATGCAGCTTTTCGATCCTAAACATTACCTGCACATATTGCACATTCTGGGCATGTTTATGTTATTCTTAGAGCCCCTATTGCCACAGTCCTTGGGCACCTTATACACTTTAATATGGTAATCCTCAAACCTTTCTGGAGGTCAATTACTCTTAAAGGAATCAAAATTCCAGAGATCTGGTTCTTCAGTGGCAGTAATAGTAGTAAGATGTAACTACTAGACAGTAAGGTTTGGGTATCTGGATATAATTTTGAAATCTAACATAGGTAGAAAGGGCCAAATATTTGTACAGGTTAAACAGATGGAGAAGAGTGTAAAGAAGCTAAAATAATGTCTAATATTCCTTTCAAACAGCCATCCCTCTGGTGTCCAATCAGAGAACTGGACATTAAAATATCTTATTATTTTTATTTAAACTACCACCATCATCCCCATCTAGGAAAATTTTTGCTATTCTCCAACACTACAGACTAAGACAATTTCCTATGATAAAGCATTACACAACACTTTGGGGGACCTGCAGTGTCTCTTGTATGTGTGACTTTATGGGGTTAAAACTGTGCTTGGCATAAGCTCTTCTTGGAAGGAAGAAAAAAATAAATAGTGTGGACACCATTCTCCTAATCAGTAGGGGACAAGAGTGAACACGAATGTGGGTCTGAGACATAATTCAGATTCCTAATTGTCTAATAACATATTAGGCAAGGAAAGTGGCTGGCACATTTTCATTATTTCAAGGTTACCCTAATGGATTCAATAAATTTGTGTAAACACTTAAGGATTCATAAACAATATTTGGTCAACAAAAAAAATGGAAATATGTAAACTTGCTACAGCTTGACACCTTCATATATTTGTAATTAGTTGCTGTTAAGACTTCAGAACCCAGTCCTGCTCTAGTGGATAATTTTTATGTAGATTGATTTGTCTTATGAAGAGATAAGCAGGCAGCACATATATATCCCTTTATTTAAGATACATGTCTTCTAGGGAACCCCATCACTGTGGCATACATGGAGTAGAGAACTCGCTTATTCTGGGATAATATATCCTTTAATATTGACCTTACTTATAAATCCAGCATATTGATGCACTGGTCTCTCTTCGCTACCATTGAGCTATTCTGGCATATAGACAGTGTAAAAGAATGAAGAATCAGGCCATTAATATAGTCACAGTTGTAATTGCATTTTTTATTCATACAATGCTCCAAAATGTGAAATTAACAGCTTGTTATGTGGGTGTACATTAATAAGCACAATGGGGGTTCATAATAGAGCTTTGAGGTGCTAATGTAGTATGAATTAATGAATTAATAATTGCCATTAATTAAAAATGCAACAGAATACTATCCAACAATGACTGACAAAGAAGTCTCAGCAGTCTCTCTATTACACCTCACTTGTGTCTATTTCTGGGCCTTCCATATAGTCTGAGGGAATAAAGTTTAGTTTGGGGAGAAGGAAAAGGTGAGGTATGGAAAACAAGTGCCCTCAGAAGAGAATGAGTTATTGAAATGGGACAGAAGTAGAAGCAAATATAGGAAGACAAAGTCACTGTGAAAACTCCAACAGGGAAAAGCCCAAATGGCATATGGAAATGATAAAATTAAGTCTTAAATTGATGGTGATAATAAACTTGGGACTTTATCCTGACAGATGTGCATGCGACTCCCATTGACTTCAATAGGAGGTGTGCATGTGTAGCTGATGGGGAAACCAGACCTTAGAACCACTGAATTGTGTTCAGAGGAGGGGAGTGCATGTGAGGAATGAAAATCTCTAGGTAAATACAATGATTTCAACTCTATTTGACATCCCATGGCTGAAAAATGTTGGTAAGATGTTTTCAATAAGAAAAAGAAAACTTTTTTAAAAGTTAAAGCAGAGGAAGGCTGCTACCTGGTGAAAAGCTACAGAAATACCACAGAGACTCAATTCCCTCCTCCCACAAAATGTCACCAACACCCAGGTACATGTGATTCAGTTACGCTGGTGCAAGTGTGGAATAACTCCATAAACAATAGTGGTTTCACACCAGTTTGCACCAGCTTTATTGAGATGCAGATCCAGCTTGAGGGGTGTAAAGAAATATGAGATAATAACCTAAAATGACTAAAAAGGGTCTTGTCTGAAAACACGAACAATAATTCTATGATTGAAAGGATGTGAACATTATAGCAACTTTAAGGGCTATTAAGCCAGTTCCTATGTGAATCTGTAGTGTGAATTGGAATGTGTTGATGATAAAGGGATTCATAAAAGTTGTTATGCTGATTTTTATGTTGATGGATGTTAGAATATAAGGTGAATTATTAACCACAGGAAAATGAGACTAATGTTTAAGTGCTGTGATATATGTGTAATTGAAAGCAATTTCTTCTATAGAACAAGGAGATTGTGGGCATAAGTGAAACAAACTTTGAATAAAACACAGGTGAAGTGGAATCTGTTGGGTGTTCAGACCCAGGAAACAAAGGGAAAAACAAATCTTACTTCTAGAAATAAATAATTTGCATTTATATAGAAACTTCTATTCAGAACAAGCGCAAAGCAAGTTACCCACTTGCTAAAGCCTTTATAAATAATGCTGTATATATAGAAATTCATATACAATACCTTTTCCTAGGGATTATATGCCTTTCCTGCAGAAATGTTTTTAGACACCTAGCACTCCAGTAAGACCAATACAGAGATTATTTACTATTTAAGAGGGGAAAACTGAAGACGTTAGAGGTTCATCAAGTTTGACTTTGTTCTGCTAAACTAAAAAGAGTCCAGAAAGAAGAGTCTGATATGGGCTGTTTCTTTGAAACCAATGGGAATACTGGTGTTCTCTTGTGCCTAAAAGACTCAGAGTTTGTCACTGAATGATGTGTTTGAGCTGGCACGGTGAGTCAAGAGTAATCACCAGAACACAAGATTTCTGCTTTTCAGTCTTCTCTGTGTCTACGGAATAGCATGCAGCTAATTTTCTGTTCCCTCACAGCACTGATCCTGACTGGTAGCACTGAGGACTTGTACCCTAAGGAAGGCTGGGTTACTGGCATGCAGTCCTTTGGGGATGTACTGATGGGGATGCTACAGAAGCCAGGAATACATCTTATATACGTTATTGGCTGACTGACAAGCAACTGAGGCTTCTCTAGCTATGGATGGAAGGAATATTTCAGTCAGATGATGAGCAGCAATAGATTTTTAGTCCTGCTGAATAAATGATGGTGTTTCAGCAATATTTTAATCAGTAAGAATTTGAAATGACTGGCATAATCATGTCTCATGAGCACTGTAACCATCATGAGTTAATGTGGGTAAATACTTTGCATAGCCTCATGCGTTCTGTAGTAAGATGCATAGGTCTAGTTTAAATTCCAAATCTCTGTGAAATCTAAACAGAACCTAAACAAGAAATGAATGGATTTACGGTGAATTAGCTAAGGCTCTGACCTAAAGCCTGCACATATAATGTTAATATTAATGTATTTTTCCTGAAGATGAAATACCCTTGAATTATTATACTCATTGTATGCCATCATTTAGCATGGGTGATTTTACATATCCAAATGATGTGCTTATACTGAATCTTAGCATAGAAAACTGGTTTTTGCTAGAACACATACGAAGAAAAGGTGGGGGAAATAGCCCAAATAAACCATTACTTTGATGTAATAGAGCAGAGGGGGGAAAAAAAAGAAAAACTTGAAAGGTAAGTCATTAAAAAAAAAATTCTTATTTAAGTGATTCAGTAATGAAGTGAGTGAGCTCTTCATTCCACTTAGAAAAGTCTCTTAATGCCGGAGCATGGTTTTAACAGTTATCTGAAATAAAATTATCCAAGAAGCATGAAAACATTTATAACAGATTAAAGTGGTGGTTTAGTGGAAGGACCAGCCAGACAGTAAGCATTTTACTTCTGTTGTTTCTAGGTCTCATTCACAGTCAGTATTGGCTGCAAATCTAGTGACTGAAATTCTTCTAGAAGCTAAACTTTCTTTTTAAATTGTTGTCCAAATTAATATTTTTTTTCAACTGTTGTGAATAAAAGGTTAACTTTTTCTCTTTCTTCCCCTCCCCCCCCCCTTCCTATGGTTTCTTTTCCTTTTTCTTCTCCACATGAAATTAGGAAAAAAAGAAAAAGGAAAAAGGAAAAGATACCCCAGAGCCATTGATGTTTGGATTAGAGGCTCTGGGTTTTTTTGTACTTCACTGAGATATGCTAACAGTTTCTGCCTTTTTTTACATCTAATTTTTTTCCCCATTAATTATTTTGACAAAGAAATCAAGGCTATACTTCACTGTGCATTGCTACATACTGTTTAGGCATTGCTGACTAGGATAAACCTTTTGTACAGGGACACCAGTCAGCATCCAAACTCCAGTCTTTCCCATAGCATTCACTTGCCATTGGAATAAGTGTCAGTTAAACTACACAGATCGATCCTCCTGTCAGAGCTACCAGTGGGTTCAGAAGGAGTTGAATAGGGCATGGAGACACCCCAGATCACACTACCCATGGCTCTGTAGACAAACACTCTGCTAAGAGCATCTCATTCCATGACCTGCAAAGCTAATGAATCCTGGTTTCCTCTACATGTTCCTCTTATGGTCTGCTGACTTTGGCATAGGGGAATATTCAGTCTCCAATGAAAACATCTTTCCCTAATTCACACTTTCTTTGTGGATTCTCTGGCATTTAGTAAGGCTCACATACTGTAGCTTTATGTTTGCTAAGGCACTTCTCTCAGGTCTGTCTTTTCATGTAGCTGCTTACTTTCATGAAACTTGTAGAGAATTAGTTACCTTCCAACAGTCCTTTTCTGTATTTGGCTTAAATTTCTCAAAGACCCAAAAGTCAACAGGGGAAAGACATATCCACATGTTTGGGTGGTTGGTTGGCTTTTAATAAAAATTTTGAATTAAAAAAAATAATAATCATCAAATCAATGAAATTTTTGATTATCTGGATTTTCACTAATAATTTAAATGGTTTCACATTCTTTGAAGCTGTGTGTTTTGCTTTGGTTTTTATGGGACAGCTCTGGATAATGCTCACATTTTAGAGATGAGAAACCACAGCATAAAAGGTTCAGAGGTTCCATAGTGTCCCCAAGGAAAGACATACAAAGCAGCCCATTCCTGTGCCTTCAGCACAAGAATGCCATTGCTTGAACACTACAGAGAAAAATTATCATGAGAAATAGATGATCTCTCTTGCAATCCCACTACCTTTCATTCCTTCCAATAGTCCACATCCTCTGGCTGAGCACTAGGGCTGTTCCATGGAGAGTCCTAGTGTGGTGAGCTAATCTAATTTTCCAAGATAATTATTCCTGTTTATGGCAGTTGTATTTTGCCATCTAAAAGAAAATTAGTAATTGTGTGAAAGCTGAGCATTACTTTCCTGAAAGATGAGTGTTTTGTTGCTGTTCAGTCATCCAGGCATTCTTTTACATGTTTCCTTTTTTTATTCTAGAGGGACACACATTAATAACTATTGTGGAAGTTTGATTTTCTCTCTCGAATGGAAATGGACTTTTTTGCTTTCTCTCCCTCCTTGTATGAGCACCTATCACACTGGGTTTAAATGGCTGGAGCACTTGTGTCTGAAATACATTAGATATAATGGGGGGAACCAGGGTCCCATACAGATTATAATGTTGATATCCTGGGAGCCTGAGCTGGAAGTCACTGGCACAAAAGCTACCATGAACCATAGATAAAAATCGGTGAAAGGTCAGTATACAACTAAAAAATAGACATTTTAATCCCATTTGTGATTTGGAGCCCCCGCCAAAAAAACCCCACAACCAAACACCAAAAAATAACAAAAAAACCCACCCCACACCTACAAATCAACAACCAACAACAAAAACCTATTTGCAGACCTTGGGTGAAATGAGAGATGCCTCAAGAAATGGTGTGGAAAATAGAAATGTTCTCTATTTATAGTCAGCTCAAGGCAAGTTAGTTGTGGGAGACTTCAATATGAGTCTTTTTTTCTTCTCTGATATATAGAATGATACACTGCAGATTTCTTTTTCTCCTCTCTTGCATTTCTCATTCCTTTTTTTTTTTCCCATGAATGCTAATGAATGCTTCTTTACATGCTGCTAAATGCAGGATTTCAGTACATATTATGAAAATAGAATCAGTCCATCCAGGTTGATTAAATGCATGTGGGACATAGGACACTACAGGAGGCTTATGGCAATTAGGTACCCAATTCCTATACTCCTATCTGGTACCAGTATAGGTCAGGTGGGTGGAAGCCAGGATGGCACTTAGAGAATTCCTGGAATCCCTTTAGAGGAAACCTCAAACCTACTGCTACTTGCACAGAAAGAAATAATACTAGGAAGAAGTAATGCAGCGTGCTGAAATAATCTGGGATTGGATATAATTATTTCCTTTCAGGAAGGTTCTGTCAATTCAGAAGCTGATCACACTCACTCCTCTTTTCATTGCTTCTTTGATATTTTGTCTTACACTTGCTTTTTTTCTATACTGTGAAAATATTTGGTTAACACAATGCAAAAAAGATTTGGGTTTTTTGTTGGGGTTTTTTTGTTTGGTTGGGTTTTTTTCTGCTTTTTAGCTTAAAAATTAGTTCTATTTTTAAATGTATTTTTTACACTGTAAATTGAATAAAAAAAAACGGTCAGGTTTGACCTACCTGAAAACAGTTATTCTTTTCATCAGAGTATTTATTTCATTCACAACACCTACCCAAACTGTTTTGGTTGTACTACATGTGTATTTCATTTTATATTACTTTTTTTTCTGTTTTTTTTTATTTTCTAAGTAGGAATACTACTTGTTGCCACTCTTGGTATGCTATTAATTGCAAGCACAAACAGGAGGGTTGGAGATGAAAAATCCTTCTAGACACTAGTATTTCAAATGATGAATGGATCTATCTAGGCAACAGGGAGTTCAGCTGCCCCAGGAATCACAGTCAGGAATGAAAGAGGTGGAGGCAAGCGGTGGAGATGAGATGAAGAGGGGTTAAATCTCATTCCTTGTCTCTGAATCTGTGCCAACCACAATTTCAACTCTGGGTCTTACAGGTGTGCGCTGAGAAAGACTCAGATAAATTATTTTACAAATATGATTGACATTTGGCCTTGAACTGTCCCTCTAAACTTTAAGGTACCTCAGCAATACAGAAGCCCTTAAAATTGGTGGAGAACTGTAGTGTTTCAAAGTGAACCTAGTGTGGTCTTGAGGTTTTGTTCGTCTGTAATCAGAAGTAGTTAAAATCTCACCATAGAAACCATAATTATAACAATAGTAATTACACAAAACCCAAACAGAGGGCCAGCTCTTAAGATCAATCTTAATGAATTCAACATGAAAGTTTTACTCTTCAATGTATTTACATTTGAAAACAAAAAATCAGTTTTGAACTAAAAAATAGCACTCCTGCTGTGGGTATCAATGGTTTCTTATGGAAATTCCCCAAAAGTGGAAAATTCATTGAAGCTTTCACTTTCCTAGTCAAGATACTAGCTTAGACAGATCCATATTTCCCAAACAAAAATTCTTGTGGAAATTCACAGCCTGTTCTAGGTCCAGACTCCCATAAGGGACTGACCTGTGTCAAGGCAGGCAGCTCTGACATGCCTTTCTCCCTGTCCCTGGTTTCTGTGCCTGTGAGCCAGGTGTTTCAGGGAACAAAGGAGATGCTCTGCTGGGGAGGTTTTGCTGAACAGGAGTGGATCCAATGTGTTCTGTAGCACTGCAAATACACTGACAGCTGGAAAACCTAACAAGAATTAAAGAAAAAGCCTGTTGTCTGCTAATGTAGAGACCACTCTGCATGGCTAGAGATATGGGGATGGAGAACATTTCCCATGCAATTAATTAGCATGAGCTTTAGTGTCTAAAAACAAACTCCTCAGGACTGGACTAGACACTTTATGGGCTTTCCAGCTATTTGAAAGAAATCAGCATGACCAATAAATCATTTCCCTGGTCTGTCTTGGAGACCTATCTTAAAAGGAAATGAATAATCTCCCTCTATAAAACCAGAGGGGATATATGACAATTTACTCAGACATACCCCAAAGGGGATTAATTTCTGCATTTGACCAACTGAATAAATCTTTAGATTTCATGAACTATATTGACTTCATGTTCATTGACTATAGTGGGAGCTTAGACTCCCCTCACTTCAGCTGTAGCTACCTCCTTATGAAAATCTACACTTAAGTGTCCTAATCTGTGAGCTGAATGTTAGAAACCATTTCTTGATGCTGAAATTCAGGTAGGTACATGTCTCTACTCCTCCCAAAGTCTTTAACAGCACACTAAGTAAAGCTTTTTCTATCATGTTGCTGTTCTGTTGTCTCTGAATTAAAAGAAAAACAAAAATAAACCACCACAAAACAAAAAACACCTTGTTGATCTTAATGTAGTTTACATCAGGCAAGGCTTTCCAAAGTTCCCTTTGAACTGATAGTCAGTGGCAATTTAGTCTCAGGAGAAATACTGTCAGGAGGAAAGACAGGAATTGAATAGGCCATGGCTGTGACTTAAGGGTTGACTTTGAGGCCATGGTTGGGGCACTCTGGGAGACAAGACTTTGCCATTAATTTGCTTTTGTTCTCTGTATAGAGTGCACACAATTGTTTTCCAAGCTGACAAGACTGTGGCTTTCTAAGCACTAAACTTACTCATAAACATACAAAAGGAACCTAATAAAACATTACAGTCACCAAGACCATCACCATAAGATCTTTCTTGGCCTCCAGGATGTAGATTTGCTTACATTCAGTGACCAGGTTTCATCTTGAATTACACCACCACAACTCAAGTTGCATTTAGAGTTTACTTTCACCTGTGCAACATGTCAGTGCATTTTGTAGGGTCCTGTGCACTGTATATCTATGTTTTGCTTATGGGGTAGTAAGCACAGTCCATCATATCTCACAAAAATCGTCTTTCTTCTTATTAGTATTTTCATCACTGAAATGCCATGCAGACAGCACACTCACCTGGCCTCATGAGAAAACTGCAAGGCACTGAATATATGTGTGTGGAGGTGAAACTGTGAACACTATCTTTTTCGTGACTTTGTGTAGAGAAAACCTTACTTAAGATATGTATAATAAGATATATATATATATAAAATACTGCTACTGAGCCTGACTGAAACGGGAAAAGTCCTGGAAGAAAGAATTAAAGACAGGTGGTTTATACTGTGGCTAGTCCTGTGTGAATGTTTAAGGAAGAAGGAACTGAGTTGTTCAGTGATCAGTCAAAGCCAGAGTCTCTTTCAGCTCTCTCTAACCAACATGGCATATCATGGGTTTCTACAAGGCTCTTGCCCTCTGCTCTTGGAGAGCCTCTCAAGGGAACCGTTCATCACCTTTGAGCTTTTGTGTGAAAGCCAAGCGTAGGTCTGAAGAAAAATGAAAATGGAGCTCTGATCTCATTTCTTCTAATGGCTGAGCAGAACCACGCTGCCTGTCCCATACAGAAAAGAAACCAGTGGTAGAGATTATTCACTGCATTCCCACCAGCCTCAGCCATGCAACCCTGCTTGGAAATTCCCAGAGGAGCTATGGATGACAGCAAATGCTAGCACAAAATCTCAGAGGCATACTGCTCAACAAAACTTCTGCCACTTTCAGCTAAAGGAAATTATGCAGGAAAAAAAATCCTTATAACACCTTGACAATGAGTGATGTCCATTCACCATTGCAGTTAGCATCACAACATTTACTGCAGCACAGACAAAATATCCTCTCACATCAGGACATGTTACTCTGCTTTGCATTGGTTTCCCCACTGCTGTGAAACGTAAGGAGTTGCTTCAGTTCTGAGATGCCCACAGACATCTCCTGTGGGCAGCACTGGGGGGTGCACAGCCATCTCTGATGGCAAATTTGCCTGAAGTTTGAGAGACAGGACTTTGATTAACGGTGGCTGTTGCTGTTTCAGATTAGCAAATCTGGCATTGAAAAGTGATTTCTTACTTCCAGATTATGACAAAGACATCTAGCTGTAGAGCATTATCCACTATAAATAGGCATCCTTCTGTACCATAGATAACGATGATATGTGGGGTGACATACCAGAGCTGAAACTCCTTGCATGCCAACCATAAGCAGCATTTATCATTCACCCGTAATATTTGTGCTGTTAAAGCCGTGTATATTTACATTGTAGCAACAGACAAATGGATGGAATAAATGTATTTGCATGGAGATCTAGAAATAAATTAGCAGTATCTGCTTATTGGGGCACAAATTCGAACTGTCAGAAATATCTCTATATATCAAAGGGGGTAGAGAAAACAACCAGCCTAGCGAAAAGACTGCACTCCCGTCTCTGCAAACAGCCTGGGAAACGCCTGATCCAGTTTTCCCATGGGGAGCAGGAAAAGTTGGCACAGATTATTTGTCCTGTGGAGCAAGTGCAGATGTAATGGGAGATTTTAGCACAGCCAACACCTCCCCATTTCCCACCGTGTGCTCTGAGTGACGTTCCTCCCTCTGCCAACACAGCCTTGTAGTTCCTTTTCCTGGGCAGCAGCAGCAAGTGATGTGGCTGGGACACATCAAACCCATTTGGACCAGAGTATTTTTTTGGGGTGGGGTTTCACCTAAGCTCACCCCTAGTATAGCTCTGGAAGGCGTGGGCTCCTGCTCAGATCCACTCTGCACACCATTGCACACTGGCCTGGGCAGCTCCTGCTTGCATTGCAGTGATTTGTTTTGCTTCCCATACACCATTTTTATTTATTTATGTTGTGGTAATAGTATATCTATATTCAAGCATCGGGCCACCCAGAGCTCTGGAGGCTGCCACAGCATTGGCCGGCTGATGTCAGCTGGCCTTGTCCGAGGTGCTCCAGTGATTGTTGCACTGGTGGGAAAGGGAAAGATGTCTAGCTAGCTAATAAGTTTCACTTTTTACAGCATCCAGTATTTTGTATCAGTGTCATTTGAAAGGATATCGCTTTGCGAGATTGATCCAAGGCTGGCATGAAGAATATGTACTCAAATCTCTTTTAGAAAGATTTATAATATTAACCTCAGGCTATTTTTAAGTCACCGTCAATCTTTATAGAAGCAGTGCTGAGATTCATTTGTTTTCCAACTGGCAGAAAGTCTCTCTTACCTTTTGTAAGCTGGTATTGAAAAATTTGGCTTTGGGTCAAACTGGTTTAATGAACTGTCTAGGGTTCAAACTTCATGCTGCCATTTGCAGATGTTGAATACTCAGTCTTTTTTAGTAAAAGGAGTTCATTAATATTTGTGGCTAAAAAGCCTTCATAACATTGATGCACAAGTGTCTGCTGTAAATCTTTTAAGTAGCTTAAATCTTCTTTATGTAAAGGCATAAGGTCTGATTTGCTTCTTGCTTACACTACTAGTTTCATGTGAAATTCCTCCTGTGGGTTTTTTTTTGTTTGTTTGTTTTTTTTCCTGGCAGGTCTGAGGACAGAATCAGGCCTACAGATTAAAATCCTTTTTTCTCAGCTTCATGCAAGTGCTTTATGGACTGCAATACAAATAAATATTTTTTAATTTTTTATAGATGTAAATGATTCAGCTGCAAGTTTTTAAGACCTTACAAATTTAATAGAGACTTGTATCTTCAAAAAACACTGCAGATATTATTTTAACTCTTCTACAGAAAAGTTATCACACTGATAATTTGCATTGGAGTTTCATTTCTGTGACTGATCGTGATTACATTTCTTTGTGACTTCCTTTGGTTTTCTTCAGACTGGACCACCTGTACAGACTTAGGAATAACTTTTCTATCATGGTCACCTTAGAACCATACAAATATTTTGAAAGTCATTTTAACAAGAAAAAGAAAATATTACTTTCCTTGTTCATAGCAGGTAGGGGAAAAAAAAAAAAAGCAGAAGGGCTTCACCTGCAGCAAGAGAAAATATAGGCTAAAAATAGGGGTGGAGCGGAGTATTTAAACAGTAAAGGTAAATAAACAATTGGATGGATTGACCAGGGAAGTCATGGACACTCAAGCACTAGAGGTTTTTCTGAACAATTGAGTCAAAAAACCTGTCAGGAATGGTTTAGATATAGCTGATCTAGCCTTGGGACAGGGAAATGGTGTAGTGACCTCTCATGACGTTTTTTTGTCCCAGGCATAAGCTTGGGTGAACTTGTGCAAAAGTCAATGGAATTTAATAAAAAGGAAACAAATCAACTTATATTGACAATTTGCCCATGATTCTCTTTTAAAGGGGGAAAAAACCAACAAAAATGACCCCCACACATACATTTCTACTTTAAGACCTTTCTCAGTGCAAGAATCTAGCATATCAGCCTTTAAAATTTGAAAGAACAGGACATTTCTCTAAGTCAGCCATATCTATTTCTACAGGCTATACTTTTTAATTGACTTTTTCCTGACAATGGAAAAAAACTTAGAGAAATTATAGTTCTCTTTCAAAGCTTTTTTTTTTTTTTTTTTTGTTACAGACTGTGTTCTTCAGTTGTACAGCTAATTAGTGAGTGAGTAAGATCCAAGAGCTGAGTGACCAGGATGGTAATGGCATTTTAAGGCAGGATCTATGAAAAGAAAACCCTTTTAAAGAAAGTAAATTTCCAACAATGTTTGCTGGGATTGAAAAAGGACTTCACCCTGTTTATTTGAGAAAATGACTTTTTTTCTCCATAGTCTCTTAGAAATGTGATGTGTTTAGGCAGTGATTTCTATGACCTTAAAACAGCCTTTACTGTCTTGGAACTGCAGGCTACTCAGCACATCCTGACTACTGGCTTGCTCTTTAGACGCTCCAATGATACCACATATGCCCATTCAGCTACTTCTTGCTGAGTTTATCTTCTTTCCTTTCTTCTTCCCTCTTTTTTTTTTCTTTTTTTTTTTTTTTTTTGCTGACTGAAAACACTATATAGTTTAGCTTCCCTACTAAGACTTTGAAATGACTAATTCCTGCAACATATTTCAACACATCCTTAACTGCTAATTGAAGTCTGTGCACAAGGCAGTGAATGGTACGCACCGATGGAACCTCTCTTGCAATAATGTGCCGAATCCGCTCTTTACCTCATTCATTGCCAATGTCTTGTCTGTTGCAAGTCCAATCAATTTCTGTAGCTTTAAAAGATATGTCCTCTGTTAACTTTCTATATGCCAAAAAAACGACGATGGAAAATTAAGCATTACCTTTGCAGCAGTGAAACTTGATTGCTTCCAGAAGACTCAGGGAAAAAACGTTGTTGACATTTTTTTACTTCCAGTCTCTGCATGGCAATAAGGTATGATGGCTGATTTATCAAAGAGAGTGTTCTCATCAAGCAGGAGAGCGAGAGAGAAAGTTCGCGTTGCACAAAATGAGCTGCTAATTTCTTTTCCATTTCACTGACAATATGGTATTGGAGCAGCTGTGATTAGAACAATGGATGTTCCCACCCAAACTGTGCTCCATTTAACTCCTGCAACTCTGCAAGGTCACACAGTGGGAGAAGGAATGAAAGGCCTTTTTTTGTCTATTCCCTTGTACTTTTATTTTTTCTTTTCTTTTTCTTGAAGGGATAGAAAAGGAAAAGAGGGTTAATGGAGTTTGGAAACTTGTGGGGTTCTGCTATCCAGGCAACTTTTGGATGTCTCTGTTTTCAAGTCAATCAGGAAAACTTGAAGCTGCCCATGAACAAACCTTTATTAACTGAAGAATTTGGAAACCACACTGAAGCCCTCTGAAGGCAATGAATGTTGTGTTGTGTCTGTATGTGTGCTTATCTACTGATTTGGTCCTGCATTTGGGTCACAACAGCCCCATGTAACACTACAGGCTTGGGGAAGTGTGGCTAGAAAGCTGCCCAATGGAAAAAGACCTGGGAGTGCTGGTCAACAGCTGGCTGAACATGAGCCAGCAGTGTGCCCAGGTGGCCAAGAAGGCCAGCATCATCCTGACTTGTATCCAACACAGTGTGGCCAGCAGGACCAGGGCAGTGATCGTCCCCCTGTACTGGGGACTGCTGATGCTGCACCTTGAATCCTGTGTTGGGGCTTTCACTTCAAGGAGGACATAGAGGTGCTGGAACATGTCCAGCAATGGACATTGCCCCAGAAGGACAATGAAGCTGGTGAAGGGTCTGGAGCACAAGCCTTATGAGGAGAAGCTGAGGGAACTAGGGTTGTTTAGCCTGGAGAAAAGGAGGCTCAGGGGGACCATAATGCTCTCTACAACTACCTGTAAAGAGACGGTAGACAGGTGGTGATCAGTCTCTTCTCCCAGATAACAAGCAACAAGACAAAAGGAAATAGCCTAAAGTTCCCCCTAAACCAGGGGAGGTTTAAATTGAATATTTGGAAAAAAAATCTTCACTGAAAGTGTGGTCCAGCATTGGAACAGGCTGCCCAGGGAGGTGGTGGAGTCACCATCCCTGGAGGTATTTCATGGATGCTTAGATGTGGTGCTCAGGGACACTGTTTAGTGGTGGGCTTGGCAGTGCTGGGTTTACAGTTGGACTCAATGATCTTAAATGTCTTTTTCAACATAAACTATTCTATGATTCTATGATTTTACCAAAATGTGCATCAGGCCCTCAGTCTAACGGTTGGCAATTAAAGAAGAATTACTTAATTTCAAGGAAACACTCCTAGGATATGGGAGACCAGTTCATTTTCTTCTCTTCTGGCATACTCTGAAATGTCTTTTTGCCTTTGCCTTAAGTCTCTCAACTCTCAATGGAATAATAACATTTCCCTTCTCCAGATTTTGTGGGATTTAAAATATTAAAGATTCTTTGGTATTTAGAGAATTAATAGGGCTATATAAGTATTTGTGAAAAAGCCCTTTATAGAGCTGATCTTCTGCTACAGTTACCCAACAGACAGGTGATAAATATTCTGCCTCCTTGATTTTACTCCTTTCACTGAAGCTTGCTATCATTTCAGTTTCAGCACTTGATTCTTTCCCTTCAGTGCTGGCTTTACATGAGCATCGTCTTGGGTGGTATTACACCTATTGTACTTTGGTGGGGTAAAAGAAGGAATGCTTTTCCTATCCTGTCTGTGCTTATCACTATGGCGTTTGTTTTGCTCTTACAGTTGCGTTAATCCATGCAAGATGAAAAATGTATCCCATTCAATTTATCATGCACTGTCTATACCTGTACATAAATTGCATTTCAAAAACACCTTTCTTAGCAATTAGCAATGGAAAGTGGAGCTTCTGCAGTCATTATGCTGTACTACAATATAGACAGCAGGAATGTCAGACTCCTTCGGGATATGTATTTCATTTCATCAGTTTTGATGTATTCCTCAACTTCTTTCTGATCTGCAACATGCAAGCTTGTATCTCACTTAGCATTGGTTTGAGGCAGTTTGGTTCTAGGGCTGCAGAGATATTGATCTATCATTCTCTGGGACCCTCTACATACTAGCAGCGTTTGCAATTCTGAAAAGAAGCTGCCGAGGCATCATCATACAACATTTTTAAAGCCAGACACAATCCTCAGTGGCATTTAAAAATAAGCATTGTTTCACTGAAAGTGATTAAAAGGCATTGCTGGTGTGTTTATCTATATATCAATCTCTAAGATGACTGTCACTGCAGATATACAAATGACAACTATTAATGAACAGGTAAGGTTTGTTTATACTGAGGGGTATTTCATCAATAGGGCTTTTTTTTTTTTCCCCAGTATTGGGACAGAACAAAACTTTTTTTTTGCATTGTTTAGGACTCTACAGTTGACACACAGTTGTTTTGTACTGTTCTCTAAACAGCCCATAGGTCTCTAGCAAGAGTAGCAAAGATCATAGCTTTGGAAAAACAGGAGTTAAGCCTGTCTGGTTGTTCATATTGGTCTGTTAAACAAGTTCTGTAGACTTGTTAATCAAGTTGCTAGGCTGGGACTAGATGAACGTATTTTTCTGGAGCCCATATAATACACAAGTGACATGTCCTGCTCATATAAATTATTTTCTCCTTCACTCATTTGTATTATATTTTTTTATTCTTGATCATTTCTAGGTGCAAAGATTTGGTGGGTAGAGTCTCAGGAACGTAGTTTCTCCTAAATAGTGTGTCACTGCAGGGAAAAACAACACTGCTCCCAGAGCAGGATGACATTGATTCTATCTGTTCTTGATGTGGAAAGGAGTTCCTTCCCCATTCCATTCTTCTGCATACGTGCCTAAAGGCAGACTTAATTTACTTCCTTATGATCAGAATTAATACATAACTGTTCTTTTTCCAAACCAAGCAAGTTCTGTAACCTGACTTTATGTGTGGACCTTATTCAGTATATGCCCATGTCCAGTACATCTCCCACAAAGACTAATGAAAGTTGCTGCATACCATTTATCTGTGAAATTAAGATCAGCAAAACCTGAAAAAGTAGGCTTTTTCTAGTTTTGTATTTGATTCCTATCTATTTGGTTTCCCTGCCTTTCTCTTATGGAGAAAATAGCGCTGTTTAGAAGTGAATGGGGAGCATTGACACTGGAGCGCGACTGTTTTCTTGCCATCCCCTGGCCTTTGGCATGTTGAAATGGCCTTTGTATTTTACACAGGATGTGGTTTTGGTATCTGTCAAGTATCACAACACCACTCTTCAGCTCCAGCAATGGAGAGGCACTTGTGGTTTTGTTTAAATTCCTAAGGTCAGCCAGAATGGCGCAATTTCCCACATAAGTTAGAACCTATGAGTTCTGCACTGATTTTTAGAATTCCTAATTTGAAGTATATCTTAAGCTTACAGTGTCAGAGACTTCCATATTTAACACAAAACAAGCAAACAGCTCTAAACTGAAAGGCTGTCAATCTGGTCCCAGGGACATCCAGCTTGAGCTTCTAAAGTCATTCGTTGAAGCCTTTTTTTTCTTGAAAAAAAAAAAAAAAGCACCAAAAAACCCACCACTTTTCTGTAGTCTGAGTTTGTTGTTAACATTTACAATGGCCCTGAATAGACCATGTCATGTAAATGGGGGGCGGGGGGGGGGGGGGGGGGGGGGGGGGGGGAATGATGAAAGGCTAGAACTGTAAAAGGAACAAATCAAGGGCAAAGCCAGATTTCTGATTTTAATGAAGCAAGCAACCTTTCACAAAGGCAAACTTACCCTGAGTCCTTCACAAACCTGGTTCAAACATGCATTTAATGCCTTCTTTAATATAATTACTTTTATATTGAAGTTAAACACTCAGGGCTCTGTTCTACTGTCACACAGTATGTTACTCAGTTTTCATACTTTTTACAAGCCCTGAGTAAGCTACATGGCTCTGCCATGCATGTCCCTAAGTACACATGCTGTTTGTGTGGGTGTTTCTTGGTCATTTATGTTGACATATGCACATATTTATTCTTTTGTGAGCTTAAGAAATCAAGAAAAAGAGCCTTTCCTCATAAACACTATATTAATAAAAAAATGCTTTAATGTGGAAAACACGGTCTGTGCTGTACCTGAACCTTCACTATGTCATAAAGAGTTTGAGGTACTTGGCAGCACAGATGCTCTGGAGTTTCCACCCTACAGATAAATGGTTCTTTTCATGTTAAGTACCCCAGCATGGACTCATGATTGAGTTAAAAGGGAATTGTTCAGCACCCGCTGAAGACATGTTTAGGAAATGATAGCACAGAAATCTCCCCCTCTCTCTCCCTCCACACCTTTCCAATTTTTCTAGAGGTATTTACATGAAGGTGTATATGGAGAACAGAAAATGAGAGAATGAGAGGGAGAAAGAAAGACTATGTACAGAAGAATTTAAAGATAAATCACTAATCAGATGTCAAAGACTTTCTGAGAGAAAGAAACTTGCTTTCAAAGTTGGCAGCATTTGTGGATAAAGTGTAAAAAGAAAGAGAAAGATTTTTCCCATATTGGGTCTAGAGGACTGAGCGTATGTTTTAGGATAAAGAGCATTAAGCAGTATTTACATGAATGGTGGAGATTTTTACCAAGTACCTTTATCCACAGAGATGGAAAATAAACTAAGTCCTTAGATACAACAGTTCCTTGTTTTCAGCAAGACCAAAAAGATTCTGAATCATTGGATTTGTCTTTCCCTCTAGAACAGAAATCATGCCCTTCCAGTCATGAATAAGACCAATTTATTGTTATATATGAGCCACAGGCCATGTCACAGAGAAGTCAAAGAATTTCCTCAAAGCAGTAAAACAAGTTGGTAGCAAAAAGACCAGACTACCAGAATCATGATTCATAGCCTCCTTACCCATGTCATCTCAATTTTGGCTTAAAAGTAGTGCTTTAAGCCATATAAGATTCTCAGTTCTCTTATGTATCAGTTCATTTCTACTGACTTCACCACTTCCAAGCCTGAGGAAATATACAGTCCAGAGAGAAAGTGCTTCTTCCAAACTGCTCCTATCAACTGTATCCCTCAGAAAAACCTTATATCACTAGCCAAGCTTAGTGCTGAGTCTTAAGGTTGCTGAAGATGCTGCTCATTTTAATTTCAGATCTTCAGTCTGAACAGGATATTCAAGGATATGCAATGAAACTTCATTGCATAAGCAGAACTCAGAAATTACAGTGTTGCTCCTTTATGACATTTATTTAGGGATTCTCAAGAACATTACACTTTTTTCTTTATCAGGTCATAGATGAAAAGTGCCTATTGTGGGCCTGCTGAGGAACTAAATCCCTATGCCTCACTTTTACTGGAAAATGTTAAATATTTTATAGGCCTTCCCATTGTCACAGTAATATGTTTTAGAATACCTAGAATGCTTCATTTTGTCACCAAATCATGTATATTTTTTAGTCATTACAAAAAGTGTTCTAGCCCGTTGAAGTAGATTTATGAATAAAAATTATATTTGCAGTGAATATTGTAATTTCTACAAAACTGTAAATGCCATGATCTTTGGTCTCACCAGAATATTGTCAGGCTTTTTCCACATCTCACTGAACAGCCTGCCTGAAGGTTGGTTGGTAGTAGGTGGTTAGATCATAGAATTATAAAATGATAGAATGGTTTGGGTTGGAAGATACCTTAAGGTTCTTCTATTTCCAACCCCCTGCCACGGGCAGGGACACCTTCCACTAGGCTAGGTGGCTCCAAGCCCCATCCAGCCTGGCCTTGAACACTTCCAGCGATGGGGCTTCCACAGACGCTCTGGGCAACCTGGGCCAGCACCTCACCACCCTCACGGTAAAGAATATCCTCTTTACATCTAATCTAAATCTCCCCTCTTTCAGTTTAAAGCCATTCCCCCTGGTCCTATCACTACATGCCCTTGTAAAAAGTCCCTCTCCAGTTTAAAGGCCTCCTTTACGTACTGGGAGGCTGCTGTAAGGTCTCCCTGGAGCCTTCTCTTCTCCAGGCTGAACAACCCCAACTCTTTCAGCCTGTCTTCATAGGAGAGGTGCTCCAGCCCTCTGACCATCTTCATGGCCCTCCTCTGGACTTACTCCAACAGGTCCATGTCCTTGTGCTGGAGGCCCCTGCAGCTGGACCCCATACTCCAGGTGGGGTCTCACGAGAGCAGAGTAGAGGGGGAGAATCCCCTCCCTCACCCTGCTGGCCACACTGCTTTTGATGCAGCCCCAGGATACAGTTGGCTTTCTGGGCTGCAAGTGCACATTGCCAGGTCGTATTGAGTGCTTCATCAACCAACACCCCCAAGTCTTTCTCCTCAGGGATGCTTTCAGTCCATTCTCCACCCACCCTGTACTTGTGTTTGAGTTTGCTCTGAGATCTGGGACAATGTATATACCATTTATACATTGCATCTGTCTTTTTGGCCAAAAACAGTACTTGGAGATAGGTTTCTACATGATAATAAGAAAAGTTCCTTGGTGTCAACATCCGGTCTTTCCCTTAGCTCTTCTTGGTAGCTCTTCACCAGTAGACTTGCAGCACCAAACCTGGGATTAAATTCAGCCAAATTTAAGTCTGAAGATGTGGTTGAAGCCTAACTTTAACAGTTGAATAGGGAGGGTTAGAAAATAATTCACCCTATAAAAATAGCTATCAAAATTTTCTGGTTTGACTTTACCTGTGCAGAAGCTTAACTTTGTATTCTGTCTAAGGACAGTGTAGATTATTAGTTTTGACACTAGAAACCATCTTTTGGGTGGCTAAACTTAGGTGAGATAAAGAGCGATCTTAGTAGCAATCCTTGTGACAACTTGAAGATCTCACCTTTCCCTGTTCATATTTATCCAAAATCCTAAATAAGAAAGAAAATGTAATAACTTTTCCAGATCTGGGAATGGGAAACCTTGTTTTCTGCTTCTTTACACTAGCATCTGAAAACTTGACCTTTCTTTCTCCCAACAGCAGTGGCGCAGATGACAGGAATGAAAGCTCACAACACTGTAAGGGTAGGAAAAGTAGGGCAGAGCTACCCCAGAGCAACAGTGGTGGTTAAGAAAACAAATTAACGGGTACATGGTAGTATAACAATGAGCAGGTTGGGACACCTGAGGAGATCCCAGAACTCAGAAGACAATGTTTCTGCAGTAAAATATTTTCAGCACCTTCCTAACTCATCTCAAACAGGGCTAGCTGTATATAATCAGGGCTCAAATGTATTCCTTTCTCCATGAATTAAAAAACACTGCAGGAGAGCAGGTTTAAGTTGGAGACAAGGAAGAAATTCTTTATGATGAGGGTGGTGAGACAGTGTAAGAGGTTGCCCAGAGAAGTTGTGGATACCCCATCATGGGAAGCATTCAATGTGATTTTGGATGGGGTTTCGAGCAACCTTATTTAGTGGAAGATGTTCCTGCCTGTGGTAGCGTGGGTTGGATGAGATGATCTTCAAAGCTCCCTTCCAACCCAAACAATTCTTTAATCCTCTAATTTGGGGATTCTGTGAAGCCTTATACACCCTAATAGCTGCATTATTAGAGTTTTTGATGTCCTGTGATATTTGTAGTATGCAACACAGTTGGAGGCAGAACAGGAGGGCATTTGAATGGACTGTTGGCTTCCTCTGCTATATAAAAATAACAAAAAAGAGTACATGTGAACAGATCACTTCTCAAGCATGTCTATGGAAATGTGCTTAGATATGAAAATACCTTTATATATATATATATATTTATATAGATAAATATACATTCATATGCTTTTCTTTTTTTGATTTTTTTTTCATTTTATTTGGAACTCTTTGCAGCCAGTGACTAAAAATGGGTTTGTGTTTAAAAGCCAAAGAAAAGTTTCAATGACCTTAGAGGGCTAAGTT
Organism: Falco biarmicus; assembly: GCF_023638135.1. Lineage (NCBI taxonomy): Eukaryota > Metazoa > Chordata > Aves > Falconiformes > Falconidae > Falco > Falco biarmicus. The sequence goes on along the minus strand of NC_079310.1, from coordinate 13,357,151 downwards.
GTGTACGTGTAAGACCTCTCGTATGATCTCTAGAATTGTTGTTGACAGATAGAGCCTGATTGACTGAAAATCAATGTGATCAGATGTTTTTTATGGATTATAGTGGCCTCAGCTAATTACACAAGATTGTCTTTCTAGATCCAAGAGGTTTCAATGCAAACTCCAGGCAGATGTATGCAGGATTAATCTACAGACTTGACAGTTTTTCGTAATTATCTTTATAATAGCAGAAACTGCATAATCTCTAACTACTAGAACAAATAAGTTCTGTGTTACTATCCCATATGCACAGCCTCCTTTACTCTCTATATATTTGCCTTCAAGCATTTGTTTCTGTTGTTATAAACACCTCTCTGCATTTTACTTGGACTTTCCAGTTCTCTTAAATCTGCCTTCTTTGGTCTTTTCTCATTGTGAGAATTAATGCCCGATCAAACTGAGGGATTTGTTCTTATCATTTACTTTTATGTCTCACTCAGACAAAAAAAAAGAAAAAGAGAAAAAAAGGGAAGAACCTGAAAATACACTTCTAGTGCACTCTGCAAAAATCATTGGACAAGGCTACTTTATTTCATTTTTGTGACATCTTTAATCTAAAAACATCTACTCACTTAAACAAATAAAGTATGTAAAATATAAAATAATTTATTTGCAGATTGAATGACCTTCCCTGCCTTGCTTTGGGGTTTGTTTTTCAATATCATTATTTTTGTTTTAACTGTAACAAACTTTCCCTGTGGTTTGCAGAGAATCTCTGTTGAGACTATATCTAGGTCTACAAGAGGTATACTATATCAGCACTAACATTTTACCATGGTCCTACTTTGGACTAAGAACCCATTCTTTCCAAAGTTATTCATGACAATTCAGAAAAGTGCTTTGGCTGCATTATCAGTATTTGCATGTTTAGGACGTTCTCCTACAGTATAAGAGCTCAAGGCATAAATCCCTGCTTTGAAGCTCTTTTTCCCTAGCCCTGAGAACACGTTCTTGGAAGACATTACCTTAAAACCAATCTTTCCACAAAAGGGTTTCAATTTTCATAATCTCATCTTCCTGTGGAAGGAGGCCTTAATGGAAAAAGACAAGCTACTGCTTGGTAAAATTCCCTGTCAGCTTTACCAGTTTTGGCTTTACCTTAATTTCTCCAGCTCAAGAACAAGGATGAGGATAATGATTTTCACTTGATGGACACTGGATCTCAGTGTAAAGAAACACAAGAGGCTTTGGATCAAGTGGGTTTATGGGGTTGAATTAATTAAGATGCTAAAGTTCTTTGAAATCCTGAGTCAGAGGAGGTGTTGAGATGTAAATTTCTGGAGCTGTGAGTGCCCTCCTTTCAGTCAGTGTGGAAGAGCACCCTGAAACACTCACTGCTTTGGCCACCCCAGTGTGGTAACTCACAATGTGCACAACTGGAAAATTATCCCAGATTCCAGAAAAAAATACATCTTTATACTAAACTCCTTACTTTTTCTGAAACACTACATTTTAATATTTTTTTTCAGTTGTGTCACATTTATTCTGGTTTGACCCTATTAGAAAATAGTACAAGCTCTCTTCCCTAGTTGATGTTTACAGCCACTCAGTGCTTCGAGCATGATTCAGTCAAGTTTTTGTGAGGGTCTACTGACCACACTGAATTATTTTAATACCCCTGCAGGTTTTTTCTAACATGGAAGAGATAGAGATAAAAAAAATAACAGATGCATCATAACTGAATGAAAATGGCCACTCAGCTCCAGCACAGTCAGTATGGCTAGATTGTATTGTAAGTGCAGGCTCACAGTTATGACTAAACAGCTAGTTTTTAATTGCCTGTGCACTTGTAAACAGCCTTCATGTTACATTTAGAGGGAGGATAAAGTAATGAATTCCCATTCCTTCCTTCCATGGGTTCAAATACAACATTTTTTTGTGTTACGTATATGGTGAGAATGGCTGTGCACACACTTGCCTGTCCCACCTTGTAAGAAGGGCTTGGTGTCACATGGAGTGGCACATTTTAGCATCAGGCACTGAAGAGGACTATGGTATGACCAGGATGACCAAATTCACCTTGATCAAGGAGTAACCTGGGTACCGTGCACTTCATCAGGCCTGGGGACACATTAAGAACGAGCTGTGAGGTTGGCTGTAAATCGGTCCCCAGCTCTTGCCTAAGAGTGGAGATGCAGCTTTTGAAGGTGCAGTGGATTCAGCCCTGAGGGATGACCTGAAAGGGTGGGAGAAAATGCTGATTTGAAAGAATGGTGCTACTCTGAGGGTTAGTGCAAATATTCAGAAAGACACCAGGAAAAGAGGTGATTTAGTGTTGTGCTTCCTTCTGATCAGCAGCACACCTGACACACGTGGTGTGATCAGTGAGATGGATCAAAACCAGGTCCTTGATGAATCTCTGAACCTCCTGCCAGAGCAAGAGCTGGTTCTGTCAGAGAGGACCAGTGTCACACCAGCAACTATTGTGTGCCAGACCTGCAGAGGAGGGACCCTGTCCTGCCTAGGCTGCACCATCACCAGATCACACTTCCTTTGTCATGTCTGTCTTCTGTCTTGGATCATCAGGGACTTACATTCACCTTTGAATCCTTATGACACTACTTATCATTCACCTCTTCCTCCCTTGATCCCCCCTGCCCACATATGAGGGGTGGGGTAGGAGTGGGTGTGAGCAGGTGTAAACTGAAGAACCTGCAATAACTTTAATGAAATTTACAGCACTATGAACCTGGTCCTCCATACTTTATCCCTGATTTATAATTTTTACAGCATTTCACTATGAGAGTTTATGGTAATTTATGTCATTACAAAAATTATACAAATTGCCGTTTAACTGATGTAATGTACTATAAAGAATTGGAAGCATGAAGAAAAAAATATTTGAATTTTTCTTCTGCATGTTTGCATTGCTTTATAGCTTAATTTATCAATTCAGTTAATTGAAATTTATATCATTAAAAGAAAATGCACTGAGGTGCTTTCTTCTTTTTGTCTGGTTTTTAAATTATTGTTTCTCCTTTTTTTTCTTTTTCTTTTCTTTTTTTTTCCATCGGGCCATAATTGCAGAACCTTTTCTCTGTCAAAGGAGATAAGGTGAAAATGACAACCATCATTTCTATCTCCTTCCCCAGAGACTGAACATATCACCTCTGTGTTAAATTTACCTCCACACATCTTTGCTTTAGGCTTGTGAGTTAATCCCAAACAGACCCTTTAATTCTGAAAACATAATACATTTTGGGGAAAGGAATAAGCAGCCTATTTTAGTTGCTTAATCTCTCCCTATTTTTTAGAGACTTTTCATTCTCCAAACGCAAATTGTGGTCTGTCACTGAATGGTTCATCCCTAAGCTACCCCTCACTTACAATAGTAAAATTACAGGGCTATATTAATTCTTCATTGCAGAGGAACTCCAATTGTTACCCAGGTCCTTTTTGTGATGTATGCTACAAAAACACAAACTAAAAGTCTATCCTTCCCTCAAGAGCCACAAAATCATATGAGAGAAGAGGGATCTTACACCCATCTACAGACAATGGCTGAATAAAGGCAACACTATTGATGCCAAAGACAGGCTCACAGTACATTCCCTGCTGCTTTCTCGTTACACAGGTGTTCATTTGGAGAGTTACAGGAAAGGTAAATTGGAAGCATGCTAAAGGAATTTGTTTTTTCTCTTTCATACATGGCCTAATTTCATACTGAATGGGTTTGTGAGCCTGACAGTGAAGAAAAGGAAGAAATAAAAATATCAGCTTGATAGTTGAACTGAGGAAGTTCTGTATGGCCTCAATACTAGTCTGAAATTATCCCAGTGCTAACAGACCTGTTTGGGATTTTTGTTGGGGTTTTTTTGTTTGTTTGTTTGTTTAAAGAGAAGCTAGAACTGGGACACCTAGTTTAAGATCCAGAAGGTTATCAGAATTTTGAAATTTTTGCAAAATCTTACATGCTGAGTTGTGCGGTATGTATGGACAGCCTGATTCATAAATAGGGCAGGAACATTCTCCCTATGCCTGATTGCAATGGATTTAGCCATATAGACCGTTGATCCATTTGTTCTAGGTGTATTGCCTCTTTAAATCCCTTTGGATTGTTTGCTTCAAAGATTGCCTTTCATTCTGATTAAGTACAGACTATCAATGTACAAAGGTTGAAAGGTCATTTCCACCTTTGCATGAATAAAACATATCTCAGCATCAGCTGAGTAGTGTGAGCTTCTCCTCTCATGAGATTGACCAAGGCTGTTTCTTAGTGCAATGCTGTTTTCTCTCCCATTGCCCAGCTGTTGCATGATCTTACGCTTATACTACAGTTTCTCTAGGGCAGATCTTCTCCCTCCTTGAGGATCATACACATCATTAGCCTACTGAGTAGGATTTGTTCTTGGTTAACTACTATGGTCCTACATGCCATCCTGCATATGGCTTATCCTGGGCAGGAGGAAGAGAACTGAACACCGACCTCCTCTATTTCACATGAATATTCCGACCAATATAATGTAAGACCAAACTGCTTTTCTATATTTCTAGTTAAATGTGGTTGCAGTGCTTGGGGGATGAACCCAGATTTAGCAATGCACGTTAGAATTGTTGAATCATTGCCATCAAGGACTGAAAAACTTTTAGGTGAAAGACAACTAGTTACTGAATACCAAATATCCAGAGACAGAGAAAGGCCACAAGGTATTCAATTACAGAACCACAGAGCGGTCAGGGTTGGAAGGGGCCTCTGGAGATCACCTAGTTCAATCCCCTGCTAAAGCAGGGTCACCTACAGCAGGTTGCATAGAGTCTCATCCAGACAGGTTTTGAATGTCTCCAGAGCAGGAGACCCCCACAGCCTCTCTGGGCAGCCTGTCCCAGGGCTCTGTCACCCTCAAGGTGAAGGAGTTCTTCCTCACATTCAGATGGAACTGCCTGTGCTGCAGTTTGTGCCCGTTGCCCCTTGACCTGTCACTGGGCACCACTGAAAAGAGCCTGGCCCCGTCCTCCTGGTACTCACCCTTAAGGTATTTGTAGACATCAAGAAGATCCCCTCTCAGTCTTCTCCTCTCCAGGCTAAACAGGTCCAGCTCTATCATCAGCCTTTCCTCATCAGGGAGATGTTCCAGTCCCCTCATCATGTTGGTAGCCTCTGCTGACCCCTTTCCAGTAGCTCACAGCTACTGGACGCAGCACTCCAGATGTGGCCTCACCAGGGCAGAGTAGAGGGGGAGGACCCCCTCCCATGACCTGCTGGTCACACTCCTCGCAATGAACCCCAGGATCCCACTGGCCCCTTGGGCATAAGGTCATGCTGCTGGCCCATGGGCAACTTGCTGTCCACCAGAATTCCCAAGTCCTTCTCTGCAGAGCTGCTCTCCAGCCAGTCAACCCGAAGCCTGTGCTGGTGCGTGGGGATGTTCCTCCCTGGGTGCAAGACCCTACACTTGCCTCTGTTGAACTTCATGAGGCTCCTCTGCCCAACTCTCCAGCCTGCCCAGGTCTCCCTGAACAGCCGCACAGCCGCTCCTCCTGGCTTTGTATCATCAGCAAACTTGCTGAGGGTGCACTCAGTCCCTTCATCCAGGTCACTGATGAAGAAGTTCATCAGTGACACCTGGGGAACACCGCTGGCTACAGGCCTCCACCGAGACTCTGCGCTGCTGATCACAGCCCCCTGAGCTCTGCCATGCAGACAGTTCTCAACCCACCCCACCTTCCACTCATCTAACCCACACGTCCTGAGCTTACCTGTGAGGATGTTATGGGAGACGATGTCAAAAGCCTTGCTGAGGTCAAGGTGGACAATATCCACTGCCCTCCCCTCATCTACCCAGCCAGTCATTCCATCATAGGATATCAGGTTGGTCAAGCATGATTTCCCCTTCGTGAATCCCTGTTGACTACTCCTGATAACCTTCTTTTCCTCCATGTTTTTAGAGATGACCTCCAGGTCATTTTCAGGGCTGGAGGTGAGTCTGGCCAGCCTGTAGTTTCCTAGATCTTGTTTCTTGTTCTTTTTGAAGACTGGAGTGACATTGTCCTTCCTCCACTCCTCAGGCACCTCTGCTGTTCTCCATGACCTTTCAAAGATGACAGAGGGTGACTTGGTAATAACATCTGCCAAGGATGTTACAGGGAGTGCATCCTGTTTGGGCCCATGGATATTTGAGTGTCAGGTTTGTCTAAATGATCTCTAACCTGATCCTCCTCAACCAATGGAAATTCTTCCTTTCTCCCAACTTCAACTCTTGCCTCCAGGGTCTGGGTTTCCTGAGGACTGGCCTTAGCAGTGAAGACTGAAGCAAAGAAGACATTCAATACCTGCACCTCCTCTGTATCCTTCATCATCACCAGGGCACCCGCTTCATGCAGCAGTGGGCCCACATTTTCCTTAGTCATCCTTTTCCTACTTGATACACTTGAAGAAGCCCTTCTTGTCCTCGACCTCCCTCACGAGTTTTAATTCCAAACCGACCTTAGCCTTCCTTGTTTCATCCCTGCACATGTTGACAACATTCCTATGTTCCTCCCAAGAGACCTGTCTCTTTTTGCATACTCCATAAATTTCCTTCTTCTGTTTCAGTTTTGCAGAAGCTTGTTGTTCATCGATGCAGGTCTCTTTCTCCCTTTGCTTGCTTTCTTATGCACAGGGACACACCTATCTTGAGCTTGGACAAAGCAATTCCTGAATATCAGCCAGATGTCCTGGGCCCCCCTACCTTCTAAGGCCCTAATCCACATGGGTTTCCTCTAAGTAGGTCCTTGAACAAGCCAAAGTTAGCTGTCTTGAAGTCCAGAGTTGCAATCTTATCTTTTGCCTTGCTTCATCCATGCAGGATCCTGAACTCTACCATCTCATGATCACTGCAGCCAGGGCTGTCCCCAATTTTTTCACCTCCAACCAGTCTGGTTTTGTTTGTGAGTACATTGTCTAAGAGCACACCTCATCTAATTGGTTCCTCCACCACCTGCATCAGAAAAAGTTATGGTCAGTACACTGCAGGAACCTCTTGGAATTCGTGTGCTTCGCTGTGTTGTCTTTCCAGCAGGTATCAGGGTAGCTGAAGTCCCCCATGAGAACCAGGGCCTGGGATCATGAGGCTAATTCCAGCTGTCTGTAGAAAGCCTCATCGTGTTCCTCTTCATGATCAGGTGGCCTGTAGCAAACACCCACAACAGTGTCCCCCGTGTTGCCCTGCCCCTGAATATTTACCCATAAGCTCTCAACTGGTTCTTCATCCCCTCCAAAGGAAAGCTTTATATATTCCAGTTGCTCACTCACATAGAAAGCAACTCCACCACATCTCCTTGCTGGCCTGTCTTTCCTATAAAGTACATAGCCACCTATGATGGCATTCCAGTCGTGAGCTATGCCACAATGTCTCTGTAATTGCAATAAGGTCATGGCCCTGCGACCACACACAGATCTCTAATTGTTCCTGTTTATTCCCTGTGCTGCATGTGTTGGTGTACAGGCATTTCAGAGAGGTAATCAAGCACACAGCCTTCCCAGGAGGGATGCAAGTGGATCCACCACAGACACACATGCCTGTGAGGTGGTTGGCCTTCTGAAATTCGTCTCAGGAGGCAGCTAAGGAACATATGTCTCTGCTCTGGTTGGCCTGGCTTATTCTCCAGTTGGATGTGATGGCATGATGGCAAGTTGCAGACATCATGCTTGTTTACAGGGCAACAGCCTGCTACTTAAGTGAGGCTCTTTGCTAGACTTTATCTCCAAAAGGCATGTGGTATGTTGGACAAAACTCATCTGCAACAGCTCCTTTGTATCCGGCAACATCTCTACACAGAGGCTTTGAAGACATATCCACCTTGGGATTTGATTGTGGGCACCTCCTGACAGACTGGTGTGTTGAACTTGAATCTCCTCCCATCTCTGTCTGGGTAAAATGCCAAAGCCTGCTTTCATGCAGGTGCAAAAGGCACAGATACCAGGAAAATTGGGTTTTTTTGTTTATCTCCTGGTCAGGAGACAACACAGCTAAGAACCAGGCAGATGAATGTCTGGCCACCATCTATTATTCTGAGGTATGTTTCATTCAGTGTCACAAAATGTTTACCACTTGGAAAGCAGGTGGTGATGAGGAGAATACTGTCCTGGGCTGGTCTCACTGGTTGATGCAAGCATCCTGAGGGAGAAAAGGGCACTGAAAGATAAGCATGGGAATGACTGAGTACTGCTTCCTAATTGTGGTATGTTCAGGAAAGAAAAATAAAGAAATGTTGATAAGAGCTGCTGGCATTCCTCTAAGTGACTTCAGCCAGTCTTCCTGCATAATAATGAGTTTAGAGAAATTAGGATCTGAACAAAATTCTGGCCCGTATATTTGTCTTTTTCTATATTGCTCCTCCAAAGGCCGAGTATTCTGTGTCCAGAGCAGACTATAAAAATTGCCAAAAAATGGCACACAATGTACAAGCTTGTTTATCAAGTAGTACAGCTTCTTTCCAGGCTTGTTATCATGGGAAAATATTTTTCTTTAATTGGGAAAAGAAAGAAATTAATAAACTTCCATCCCACTTTGCTTTTGTTTAGAGACACAGATCCTCCAATAACACTTTTATCTCATGTTAAGGGAAACATTCCTTTTTTCTGTTTGAACCAGATCTGAATATTAATAGCATAATATTATTGTGATACTTTCCTAGAATCTTCTGTTTGATGCTCTGCTAAAAAACCGTAAAACTGTAGTGGCAGAGAACAAATCTCCCTCATGTACCAGTTTCTGAAATCAAACTGTTGTCTGCTGTGTGGCTGTGCTCTTTGCACTGCTGGTTCTATTTTTAACACATTTCCAAGGCAAAGGGTTTTTTCTGTCCTTCCAGAAATTAATGCTTTTACAGATGTGCTGGTATGGTTTCATACGGAGGCGGGAAATGACTCTGGACAATATGAGCGTGCCATGCAGAAAGAGTGACTTCCAGCTGTGACGTTCAACTATTCTCCTGCTGGCTTTGCTGGCCGGAGACCTCGCTTCAGCAGAGGGTCTTTATGTCCATACCAGGTACAACAACCTCCTAAGGACTAACAGGGTCTGGATTGGGAGCTGCCCTTGGGATAACAATGTAGATATGGGAGATTTCAGCCAGCAAAACGTCACCCTTATCTTAATTGTCCTTAAGTGATTAAGTACATCAATTTGGTTCAGTTTCTGGAATTATGGGTGTGGACAATTCTGGACAAACTCCTTCTCTCTTTAAAACGTCATGGCCTCATCAGCACTCTCTCTCACCTTAACACTTTGGCAGCTGGTGAAACCTTCAAGTGGAACATGTAACAAGTCCAAAACAGACCCAACATTTAGGATTTTAAATATATGGCCAGGTGTTCAAAAGGGCTGATCCCCTGGAAAAGAATAATTCCACCATCTTAACATGTGTTAAGGAACCATACATTAGTCTCTAGTTTCACAAAATCTTAGCTAAGAGGATTAACTAGAATAAGAAAGGTAAAATCCACTTTAATTTCTGGCAACAACTGTGATTAATTCATTAGCAAAGAAAATGTGGTAACTGAGCTATGCATAAAACCTTTTTTTCCAGAGCTCTTAATAAGGAAAAAAAAATAAGATTCTGTCAAAACTCTTTTCCTTTTGGAAAAGCTGATATGAAGTATATAATTTTCAGTTAAGTTCACCTATGGTAAATTGTGTTGGTTTTCAACAAGCTTTCAGTTCAGACAAGTTCCTAAAATAGTAACAATAAAAAAAGTCATCACATTACTTGTCATTATTTTTACTTTTCTTATTGAAACTCTAATTTTGAGATCCATGTTACCAAGTGGTTTAGGCTTTCTGGAAGAATGTATTAAAAAAAATAATCTTTCTGTGGTGCATGATTTCATATTTATAATCTCACTTCTATCTAAACCCAAAAAGATAGTTCTATACAAATATCTGAAGATGTGAGAGAAGAGGAGGAGTTAACCAGTCATTTGTTCTGGGAAAGGATTTTTCTTATACACTAGTAAAATATCCATTTTGTTTTATTTTTCTCCTTTGGTATCATAATGTAAACTATAAAGATCAATTAATATAGTCTCTTATTGTACTGTTTTGCTAAATGAATGAGCCTGATGGGGAAGAACACTATCTCAGGTAATGAGATCTAAATGGAGAAGGGACAACTTTTGATGAGTTTCAGAAAACGGAAACCTTAGAAATGTTTCTTCAGAGTGAAGTTTATTGGGCTGTGCCGTATCTTTCTGAAGTAGAAAACACTTGTCTTTTGGCACAAGCAGTACTGTCTGTATCCGATTCTGGAATTACCACTGTTCAGCGTGAGTGCATAGATTTATCATTGCAGGGAGGTGAAATTTATGAACTGAAAAGCCAGACAAATCTTTTCCCGTTCTTATGCTGGATAGCCCATGAACTATATAATTCAAGCTGGTTGAAAAGTTCTGTAAAACTGTTCAGTCAAAATGAAAGTCAATATTTTCATGTTAGGTGTTTTACAGAAATCTTTACTTTTTCATTGAAAAAAGGCTCACATATTGGTTTTCCTCCTGAGCCTCCTCATTTGCTTCTTTAAATGTTAAACAAGGAAAAGAAAAAGCAGAAATAAAGATACATGGGGGAAAAGAAGGGAAAGATTTTAGAAAATAGAAAAAAACAGTCAAAAATATAAAAAATTCTCATGTTAAGAAGCATCTTCTAAATATTTCATGCAAAATGTTTGCCAGCTGTTCCTGTTTTCCAGTAAAGAAGCCAGCCATAGCACTGTGTTTCTACATCTACTCTATCTTAAATATGCATGGTGGTGCCTTGTTGCCTGTTTCCTCCTGGAGGGACAAAGTTAGTGCATGTCACTTCTGGAGCAATCATCAACTCCTTGGTTCTTAAAACAAGTCATCACTTTAAATCCCCATTTCATCTTTCTGTGTGTTTTCTGTCTTCTTAAACTCAGATGAACACTGTGTCAACTACAGAAGGAAACAGAAATTTTAAAAAAAAAATTAAATCTGGGTATCAAAATAGAAACTCCATTTACTCAGAAGATTCAGAAATAGTTAATCCAATATATGTTGTACTCTAAATAATTTCGGCAACAAGCTTTTCTGTTAAGCATCCTGTTGTGAACCCCTTTCATTTTCAATCATTCATTTTTGTATCCATGTTGACAATTTCTGTTGGTAACAGAAAAGGTAGGTAAAGTTAAATACTTGTTTTGGTACAACAGGCAGTTACCTACAAGTACAAACAATTGCTGAGCTAAAATCAGGTGAACCATGATGCACACATTGAGCTCTGGGACATATGTAAAACATTTTTACTTATGTCCTGCACAGGAGTTTTGGAGCCATGAGTAGATCACTGTGCATGCACCTGCCATACGTCTAATGACTGCTTCTTAAGATATGCATTGTCTTTTTTTTTTTTTTTTTAGTACATCACACTCTAGCTTCTCAATGGGGAAATAATGTCTGCTAAAGTTAGGGGCATACTGAGACTAAGCATACTCCGTAAAAGACTTCCTTTCCTCATTGTCAGCAGTGTAGGGGTTTGGGATTTTTCCATGTCTCTCTTTTTCAAGGAGGCTTCCCATGTACTGATTCTGTCACATGCAGTGACTACATGATGCACCTCCACATACTTGCTCACCTACATCTCACTTAGAGATGTGATAAATCTCCACATGCAACTTGCTCATTGAAAATGAGACACAGCTTCACTCTGGTGAGGTCTACTGGAAGACTAAGGAATGCAGCTGGGACAAAATTCAGCTGTCATTGGAACTAGTTAAAGTCCATTTATGTCTTCAAAACAATCTTTGAAAATATGCTTAAGTGCTACCTTCATGAACTGTTTAAAGAACTCTGGACTGAAGTGAGTTTTGCCTTGATTACTTGGGAGGTCAACCCATTTCCATGGCTAGAAATGCAATGACTTGAGGTTTCTGCCAGTGTGACAGTTACACCTTTGTATTACATGGAGAATCATCATATCTAGGCTTGTTTTCATCCCTCACTCTTTGCTTTAGGTTATAGGGCTGTTTTCAGGCTTGCACAAGAACTCCTTGGGACTCTGCTTAGTGCCTGTGTGGTTTGGGTGAAGAAAGGTATTTCTAAGATAGCAATACTTACAGTGGATAGGTACACAAGCAGTTCTGACCAGAAGAGTTCAAAATACATAGGGCTGCATACTTTACATTATGTTTTAACTTGTCTTTCTCAGGCTATTCTGCTTTAGTGAAATATTCATCAACAGGAGAGACTGCTTGCCTTGCGAAACACAGCTTTTTGCGATCTTGAGGGTTTGTGCAAAGTCCCTCATAGTAACAGGAATATTTGCAATGCCTGAGTGTGCTTAAGGTCAGTTCTCTGTTCTTTCAAAATAGCACAGCTCGCTCATTAGGAAGGGCTGCATCTTACACAAGGACAAGGCAGCCTGGGCCTGGCGCTGACAAAATCTTAACTGATTCTCACTTATCTTTAATAATAGAAACAAGCAACAAACATAATCCTTCCAAGGGCTATGTTACAGTAGTGCCTTTGCCTTTGTATCGTAGTGCTATCTCTGTAGAATCCAAACTCTCAGGCTGTCTTATCAAAAGAATCCCCAGAGAGCCTTAAAAGATCATAAATGCAGTAGGTGAATATATCACTTACATTTTTCATCTGTACTAATAATGCATGTTTTAGGCTCTTAAGCCAATTGCTCTTACAGATTCTCCAATTCAAAAACTGAATGTGCATTAACTTCTCTTGCTGTTATCCTCTCACGCTGTTTCTCACCTCCTTAAACTTAATTTCAAATAGAAACACACACATATGTATATACATATTCTGCCTTTCACTCTTTGACCCTCTTGTACTCTCTACATTTTTCTTTCTCTTTTCTCTTTCTAAAGGAAGGATTTTTCTTATTTTTCCTCTGGATCTCAACTATCCACCAATTTAGTTTTAATAGACTAGCAAAGTTTCTTCTTTAGTGGCATAAATAGTTATTTTCTAGAGGGAAAAGAAGGAGGAGTATTGCATTAATGAAGCAAGCAAATACACAATAAGGGCACCAGATAGGTAGGAATAAATTAAATATATGTTCATAATTTATTAGAATTGTTAAAGAGATAATGATACAATATTGCATGTTCTATGTCATTATTTTCCATAAAGACAGAGAAGAATAAAGCCAACTGATTTTATTTCTAATTATTTTTATTGTATCGTGTCTGTTACTCATTCCATAAAGCAGCAAAGAACACTGCGGTACAGAGCAAGGAATTAGACGATATTTCAAAGACACCTTTAAGTGAATAAACAGCCACATGCAGGAGAATGTATGCTACTATCACAGCTATTCTTGAACCTTTTTCAGACTGAGAGCAACAGAATTTTGGCTTAGGAATTATTTTTAATAAAAACCACACTTCTTGTAAGAACACTGAAAATACCGAAGTAAGTAAGTAAATGTACACATTCATGCAACACGTGTACAAATGGATACAGAAAGACAACAGAGGCAGAGTAGAGAAAAATGAGGGGAAAAAAAAGGTAGAAATACTAAACATGTACCCAGTAGCCTCTACATTCTCAGACAACCTTGCAGATTATATCAAACAAATGAACTACAGACTGGTGTGAATTATCCCTCAATAGAGATCTGCATTACACCAGAATTCAGTCGTCTGATTCTGGAGACTGAGTTTAAACCCCTTTCTACTGCACAGAGGGAAAGATCTCTCCAGGATGCAGCTTCCTGCAGAAAGTAGCATATCAGCCATTTAGGCAGTGCACTGAGGCGTCTGTGGACAATAATCTGGAAGTACAAAAGGAAGAAATGGTCCAATTTCTTGGCTGTACTGTTTTGTGCAGGTAACACCAAAGTGTTATCATATCCACCAACAGATTTCTGCCTGTATTATTGTGGTGATATGGAAATGCCTGATGTCTCCATTGCATACTGACTGAATCACTATAGAAGCCTCCAACTAACCTTAGATAATTCAGTCCTTGCAGAAAAAGCGAACTGAAATGAGTCCCGTCTCAAAAGACTGTTCTCTGATTCATATGACATTATATTCTCAGACATTCCTAGCTGGAAAAAAAACCACCCAACCCAACCCAACCCAACCCAAAACAAAACAAACACACAAACAAACTCAAACCAAAAAACAAAGCCAAAAGGCTATGAGGACTTTGCCAACCTCATATTTCCAAAAGTATTATTCTTCCTGCTGCATAGATTAAATGTTTCCAATGGTTTCCTACAGATGCTTCCAAAAATGTGCATGGGGAATTTGTGACTTACATATAGGACTTACAACAAAGACTGTATCTAGTCACAGAACAGCAAGAGAAGAGCAAAATTTATTTAAAAAATAAAACCAAATCTGCGATAATCGAAAAACTGGTATCTTGCCATTGATGGCAGAAGACTCGACTTTGTGACAGAGAACAGTCCTTGAAGTCATGTTTCTATGACTAATTGCTCCATGTTAGCAATGTATTTCTGCAGTTGGTTAAAAAAATAGGTGATTACATTTTATTTTTTAATGTTTTCCTGCTTTTCTCATTTTTTTTATTTGTTGGATAATTAATCACAATGTCATGACAATTTCATAGATACTTTCCCCCAATATTTTATCAGTTTTGAAAATATCAGATTCTGACTCTGTCAACACATTGAAATACAAAAGGAAAAATAACTCTTGGTCAAACTTTACCCCTTTTACCTCTGAATTTTGAATATTGTTAAAATGGGCTAAAGCAGAAATAGCGTCAGTGCTAGGAATCTGACAGTGAGATTTATGAGGCTATGCAACCTTTTCTTTAGGGAAATAGCACACTTCTCAGACCAAAACCAGATGAATTACAGAAAATATTATAGTAAGAATTTTTTGTCAGATTAACATTACATAAGATCATAGGACTGTTCTTTCTCTTTCTTCCAAAGGGAAAGTTAGGGAAAAAAATGGAGGAATACCTTTGGGGGTGAGTGGGGTGGGTGGGTGAGGAGGAGGGGGTGGGGAAGCTGTTTTATTTGTGTATTTTCTACAGTTTTATTTTCCTCGTTTTCAGACTGGGAAATAGTTAAACAGGCAGATAGAACAAGTGCAACAGAAAATGGATAGAATCGTTAGAAGAGATGTAGTGATAGACATCCTTGCTTCTCTCAGATCTCTGGCTGGGCTTTTCAGAAGTCATTGGCATCAGTTTGGACTTTGTTCTCATCAAAAGTCATGGTAAAACTCACAAGAATTTCCATCAGGCTGATATTAATGCACTAACTTTTAAGAAATTCACTTTTGTGAGCCATCTTCTGAAGTCTTCACAATACTTCCATTGGCTTCAAGACATTTTTACTAATTTACTAAGGATACTTTATTAAGGATCTTACTTATGAATTAACTTGTGGTTTGTGAATTAGGTGGTTTCCAGGAGCAGACCTCAGTCCTTAATTCATTGGTTATCCATTACATTATATATATTCCTGAACACCCACATCTGTATTTTTACATGGTGGATTTTCTTGTTCTTTGAATGTAGTTTAGTTCTTGTTCTGTCTGAACATATGCATTTTACATTTACATTTTTCTTCACTCTTCCAAAGCAATTATTATCTAAAGTTTTAATACTATTAAGCAGCTTAACATAACTGTTTTTGGGCATGGCAGGTATTTCATATGACTTATTGAGAAATAAATAAATAAGCAGAATATTTTAAAAATTACCAGTTCACAGGTACTTTCCTAAGGTTTAAAATATATTATTTTTAACACTGGCTATATGCTATATTTTGCAGAATATGTGGAATTATGACCTGTGGCTGGAACTGGAAATGAAGGAGTCTTCCTTTTGTAGGACAGTGAACCAATTTTATATTTGGTAAATTATATTTATACCTGTATAGAAGTCTGGTATTGGGCTGAGGACTCTTCCTAGCAGCCTACTTGTGTCCCAAGTGCAGGTACCATTCTCATGCATCATGTGACTCAAGTGTATTTCAGGAGCTGCATAAATTGTGTCCTGATATCTCCCATCTTCCAAAAAATATGTTTAAAATAATTCCTGCAGGTATAAGCTCTGACCTCTTGAGGTTCCATATAGTCTTTCTTTCCCCTGCTGCTCCCTTCTCTTCATACTTTCTCTTCACACAGTTTCCTGACTATTTTCTTTTGAAGCTGAGCTACTCCTTAAGAAAACAATTTTGCATACTCTAGTCCCAAGTCATGGAAGCACTGAAGCATGTTCTGAACATCACTAGACTATTCCCCTATTTAAACCATGAAATTTACTAGTTAAATGCCTAAATAATTAATTAGCAAGTAGATGGACAGGTCTTGGAGTTTTGAATCAGCTTTTCTGTAATTTTCTTTCTTATCAAATACTTTGCTTCTCAGATTTCAAATAAAATTGAGTTATATTTTCCTTATATATTGCTCTCCGTGTTCTCCTTTCTCTCCCTACTATTATTGATTATTTAACTTCTGTAGCTATGTTATACACAAGAGTTTCTATAAAACTAAATTATCTTGTCCTGGCATAAATCAGTGGGCTCATCAGATTCTTTCTGTCAATGCCAAATGCCTAGATACAATCCTGATAACTTTGAAATTATCTTCATCTCAAATCAGTCTGTGTCCTTCCCTCAAAGAATGAATATATCTTTGTGCCTTTATCAGTCTATCTTATGTTAATTATAGCTGGCAAAAATTCTTCCGTTTTATTTCATCATGCTCAATATTATCCACAAAACACATAAGCACATACCACTTTTGTAATTTAAATTTGAAATTTGCTCAAGTCATTCATGACTCAGTGCCAGGTAAATTAGTTTTGTAAGACAATTTTCCACCATTATTCTGTTTTATAATCAGTGATCTCAGCCTATACATCACCTATTCAAGTAAAAGATCCAGAAATACTTTCAGCTCATTAAGTAGATAACAGGCATCTGGGCAACAGAAAAACTGATTTTTTTTGTCATTTTCCCTGGGAATCTGGGCAATGAGTTCAGCTATGCATTTTTTTTTTGCTATTTAAATGTCTATTATTTTCCCCCATTTATTCTTATTTATAGGGAAAAATCTGAAGGAAAAAAGTCTTTCTTGATGGAAAGACATATTCTTTTATTTACAATAATGCAAAACTGCAATAATATTGATAAATTTCACCACTTCAGCCATTTCAAATTCACACCTACGTGATCTAAGTTACTCCTTTCTCACTGACTGCTCCCATAGTATAAAATTCAAGAACTGCAGGATAAACCTTCTAACCTTTGTGCCCTGAAACATAAGACAGACCATTATTTGAGGTCACTGCACTCAATTCAATGTTTATTGAAGCCAATAGAAAAATTCTCATAGATTGAATGGGCTTGGATTGGTTCCATCTTGAATCAATATAATGTGTCAATTTTACTATATTTCTGTCAAACATCAAATCTTTGGCAAACTCTTCATTATTACTATGGTCATATTAATCCATGAATGCTCTCCTTCATGTGGAGGGCAGTGTCAGGATGACACAGGGCACAAAATGAACCACACTCTGCAGAAGCACCAGTGTTAACAGGAATAAGTATGAAGTATATACTTGTATCAAACAAATTTTTTTCTTATGGAGATACTCAGAACCTGTGTTTCTTCTCACATCCATTTTTACATTGGTGCAACTTTAGTGACAGTAATCAAGTTAGAACAGAACAGAATAGAATAAATAGTCTATTTCAGTTGGAGAGGGACCTACAAGGAACATCTAGTCCAAGTGCCTGATCTGTTCAGAGCTGACCAAAAGTTAAAGCACCTTGTTAAGAGCATTGTCCAAATGCTTTTTAAACACTGTCAGGCTTGGGGTATCAATCACCTCTCTAGGAACCCCATTCCAGTGTTTGACCACCCTCTCAGCAAGGAAATACTTCCTAATGTCCAGTTTAAACCTCCCCTGGTGCAGCCTTGAACCATTCCCACATGTCCTATCACTGGATAGCAAGGAGAAGATGCGTTATTTATTCCTACTTGTTGATATGAAAGGAGAACCAGAGCCAAGATATCTGGCAGATATGGTCTCATGGGCTCTGTCTTAGCCCTGTAGCAGTCTTTACACCTGCTCTTCAACAGGTAGATCGAGTAAATTATCCCACAGAGCTTCTGTTTTCCTCTGGTCTTCACAATAATCTCTACAGCTCCCACTCTCTTTTTACTAAGGACAGCAGCTATGGCACTGTTCAACCCAAATAACACAGTGAAACATCTGAAGGCAGGTGAGATGAAACCAGACTACTTTTGCAGTGCTCAGAATCATTCTTTGGGAGAGATTGCTTGTCTCCCTGTTGACCAGAAAAAGTTGCCTTCTAATTTAGGCATGTAATGTAAGTGGGATTGTGCTTCTGCCACAGTGCCAGGCTACTAGTGTGCAACTTTCATGTTCCTGTTGATAGCTGGGGGACACTTCTAAAGAGGGTTTGCCAGATTGTTTCCCTTTCCTTCTTCAAAGACATAGTGAAGCCTTCCTATTTCTTTATGACTACATCCTGCTCTGTTTAGACCTGGTTGTCCTTTGTGCCTTCTTGTTTCTCATATATTCCCTCCAGCTTCTGCTTTCCTGCTGTGATTTCTGTTGCACATATTTAAGCCCCAAAGGCAATACTTGGGTAAAATTATCATTGTCAGGGCACTAACTTCCATTCCCATTTCTGCTCATTATTTACATTCTTTGTGTTGCAAATTACGCATCAGCAAAGGAAGCCTAGTCTAATTTACCTACCTCAGAGTTATTCTCTGAGGTGTAATATGTTAATAAAGAGAAACAAGTAATTAACAACTAATAAATTATATGACTAATAAATTTTGGTGTGCCATTTTTTTTTCTCACGGCATACCTACATCAAATCTAATACTTCTACTCACAATACAAATTTAATCAACACCCTTCTTTAGTCATTTTAGGTGGTATCCAGCTCATGGAGTTTCAGACACCAGAAAGTTCAGCGCCTGGAACAAGTCACTTTCTTGAGTTCTAGATCTTTGTAGAAGAGCTCACCTCAGACTTGGATAACTAGTTTAGTTAGGTATCTAACTTTGATATGGGCAAAGCTGTGTAAAAGATATCTATCCATCATGGACCAACTGTGATGTGTCCTTGGAAATGACTTAGCACTTGACATCCAGCTACCATGTTGCTGCAGTTACTGTGAATTCATCCTCTGCCATGTCTGTTTGTTGACTGGATGAAAATGAATGGTTCTTCCTTCTCTTTTACATTTTTTAAAGTGGAGGATTTTGGGTGGGATGATACACAGTGATACAGATGTGCACATTTATGTATGTGTACTGAGCTCACATATGCATTAGCTCACGAGAGAAACAGACTACATCACTAACTTCCATGACCTGGAAACCCCAAAATCACTTGTGACAGTTCTATTAATCTCTTATGTGTCTATTAAAAATAACTATTTTTATTCACTAGCTAGTACAGGCAATCCTAGGATTTATTTAGATTTTCTCTTGCATTTCTTAACCAATTTAGATTACTTTTAATTAGGTCTTTTTTCTCTTCAATACCCCAGCAACATAGCTGGAGAAGTAGTATATGGAAATATCCATAAATGCATAACAGCTAAGGGCCTCTGTTAAATATTCATGGACCATTATATGAGAAAGCCTTCTATTTCCACATTTGGTAAGTATTTCAGTATATAAAATTAATTTATTTAATAGCTGATTGAGTCTTTTGTTTTGTAGGTGATTCAAAATCCAAACTAGGAAAGAATACTGGTTCCAGCAGGTGAAGGAAAAAAAGAAAATTGCAGGTCAACATTTTAAAATCGGAATACTTAGTGTCAGACAGTTACACTTAGACTATTAAAATCCTTGTCCTTTATGTGCTTACCTTTACATGCTGACTTACAGCAATGTTTGGGTGGAGACATGCTGCTTTATTAGAAGGATCCCTTAGATAAGTTTTTATTTCACCATTATGGGTCTGGTGCTAGTTCATTCTTTAATAGAAACAAGAATGATGAGGCAAAACACTTTTTCTTTTGTATGGAAAATTCCCTTTGACTTTTTCAAAAGCATCTTGGGGAAAAAATCCCCCAAACCAAAACCAAAAGCAAATCAAGAAAAAAAACCCAAACAAACCCAAAGTGTTGTTTAGAATGGAAACTAGGGCATATTGCTCTGAGAATGCAGGACACATCATTTGAGTCTTTAGAAATACCTTTGGAATTAATTACAATTACCACTGTGTGCATAATGTACCATACACTATGAATTCACAGTAAAGTTATCTATTTGTGAAGGTGAAGCTGTAAAAAGCAGCTGGAAAATGGCTACTGAATTTTGAAAGATTCAGACAAGCTAAGATATATAAAACTGGATTTTATACCCATTCCTAACCTAAAACTTAAATTGAAAAAATAGGCTTTCTCAATCTCATTCTGTTCCTATTTCTTTGCATGTAATTTCTTTTTCTTTCCTATAGCCAGGCACAATAGCTCTGACCAGAATACAGTCTGGTCTTAATTGTGTTTACATCTTACATTAGGGCTTGATCTCATGCTTGATGTGGTTGTTTATTTGGCTTCACTGGACATTGGATTTGGCCATAGGGATTAAATTCACTGATGTACCTGTTGTGCTCTCTAGCTATAAATTCATGACAAGCTTCACTAACTCTTTTGAGATTATTTACATGCTAATAGTTCAATACAAATCATAAAACCACAGAATCATTTTAAGTTGGAAAAGATTTAAGATCATCAAGTCCAAATGTTAACCCAGGACTGCCAAGTTAGGCAAACCATGTCCCTAAAGCACCACATCTACATATCTTGCAAATACCCCCAGGGATGGTGACACCTCCCTGGGCAGCCTGTTCCAGTGCTTCACCACCCTTTCAGTGAAGAATTTTTTTTCTAATAACCAACCTAAACCTCCCCTGGCATAACCTGAGGCTGTTTCTTCTTGTCCTGTCACTAGTTATCTGGGAGAAGAGACTGACCTCCACCTACCTACAACCTCCTTTCAGGCAGCTGTAGAGAATGATAAGGCCCCCTATGAGCCTCCTTTTCTCCAGACTAAACACCCCCAGTTCCCTCAGCTGCTCCTCATAAGACTTGTGCTCTAGACCCTTCACCAGCCTCATTGCCCTTCTTTGGACACGCTCCAGCACTTCAGTGTCTTTCTTGGAGTCAGGAGCACAAAACTGAACACAGTATTTTAGGTGCAGCCTCAGCAGTGCTAAGTACAGGGGGACAATCACTGCCTTGGTTCTGCTGGCCACAGAATTTCTGATACAAGCCAGGTTACTGTTGGTCTTGTTGACCACCTGGGCACACTAAGGTTTC
Organism: Falco biarmicus; assembly: GCF_023638135.1. Taxonomy (NCBI): domain Eukaryota; kingdom Metazoa; phylum Chordata; class Aves; order Falconiformes; family Falconidae; genus Falco; species Falco biarmicus. The sequence goes on along the minus strand of NC_079310.1, from coordinate 13,335,846 downwards.
ACTAAGGTCCAAGCTGACAACATCCATAGCCTTTCCCTCATCCACTAGGCAGGTCATATTGTTGTAGAAGGAGATCAGATTTGTCAAGCTGGACTTGCCTTTCATAAATCCACGCTGGCTGGGTCTGATTCCCCAGCTTCCCTGCACATGCTGTGTGATGGCGCTCAGGATGATCTGCTCCACCACCTTCCCCGGCACCAAGATCAGGCTGACAAGCCTGTATTTTCCTGAATGTAGCAAATTCAGGAATTCAGAGACAAATTGCTGCAAATTCATGAAGACATTTTTTCCAGAAGATGAACATGTTCTGACTTCGCATGCTGAAATTTCTAGCATATCAAACCAGGTACTTCATCACCCCCTTCTCAACAATGCAGAAAGACACATTGCATTTCAAAGAATCTAGTTGCACTCTTAACAGCAATCAGACAGGTTTAACTGAGCCCAGTTTCTTATTTATTTAAATTTTCCTAAAAATTACTTAATCTTTTTTTTTTGCCCAAAGTGGTTCAACATCTTCCCTTGCAAGGAGCCATGTTATTTTCTGTTGCACAGAGTGTAGTATGGAAGAGGTACATATGCTCAGCATGGCTGTTGACAGTCTGCTGGTGTAATTAACGTTATGTCCAAAAGAGCAACCAGTGTTCAATTTTTCATCCCTGCCAAAGACTTAATGGGCTTTCTTTACACAAAAATTAACAACCCCAGATCTCCTTTACTTTTCAACTAGTCTCTACACTAATCTTGGTGTCTTTGTGAAAGATCTTTCCTTCAGGACTTTAAAACATCCATCTGATAAAACTACATCTTTCATTAGCTGAACTCTATTAAACTGCAAAATGCTAAGATGTTGCCTACAGCATTCAGAAAATAATACATATGGAGCTAAGCAAGTAGGATGAAACACAAATTTTAATATCTGGGGATTGTTTCAGGAAGCAAAGGTAAAAGGCTTGATAAAGGAACTCAAAGGATAGCTGATATACAGAGAAAACTGGTGGGTTTAGAGCACTAGTTTATTAATTTGGTATTCTGTACTTTAAGATAGCTACAGGCTTTTACAGTATATCATACATTGTGATTCCATGGGTATGTTGTTACCCAGATGCTGTTGAAGGTCCATCAAAATCTCTGGCCAGGGAAGATTACAAGGGAAGAAATGTCAAATAGCTGCCTCGTGGCAAAGAATGTGTTACTTACCTGGAACTTAATCTAGTGATAACATGAATCAGACTGATGAAGTTTTGAAGATCACCACAGATAAAAAGGAGAATTAAGTGAGGGTGTGAAAGATGTAGCTTCCCCTGAAATGGGAAAAACTGTAAATTCTCATCCAGGATAACTTTCACCATAAGTCAGAGGTAAAATAAATGTTTCAGATGTCACTTTTTCTGAACAGGAATCATTATCTCCCTTTCCTAACATAGAAATTAGTCTTTGAATAGGTCCTGAGTGGCGAAATATAAAATATTTCTCACTTGAAGGGCCCAGACCACTAAGTGTGCCACTGAGAATTCACGTACCCTTCCAGACTTACACGTTTTCCTGTGCTCCTGAATTTTGGATTAACCTCCCACAAGCTGTGCAAAACAACATGGCTTCTTGCACAGCCGCTCCTCCTGGCTTTGTATCATCAGCAAACTTGCTGAGGGTGCACTCAGTCCCTTCATCCAGGTCACTGATGAAGAAGTTGAACAGGACTGGACCCAGCACTGACCCCTGGGGAACACCGCTGGCTACAGGCCTCCACCGAGACTCTGCGCTGCTGATCACAGCCCCCTGAGCTCTGCCATGCAGACAGTTCTCAACCCACCCCACCGTCCACTCATCTAACCCACACGTCCTGAGCTTACCTGTGAGGATGTTATGGGAGACGATGTCAAAAGCCTTGCTGAGGTCAAGGTGGACAATATCCACTGCCCTCCCCTCATCTACCCAGCCAGTCATTCCATCATAGGATATCAGGTTGGTCAAGCATGATTTCCCCTTCGTGAATCCCTGTTGACTACTCCTGGTAACTTTCTTTTCCTCCACGTGCTTAGAGATGGCCTCCAGATCATTTTCAGGGCTGGAGGTGAGTCTGGCCAGCCTGTAGTTTCCTAGATCTTGTTTCTTGTTCTTTTTGAAGACTGGAGTGACATTGTCCTTCCTCCACTCCTCAGGCACCTCTGCTGTTCTCCATGACCTTTCAAAGATGATAGAGGGTGACGTGGCAATAACATCTGCCAGCTCCCCCAGCACTCAGGGGAGCATCACATTGGGGCATCCCATTTGGGACCATGGGTTTGTCTGTGTTTTCTAATCTGAGCCTCCTCAACCAATGGAAATTCTTCCTTTCTCCCGACTTCAACTCTTGCCCCCAGAGTCTGGGTTTCCTGAGGGCTTCACTGATTAGCAGTGAAGACTGAAGCAAAGAAGGCATTCAATACCTGCACCTCCTCTGTAACCTTCATCATCACCAAGGCACCCGCTTCATTCAGCAGTGGGCCCACATTTTCCTTAGTCATCCTTTTCCTACTGATGTACTTGAATCCAACCATGACTTTGGTGTATCTGTAGAGTAAGTTCAAAGCAAACCAATTTTTTTAATATTTTTTTAAAAATTATTAACTTGGAGATACCTACAATGCAATTTATTTCAACTAATTTTAGCTGTCCAGAAGTTGCTATCTACTTTATATATTATTTGTATAGAGTCTAAATTCAGTGGGGAACTACAGAAATTATTTATATATTTTGGATTATTATCTTTTCATGTCTTACGTTCTTCATTTTTTATATATATAAAATTTTGGCAGATGTATTAAAAGCTAAATGCACATGTACAAAACTAAAGTTTTAAGTATTACCTGGTAAAATCATGTTCTAAAAGTGTGCCTACAGTGAAACTGAAATGTTGATGTGGTTTAGAAATCTGCTGCTTATTCTCTGATTTCTCATGTCCAGATCTTTATAAATACACTGATAACCAGGAACAAAAATAAAATTTTCTAGATTTTGTGAATTTTTGTTTTTTTTAATTATACATTCCTCTAAATCTCAAATAACTTAATGACTATTATTCTAGGGTCCATACAAACCAATAAGTTCCTATAGCTCTACTGAAGAGTGAATTATCTGTAGAGTGGTTGGCCACAAATACTTGAGGAACTGAAAAGTATCTGGGGAGAAAAATGGAAAGAAGAATAAATTTTAATTGACTTTGACATTCAGAATCAGTAAAGCATATACTTTTTCTTCTATCATGTTTGTTTGATTTGATTTTGATTTCTGCTCAAGTAACTACAAGGAACAGTCTAAGCACGGTGTAAACTTCATCAAAATACTGAAAGTTATGAAGCAGTGAGCAAAAAGGCAAAAGGTAGGGCAAATGTTTAACTTCAAATGCAACATCTTTTCCTCAAAGGAGAATTAAATTTGATGCGATTGCTTTTATTACTAATTTTACTTCAGTGCACTTATATGTCCACCAAAAATTCATCCATTGAAAATTTGATCCATGTGTACCACAATCAAAAATATCTCTAGGGAAACGTGATCATATGCTGTGATGACTTTCTAGGGAGCAGCATAAAACAAGGAAAAATAGCTACTCTTATTTCCAGATAGAGAGGACAAACCTAAGATAAGGAATGAGGGGGGAAAACAAGTAACATATAGTAAATGTCTTAACAAAGATAAAATTGTCCTGTAAAATGAGCTAAACACTCTTATGTCATTAGAGGAGACATCAGCAAAATATTTTGAATATACTGTGCACTCTTAAAGATCAGATCATTTGACATTAAAAGTTGTTATTTCCCTATTGTTTTCAACAAGCTTACTTGCTAGAATTTTGGTTTCTACAGGGTTAAATTTCATAGCAGGAAGAAATAATGTCATCCATACAGCCCATCACTGCGACAAGTTTTCATGAACTCAGATGAGAAAGTGGGCAAGTAGTCATTTATCTTATCTAAGGATGGAAGGCAAGGAATTTGTGAATAATTAAATTAAAATTGGGATTTCCCATTAGCAAATATTTTTTTCCTAATAGTAGATTAGTAGGTAACATCTGGCCTTTATTTTTTACTCCTAAAATGGCCTATCATTGAGGATATGCTGGTCAAATAAACAAAGAAGATTTGAGGAAATGAATGCAGAAGATCCCTTGGATAAAAAGAGAACAACGAAGAGTAGAAACTAGAACAAAGCAGGAGATGCAATGGGGAAAACACAACTCTCTCTTATTATTTCTACATCTGTTTTGGAGGTTTCCTTGAGGGACTAATGAGCCCTGGGAACATCTAGCTGAGTTTTCCCAGCAACTTGCAGCAGTTGGAATTGAACATATGGTTTCAAGTCCAGCAGCTGCTCTTCTTTTTCCAAATTAACATAGCTGTTTGGGAGGTTCTAATAAGTCAAATGAAGAGGGTAAAACAGAAGGCATGGGCAGAGGAGGTGAGTGAAAATACATGCAGTAAATCCTGTCTTTAAACTTTTATTGAAACTTGTAAGGTGTTAGCCTGGAGGAGAAAGACAGGGGGGCATATCTGCTCTCCTGCCATCAATGGATATTTTTGCCTTCATATGACAAGACCTAATACATGCAACCCTTGGACTCTTTGCTGATATTTTCAAAGGATATTGTTGTAAGTAGCAACCTTGTGTTACCGATTAGTTAATAAGTTAAAATCGATTGATTCTATTTGATTAATTAATTGATTTTATAAAATCATTTAATAGAATTGAAATGTAGAAGGTTAAGGAAAAAATTATAGGAAACTTGCATCTACGCAATAAGAGACGTTATGGAATCTTTTGTACGTCTTGTACCAAGGCTAGAAGAAGGGCCTGGAACTATTGTAATAACTCTAGGGTTGGAAGGTTCCATTGTATTTAACCAGTCTTCTGTACGCAGAGGTGTATTGAAATGTCAGAATATGAGATTAACGGGAACTGGGGAGAGTCGACTGGAACAGCTTGTAGGTGCCTGCCAAGAAACTGTGAACTTTAGTAAAAGGTAATTCCGGCAGGGGGAGATCGCGACCACCGACTCATATACCACCTACCCAAATCGTACCCTAGACCCATTTCTAGACCTTTCTAAGCTTTGCTGCGCATAATCGGATATAGGAGGAGAGTATGTAAATGATTTACGGGAAATGTTATGATTATGTATGAATAATTAATGAATATGTATGAATAAGTTCTATATATGGAATCTGATTTTGGGACCTGGTGTGCGCTGATCGTGAGGGGACTCGCTCACGCACCCGGCCGTCAATAAAGAAGTGTCTGCTTATCTACATCACATTGGTGTCGATAAGTTCTTTATTCCGAGATTTCGGTAACAGTTTTGGCACCCCAGGTGGGACCTCGCTGAAGGAGACCGGAGGAGTCGGGGACCTGATCGGTTCCAGCCGGCACCGAGGATTTCTTGGGGATACCCATCGATCCCCGATCCGTAAGGCTCTTCGCGACGTTCCCTGGATATTTGGTAAGACACTTCTTTTTTTAATTGTCGTAAGTAAGTGCACTAGAGGAAGTGGGTAGGAGTCCCACTATAATAAGTGTATGGTAAGGAGTGGGATGGAGTCCCACCAGTGGGTTGGAGTCCCACTGAGTAAGTCTACCTGTCAGACGCGGTGAAAGAGCTGCGCAGGGTAGGACTAGGAGTCTGCCCGTAAGACATAAGCGAAAGCTATTGCAGGGTTGGACTAAAAGGATCCTTGTGGAAGTGGAAGCCTAGGCGTCTGCCCGTAAGACATAAGCGAAAGCTATTGCAGGGTTGGACAAAAGTGTAGACAAGAGAAACTACATGCTATAGTGTTCTCTAAGGTAGTGCCTCTAACAAGAAGTTAGAAGAAGTTTTTGGTGTTCTTTGTTGTATTGTGAGTTTGTGTATTAAGAAAAAAAAAAAAAAAAGAAAAAAATTAAGAGGTATAATATTGTGTTATATGTTTGTTTAAAGTAACTGTGGGAAAGTGTGAATGTGGCTGTAAGAGTGAGACTGTGAAGTGTGGATCCGCGGATCGGAGTGATAGAGTTGAATAATTGTGTATTGTACTGTGGGTAATTACACCATGGCAACTAAGTTAACTCGGTTGTTTAAAAGTAAAAGCTTGGGTAGTCTTGTGTTAAATGATAAAATCCCGAAAAATTCTCCATTGGGATGTTTACTGGCGCATTGGGGGGATTTATATGAGGATTTGCCAAAGAGCCAGATGATTGAATATTGTAATAATTGGTGGCCACTATATATATTAGAAGATCAGGAAAAGTGGCCCACGAATGTGACACTGAATTATAACACTATTTTGCAGTTAATGTTGTATTGTAAAAGAGAAGGGAAATGGAATAAAATGCCATATGTGGATTTGTTTTTTTACTTAAGACAAAGAAAGGATTGGCAGGATGAATGTAAGCTAACTATTAGAGATAATTTGGTAATAGCTATAACTTCTGATAATAAGAAAGTGGAAAAAAAAATGTTGTTTAAATTGTGAGGTTGGGAGTGGATACAGGAGCGACATTTTTTTATTAAATACCTGTAAAAACTGGAATAAAAACAGGCCATTCCTGCAACCCCTGGATTTGAAATTTGGAAATAAGATAATTATACATGAATTTTTGTATGTACCAGAATGTCCGGTACCCTTGTTAGGAAGAGATTTGTTATCTAAATTAAATGCACAGATTGTTTTTGACGAAGGAGAACTTTTCTTGAAAATACCTGAGTCAAAAACGGGAGAAATCCTGATGATACAAGAAAAGGTAAAGGAACAAGAAATTCCACCGGAGGTGGATTTGGCAGTGATCCCTACTGTATGGGAGACAGATATTCCTGGCAAATCGAAACTAGCAGAACCGGTTAAAATAGATTTGAAGGAAGGCGCAGGAACAGTGAGAATTAAACAATATCCAATCAAACCGGAAGTGAGACAGGAATTGAAGAAATTGATTGATAAATTTTTGGAGTATAAAATTTTGGAAGAATGTGAATCTGAGTATAATACTCCTATTTTACCAGTCAGAAAACCTTCGGGTGAATATAGACTGGTACAAGACTTGAGAGCAGTAAATCAAATAGTTAAGGATATTTATCCTGTGGTAGCAAACCCTTATACACTGTTAACAGCATTGAGGGAGAATTATCAGTGGTTTACAGTGCTTGATTTAAAAGATGCTTTCTTTTGTATACCTTTGGAAAAAGGAAGCAGAAAACTGTTTGCTTTTGAATGGGAAAATCCTCAAACCGGGCGAAAGATGCAGCTGACATGGACTAGATTACCCCAAGGATTTAAAAACAGTCCAACTATTTTTGGAAATCAATTAGCAAAGGAACTTGAAATCTGGAAACAGGACAAACCAAGACCTGGACATTTATTTTTACAATATGTGGATGATATATTGATTGCTACAGAAGAAAGATTTATTTGTATACAGGTGACTATTGACCTTTTGAATTTCCTGGGACTAAATGGGTATAAGGTATCCAGGAAGAAAGCCCAAATAGCCTGCCAGACTGTGATATATCTCGGCTTTGAGATTTAAAAGGACAACGACAATTAGGAAAAAATGGCAAAGAAGCTATTTGTAGTATACCTGAGCCGAGAAATATTCATGAACTCAGAGCATTTTTGGGAATGACTGGGTGGTGTCGCCTTTGGATCATGAACTATGGGCTAATAGCTAAACCGCTGTACGAGGCCCAAAAGAACTCTCCCTTTGTATGGGGCCAACAACAACAAAAGACCTTTGTAGAGTTGAAACGTGCCTTAATGTCTGCACCTGCCTTGGGACTGCCGGATCTAACCAAAGATTTCCAGCTGTTTGTACATGAAAGACAACACCTTGCACTGGGCGTGTTAACCCAGAGGATAGGAAGCTGGAAACGACCAGTCGGATATTTCTCTAAACAACTGGACACAGTGAGTAAAGGGTGGCCAAACTGCCTTCGAGCAGTGGCCGCAACAGTGATGCTCATACAAGAAGCTCGGAAATTGACTTTGCGAAGAACAATAACAGTCTATGTTCCACACATGGTGATAACTGTCCTAGAACAGAAGGGGGGACATTGGCTGTCCCCCAGCCGAATGATGAAGTACCAGGTGGTATTGACTGAGCAAGATGATGTGATTTTAAAGACAACTAACCTGGTAAATCCTGCAGTGTTTTTAAGTTCCATACAGGAAGAAGGACAACTGGAACATGATTGCTTGACTACCATCGAGTATGTTTATTCCAGTCGTGAAGATCTGAAGGATGTGCCATTGGAGCAACCAGATTGGGAACTGTATACTGATGGAAGCAGCTTTATGGAACAAGGAGTTCGATACGCTGGATATGCGGTAACAACAGAGACTACAGTTATAGAAGCAGGAGCATTGGCGAGTACCACATCAGCCCAAAAGGCGGAACTCATCGCTTTAATTCGAGCCTTAGAATTAAGCAAAGACAAGAGAGTAAATATCTGGACTGATTCAAAATATGCCTTTGGGGTAGTGCATGTCCATGGAGCTTTGTGGAAAGAGAGGGGGTTATTGTCCTCTCAAGGATCAAATATTAAGCATCAAACAGAGATTTTACGATTATTACAAGCAGTTCAAAAGCCAGATCAAGTAGCAATCATGCACTGTAAAGCACATCAGAGTGGGAATACAAAAATAATAGCTAGAAATAATTTAGCTGATAAGACTGCAAAAAGGGTAGCAAAGAAACAAGCATTGCAAATGGCAATAATTCCTTCTAAAACAGTAACCCTTCCCAGGGAAAAACCGAGATATTCAGAAGAAGATGACAAATTGGGTCAGTTATTAAATGCTAAGAAAAACTTAGCAGGATGGTGGGTAACTCCTAACGGACAAGTAGTAATTCCACCTCCTTTGATGAGAGAAATAATTCAAATGAGACATCAAGAATGTCATTGGGGGGGGTAGAAGCCTTAGTAACATTTTTACGAAAGCAAGTAATACCAGTTAAGATGTTAGGAATAGCCAAAATGGTAACTGCAAAGTGTAAAGTATGTTTGAAAAATAATCCAGTGATTAAGAAAAAGGTTCAAATGGGTAGGCTGAAATCTGGTACAGAACCTGGAGATTACTGGCAAGTAGATTTTTCAGAGTTGCCTAGATACAATGGGTACCGATACATCTTGGTAGGGGTTGATACTTTTACAGGATGGCCAGAAGCCCTTCCCTGTCGCACCACACAAGCAAAAAGAGGTTGTGAAGTGGTTATTACAAGAAATAATTCTGAGATTTGGAGTTTTTATTGGAAATCCTCTGACAGAGGTCCACACTTTGTTGCTGAAGTAGTCCAAAGTGTTAGAAAAATATTGGGTATTAATTGGGATTTGCATGTGTCTTGGAGGCCACAATCTAGTGGAAAAGTGGAGAGGATGAATCAAACTTTGAAACGACAAATAAGTAAAATCTGTCAAGAAACCAGTTTAAAGTGGCCTCAGGCACTTTCATTGGCATTATTATGAATCAGGGTACAGCCAAAGAGTGGAACCTCAGTCAGTCCTTATGAATTATTATATGGAAAACCATATGAGTCTCTAGAACCAAATCTAAACATACATGTAAAAGGAAAACAAGATGTGTAGAACTATTTGCTTTTTCTAAGGAAAACTTTGGCTGTGATTCGGAGTGCAGTAATTTGGAATAGACCTTTATCTCTGGAAAATTCAGTGCATGATTTCCAGCCGGGAGACTATGTTTATGTGAAGAATTGGACCTCCGAACCTTTGCAGGAGCGCTGGAGAGGACCCTTCCAGATACTGCTAACCACCTTTACAGCTATCAAAATTGCAGAATCAGATGCTTGGATATATTATACTCGAGTGAAGAAAGCACAGTGAAGAAAGCATCTACTCCGTGGAAGATTGTGAAACGTAACTCAGAGACTTAAAATTAATTTTGAAACATGTTTAATTTTGCATATCAGGTTATGATTGGTTTTTGGATTTTTTTTTGGTTGGTAGTGTTGGTGGGATCATGGGCTGACTTGGTGGACAGGAACATAAGACAAATAGAAACAGAACAAGTGATTGACATTCCCAAACAAATGGCTGAGGAAAATTTGATGGTAGGATTGATTAAAGAATTTGCCAATTTACAAAACATCACACAGATCACTGCTTGTTTGCCAATACCGAAGGCAGTAGGTGAATCTATTCCATGGGGAATTTTAACTATGAATTTGACTAACCTGGAACATAAAAATGAAACCAATTATTTTGAACAGAGGCCAGTGACTCAATGGTATGAGCAAATAAAAGTCATTAGAAAACAGTGGAAATCTCCAGGTAATCTGGCGGATTGTGAAAAATTGTTAAATTATGTTTTTACCAAAATAGGAAGATTTAAGACTGTGGGATGGTGTTCTTATGATGAACAATTTAAAATCAACGTGAGCAAAAGTGTTATGAAATGGAAGTGTAACGAAACTGGCCAGAGCACCCAGGTAGTAGACCAGTGGGCCTCTCTATGGTCTATGTCCATATTTTCCCATTTTCAGTATATAGCAAGAATTTCTTGGTGTTTTACCTGGGATGGAAAGGTTTTTTCAGTATTACCCTGGGTAGATGATAGGTCAACTACATCGGGAGAGAAGGAAAATAAAATAGTGCCATGGTGGAAATGTGAAAAAGTGTATGATTGTAATAATGCAGACTTAGTAATTCAAAGAATTCCTCCGTTGGCTGCTGCTTTGAAATATGGTTGTTTTTGTCGAGGTCTTAAGAATACTCTCAATTTAACCAGCGCCTTTACAGTCAGAAGAGGAACTTTGTTTAGTTGTAGAAAATCTTCTATTCGAAGTCCAGGACATTTAGTTTGGGCATTAAGTGATGGAACCTGGACAACACACCTACCATTAGATGGTAAGGTAAAACAAATCACATTGGGCATGCCAACCTTGTGTCCGATTTGGAAGAAATCACCATTTAAAGGATCTCTAGAGAATCTAGAATTAAAACAAATAAAGAGATCAGGGATAAGTGATGATATCTGGAATGAACCATCTACAGTAGTGAAAATTGGCTGGGCACTGGAATCACTTTTAAATCCTATAGCTTCATATAGAAACAGAGCATGGCTCTATCATTTAACTGGTCAAGTGGAAAAATTGGCAAACGTTACCAAGAAGGGGTTTAAGGAATTAAATATACAACTACAGGCAACTTCCAGAATGACTTTACAAAATAGAATGGCACTAGATATGCTCCTACTTAAAGAACATGGAGTGTGTGGATATCTTAAGGATAAACTGGACCACTGTTGTATCCACATTCCAAATGTCACTCAGGATGTGGAACATGACCTAGATCTATTAGGAAAAATTGAAAAAGAAACTGAAACAATTCAAAAGGATATGTCAGAAGATTGGCTTGGGAAAATTTTTAACAAACTGGGATGGAATTTGAGCTCTTGGATACAATCTATAATTAAGACTTTGTTTCTGTTACTAGTTGTCTTTTTGATGAGCATGCTGATATATGCATGTCTGAAGAAACAGTTTACCAATAGAATTGCAGTGAGTCGTATGATTATGAGAGAAGTACCAACTATTTCACCAAGACATGATCCATTACCCAAATATGTTGAAACAAAAGATATATGAATAAAGTGAAAGTATTGAAATAATGATTTTCAACACTTTCAAAGGGGAGAAATGTTACCGATTAGTTAATAAGTTAAAATCGATTGATTCTATTTGATTAATTAATTGATTTTATAAAATCATTTAATAGAATTGAAATGTAGAAGGTTAAGGAAAAAATTATAGGAAACTTGCATCTACGCAATAAGAGACGTTATGGAATCTTTTGTACGTCTTGTACCAAGGCTAGAAGAAGGGCCTGGAACTATTGTAATAACTCTAGGGTTGGAAGGTTCCATTGTATTTAACCAGTCTTCTGTACGCAGAGGTGTATTGAAATGTCAGAATATGAGATTAACGGGAACTGGGGAGAGTCGACTGGAACAGCTTGTAGGTGCCTGCCAAGAAACTGTGAACTTTAGTAAAAGGTAATTCCGGCAGGGGGAGATCGCGACCACCGACTCATATACCACCTACCCAAATCGTACCCTAGACCCATTTCTAGACCTTTCTAAGCTTTGCTGCGCATAATCGGATATAGGAGGAGAGTATGTAAATGATTTACGGGAAATGTTATGATTATGTATGAATAATTAATGAATATGTATGAATAAGTTCTATATATGGAATCTGATTTTGGGACCTGGTGTGCGTTGATCGTGAGGGGACTCGCTCACGCACCCGGCTGTCAATAAAGAAGTGTCTGCTTATCTACATCACATTGGTGTCGATAAGTTCTTTATTCTGAGATTTCGGTAACACTTGGAAGTGGTGAAGACAATAGAACTAAGCCATTTCAGGACATCTTGTGGAATCCAATGATAATACGGCTTCAGCATTGCTGTTCCTATTGACAAGACATGAATTTGTAGCTGGTGCCCTAGAGGTGAAGAGCACATTTGCTCAGTATAAAATTCTTGAATGCAACTGGTAAAACAGCATATGTCATAACAATATGATGCTCAGTTCTGTATCTGAGCATAAGAATTTATTATGCATTTGAGAGAGTGCTGGCATTCACATAAACTGCATCGCAACAGACTAAACTGGCATATCTTTGTGAATGAGTATTTCCCATGGGCTTACCACCTTCAGCCCACTGGCTCCAGAAATGAGCATAGGATAGGTAGCCTGTTGTTGAAGTAAAACCATTGGAGGGCCAGGAAAACACAGAACAAGATTTCATAACGCCAGTGCATCAATTTAGCCAGCCTGGCTACCAGCCTTACATCCTGACGCCGGTGTCTAGAGGTCCATAAACAAATGAAAGTTCCAAGGTATGAGAGTATCCCAATAATCTATGCACTATCAATCAACCAGTCAATACTTACAATTATTTGCAAAGTAATTTCTTTTTCAAATTTCTTTGTTAGATATTGTTAGATATTTACTGAACTCTTCCTCCCGCCTTTTCTTTAAAAAAAAAAAAAAAATTATCTACTGCTGCTTCTAAAGGTGTTTATGCAAGCAAAAGACTGAATATCCAGGCCAGCCCTAAGCATCCTTGGGTTGAGCAAATCTGCCATTTACCTTTTATGCACAAAAGCACTGTTAGAGGTATACTCTTTTGTGCAACAGTTGTTATGTTTCAAAAAGGAAGTGTGTTTGGTTTTTGGTTTTTTACTCTTTTTAAGTATGTTGGAACTTTTAAAATAGTGTTTTAAAAGACTGGCTTACTCTTTCTTTCTGCTTCATTTTTATATAAACTGATATCATTCTTTCCGTTTGTGGCAGAAAAATATTGGAGATCTCTGACACATCTGGGTTTCATCTCTGTCAGCAATACTCTGGTGGTAGCCTTTTCAGATTCACTTCACTTGAGGTTAATCCATCCTTCAAATTAAATACTCGGAGCCTAATTTGGCTCTATGGGGAATTCAGAATGTTTTACTTGACACCATCATCTTCTTTCTATCATCAAACTAGAAAATAAAAGCTGAAAGAAAATCAAGTCTTAATAATATTCCTTACTGACACCTATCCTGAGTGAATCCCTGTCTTCCTAAAGCTTCTGGATGATGGGTATATGCAGTTCTATCAGAAAGGTAATGATTCTGAGCTTTTTGGGAAGAAGGGAATGGTTCTGATTCAGGGCCCTACCCAGTCTATCAGCATCACCAAGAGATGTTCTTGAAGCAGGTTAAGTGCTCAGTCAGCACTGCTGCAGGGCTGCCTCCTGCCTCCCCCAGGCAGAGAAGGGCAGATCCCACCCCACTACCTCCTGCTTTGGAACACTGACCAAAGAAGTGTCGGTTCACTTCTCAATTAATTTAAAACAATTATTTGATGCTGTAAAGTGGCAAACACTGTTACTTTCCCCTTCTTTTCATCCACCATTCTTTTTAAATAGAAACTGCTGAACAAGCAAGGACTGTCCCTTGCCACACAGAGGTCCTGTGCACAGCATTGCAGGGCCCTGAACTCGGTGAAAAGTGCCTACCTGGAACAATAATAACAGTACGACTGTTTTTCAAATGGGCAGGCTCAGTTTATGTCAATGAGACGATTCAAGTTAGTGAGATTTGTTCTCAGTAGGATGTGGCTAACAGAACAAGCACTAAGTGAGCAATTAATAAAGCAGAAGTTGGGTATGTACAGCTAGTTTTCCCTACAGTTCCATATCTGGGGTACCACACATCTCCTTTCCTGAGCGCTTACATGAAATAAACCTGTGAACTAGGAAAGTTTAGACCTAAGGGCTGTCCCTAGGCTTATAACATTGTATGAAGCAAGTGCACTGCAAAAAAAAAAAAAAAAAATGTACATAGAAGCGAAAAAAGGGAAATATATGTGATATTACTTACTATGGAATAATAACAGGGAACATCAAGGTGAGTTTGGGATGTGGAGAGACCTCAGCTCAAGTTTTTTGTGGCTTGCCACACAACCTTACCATTATCTTAACACATTTAATTATTAATACCTCCATGGTGATGAATCAAAAGTGCTGCATTTGACTGGCACAGGATGGTAAGTGCTTTGAAAGTCATTACCCTAAACACAAAAAGATTTTGAATAATCCTTCAAAATGTCAAGGCACACATCACATCAGCAATTGTTAAATATTTCTTCTGAGGAAGAAGTTAATTTAAAGTACTTTTGATGTTTAATGCCACTCACAACAGCAGCTGAAAATTAACCCTCTGCATTTCCCTCCCCCAGACCTTAGCAGTCTCTAATGTTCTAGGGTGGTAGGACATTTTCAATGCATCTTATTAAAAAGAAATCAAGGGCAGCTTTAGGAAGCTTGAAGGATGAAAAGCTCCACGAAACTTCTAAATCAATCCATGGGAAGCAAGGAACTGGGGATATTACCTTGTCAAATCTATTTATAAAATGGGCCCATTAAAATTCTCCTTTTGCTGCAGAAGATTGTCCTCCCTGTGGAGTGAATTTCATGGAGGAAATATCAAGCTTCTGGCTAGGATGATGCCCCCTTCCTGTGGGTGGGATGAAGCTGTGTTTGGCAACTTTTATAGTAATTCACCCACTTGCTGGATGAGTGGGAATGGGGAGAATTTGTCATGAGAGTCCAATAAACCTGTACACATAGGTATGTGTTGTTGCTAAAAGAAGAAAGTGTTTGAATTTCTATGATAGATACCAACATGGCTGGGAAGTTGTGATTGACCATGAGACCAAAAAACAAAAAAATGAAATAGCCTGTAAAGCTATGAGTTACAAAATTTCCTTCCTTCCTCCAACATGCTGGCTGTTACTTATCCCTTGTTAAAATGCATCTAAGTTTTGCAGTCTTAGGAATGAGATTAGTCCTCAGGACAAGATGCAAGGGGGTATTTTTTCTGGGCATGGCTGAGGGTTTGCCTTATCTAAGGAAATCATCACTTTTGTAAACCTGGTGCCAAATGTTGAATCAGAAAATGTGAATCTCTGGGATTTCCAGGGATATAAAAGTAATCGTTAGCATGAGTACTTCTTGTCTATGGTTTTATACAACCATTTTTTTAAAATACCTTCCTGTTTTTCCTTCTAGTTATCTAATTTCTTCACATCAAGCTTTACTAATCTGCAAAATGTTTAAAAGCACTGTCAACAGCAGAATTTCAACATTGCCATGATGCCTGAAACTTGTCTTCACCCTAACCTAAATATGTCCTCTAAGGAGATAATAAGCTTCAGATGTCTATTATGGTAGGGCATTGTTTTGGGTTAGTCTTTAAGAGTCACTGTAAATAACAACAAAACAAGCAAACAAAACTTTGTAATTGTATGGCTACAGATGTATAAGAGAAGAAAAGAAAAAATATAGGCAGGAAAATGTTCTCCATTTTCAAGAAAATATTCTGTCCCTAAATTTTGAGAGCAAGCCACTTGGGGAAGCCAGACATAATTAATAAAGTGTGAAGTTCCAGAAACGCAGTGAGATTCATTGTGACCCAAATGCCAGAACAATATTCAGAAATCTTAAATCTTTTTGCATGAGTAAAATCTGGCTGGAAGTCTTTCCTTCCTAGTGAAATTGCTAGTTCATTCTCAGTCTCGTGGAGTTCACAGAGTGGCCAGAAGCTACTGAGTGGATGAAATCATCTCTGATAGCCACCAAAAAAAAAAAAGAAAAAAAGAAAAAGAAAAAAAAAAAGAAGGAAATCTCAGTTGCTCAGTTAGGCTGTCTGGTCCAGTAGGCATGCAGAAGCAGTGTTAGATTTTTCATTTATAAGAAATAGAAGTGCTTGACAGGAGTCTGTGTATTTGAGGAGACTGCGGTGAAGGAACCCGGTGAAATAACAGAAATTCTGTAATGATCTTCTCGCCTGTAGTGCCTCCTCCAGCAGTGTGCAGCATGTGTTCTTTATGTGTCAATCAATGTCAGCCTCTGTCTATAAAGTCTCTAGCAACTTGGTGACTGAGAGAAACCAGCCACCAGCCTGCAACACTGGGCAGGTCTCAGGTAGATCCTCACATTAACAGCCTGAACTCCCTGTTATGAAGTGAGTCAGGACATGCAAATTAAATGTGAATCTGCTTGATGTTGTTCTCTGCTCTCACTATATCAAAATGAGCTGAGTGTAAGACTTCCATACCCTCTGTCCCAGCCAGGCTGCAGGACCCGCACTGGCTGTATTTTCAGGATGACACCTATATGCCTCTCTCACCCTGGCTCACGATGTGCCAGTCATGGCTTCTCTGTGGGCTAGCAGCAGCCTAGGTGAGGGAGGGACACCATCACAGTGTGGCAGAAGCAGGAAGGACCTAAAGTCAGTGTGGTGGCAGCCTGTGACGTGATGCAGCATGCCAATCTTGCATGTCAGGGTCTCAGGGTCTAAAGGGCTGTGAATGACCCTTTGGAGCAGACCCACAGATGTGGAACTCCAAGACTGTCCTGTCATACGCATGGGTAGAATATATCTCTGGGTGTCCAGACTAGGTTCTCTATACCTAAAAGGTGAGCAATATTTTTCCTGTCCTGATGACTCAATTTAGATGAAGGAAACACTGAAACCAGACAGAATAAAAGTGAGGTCTCCAATACAGAGAACAGTGTGCGCCTTCAGTGACAAACTGTACTGAATTCTGCCTCACAAAATGAAGTATGTTGGGTGCAGAAGCTAGGAAATACAGAGAAAAAGACAAAACTGACTGTTATATCATTACCAGAATAAACACTTCAAGTCAGCCATTAGTAGTCCTTTACCCCACCTGAAAGTACATAAGAAGGAAAGCATATCTCAAGATAGGAAAATATTTCATTGAAAAGTCTTTTAGGATTTTATGAAAATGTACATGTAAAATAAATATAAATTGTTTAAAATATGCAGTGCAAAGCAATAAAGGTTTTTGTCTGTGGGAGTTCCAACAGTGTCCTCACTATTAATTTATTTAGCTTTTAAGTTCCTTTCAGAGCTATAAAAATATTACTTACACATTTTCATAAGCCTGCAATGACCATCTAATTGACTTACTCAGATCACAGAAGGAGTAAGTGAGTAATTAAAAAAACAACAACAAAGGGATCCTAATTCTAGGTCTAATACTCCTAAATTCATCAGTACTGTAATATTGAAGAGTAAATAACCTGGCAGCCTACAGAAAACAAGAGAGTGAAACAACATTCAACTTTTATGAATTTTGGAGAGCTCTTTGCAATGGCAAAGCATTCAGTTGTTACACATGTAGTTTAGTGAGTTACTTGATAATGAACAAAGGAAAAAGTATTAAAAGAAACCTGCATTGATGGTACTGAATAGTGAAATTCTTCTCAGCTAGGGAAAATAGTAAAGCCTCAATTACAAACTGATAAACACAATGTTTTCTAATTAAACTGCCAGTTATTAACCCATACAGAAGAATATACTGAATTTAGGTCTCAAATTCTGTAGACTACATCTCATTTTTCCCCTCCCAGCCAATGCAAACCGAACAAGGTGTTAAGACCATTGAGTAAAAACATTTAAGAAACCCCATTCAGCTGTAACTGTGTAGCTAAAATATTTCCCAGTAAATTCCATTGATTTATTTATTAAATTTATCTAGTTATGATGAAAGACTCCAGAAAAATCTTCTAATGTTAGTTGCACAGCACATGCAACAGTAATATTAAATACCCTAGTAACATTTTTCATAATAATGTGTGCTTTTTCTGCTTAGGAAAAACATATACCAACGAAATGTAGTTAGCTGTGTATCTGTTCAGTCTGTGGCATTTCTGAGAAGAATAACACCGAGTGCCAGGGATTATGGACATAGGGAACTGAATGTGGTTATTCTGAGTGAAGCTACCAGTATATTTCATAGATTTTTCCATTTAAAGGTCAGAAGAGGTCAATATCACTATATAAATGAAAACTGTATGTGAGACAACCTGTAGATCTCAATGTTTCCCTTCTCTGATTCCATAGCCTTTCGTGACTTCATAGGCTGTTCACAAAGTCACAAAGGAATCAAAGTAGAAGACAGCACTAACTGGGCTATATTTGAATCAGCACAATACCTGTTTGGTAAGTAACTCAGCAGCAGTCTAAAGGAAACACTGCTCCCATCCAAGCAGAAATGGTTTGCCATGATTGCATCTGGGTATCCCACACAACTGCTTCAGCATCGATGCGGTCACACTGGTGCAAAGCAGGCGAACGTGAGAGAAGTGCATGTGTGGTACGGTGCTGCTTCACCAAGGAAATTCTCATCTCACCTGTCATTCACAAGAAGGCTGTAATACCCGTGGAAATGCATTGTAGACTTTACTGCTTTTTATTCTGGAACCATTTAGTGCATTTACATTTTCTGTGAAACTCAATCAACTTTCCAGCTTTTCTTTTTGAACCTTTCCTTTTTCCCATTAGTCTGTTAATAATTGTTGCTTTCCTGGCATCCTTGTTCTGTTGGGTTATTATGCATTCCTCAGCATTGTGAAAAATGAACAATGGAAAAAATCACATGCTTTTCAGCTGACTTAACACTGTGTAAAATGCTGAAATTATTAATTGAACATCTTGATTATAAATTAGGTGGAAATAATGTTGAAGAAGCAGCCCCTAGTCATATAGGTTTATTATTAGGGCTATGCACTGTATGATTTGAATTCCGTTCTAGCAGTGGTAAATATAGTTATTATGGAAGAATGTGAGCTCATGGATTTTGGCTGAATGTCAGCTGAATCAAGCAGGATATTTCATCCATAATTTAAAATTGCATGTCCTAAAACAATGTCTGTGTTATCTCTTGCTTCCACCCTTGCAAGAATAACGTGGCTATGATCTTACACAAGATAAGGAAATTATTTCAGCTACCGCAGAATAACTAATTGCCAATAATACTGTTGTCAGCTGTCCGTGTGTGCAGCAGCACCCTATTGTGCTAGGCAGAGCAGATTCACGACGAAAAGTTTGCGGTGCATTTGTATGGCAACTGGAGAATTGCAGCTGCTAGGGAAGATTCCATCATTAATGCTGGTAATGTTAGATGACCTTATATCGTTTGTTTGGATGCCAGACTTGTTAAGTGGAAAGATATTATCCAGACTTCATGGTTGCAGTTTTTAATCCCCTGGTGTATTTAGCAGGGCCAAGGTTTCATGATAAGAGTCACTCAGTCGGATACCACCTATTTTAATGCTACCTCATAAGTCATAATTTCTTATCCTTCTGATTTACCTTAGTGTTACAGATTGTATATGTGTTGGACTATTATTTGTGCTTTAGTATATACAACACTGACCTTGCTGGAGTCCCAGGCTGGCCAAGCCATTTAGGCACTATCATAATAGATCCATTAAACAACAGCTACAATTGTTGTCATCTATCCAGATAGGCTTGGAGCTCAAGATCTGCTGTTTGACAAATGTGCCACCTCACCACTGCCGCAGCATTGCAAGGGAACCCTATTCATCTTAACAAATAATGCAAAAGCAAAGACAGATCTGATTTGAGGGAACTGAAAGGTCCATCTATGTTTGTTTGGAGGCTCTAGAGGGTTAGGGGAAAGGTTCGCCTGAGAGGTTAAGAGCTTAGCTCTGTCCTGGATTGAAGTAAGCTCTTAAATCTTAACAGCTTTTCCTTGAGGCTGCAGAAATCTGATGAGACCTTCATTATTTCAAATTTCAGAATACCCTATTTTTCACTATTTTCTTTCTCTCTTTTTAACTTTAAGCTCTTTCTCCTCCTTAGACAAGAAAAATACCCAGTGGCTGGTTGAAAACCTGGGCTGTAGCCTGGTGACCTGTTTTAATTTCCTAGTGGCTCTGGTTCATCTGAGCTTTCCAGACTTGGTCCTGTAAATTGCTTCCTGGGAGCAAGTCACTAGGAGACGAGGGCTTCTTGTACTGGTAAGGGATACTCTATACCTCTCAGGATTACTCCTTGTATCCTAGACTTTCCTTCTGGATACACTGAGATGTAGGAAGCCTGAGGGAAGCAGGGCTATGCTATATTTTTCTGTGTAAAAATAGCATAGGGAGAGAATAGCCAGGAACACATGGAAACAATTTATACAGTTCCCACTCCTTCAAATCCTTCTCCATATCTGTATGAAGCAGGTAACAGCATAGCTGCCTAGATGTCTACACCCTGGTACGAGAATAAGGGAATATTCCTCTAATTTGCCCCAAAATATCCACAAAAAATTCCAGGCAGAAGGTATACCTGCATAGCTGCACAAGGATCCTTCCTTAGTTCCAATGTGAAAGTTTAGACAGCTGTGGAAACAAATAGAAAGGATCCAAGGTTTGATCAAGAATATTGAGTCTGATGAGCAACCTGACAAGTCAGAAAACCTTAACAGATTTCTGCAGCAATTCCTGTGTAATGCTATCAAACAAAAATTTACCACATAATGTGCAATGCTGCTGACACAAAAGGGGTGGGAAGAATGTCAGTGCAGATTGCTTATGGGAATTTCCCTTTGTCTAAGTTACGATGTCTGAGTCATACATTTCAGTGATTCTGTTAGGGAAGATGGGGTCTGGTGTCTCACCATGTCAATCAGATACTTAGAAAATCATACACTGGCAGTGGGTGGTTACTGGACAAACCACCAAGAGCACCAGATTACTTTGTTCTGAGGTACTGTTCTGTGAGCTTTAGGTAGAATTAGAAAGGATTCACTTGACTGACAAGGGTGACTTTTCTTGCCACTGCCCACATCATGGGTGGTCAACCTATATGCTATCAAGGTACTTGTGGCTTGAAACCTGCTCAGGCGTGGCTCCTTTTTCTTGGCCTACAACATTAGACATTAGAGGTGGCTGTGGGCTTTATCTGGGCAGCCTGAAGTTCTGGCTTTCAACACAGACATGCAAGGAGGTCTGCTGAAGCCAGAAACAGCAGCAGAAAATCCTCATCCTCTCTGAAACATGGGACCCAAGGTAAGCTGTTGTCCTCACTATCTGCATTCCTGGAGCTTCTCGTTCTCAGCTGTGATAGACATGTGATATCTATTCTGACAGTACAGGCATTTAGCAACCACTTCATGGTTTGGCTATGTTGACATGAAATATTGTAATATTCTTCACCAGATTAAGAGAGGCCTGCAGAATGCACTCAATGTCAGCTTCTCTTTCTGTGTGTGTGCTTTTCCTAACGTAAAGTGAAATATATTAGTGTTCCCTAATTGATCAAACTTTATTCTGGACTTACAAGCTTCTCAGATGCTTGGTTTATGGGTATTTCTTCTGTTCTCAGTGTTAGATCAAGCGACAGACTTGGGGTAGGAAAGAATTCTTCTAAAACAGAAGTCACTGTTCATTTATTTCCATTGTGTTTGTTTTGTTTTACTAGTTAGTGTGAGGTGTCAGTTTTTAGGGAACAAATGACAAGAGTAAACTTATAAAGACACGTCTTAGAAATCCTCAAAATGGATGCAGCTGGAAAATTAGAAATACTTTGATATTCAATAAGAAACAGGAGCTTTTAGTGTAGATTTGCCCAGAGTAATTTGGCATGGTTGTCTGATTGTAAGCAAGGCTATTTATTCGGTGATAACCAAACCTCAGTCTTGAGGTGCTGAGGAATGATGTTCATGTCATAAAGGGAAAAAAATGGCAGTACTGGTATGGAGTTATTAATCAATTAATAGCTAATGTGTTTGCAGCTGTCCCCTTCTTCCTGACACCACTGACTCTACAAATTTATACCATGAACTTTTTTACTCTGGTTATGGAATAGGAAAACATCAACATAACTTTCCTCTGAATTTGCATCTGTATCTGATCTTACAATATATTGCTAAGGACAAAATATTGACCTGGGGGTTTCTAAGTACTAAAAACCTCCTGGTGGAATGCAAGGCAATTTTTTAGCCTGTTACTCAGCTTTTTGAATATAGGTCCTCTGTTGTAACATGAGAAGTGTTCCAAAAAAATCTTTTAGAAATTTAGAGTTGTACTAAAGGGTATCTTGGCTTATCCATCCAGCTCCTTCATCAGTCTCTATAAACTCCAAATGCTTAAGAGGAAGATGAAAAAGGACCAAAATTATCAGAAGCAGTAAGTTCCGAGATCGACATCGTGAAACATAAATGGATAAAACAATCTTCCACTATTTAGGTGTTGGGTGTTGCCATGAATTGCAATACTTTATTTCTTCAGTTCTTATTTTTAATATTTAAGACACACAAAAAACCATGGCGTAATGATTGTCATGTATTGTGCATTTTTTATGTTTAAAATATTTATGAAAATATTCTGCGCTAGACCATCTAGCTAGGGTTTATCATCTAGCAATGGTAGCGTCAGCATCAGGTACTTGTAGAAAGGGTGTAAGAAATCAGTGCATGCAACAAGTGTTCCAGCTTTTGACAAAGAATTTGAATACATAGAATCATACAATTACATAGGTTGGAAAAGACCTTTAAGATCATTGAGTCCAACTGTAAACCCAGCACTGCCAAGCCCACCACTGAACCATGTCACTAAGTACCACATCTGCGTGTCCATGAAATACCTGATGAGATGATGACCCCACCACTTCCCTGGACAGCCTGTTCCAGGGTCTGACCACACTTTCAGTGAAGGAGTTTTTCCTAATATCCAAACTAAACCTCCCCTGGAGCAACTTGAGGCCATTTCTTCTTGTCCTGTCACTTGTCACTTGGGAAAAGCGACCAACTCCACCCGTCTACAGTCTCCTTTCAGGGAGTTGTAGGGAGCAGTAAGGTCCCCCCTGAGCCTCCTTTTCTCCAGGCTAAATAACCCCATTTCCCTCAGCTGTTCCTCATGAGACTTGTGCTCCAGATCCTTCACCAGTTTTGTTGTCCTTCTCTGGACACGCTCCAGCACCTCTATGTCCCTCCTGAAGTGAGGGGCTCAAAACTGAAGACAAGTTTGGAGATATGGCCTCACCAGTGCCCAATATAGGGGGATGATTGCTGCCCTAGTCCTGCTGGCCACACGATTCCTGATACAAGCCAGGATGCTGCTGGCCTCCTTGGCCACCTGGGCACACGGGGAGCTCATGCCCAGCCGGCTGCCGACCAGACCCCCCCAGGCCCTTTCCCCCCAGGCAGTTCCCAGCCCCCAGCCCGTAGCACTGCGTGGGGCTGGTGTGACCCACGGGCAGGACCTGGCACTGAGCCTGGTTGAACCTCATACAACTGGCCTCAGCCCATCATTTCATCCTTGGACTTAATGAGACATAGACTGTATTCACCTTATAGTATTTAACATCAAGGGACCACTCTTTCATATGAAAAGTCTTGTTATCTCTATTTCACCATCAGTGAGATTTTATTTTTTAGCAGTCCGATACCTGAAGTCATAAAAATCAGAAGTGGAAGCAGAAAAATTTCTTCCTTTCTTTGATTGCTTTTGATACCAGGTAGAGCAGTGTATGCTCATCATCAAATCACTAGCGAAGAAGGAATCTGGGATCTGACAGAAAGCCAAACCTTACATTATGAAATAGAACCAAGGGATCTTTGACACTTGAAGGGTATATTTTTAATGAGATGGTTCTGATTAAACAGCACATACAAGATTTTTGGAGGAATTCAAAAAGCCACAGCAAGGACTTCAGCTAATGTGGTGTCTGAACCAGTAAGTTAGATATGCTTTTAAGGAAAGGAAAAAGGATCCAGGTTAAACACTACATCAAATGAAAAAGAAACTCTAAGTATGATATTCACTCCTCCAAATTTTCCCTATCTAAATGTGATGCACACAGTTTAAGCTGAGCACCAAGACACCTTCTGTAGTGAGCAGAGAAAGGATATCACTTCCAGATGAACTACAAAATTAATGAACAACAAATTCATCAACAAAAAGATATCTGAGATCGAGGGGAGATCAATCACCCCCTTCCAGTGACTGTTTTTCTCTATTGACTATGAAGAAAGTCTGGAATCACAGCTCTAAATGTGATGCCTGACTTTTAGACAGATAAAAATAAGTGAGATGAGTCCTACCCTAAATATCTACCACCACATCAGTTTTCTTCATGGTTGGATTCATTGTTGTTAATGGCTGATTTCACTTTCAGCTCTTATACACTGGCAAATTGCTCTTGCTCTCAGCTTTTCTATATTTCAGGGGAATATTTATACTGAGTAAATAAAACATTGCCCAAATTACAGTAAAATCAGTTTTCTGCATATTTTTAAAAAGCTTACATAAAGCTCACATAGTAAAAATAACATTTCAATTGTTGCCTGAATGATAAAAGGAAGAAAAAAAAAAAAAAGAAGGGGGGGGGGATTTTTCCTTATAACCTGTTTCAAAAGTGTACATTTGCTAAGCTCCTTTACTCCTCATTCACAGATATAAACCACGGTTTGCAAGGATTTGCTTTTCAGGGATTATTTCTGTCCTGAAAAAAAACTGTCTGATTGCTGTAAACAACAGCCTAGAGTAAACCAACATAGAGTTTGGATTTTTGATTTATAGCAATGAACTGTTTTGTGTAAATCAACCAATGATCCTTAAAGAAAGGTGCCCTGAGGCTTTCAGGCAACTGAGACTCTGCTCAGAAATTGACTTCAAGTGGAGAAACCTGGTTGAAATATCATCTCCCCGGTTTGAGCAAGCTTTTCATTTTTAATTGAAAGTAGGAGCACTGGGCTAGAATATAAAAGGTTTCTCGGTTCTGTGCCAAAGCCTCATGACACCATGCATCAAGATCTTTTTGTTTTATTTATCAATGAGTTAATTTATGGTTTTGGAGGGGAAATGTATAACTAGATCTACTCCACAGTCTTTGGACATAAAATAACCCCTTGTAGCTACCTTTGTCAGTAGCTGACTTCATGCTGTGTAACTCTTGATTGAAGTTCAACTTTAGCATGTTGTTATGATGCAGGTTGACATCAGTGAGCAGTGGAGAGGACTACAGGTTAATTTCCGATGGGAATACATATATATGTGTGTAAAAATATCTTTAATTATTTTTTTTTATTTCCTTACGGTGAATGTTTGGGAATTCCTGCTTTTGCTAGAACCCAAATATGTTTTGTGTTCCTGTTTTCTCTAAGACTTCATGCTGGGCAAATTATATCCACAGCAGTAGAGCATCAATGAGAGGCAGAGAGACAAACAACTTACAGAAAGAATTCAGAGCAGGGATATAACCTTGTGCTTTTTTCATGCCACCATTCTGAAGGTCATTACATCTCAGTTGTGATGAACCAAAGAAGAAACTGCTTTGTGAGAATGGACATCTCATCTACTAACTTCCCATGATTTAGGACAGATACTAGAGAATGTCTCCAGTGAAGGCTTTCCCTGAGCAAGTACAACCAGGAAAAATCAGGTCAGAAATGACAATCAGAAAACCACTGATTATCCCAACTTTTGGTAGACCAGCTTCCTTTGCCCTGATTTTAAAACACCAGCTGGTAATTTACAGCTATGTTTCCATTTGGGGACCTTAAATACAGATCTGCAGAAGTATACCCTAGAATGTAGTTTATTTCAAAGCACCAGTCCTTCAAAGACTTTTATTGATGACTTTTTGGAGCATGGAACTCTCTTTCTGACTGACAGTGAGTGGTTCAAGTTGCTACAGCTAATGACATTACTCTCAAATATATAGTTCATGCAGACAAAACCTGAGCTCCAGCTCAGAAATCTTCAGATGTTTTGTGTAGGAAATCCTGTGTAAGCAGTAAGGGGCTTTTCCTTAGAAAAGGAAAAAATAAAATCTATTACCAACATTTATAAAAAAACAAATTGAGAACTTTACCCTTTCAGAAGCATCTATCAGTCACCATTTCAAAGATTTAGCAGAACCAGAGATTTCACTGGTTTCTTTCCACATGGCAAAAATTGCAGTGGATTCTGAAATTTATTATAATAAAGTGAAAGGAAAAGAAACAGGCTTCCTCCTGAAGCTTTTCCAAACAGTAAATGCATTCATTTATCAACCTGCAGTATCAGATATACCTGCTCCCAATGGACTCGCTTAGTACCAGGAATTATTGCTGAACAGAAAGCTTATTTAATCTATTATGGGTCCGATTTTTTTATCAAGCTGCTTAATTAGAGTTCTCTCTCTCCCCCCCCTCCCCCTCCCTTTTTTTTTTATAACAGCTTAATGAGGAGTTTCATCACTCCTGCCAAGATGAGTCAGGTGTTTTCAAGCAGATGAGTGTGATGTAAGTAAATATGCAACATGATATATCTTCATTGTATCTTATACTCAGAAGTGGGGTCAAAAGCTTCATTAGTCCAACAATATTTCAAGAAACTGTTTAAAACTTTTAGTAAGGGCATAATATCACACATAGTCTATTTTTTTTAGATATAGCCTCCTAAAAGTTAAATTAGACTTCTAATGAAAATTAGTCATCTAGGCTCCTTATAAAATTTTCAGATGGCTTTATATGAAATAAATCCCATTTTTGGACTCTCTTTCACCAGGGAACTACTGCCACATAACATTTTAATTGACATTATTTGGTATCAAATGGGAGAAGGAAGCAGCAATAACATTTCAGTTGTTCCAAAAAATGACCTCATTTGTTATATGGAAAATATGTATGAAAATACTTGAAGAAATAATAGGAATATGGTACAGGTAAACAGGTAAGTCAACAAGTTTTTAAAAAAATTACTCTCCAGATTTAAAAAAAAAAACAATAACACTGAGACAGCTATCTGAATGAAGAGCTTTCCACCTAAGTGATGGAAGTCTGAAAAATAATATTAATTGAAGAGGATTTAATTTAATGGAAAGTGTCAAATAACTGATTACTTGCAGCACAGTTTCTAGGTGTGATATAGCCTGGATTCACTGGATGCTCTTGTGGCTCAATATGAGGTGTGCCTCTGCCAGGCAGGGCCAGTATCATGACCACCACTCTACTGATCAGTAAAAATGCAACTTGGCAGAGCAGCTCAGATGTCAAGGCTCTGGGAAGCTAAATCACTAAGACCTCACCCTTGCACTGTGACAACCTGCCTCAGGTGTGGGGTTTTTTTGGTTGTGGTTTGTTGGGGTTTTTTTCCCCTCTTATGGACTTCAAGATTTTTATATATTGTCTTTACAGCTTTTTTACTTGAAATCCCAGAAGATGTAAATCAATAGAGGTCTATTGACTTTGGTGGTGTTATTCCATTGTATGCTCAGCAAGAATCTGGTCCCAGGGAGTTTTTAACAACTACAAAAGTCATGGGACAAGCTCATGCTTTCAATGCAGTCAGTACAAATTTTATTATTGACTTCAACACCACCAGCATTTTAATCACAGGTATTTCATAAGGTCACTCAAAACCAGAGTTTCCTGTTAACTTAACAGAAATATTTGTGCGAACGAAGGTACCAGAGTGAACAGACTTTGCAGGATCATTCACTAAATTTTTCCCAATTAAGACATCATATATCCTAACAGAATATAGATCAATTACAAGTGTAACATTTGTAAACAAAACCAACCAGTCTAAACATTTCTTGGAAAATACCTTTTTTTTCTGATGAAATAACCAAGGAATCTAAGGGGTGGAGGTGGGGTGGGGGGGTGGAGATGAAAAAAAAAAAAAGCTGCTTTATTCACATTTGATTTTATGGACTGTCTGTAAAAGGACAAGATACTTTCTGGAAAAGCAAAATAAGTTTGAAATTTACATCACTATTTTGCTGTTTCTTCTGGAGAGCACTGAGATGAAAGGCGGCTAAGTAAGGTAAGGGAAACCATGCAGGTGAAAAACACCCACTCTCTTACAAGCAATCAGACTCTGTTTATAAAAGTTTCTTTTTGTAGCTGGAAATGTCTTGAGGTAAACCCATAACCTTATTGAAATAGAGTCAAGAGTTTATAAGTACCAATCTCTAAGGAACCAACAAGCATACGTGGGATTTCTGTTTGAACAATGATCTAATCTGCGGTTTTATTACGTATTATTGGTAAAATCTTGTCTGTGTGGAAGTCACTGAAAAAACAATATGATTTTGCTCCACTTAAATATATTTTCCTTTCAAAATATACCTGATCCTTCTGGATTTCTGAAACTAATAGAATCTGGATCATATTATGTAAATGAAACTAGCTGAAAATAGTAGACATAAGGTATACATTTATTTTTACTGATTCTGTAATAAAGGACCACAAGGAAAGAGAATGCATCTTATTTGGAAGATAATTGTGATGCTCTCCTCAGGTAGAACAGCCCTTTATTTCATGAAGAATGCCATTGAGCTCTTTGTGAATCGACATAATGTAATAAGGCAAGATTTCTATGGTCTATATGTCATTTATTTTCTATATTTAGATTACCAAAAAGTTCTAGCAGAAGACTAAAACCTGAAGATCTGTACAAAGACCTTTTGTAATTGGGATGAACAGACAGACAGATCCAAAGACATCCCATTCTGAAAGACCTAAAAAAATTTAAAAGTTTCCAATGGACCACAAAAATAATTTGAAAATCTCTGAAATTGATAGATGTCTGCCCATCTCTCTGTCAATCTATTCCTCTCCCACAAAGATAAAATTTCTCACAGTCTAGGCAGAATTTCTTTGGTTTGCCAATTCATTACTTTGGTATGTTTAGAAATGTCAAACAGGTATTTGCTTCCAGTTATGTGTATAACTGAAGTGCTTTAGAGTATATGAATATATGCTTTAAAGTTCAGGATGCATTTATATCCATTGATTCAATGAGGTCTTACCAATAGCTGTGTTCTTCCAGAGAGATGACAATTTCATGGTATATCCAAATGACAAGTCATTTTGAAGTCTTTTTGAGGTGAACAGGTCTATAAAAATGTAAGACAATCTCAGACCACTGGTCAACCATGACATGGTACATAACTGCCTGTAAAAATAACACAGGTCACATCAATGTCTTCAGTAGCTAGTGACTTTGTTTACTCCATTTCAGGTGCCAGGGTGGATCTGGTCCAGCCCAGGAAGAATGAACTGGCATAGACAGAATGACAGACATTAGGCATAAGTACTTTTTATATCAAGCCTTTGGCAAGTTACTTGTTGGAAAAATCTGTTCTCATGAACACAATCCAAAATCTGCAAGTTGTTCTACTAAGGCATATGATAACTTCTACTATCCAGGGATATGCTAATACATACCGTTCTGGGATATGCCAAACTATTGCCAGGGTAATGGCTAATTCCAGATGCCAATCAAGGTCCTTTTTGACAGCCTTAGGGCATTTCAGTATAAAAGCAGTTTTGAATGGGCTCTTCATAGCAGAGGATCTTTTTTTTCCTACACCCACCCCACCCCCCATTCACCTTCAGAAACTAAATAAACTTACCTCATTGAGTACAAATTGTGCTTTGGGGATTTTTTTGGTGGCTATTTTTTTTTAATCTACCTACACATTGCACAGAAAAACATCTTCCTTCCCATTATTTACAGGCCATGGAAAGGGAACAAAAATAGCAAACACAAACAATGGGAAAAGTGAGAGGACATGGAAGGCTTTATAGTTTGTATAGATCAGAACACTAAAATAAGAGGTTTATTACAGATGGAAATGAGATTAAATATGATTAGCTGCCACACGTGGTCAATTTTTCAGTAAAATTGTGAAGTTGGTGTGGTGTTGTATTCACAAATTATTAGCCAGTTCTCAATTATTATATTATGTACCAGATAAATTATTTAATGTATGCCTAAAGCTACGGGGAGTTTAATTTCTAATGGTAAAATACATACTAGTAACACTAACAGCTATAATTCTGGGGGGGTTTATCATCTATTTATTTATTTATTTATACCTTCCATTTATGCAAACAGTTAAAAAATGTGCAAGGACTAAACGTAACTAGGAATGAAAAGGAAAGGTAAAGGAACTGCATGCCTTTCATGGAAAACTGATTAAAAAACATTCTGTGTTACTGTGCATGGGATTCACTCATAGTTGTGAAAGTCATTGATGAAAAGAGAAATGTGGTCCTTTAGAACCACACAACTGACAAAATTTCAGTCAGGTTCAAAGAGAAATTTGTGGGAGAAAAAGAAAAAAACATGAAACCCAAAGATATTGTAGGAGGTTTAACCAGTACATTAATTAGTAATTACCCTTAATTAAATTTAATTAATATCATTTAATAGTCATCAGATAATATTAAGCATTAGAGTAATATTAATATTACTTCATATTAACTAAGATGAATTATTAACAATTGGAATAGCCTGCAAGAATACTAAGGTGATTTTTTCATTATTTAAAGATTTTGAATCAAAACCACGTATTTTCCTAAAGCACAAAACAGTTCTCGGTTGCTCTGAGCTGTATCAGAATTTCCGTTGCATACTCAGTTAGCTAGCTACAAATAAACTAGTTTCATTTGTGAACATACCAGCTTGCATTCTGAAAGATGCAGCCTATCCAAACCCAGAAGTCACCCTTTTTTTCAAGTCTAATTAAATTGATTGCTGGGACGGACTAATGAGTCTGGGATTAGCTTACTGCTTCTGAGTAATGCACTCCATAAAAAATCAACTTACCTCACAATCAGCAGTGCCTTTTTATATATATCTTTCATATACATTTCTGAAGAAATGCAACTTTGAACATCTGTGTAATGCAACCAAGGACCGTAGGCAACAAATGGTTGGACAATCTTCACCAGGAGGTCTAGGAAAAAGCAAGGACTAGAAACCTTCCCCAAGTCTGACCCTAGTACCTCACTCCTTTATCATTTGTCTTCTTCCTAATTTGTTTGGATTGGCACAAAAATCTGTAGGAGAAACTCTCTTGCCTACATGGTATAAGGTTTCAGACTAGAAAGCCTTTTTGTGCTTGACAGACAGGAATGTCAAAGGAGCTATGAAAATGCAGTACCAGCTTAATACTGGAGTTTGCACATGCAGCTTTTACACCCATACTCTCACTAGAAGGTAAAAAAATAATATTAAGAAATCAAGTGGTCATGCAAAGAAAAGTTCCTCAGATCAGTCCTACTGTGTTTCTTGTCAGTTCCTCACATCAGACAGTGAACTCCTACATATGTCTCTGGGAAATAGAAATCTTCACAGAGATACAGCATGAAGGAGAAACACTTAATGGGCCACATTACAGCAAACTCTATTGATCTGCTTTCTTTTACTTGTAGCCATGATTGAGGGCTCAAGTAATTGAATTTTCTTCTTCTAGTCTGACATTTTATTTTCCAAATTTTTTTTTTCTTTGTTCTTGAGACATGCTAAACAAATGGAGCTGAGACTGAAGCAGGGGCAGCCTAGGCAAGGAAAGCAAGTCTGAGCAAGGAGACCTGAATTCCTACCATTTTCCTGACTGCTAATTTGGACTGTCATCGGCACCAAAATCCTTCTGTGTCTTTCCATGGAGTTGGCAAATGGAGGAGGCAGTGGTTCCTTTACCTTGGCATTTAATCCCGGCCATCACATTACTCTGACCCAATCTCCATAATGCTGAAAAAGCCAAACTTTCACTTAAGTTAACCCTTACTATAGTAAATGCAGACCTCCAGAAACTTATTACCCTGGATTAATCACTGATAGAGGAACCAGAGCACTAGGGCAGACATTTTCAAGGAGAAATGTGGGTGCTTGCAACAGACTAAAGAAAGATTATCTGCTTGCAGGAGTCCTTTATTTCACTTTTTATTTCAGACCATAAATGTGAATAATTTTTGCTTGGTAGAAAAAAAAAAAAAAAAAGGGTACCTTTTTGGCCAAACACCAATTAGTTTAAAAAATGTATTCTATCTTTCTGAAGAATTTATTTTTATCAGATGAGGTTCTCGATTGGTTTGCCTCAGTGAACATGAAAAAAAAAAAGAAAAAAGAAGCATATCCACTTTTTTGTCCCATTTATTAAATTTTGTCATTAGACAAAGAAGGAAGAAAAGTATAATTTTACTTGTCTAGTATATCCCAATAGTCAAATTGTGCAGAGGAACTTTAACAGAGGAACCAATTTATTTGGCCAACAATTTTATATTACTCTACCTTTCACTGAACACAACAAAAAGCTACACTATTTCATAGAGTATTACAAATGAACTGTTTTATATACAGGTTTTATTGTATTGGGAAATATATTTATATACCCCATTTCTTCTGTGCCTTGCAACCTACTTAGCTCTTTTGAGCTTAACAAGACAAATTCTGTATCTCCTTTAAATGCCTTGAAAACAAAGTAATTTTGTTTTCATGATGCAATAACTCTACTATGTTGTCGCACTTACACTTAAACAATTTCTGGGAGACTTTATTTCATCCTTTCTTATTATTGAGCTGACCTCACAATAACAACAGAATAGTTTCCCACAAGGTAACTCTGCTGTCCTCCTTCTTAGGCATCTTGACAGTATTTCATTCTTCTGCTTCCCCCTTTTTAAATCTGCAGGTACTCTATCAAAGCTCATTCGAATGTATCTCTAATTTTACTCTCACTTCCTTCCAGAAACTTAGTACAAAACCAAGCACAGCTAAAATTCGTGCATAAATAGCTGTAGAAAGTGGCCATATTTTAGGAATTGAAGAATATATTGTTAGCAAAAATGTGCATTGATAGCATGTCTTCTGAATCCTATCTCCCCCCCCTCAGATTTTAGTACTGTACTTATTATGTTGTATCTGATAAATTGTGTCAAAGGAGAAGAATAATATAAAATTTAGGTTTTACAACACTCCTAATCCAGGAGATCATAAAGCCAATAGGATTTAAAGTTAAATTCACATGTAAGTGCTTTCATGACTTCGGATCATGCTAGGGTTACAGTATGGATTGCATGTTTAGTCTTTCCATGGGTAAATGGCACAGAGGGGGATGCTACAGGATGTTAGATATATTTAAATCAGAAATGGTTTCTTTTTCATTCTGGTGGAAATACTTATGACAATATTGAAAATGAAATTGTATCCTCTTTATTTATTTATTCCAAAACTTAATAAAGGAACTGATCTCCTAAAATAAGCCTTAGGCTTGGAGTAGATAAAGTCTTTTAGTCAATCAACACATCTCTTTGAAATGGAGGATGGGCATGTTTTAGGGATGGTCCTGATAAGAAGCTTTGTCGGTATGGTGAGCCTTCTCTATCAGTCTCCAGATTTATAAGTCTCGCTTAGTTAAGAGCATGTGTATGCACAAGGGCAATAGCATGACATTGATTTTTGTAGAAGTTCCTCTTCAAAATAAATGGAAAACTATGTTTAAAAATTGAAGGTATGTTATGGCACTAGAATGCAATATCTTACGACCTGATCCAAAAGACCCTTAAGTGAAGATTCATCACCTAGAGTTTAAACATCCAGCCAAACTAGCTATGTTGAGTCCTTTTGAGTCCTGAGACTTAGAGTAGTGAGGGAAACACTCAGTAACCATTTCCTCTGGTCATGTGTAAATATTTCAGTCTGTAAGTTGCTCTGTTTTCTCAGCTTCCCAGCAACTCCTTGAATCCTTACAAATTTCAAATTTCTTCTTGTTTGCAACAGCTTCCTATTAAAATACTCTTGTACCCTAAAACCAATGGCAACATAAACCACAAATATAAATGAAGTGTACAGTGAAAAAAAACCCACAAAACAACATTCCCATTTTCCAGTACCATCTAGTATACAGGAGAAATTCAGACAGAATTCTTTTGTAATGTTTTTTAATATTTTCTAGAGCTTCCTTGTCATATGAAAGAACGTTGACAAATGAGCACTCAAGTCACACAGTAGTCCTTTATATGTGACCCATGTCTAATATTAAACAAATGGCACCCAGCATCTCAGACTTTTTCATTGGAAAGCTCAGTAAATTTACTTGCATGTTTTTTCATCTGCCAATAAAAATCCAGCATATATAGAATGCCTTTCACCAGCATACACTTGCTGTGCTGAAGAAAAAATATAATAACCATTT
The DNA here is from genome assembly GCF_023638135.1 of Falco biarmicus. Classification (NCBI taxonomy): domain Eukaryota; kingdom Metazoa; phylum Chordata; class Aves; order Falconiformes; family Falconidae; genus Falco; species Falco biarmicus. The sequence goes on along the minus strand of NC_079310.1, from coordinate 13,301,533 downwards.
ACTCAGACCAGCAATCCAAAGGTTGATATTCACAGATTTATTTTTTCTAATTTTACACACATTTTTAAATGGGGTCAAGAAATTGGCATAAATAAGAAAGTAAAAAGATGAACTAGTTGTACCAGTCATCTCTTGAACTGATAGTAATGATAATGATAACAATAGTATGACAATTTTAGTCCAGATGAACACTTTGGAAAGCATGTATTGAAATGCCATTTGCAGCTATAAAGATATTATATTTCAGTGAGGTATTATTATTATTACCTAAATAGTGCCTAAAACTCCAACCAGGATTTCAGGCTTGGTACATTAGCTTCAATAGATACAGCAGAAGACAATCTTTGCCTTTAAAAGCTTATCATCTAAGAAGACAAGCAAAGTCTGGGAGGAAGGAACAGAGGCACAAAGAGATTAAGGGTGAAGTCCTAGTCCTAGTTAAAAAAATGGATGTTTAGCTACAGTCTTAAATGTTGCTAGGATTTAAACATAAATAGTTTTCCAAAGACACACAGGAAACCTGTGTCTGAGCTTGGAAGTGGACTTCAGTCTCTACAAGACCCTCTTCTTGGATTTAGCAGAAATCTGTTTCACAAAGCAATATAATTTCATACATTAATTAGTAAGACTTTTTGACTTCTGAACTAAGTACACATGGCAATTTTTATTTCTTGATATGTCATAAAAAATAAAATCAAGTAAGTAACAAACAAACAAAAAAGAATCACAGAAGCTAGATTTTAATTTTAATTAAATCCTTTAATTTAAATTTAATTCATTTTTTTAGATTTAAGGGTCTTCATCCCATAGATATTTACTGAGTCTTAGACTCCTAAGTGCCTACATCATTTAAATGAGGTGGGACTTGGGCATTTTTTAAACAATGTGTCAGCACAATGAGACAAAAACCACAGATTTTTTTGTATTTGACCATCAGTGTCTCTCTCTTCTCTTATTGTCCTCCTTCTATTATGAGGAAAAAAAGTTAGGAGTGTCTTAGCACTTAAGGGAAAAAAAAGAAAAAAAAAATCCCTTTCTTTCACTCCAGCTCTCCACATGTGATGGGAAGAGGGCAGAATTCAGCAGTGTCCCTTTAAATTGCCTTTGATTCCTCCATATAACTCTTCTCCCAGGTTTTAGTGCCATATTGTAATGTTAAACTCTGCATCTGCTGAGGCATTTGGCTGGAAAAGCAAGTATGTCAATGGCTGTCCGTAGCTGCCATCACACATATGGATTTTCTGTGTTCAGCTCTGCCATCTGGTAGTTAGACCTAAATTCACTCCTCATTGAATAAGGACTATCTACCATATCATACTTCATTCTATATGCTATCCCTTTTCATAGCCATGTTTTATGAAATTTTATATGGTGTTTGTGTGTGAAAATGTTAAAAGTGTTCAGAAATATTGAGAAAACACTTTCTTTCTGGATATACCCCAGCAAAACATGCACACATATGTGCACATGCGCACACACACACACATACATACACACTCACAATTCTTTTCCAGGGGAGGCGCAATAAGAAATTCTGCTTGAAAACACAATGCTGTAAATGCAATTTCTAGTGCTGTTGATTAGAACTTGGAAATGAACATAACAATCTATAAACAGAAACTACTCATTTGAGAAGGACCACTTAACAGTGTAATGAGGATGTGGGTTAATATCCCTTCCAGTCTCTTTTCCCTACTTGTGACATCTTTGGTAGCAGCTTAATCTAGTGAAATTTTCTTCCCTCATTCCTATTTTGTCACAGGAATAAAGCACTGGGATTTTATGGTTTCTTACCAGAGCAGGTGCGGCTGTGTTGGTTTGACTTTTTCAATCCTTAAATGCCTTAGCCATCTTTGCTTCTCCTTGCCAGCCTCTGCTTATGTCTTCCACTTGCATCAGATTTTAGGATGCATTGCTGGGTCAGTGAAAAATACTTGTTATTGAAAAGCTGAAAATCTTGGAGTCCCCAGTACTTGAGAGAGCTGGAGCTCTCTATTGATTTCAGGAGCACAGGCTAGAGTGAGGGTATTTTGATCCAAGAACTCAAAAGGGGATGAGACGAACCTAGATCTCTGCTGGTGCCAAGGCTCATGTGTGGCTAGGATTGCTACTGTCAATTTTTCTTTGTGATGTTTTAGGAATCGTGCTGGTTAATAGTGACAACTGCCTTTTAAATATATTTTAATATGTTATAATCTGTGGAGTCTGGATTGCCCTTGTGCCAGCAAGGTAAAGAGGTGGCTGATGGCAAGCCCTGGTGAGGATGGATAGAGAGGAGTGTAATAATCTCTTGATGTTGCAAAGACCTTCACATCTGAGAAAATCTGTGTCTGCTTAGAACAAATTTTCCATTGGTTTTAACAGTTTTGAGGGAAGGCATTAGTCTGGGATAGTTAATGTGTCTTAGAAAATAAAATAAAGGTTAGAGCTAGTTGTTCAGTGTAAAACGTTTGCCATGTTTTTCAGTTTTAGTGAACATAAGCTAGGATGGATATAAAACATGTGGCCATGGATTTGGAAAAGCTTTTGGACATATATCATGCTGTCTTAAAATTCTGTGATGTGACCAGATTCCCACCATACCCTCCCTCACCCCAGCCACTTCTTCCAGACCTGAGCTTTTGTTCTGAGCTTGGTTCGATTTCAGCCCATCTAACTTTAGGCATTTAATTAAGCCTAGTAGAGAGATGTAGAAAGTGAGTCAAATTCCTAACCATGGGTGTCTAGGTCATCTCTGGTAGCTGCAACATATCTGAGACATCCATAACATTCTGGCACATGTGCAGTGAAACTCCTTCTGAAGTGCCAGACAAGATAATCCAGAAAATTTTAAAGGACACTGAATGTGTCTGTTTAGGCACCTGAATCTCACTACTCTTTTTGCCTGCACAAAATGATTCAGCCTTTCTAAGATCTGAGCCTCACCAACATATTCTATTGCTCTGTGACCAGTGGTCTTCAAAGCCAGTACAAAAATAACAAGACAAGGAGAAAATAATCATCATAGTTTGTAAGCACAATGTAAATGGGACTTTCAACCATAATACGTGATGGGTTGCAGAAACTTTCTAATGTTTTCTAGATGTGTTGTTACATGAGGTATTAGCACACAGTTGGCCAATATGACTCAGGACTTGTGGGAGACTCACGTTTCTCTGGAATGGCAGATGGATAACAGCTAGGATCTTAGGAAATCTAAAATGGCACTAGACACTGAACAGCCAAATCTCTCCTATGAAAACTGTGGTGGAAGTAGGTACCTTCTGAAGGCAATCCAATGTTTATTTCAAGAAGCGAGAAAACATACTCTGAAAGTACATCATCATTTCCTTAGACATCAAGTGGATAGCCCATCCCAAAGTCAAACTTATGGAATTTCATGAGATGAATCACATCCTGTTGTTAGGTTAACCTTGAACAAGTGTGAGATATGTGAACAAACAAATAAAATAAATAATAAAAAAACAACCAAAACCAACCAAACAAAAAAAGACCTGGCCAGATGTCAAAAAAAAAAAAAAAAGGTCTGAACTGCGAGCTCTAATGAAGTGAGTACAGATGTCCCAAAAGAAATGATGAAAGTAACTGAGCTTTAAATAAAGATAAAAAATTGGATGCATTAAGGCCTTTGAAGTTATAATGCAATAGAAAATCATTTGCTGGTGTGAATGAGACAGAAAAATGGCTTTATATATCTTTTACTCTACCCTATTTTCCTTTATATTATAGCTTTTATTTTTCTCCTTTCTTTCTTTTTTCCTTGCCCCCCCAGGCACTTTATTTGATCTCTTCATTGCTTCCCTTATTTGCATTTATTTATCTTCTGGTGACTGCATCACTACACAATGAAACAAAATTATTGAACCTTGAAACAGTTCTAGATTGCAAAGATGCCACCATAGTAAATTCACATTTGAAATAAAACCTAATCAAATATTATGAAAGGATTTGTATCAAATCAACCTCCCAAGAGTGTTTGCATTATCAACTTAATTTTTCAAGACTATGTTTGCATTATAAACATCCAGCCAAGTTCACCTCCAGTGTAACTCATACCAAAGTCAACTGAGTTACGTTAAGAATTAACTGGAGCCTATTTATCCATTATGGGATAGTTTAATTTATCCATTAGCTTTACTTTTTGTAACTTTAGAGATAACAAAAGACTGTAGATAAAATATGTTTGCAGTATTAAACTAAACATTGAGACTCTTCCTTTATCGAATTTCTTAATTAAATATGAATAAAGCAAGGACAGCAATCTATGAATGATATGTAGAAATTTTGGAGGTATTTTTGGTTTTGATTTTTTCCTCACCAAATGCAATCAATCCACCAATCTGTTGCTGAGCAGAATATAAGCTGAAATTTTGCATCTAATCTTATATATAACTAAGATCTGAGGTGACAGGAAAATCTGAAAATCTAAAAATTGAATTCTGTATTCCTCATCTGTAGGACAAGGCCTCAAGGACAAGAGTCCAAGTACTGATAGCCTGATGAATAGAGACTTGTTAGAACTTGTAGGGCACAAGCCCTGGGAGCAAAGGAACAAACTAACTGCAGACCCCTGAGCCGTCACAGTTGAGGAGGCAACCAGACGGACAGAGAAACAAGTAGCCAGTTAAGGGAACGGATGGCGCCAATATGTAATTAAGAAAGCCACGTAGAAAGAAACTCCCTAACCTTGGAATAAAAATTATTGCTAGGTCAAGATAAACTAGTAAGTACCTATTGTTCTAACAGTGTGCCTTAAAAATTAACCAATTAGTGTTTTTTACGCTTAAGATTTAACCAATCAGTGTGTAATATGTAGAAGGTAGAAACATATATAATTGTAAGAAAATCACGAATAAATGGACACTTGCTTGCATCAAGCTGCGTCCCGTCTCTTCATTCGCCGCACTCATCCTCAGTAACTTTTAACAACGGATAGTGAAACTTTAATCTTGTCCCTCAACTTACACTTCTTATCAGCATCTTCCCTTTTGTGGACCTTCAGAATTCTGTTTTACAGACTTCAGCTCATCACAGCATTGTGCTCTAGGAGCTGTGGGTGCCACTGAAAGGTGAACGCTCTTGACAAGTTACCAAAAAAGAGCATTAATTCATGTAGTTCTTAGGTGTACCTTGTCTTTGCATCTTCAGGTCCCATTTACAAAACAGACGGAACAAAAATAGTTCTGCCTCACATGGGAGTTCTGATACTGAAATTACACCCAGGCCTTAAATTACTGAGGGCCTTACCGAAAGCAAACGAACAAAATCAACCAGTAGAAGTCTCCCACTTACAGCTTTCTTCAGTTTTTTTAGAGGCTGTATTTGAGATTATAGGCTATATATCACCTCATGGAGCAGGGCTATCATGGCTGTTGTCTCCTCCCAGTGGAGGGTAAGTGTGTGTATGGGGATAAAAGGGAAAACTAAACAGGCTAGCAAAGCTTTGCAACCATGCCAGCAACAGCTCAAGCCACTAACACAGACAGAATAGCAGTCTTGGAGTCTTGCTTGCTATTTTTTTATCAGTTGGATACCGTTATGGTTTCCAGTAAAACTGTCAGTTTTCCTGAGAAAGCTCTGAATAACCTGATTTGACCTCAGTGCTGACCCTGGTTTGAGCAGAAGGTTGGACTACCTGGTCTCCTGATGCCCCTTCCAACATGAATTATCCTGTAACCCTACCATCCCATGATACGACAAAGTGCACACCACAATCCTAACATGCTCAGCAGCCGTAAGACACATGCATGTAACAAAGGAACCCAAAAGGAAAGGAACTCTGTGCATGGTTAAGAATCTCAGAGATTAAGTGCTGTCCTTAAGATCCCAGTACGGCATTGTAGGATGGGGTTGGAACTGGCCCACAATAGTTTCTAAGGGAACATCGGCATCTACATCTGAATCTTTTTGCTTTTGATTATCTTGCAGCCCGACACACATTTGCTGTTGGCTAATGAGAGGTACCCGTAAGCACTGCAGCTGTACAGAGCAGGAGCTGTAGTGGCCACTTCCAGTACTGGTAGTTGTTCTTCTCCTTCCTCTGCCTCCTCCAGCACCTTGCATGACGTGGACAAGTCATACCTGCTTTACTTGTTTTATGAGCTAAGAAGTTAAAAGGATAAAAGTGGGCAAAAATATAGCAATATCGTCAAGAGAAGAGTCTGCCATAGAAAACCTCCTCTGACTATGACATTCAGTCAGTTAAAAGCATCTCAGAAGAAAAGCCAAGTTTCTTCTCCACAAGGATCAGGGCCTGGGTCTCAGGGAAGCACGGGAGAGGGGAGCAGAATGAAGAACTGGAGTGGAAAGCAGGTCTGCAGGCCCTGGAACAACAGGTTGCTTTTCCCATGTTTTCTGAAACACTTTGCCCCCTTTTCCATCTGGGACCCTACACACATCCAAATTCCTCCACAAATACTGCTAAACTTTATGAACGTACAGGTTCAGCAAGAGGAGACGTCTCCGGACTGTTTCATACCCCCAGCAGTGTGCTGCCCAGACAAACGTCTGCTTTGTCTACTCATACACACTGAATTCTGACTCACAGATTAAATACTTGCAAGTGTTCAGCATGCCAGTAAATAATACCCTGTCTGTGCTGGGCTGTCATTTCTCTTGCTTAATTAGAGCAGGAGCAAGCCAACATCCAGCACATTTTGAGCAGCTTGGAGAAATGCTGCATATAACCTAAAAGATGCAGTTTGAACATACATGCACACACAAATGCTTCACAGCTTTCTTGATATATTATATGTTTATAAATAGTAGAGGTAAATAGTAGGCTGGAGTACGTTTCAGCATTCAGGCTTTTAAAACTCTTGTATAGCCATTTACACACATCTTGTAGACAGACAGTCCTAAAAAAATCACAGGGTGAAGATTTAAGTAGTCAGTGCCTCTCTAAGCAAACACAAGATGCCAAGGACTCACTTCAGAGGAGAAAAGGGCATTGTCAAGAGTGAATCACTTGTGAATCATTGCTATGAACTTTTTCAAGAATGCCAGTTCGGTCATTGCAATGTGAACTTCAGAGCATAGATTTTATATGCACAGGACTGTCATAAATAAATCATAGGAAAATGTAATGAGAAAATATGTAGCACAATGTAAAGCAAACGTCTATACAGAACGTCAACAGAACTTAATAATTCCATTCAGTGAAGGTCTGTGTAAGGAAAAGCCAGTGATCTGTGTTCTTTACTATGGGACTTCAACAATCATGTGAGCTTATTGCAAGCTAATATACTATTCAAATTCAAAAGCATATGTCATTGATTAACAACACTTCAGGATCCATATAAATAAATAAATACAGTTCATTATCTGCTTCTTCCAAGGTTGTGAGATGCCCTGAGATCAAGAGTAGGTGTAGATATTCAATTCACCTCAAAGTCTTACCTAAATAAACATGGAAAGCATGGACTGACATGTTCCTGGGTTGGAAGGCTGCAGGGATCCTTGAGGCTGCAGCACTGAAGCAGGACTGGGGAGAGTGCATTACATTTCTGGTATTAACACTGACTTCTTTAACCAGGCCTTAGAGACCCTATTTTCAGGACTCCTTATCTACAGCCAGGTTTTCAGAAAGAACTGATCCTCCATTGTGTTCAAAGATGAACTCCTATGACATTTGCTCTAGACATGCACCATCCATTTATTTTATTCTTTAAATATAACCCTGTTAAAAGATTCAACATTTATGGGAAAGACGACTAAACTCCTATCTTCTCTATTTATTTCTAGTCAATTATACTAAACTTTTGTTCAGGGACTACTACACGACTGAGTGTCCGTTTGACTTAGGTACTCAAGAGATTTGGCTACTGTTAACAGCACATAGGCAGTTTGACTTTTCTGAGAAACTTCCTATTTAAAAGCAGCAGACATCAAATAAAGAACGAGTGAATAAAGTCACCTCTGAAGCCCATTGTTGAGACCCAAAGACAAAGGGACATGTGATCACAGAATCATAGAATCATGTAATAATTTGGATTGGAATAAAGATCATCTAGTTCCTGTTGGAAGAAGGGTTCGCCAGAGTCAAGAAGACGCTCAATATGAGTTATGCATCTTGCTCCACTTTATTAGTTTCTAACACTACTTATATAGAACCTTATATACACATGCATATTCGTAAAGCAGAAATATAATTGGTTAGTAGTCTCTAAACATGCGCGGTTCTCACACCCCTAATTATCATGACTAAAATAAGCATTCTGTCCATGTAGGTAATTGTGTTGCTGTGCTTCAGCCTTGTAGTTTGTTACTCCCTATTTTCCCATACTGCTCCCTATCTTTCTTGGCCCTGCACCTGCTTTCCCAGCAGCTGTAGCTTGTTACAGCCACCGCCTGTTGGCACAACATAATTACTTGGTCTCAGGATTCAAGAATAGCTCAAGGCTACCTTTCTTGTTAACTTCAGCACAGCAACTTCAGTACAATTCTGATTACAGGCCTATTCTAATACCAGGCCTGGATTGTGCAGATCTTCAGAGATTCTAAGGCCATGCTTCTGCAGCCATTCTTCTACAAGTTCCAACCTCCCTGCCATGGGCACAGACACCTTCCACTAGACTACATTGCTCCAAGCCCCATCCAACTTGGCCTTGAACCCTTCCAGGAATGGGACATCCACAGCTTCTTTGGGCAACACATTCCAGTGACTCACTACCCTCACAGCAAAGAATTTCTTCCTAATATCTAGGCTAATGCTACCCTCTTTTAGTTGAAAACCATTCTCTCTTGTCCTGTCACTACATGTCCTTGTAAAAAGTCCCTCTCCAGCTTTCTTGTAGGTCCCCTTTAGGTACTGGGAGGCTGCTATATGGTCTCCCTGGAGCCTTCTCTTCTCCAGGCTGAACTACCTCAACTCTCTCAGCCTGTCTTCATAGGAGACTTCTGACCATCTTCATGGCCCTCCTCTGGACACTCTCCAACAAGTTTGTGTCCTTGATATGTTGGGGGTTCCAGAGCTGAACACCGTACTGCATGTGGCATCTCATGAGAGTGGAGCAGAGGGGGAGAATCACCAACCTTGACTTGCTGGCCATGCTTCTTTTGATGTAAAATCAAAATAATTCTTCTGGGCTGAAAACACATATTGTCAGATCATACTGAGATTCTCATCCACCAACACCCCCAAGTCTTTCTCCTTAGGGCTGCTCTCAATCCATTCTCCACCCAGCTTGTATTTGTGCTTGAGATTGTCCCCACCCATGTACAGCATGTCGCACTTGGCTTCATTGAACTTCATAAGATTCACACAGGTCAACTTCTCAAGTCTGTCCATGCCTCTCTGTGTCCTGGTTTTGGCTGGGATTGTGTTAATTTTCCTGTTAGTGATTGGTGCAGTGCTGTGTTTTGGCTCTGATGTGAGAATAATATTGATAGGACACTGATGGTTTTAGTTATTGCTGGGTGATGTTTATACTAAGTCAAGAATTTTTTGGTTTCTTGGGCCCTGCCAGCGAGAGGGCTGGAGGGGCACAGGGAACTGGAAGGGGACACAGCCAGGGCAGGTGACCCAAACTAACCAAAGGGATGTTCCATACTGTATGGCGTCATGCTGAATATATAAACTGAGGGAAGAAGAAGGAAGGTGGGGACATTTGGCTTTGACATTTGTCTCCCCGAGTAAGTAACCATTATGTGTGAAGGAGCCCTGCTGTTCTGGAGATGGCTGAGCACCCTGCTGCCGATGGTAAGTGATGAATGAATTCCTTGTTTGCTTTGATTGTGTGCCTGGCTTTTGCTTTACTTATTAAATTGTTCTTGTCTCAACCCACGACTTTTACATCCCTTTCCGGTTCTCCTCCCCATCCCTCTGGGTGAGGGGGAGTGAGCAAGCTGCTGTGTGGTGCTTGATTGCCAGCCAGGGTTAAACCACAACACTGGATGGCATCCTTTCCTTCTAGCCTGTTGACAGCACCACACAGCTTGGTGTCATAGGGAAACTTGCTGAGGGTGCTTTTGACCTCACTCTCCATGTCACCAGCAAAGGTGTTGAACAGCACTGGTCCCGGTATGGACCCCTAAGGAATGCCACTCATCACTGGTCTCCACTTGGGCATTCAGCCATTGACCATAACTCTTTGATTGTGACCATCCAGCCAATTCCTTACCCACTGAGCGGTCTGCCCATCAAATCCTTGTCTCTCCAATTTAGGGACAAGAATGTTGTGTGGGACAGTGTCAAATGCTTTTCACAAATCCAGGCAGATGACATCAGTTGCTCTTCCCTCATCCACCAACGCTGTAACGCCATCATAGAGGGCCACCAAATTTGTCAGGCATGATTTGCAGTTAGTGAAGCCATGCTGGCTGTCACCAATCACCTCCTTATTTCTGATGTGCCTCAGCATAGTTTCCAGGAGGATCAGCTCCATGATCTTGGTGGGCACAGAGGTGAGACTGACCAGCCTGTGGCTTCCCAGGTCTTCCTTATTTCCCTTTTTTAAAATGGGGGTTACATTTCCCCTTTTCCAGTCTGTGCGAATTTCAACAAACTGCCACAACTTCTCAAATATGATAGACAGTGGCTTAGCCACTTCACCCGCCATCTCCCTCAGAACCCGTGAATGCATCTCATCAGGTCCCATGGACTTGTGCATCTTCACGTTCCTTACATGGTCTTGAGCCTAATCTTCTCCTCTAGATCTATTGTACATATCTGATAATAATGTCTATCAAATTGAAGCACAAACTCTTCTGCTGAAAACCAAATGTACTGACATCAGTATGGGAAAAAATGGTATTACAACATTCTCTAGCAGTCTGTGTCCTTTGACATGAAGAACTCTCTCTGTTCCTGTTTGTGGGTGTAAAAAGATCAGTGACATTCTGTAAGTTACCGCTGAAACACGTGCCAAACCAAACGCACCATTAGGAGTATAGGAAACACATTTTTTTTTTTGCTAGTATTATTGACACAATTAAATTGTTGTTTCCACTTCCAGAATTACATGATAACAAAGTGTTAACTTTGAAATATATTAAAGGCATGATTATATTACTTGAACAGTGGCGTCTACTGAGATGACCTATGAAGTCTTCTACATCAAAATGGGAATGACAAAATATGACATACAATTTATATGAAATCTGAAATCTTCCAGAGTGTTGCCTGGAGACCTAGCCATTAGAATCTGAAATCTTCCAGAGTGTTGCCTGGAGACCTAGCCATTAGTAATCTCCTCAGACATTGAAAATAGGACTAATATATGAGGAAGAGTATGTATGGCAAGCAATAAACATAAAGGAAAGCTCATGAGTTGTCAAGTTCTGATTTGGCTGTTCAGTCTTTATCTGAAAAAAAAATAATTGTGACAAATGGCTTGGGGATGCTGGTTAATTTTTTATTATATTCTAATTTACTATCTGTATTTTTGCATGCAGATACTTTGACTTTTCTCTGTGTCATATGTCTAGCAGAAGACCCTTGTGCAATGACAGAAGGGGAGAAAAACATCACCTCCAGGAGAAAACAGAAATAAGGTCTGACTGAATAATCTGAGCCTGCCTGTTTGTCTGTCAGTTAATTAGTTTGTCTATCCGTCTGTCTGTCTTTGCAGACTGTCACTTGAAAAAAAAAATCCAAATGTAAACCTACTTCAGCAGGAGGTTTGTCTTCAAAGGCAGGCAAAATCCTTTCAACTTTGCAGCTGAAAGCAAGCCCTAATTGCAATTAAGTGCTGTAACAGTAGCAGATAGTTTTAGAAAGCATTGGAACAGTAGTTTGAAGTATTTTATGCCTCATATCTTGAAAGAAAATAAAATCCTATTTAAGATCAGAGCCTACTAAGTATCTGAATGTGATGTAGAAATTCTGAGCTCTAGTACTGACCTTGGAAAAATCATCTCATCTCTCCATGCCTTGATTACCCATCTAGAAAATGGAAAGTATAAAATGCCTTTCCTCTCCACTTATAGTGTTGAGTTTCTGGGCAGGGACGATGCCTGGCTGAGTATGTATATCACCAACCACAGCAAAGCCACAATTACTACTGGAGTTTCCATGAGCCAGTGTGGATTAATAACCATAAAATTAATCATAAAGATGCTGCTAATAATTCCATTACATTTGGTTTTATTTCTAAAGGGGATCCCTGTTTTCTTTCCCTTTCTGATGTTTTAACTAAATTCTGACTTCAGCAGTGGCTTTTTTCCTGCCTAGTTTTGGTTTGTTGCTCTCGGGAGAAAAGGGAGGATACCAGATTAAGCAATGCATGAACAAATATTTTCTGTATCCCATTCTCAAATGAATTTTGTGAACACTTTTCTTTCATGGTTTATATGTTTCTTCAGGTGTCATGGAGCCCTTAGAGCTTCCCAAACTTGTTCTTATTCTGATTTACATTTTCTTGCTCTTTAAAGGCTCAGAGCACTGCAGAAATGTTTAATAACGTACCAAGTAACACAACAACCCAGTGAAGTCCATGAATCCCATTGATTTCCTTTGATACATGAAAGATTTGTTGCAAACCCTACATAAAAAGGGAAGATCTTACATCTATGCCTCATGGTCTCCCAGACAGTAAACACTGTTTAAAAAAGGTGTATAAATACATGCCACTTTAAAGCACCTAAATTGCTCTGTTGAATTCAGTAATTTCTAATTGAAATTAAGAGCTTGAGGCTGATATTGAGCAATAATGTTCCCATTATTACAATGCTAGTTTAGTCTACCTATGGAGAAGGTGCACACCAGTATTGTGCTCTAAATTAGATGTTGTGAGGTAGTGGCATTGTATGAAATGTGGGCTCTTCTAGGAACAGATTCATGCAAATTAACTTAGGTACCAAACGGACTTTCCTAAATTGCAGCTAATGACCTTATGCTGTTTATACATCCCCTGGGGAGACAAAACACATCTGAGAACTCTGGTGTGGTCTGTGTTTTCCCATTCAGTACAGGGAAATCATAAGGTAAGTAGTTTCCTAGTGTAGGCACTGCCATTAAGAACTTACAGTAAAGGGGGATAAATCTTGTTTAACATGTTGAGACTCACAATGATGAAAAAAATACAGATTCAAAGTATAAACTTCCCTGTGAGATTAAGGTGTCCTCTCCTCTCCTCTCCTCTCCTCTCCTCTCCTCTCCTCTCCTCTCCTCTCCTCTCCTCTCCTCTCCTCTTGGAATTAGAGTCAAAATATTATATGTAGAAAAAATATCAGAACATCAGAGAATATTAACATTTACCCATAAAATTTGCAAGACGTTACATCTCTGGCATTCAGTACTACACACCTAATCACAACTAAAACCCATCAAATCAACCTCACACATCAACCCATTAGTTTAAAAAATTAGATGTCTTCTGCTGTTTCTGTATTTATATAAAAAATAAAACTTGCAATAACACACTTTCTATTTTGAACTTTTTGATCTTGGTTTATAACACATTTGAATGAACTCTAGTTGCAGATTTTTTTTCTTTTCTTTTTGTTTTTTGGTACAATCAGAGGTGATCAGTTTATTTTCTAAAATTAAAATGGATATTGCCATACAATTAGACAAATCAAAATGGTGGCTTTGATGAAATGACAGTTGCATTAAATATGATGTGACATACAAGAGTTTTAATTTCTACGTCCATAGGTTGATAAAAACTTTATGAAAAATAGGAAACAATATATTAACACTGCCATGTTCCCCTGTTAAAAACCAGCATGTTGCAAAGGGAGAGAGTCCAATTTCTGGAACTGCTCTGATACTTTGTCAAGCAGATATGCTACTGATATTTTCTTGTGGAGACATTAAAAGTTGAAAAACATGATGCAAAATTAATTTTTAAAAAATAAACTGCAGAGGGATAACTGATGAAGATGAGCATAGAGAATAAATAGGCTGTTTGGGTTATTCATACATTTCCGATTCCCATTCTATGATTATTTGCAGAATCAAGTCGATCCTAGTATGTGTCTATGGCTTTTCCCTTGGAATAATCTGTCAGATGACAACCTTCCAAGTCTTGTCCTCCTCCTTGATCCCTGCCTTAGTAGCTAGCCAATGATCAGCAGCTGCTAGCAAAACTCTAGACCACACAACCATCACACTGCATTGCAAACATAGAGTTAGAGACTGCATGCCAGAGTGCAAGAACAGCCAAGTGGCAAGGTGACAAATAATGTTGCCCTCACTGAAAAGGATAAATTAGCAGAGTCTTATTCTTCTGTTTCTGCCAATTTCCAGGGGTGAAGCCAAGTGACAGCAAACTTGGCATGTATCTATCAACAGGAACATGGCTGCGACAGTGGTAAGCTTTAGAGCCATCATGCCTGCCATTTCCTAGATGTTAAGAATGGTGCAGAAATAGAGGCCAGGACTAGAGTCATTGTCTAGTACTGTAGAAGTGCAGGGAAAAATCCATAACCTAGGAAAAATCTGTATTAAAATGAATAGAACTTATAAAACCAATATACATATTTTAGTATAGGGCCACTTCCCTGTTCCTTTGCCCATGTAATGTTGGAGGGTGCTGCTTCCCATTGCTTTTCTGTCAGAAAACAAGATGCTAACATTACTCTGTTGATTACACAGCCAGTTGTAGCAGGCAGTTTGTTGCAGTTCGACGTATTTATTAACTTTGATATTTAACTCTCAATAGTATTTGGGTAGTTAATTGCAGTGACTTCAAGAGAAGTGTCCAAAGGTACCTAGAGACCTCATGGCATATCCACTAAACTGCCAAGTTTGTACCTGTCTTGTTTGAACCCCAAATAGGTGCTTTCAGTATGCTCCTCTTCTAAGTTGCCAGAGATACTCTGAAGTATCACATTTGGTCAGAACACAGAATCAGCCTCCAATAGGGTTATTCAGACAATTCTCAGTCCATCTCTGTCAGCTTTTCCAGTCCATACTTCATAATTTTGTCTATGAGGATGTTACATAAGACAGTGTCAAAAGCCTTGCTAAAGTCAACATAAAGAATGTCCACTGGACTTGTGTGCGTCTAGTTCCTTTATATGTTCCCTGATCTCACTCTCCTCCATAGAAGGGAAGTCCTCCTTTTAAGGTTTTACAGGTCTGGGAGTCCTGAAAACAAATTTTAATACTAAAAAAAAATAAAGTGAAGAGGGCATTGAATATCTCAGCCTTTACCATGTCCTTCTTCACTACTTTCCCTGACCAATTCAGCAGCAGGCTAGTGTTTTGCCTAGTCTTCCTTTTGCGACTGTTGTACCTGAAGTAGCCTTTGTGGTTGTTCATGTCCCAGATTCAGCTCCAGATGGGTTTTGGCTTTTCTAACCTTATCCCTGCACACTTGGACAGTGTCTCAGTATTTCTTTCATGTGTCTTGACCTTGCTTCCAACTCGCACGCTTTCGTCTTTAGTTTTGAAGTTTGTCAGGAGCTCCTTGTTCAACCACATGGGTCTCCTGCCACCTTTGCTTGATTTCTTGGTAGCTGGGATGAAGCATTCTTAAACTTGGAGGGAGTGAAATTTAAAAACTAGGTAGCTCTTCTTTTGGGCCGCTCTTTGCTCTAGGGCTATATCCCATTGGATTTCTCCAAGCATATCCCTAAAAAGACTGAAGTCGGCCATCCTGAAGTCCAGGGTGGTTATCTTACTATTCGCCTTGTTAGCCTCTCTACACTTTTATTGTCACTGGGCTACAGCCCAGGTTTTCAACCAGCCACTGGGTATTTTTCTTGTCTAAGGAGGAGAAAGAGCTTAAAGTTAAAAAGAGAGAAAGAAAATAGTGAAAAATAGGGTATTCTGAAATTTGAAATAATGAAGGTCTCATCAGATTTCTGCAGCCTCAAGGAAAAGCTGTTAAGATTTAAGAGCTTACTTCAATCCAGGACAGAGCTAAGCTCTTAACCTCTCAGGCGAACCTTTCCCCTAACCCTCTAGAGCCTCCAAACAAACATAGATGGACCTTTCAGTTCCCTCAAATCAGATCTGTCTTTGCTTTTGCATTATTTGTTAAGATGAATAGGGTTCCCTTGCAATGCTGCGGCAGTGGTGAGGTGGCACATTTGTCAAACAGCAGATCTTGAGCTCCAAGCCTATCTGGATAGATGACAACAATTGTAGCTGTTGTTTAATGGATCTATTATGATAGTGCCTAAATGGCTTGGCCAGCCTGGGACTCCAGCAAGGTCAGTGTTGTATATACTAAAGCACAAATAATAGTCCAACACATATACAATCTGTAACACTAAGGTAAATCAGAAGGATAAGAAATTATGACTTATGAGGTAGCATTAAAATAGGTGGTATCCGACTGAGTGACTCTTATCATGAAACCTTGGCCCTGCTAAATACACCAGGGGATTAAAAACTGCAACCATGAAGTCTGGATAATATCTTTCCACTTAACAAGTCTGGCATCCAAACAAACGATATAAGGTCATCTAACATTACCAGCATTAATGATGGAATCTTCCCTAGCAGCTGCAATTCTCCAGTTGCCATACAAATGCACCGCAAACTTTTCGTCGTGAATCTGCTCTGCCTAGCACAATAGGGTGCTGCTGCACACACGGACAGCTGACAACAGTATTATTGGCAATTAGTTATTCTGCGGTGGCTGAAATAATTTCCTTATCTTGTGTAAGATCATAGCCACGTTATTCTTGCAAGGGTGGAAGCAAGAGATAACACAGACATTGTTTTAGGACATGCAATTTTAAATTATGGATGAAATATCCTGCTTGATTCAGCTGACATTCAGCCAAAATCCATGAGCTCACATTCTTCCATAATAACTATATTTACCACTGCTAGAACGGAATTCAAATCATACAGTGCATAGCCCTAATAATAAACCTATATGACTAGGGGCTGCTTCTTCAACATTATTTCCACCTAATTTATAATCAAGATGTTCAATTAATAATTTCAGCATTTTACACAGTGTTAAGTCAGCTGAAAAGCATGTGATTTTTTCCATTGTTCATTTTTCACAATGCTGAGGAATGCATAATAACCCAACAGAACAAGGATGCCAGGAAAGCAACAATTATTAACAGACTAATGGGAAAAAGGAAAGGTTCAAAAAGAAAAGCTGGAAAGTTGATTGAGTTTCACAGAAAATGTAAATGCACTAAATGGTTCCAGAATAAAAAGCAGTAAAGTCTACAATGCATTTCCACGGGTATTACAGCCTTCTTGTGAATGACAGGTGAGATGAGAATTTCCTTGGTGAAGCAGCACCGTACCACACATGCACTTCTCTCACGTTCGCCTGCTTTGCACCAGTGTGACCGCATCGATGCTGAAGCAGTTGTGTGGGATACCCAGATGCAATCATGGCAAACCATTTCTGCTTGGATGGGAGCAGTGTTTCCTTTAGACTGCTGCTGAGTTACTTACCAAACAGGTATTGTGCTGATTCAAATATAGCCCAGTTAGTGCTGTCTTCTACTTTGATTCCTTTGTGACTTTGTGAACAGCCTATGAAGTCACGAAAGGCTATGGAATCAGAGAAGGGAAACATTGAGATCTACAGGTTGTCTCACATACAGTTTTCATTTATATAGTGATATTGACCTCTTCTGACCTTTAAATGGAAAAATCTATGAAATATACTGGTAGCTTCACTCAGAATAACCACATTCAGTTCCCTATGTCCATAATCCCTGGCACTCGGTGTTATTCTTCTCAGAAATGCCACAGACTGAACAGATACACAGCTAACTACATTTCGTTGGTATATGTTTTTCCTAAGCAGAAAAAGCACACATTATTATGAAAAATGTTACTAGGGTATTTAATATTACTGTTGCATGTGCTGTGCAACTAACATTAGAAGATTTTTCTGGAGTCTTTCATCATAACTAGATAAATTTAATAAATAAATCAATGGAATTTACTGGGAAATATTTTAGCTACACAGTTACAGCTGAATGGGGTTTCTTAAATGTTTTTACTCAATGGTCTTAACACCTTGTTCGGTTTGCATTGGCTGGGAGGGGAAAAATGAGATGTAGTCTACAGAATTTGAGACCTAAATTCAGTATATTCTTCTGTATGGGTTAATAACTGGCAGTTTAATTAGAAAACATTGTGTTTATCAGTTTGTAATTGAGGCTTTACTATTTTCCCTAGCTGAGAAGAATTTCACTATTCAGTACCATCAATGCAGGTTTCTTTTAATACTTTTTCCTTTGTTCATTATCAAGTAACTCACTAAACTACATGTGTAACAACTGAATGCTTTGCCATTGCAAAGAGCTCTCCAAAATTCATAAAAGTTGAATGTTGTTTCACTCTCTTGTTTTCTGTAGGCTGCCAGGTTATTTACTCTTCAATATTACAGTACTGATGAATTTAGGAGTATTAGACCTAGAATTAGGATCCCTTTGTTGTTGTTTTTTTAATTACTCACTTACTCCTTCTGTGATCTGAGTAAGTCAATTAGATGGTCATTGCAGGCTTATGAAAATGTGTAAGTAATATTTTTATAGCTCTGAAAGGAACTTAAAAGCTAAATAAATTAATAGTGAGGACACTGTTGGAACTCCCACAGACAAAAACCTTTATTGCTTTGCACTGCATATTTTAAACAATTTATATTTATTTTACATGTACATTTTCATAAAATCCTAAAAGACTTTTCAATGAAATATTTTCCTATCTTGAGATATGCTTTCCTTCTTATGTACTTTCAGGTGGGGTAAAGGACTACTAATGGCTGACTTGAAGTGTTTATTCTGGTAATGATATAACAGTCAGTTTTGTCTTTTTCTCTGTATTTCCTAGCTTCTGCACCCAACATACTTCATTTTGTGAGGCAGAATTCAGTACAGTTTGTCACAGAAGGCGCACACTGTTCTCTGTATTGGAGACCTCACTTTTATTCTGTCTGGTTTCAGTGTTTCCTTCATCTAAATTGAGTCATCAGGACAGGAAAAATATTGCTCACCTTTTAGGTATAGAGAACCTAGTCTGGACACCCAGAGATATATTCTACCCATGCGTATGACAGGACAGTCTTGGAGTTCCACATCTGTGGGTCTGCTCCAAAGGGTCATTCACAGCCCTTTAGACCCTGAGACCCTGACATGCAAGATTGGCATGCTGCATCACGTCACAGGCTGCCACCACACTGACTTTAGGTCCTTCCTGCTTCTGCCACACTGTGATGGTGTCCCTCCCTCACCTAGGCTGCTGCTAGCCCACAGAGAAGCCATGACTGGCACATCGTGAGCCAGGGTGAGAGAGGCATATAGGTGTCATCCTGAAAATACAGCCAGTGCGGGTCCTGCAGCCTGGCTGGGACAGAGGGTATGGAAGTCTTACACTCAGCTCATTTTGATATAGTGAGAGCAGAGAACAACATCAAGCAGATTCACATTTAATTTGCATGTCCTGACTCACTTCATAACAGGGAGTTCAGGCTGTTAATGTGAGGATCTACCTGAGACCTGCCCAGTGTTGCAGGCTGGTGGCTGGTTTCTCTCAGTCACCAAGTTGCTAGAGACTTTATAGACAGAGGCTGACATTGATTGACACATAAAGAACACATGCTGCACACTGCTGGAGGAGGCACTACAGGCGAGAAGATCATTACAGAATTTCTGTTATTTCACCGGGTTCCTTCACCGCAGTCTCCTCAAATACACAGACTCCTGTCAAGCACTTCTATTTCTTATAAATGAAAAATCTAACACTGCTTCTGCATGCCTACTGGACCAGACAGCCTAACTGAGCAACTGAGATTTCCTTCTTTTTTTTTTTCTTTTTCTTTTTTTCTTTTTTTTTTTTGGTGGCTATCAGAGATGATTTCATCCACTCAGTAGCTTCTGGCCACTCTGTGAACTCCACGAGACTGAGAATGAACTAGCAATTTCACTAGGAAGGAAAGACTTCCAGCCAGATTTTACTCATGCAAAAAGATTTAAGATTTCTGAATATTGTTCTGGCATTTGGGTCACAATGAATCTCACTGCGTTTCTGGAACTTCACACTTTATTAATTATGTCTGGCTTCCCCAAGTGGCTTGCTCTCAAAATTTAGGGACAGAATATTTTCTTGAAAATGGAGAACATTTTCCTGCCTATATTTTTTCTTTTCTTCTCTTATACATCTGTAGCCATACAATTACAAAGTTTTGTTTGCTTGTTTTGTTGTTATTTACAGTGACTCTTAAAGACTAACCCAAAACAATGCCCTACCATAATAGACATCTGAAGCTTATTATCTCCTTAGAGGACATATTTAGGTTAGGGTGAAGACAAGTTTCAGGCATCATGGCAATGTTGAAATTCTGCTGTTGACAGTGCTTTTAAACATTTTGCAGATTAGTAAAGCTTGATGTGAAGAAATTAGATAACTAGAAGGAAAAACAGGAAGGTATTTTAAAAAAATGGTTGTATAAAACCATAGACAAGAAGTACTCATGCTAACGATTACTTTTATATCCCTGGAAATCCCAGAGATTCACATTTTCTGATTCAACATTTGGCACCAGGTTTACAAAAGTGATGATTTCCTTAGATAAGGCAAACCCTCAGCCATGCCCAGAAAAAATACCCCCTTGCATCTTGTCCTGAGGACTAATCTCATTCCTAAGACTGCAAAACTTAGATGCATTTTAACAAGGGATAAGTAACAGCCAGCATGTTGGAGGAAGGAAGGAAATTTTGTAACTCATAGCTTTACAGGCTATTTCATTTTTTTGTTTTTTGGTCTCATGGTCAATCACAACTTCCCAGCCATGTTGGTATCTATCATAGAAATTCAAACACTTTCTTCTTTTAGCAACAACACATACCTATGTGTACAGGTTTATTGGACTCTCATGACAAATTCTCCCCATTCCCACTCATCCAGCAAGTGGGTGAATTACTATAAAAGTTGCCAAACACAGCTTCATCCCACCCACAGGAAGGGGGCATCATCCTAGCCAGAAGCTTGATATTTCCTCCATGAAATTCACTCCACAGGGAGGACAATCTTCTGCAGCAAAAGGAGAATTTTAATGGGCCCATTTTATAAATAGATTTGACAAGGTAATATCCCCAGTTCCTTGCTTCCCATGGATTGATTTAGAAGTTTCGTGGAGCTTTTCATCCTTCAAGCTTCCTAAAGCTGCCCTTGATTTCTTTTTAATAAGATGCATTGAAAATGTCCTACCACCCTAGAACATTAGAGACTGCTAAGGTCTGGGGGAGGGAAATGCAGAGGGTTAATTTTCAGCTGCTGTTGTGAGTGGCATTAAACATCAAAAGTACTTTAAATTAACTTCTTCCTCAGAAGAAATATTTAACAATTGCTGATGTGATGTGTGCCTTGACATTTTGAAGGATTATTCAAAATCTTTTTGTGTTTAGGGTAATGACTTTCAAAGCACTTACCATCCTGTGCCAGTCAAATGCAGCACTTTTGATTCATCACCATGGAGGTATTAATAATTAAATGTGTTAAGATAATGGTAAGGTTGTGTGGCAAGCCACAAAAAACTTGAGCTGAGGTCTCTCCACATCCCAAACTCACCTTGATGTTCCCTGTTATTATTCCATAGTAAGTAATATCACATATATTTCCCTTTTTTCGCTTCTATGTACATTTTTTTTTTTTTTTTTGCAGTGCACTTGCTTCATACAATGTTATAAGCCTAGGGACAGCCCTTAGGTCTAAACTTTCCTAGTTCACAGGTTTATTTCATGTAAGCGCTCAGGAAAGGAGATGTGTGGTACCCCAGATATGGAACTGTAGGGAAAACTAGCTGTACATACCCAACTTCTGCTTTATTAATTGCTCACTTAGTGCTTGTTCTGTTAGCCACATCCTACTGAGAACAAATCTCACTAACTTGAATCGTCTCATTGACATAAACTGAGCCTGCCCATTTGAAAAACAGTCGTACTGTTATTATTGTTCCAGGTAGGCACTTTTCACCGAGTTCAGGGCCCTGCAATGCTGTGCACAGGACCTCTGTGTGGCAAGGGACAGTCCTTGCTTGTTCAGCAGTTTCTATTTAAAAAGAATGGTGGATGAAAAGAAGGGGAAAGTAACAGTGTTTGCCACTTTACAGCATCAAATAATTGTTTTAAATTAATTGAGAAGTGAACCGACACTTCTTTGGTCAGTGTTCCAAAGCAGGAGGTAGTGGGGTGGGATCTGCCCTTCTCTGCCTGGGGGAGGCAGGAGGCAGCCCTGCAGCAGTGCTGACTGAGCACTTAACCTGCTTCAAGAACATCTCTTGGTGATGCTGATAGACTGGGTAGGGCCCTGAATCAGAACCATTCCCTTCTTCCCAAAAAGCTCAGAATCATTACCTTTCTGATAGAACTGCATATACCCATCATCCAGAAGCTTTAGGAAGACAGGGATTCACTCAGGATAGGTGTCAGTAAGGAATATTATTAAGACTTGATTTTCTTTCAGCTTTTATTTTCTAGTTTGATGATAGAAAGAAGATGATGGTGTCAAGTAAAACATTCTGAATTCCCCATAGAGCCAAATTAGGCTCCGAGTATTTAATTTGAAGGATGGATTAACCTCAAGTGAAGTGAATCTGAAAAGGCTACCACCAGAGTATTGCTGACAGAGATGAAACCCAGATGTGTCAGAGATCTCCAATATTTTTCTGCCACAAACGGAAAGAATGATATCAGTTTATATAAAAATGAAGCAGAAAGAAAGAGTAAGCCAGTCTTTTAAAACACTATTTTAAA
The DNA here is from genome assembly GCF_023638135.1 of Falco biarmicus. Taxonomy (NCBI): domain Eukaryota; kingdom Metazoa; phylum Chordata; class Aves; order Falconiformes; family Falconidae; genus Falco; species Falco biarmicus. Next base: position 13,278,904 of record NC_079310.1, on the reverse strand, counting down.
AGTTCCAACATACTTAAAAAGAGTAAAAAACCAAAAACCAAACACACTTCCTTTTTGAAACATAACAACTGTTGCACAAAAGAGTATACCTCTAACAGTGCTTTTGTGCATAAAAGGTAAATGGCAGATTTGCTCAACCCAAGGATGCTTAGGGCTGGCCTGGATATTCAGTCTTTTGCTTGCATAAACACCTTTAGAAGCAGCAGTAGATAATTATTTTTTTTTTTTTAAAGAAAAGGCGGGAGGAAGAGTTCAGTAAATATCTAACAATATCTAACAAAGAAATTTGAAAAAGAAATTACTTTGCAAATAATTGTAAGTATTGACTGGTTGATTGATAGTGCATAGATTATTGGGATACTCTCATACCTTGGAACTTTCATTTGTTTATGGACCTCTAGACACCGGCGTCAGGATGTAAGGCTGGTAGCCAGGCTGGCTAAATTGATGCACTGGCGTTATGAAATCTTGTTCTGTGTTTTCCTGGCCCTCCAATGGTTTTACTTCAACAACAGGCTACCTATCCTATGCTCATTTCTGGAGCCAGTGGGCTGAAGGTGGTAAGCCCATGGGAAATACTCATTCACAAAGATATGCCAGTTTAGTCTGTTGCAATGCAGTTTATGTGAATGCCAGCACTCTCTCAAATGCATAATAAATTCTTATGCTCAGATACAGAACTGAGCATCATATTGTTATGACATATGCTGTTTTACCAGTTGCATTCAAGAATTTTATACTGAGCAAATGTGCTCTTCACCTCTAGGGCACCAGCTACAAATTCATGTCTTGTCAATAGGAACAGCAATGCTGAAGCCGTATTATCATTGGATTCCACAAGATGTCCTGAAATGGCTTAGTTCTATTGTCTTCACCACTTCCAAGTGTTACCGAAATCTCAGAATAAAGAACTTATCGACACCAATGTGATGTAGATAAGCAGACACTTCTTTATTGACAGCCGGGTGCGTGAGCGAGTCCCCTCACGATCAACGCACACCAGGTCCCAAAATCAGATTCCATATATAGAACTTATTCATACATATTCATTAATTATTCATACATAATCATAACATTTCCCGTAAATCATTTACATACTCTCCTCCTATATCCGATTATGCGCAGCAAAGCTTAGAAAGGTCTAGAAATGGGTCTAGGGTACGATTTGGGTAGGTGGTATATGAGTCGGTGGTCGCGATCTCCCCCTGCCGGAATTACCTTTTACTAAAGTTCACAGTTTCTTGGCAGGCACCTACAAGCTGTTCCAGTCGACTCTCCCCAGTTCCCGTTAATCTCATATTCTGACATTTCAATACACCTCTGCGTACAGAAGACTGGTTAAATACAATGGAACCTTCCAACCCTAGAGTTATTACAATAGTTCCAGGCCCTTCTTCTAGCCTTGGTACAAGACGTACAAAAGATTCCATAACGTCTCTTATTGCGTAGATGCAAGTTTCCTATAATTTTTTCCTTAACCTTCTACATTTCAATTCTATTAAATGATTTTATAAAATCAATTAATTAATCAAATAGAATCAATCGATTTTAACTTATTAACTAATCGGTAACATTTCTCCCCTTTGAAAGTGTTGAAAATCATTATTTCAATACTTTCACTTTATTCATATATCTTTTGTTTCAACATATTTGGGTAATGGATCATGTCTTGGTGAAATAGTTGGTACTTCTCTCATAATCATACGACTCACTGCAATTCTATTGGTAAACTGTTTCTTCAGACATGCATATATCAGCATGCTCATCAAAAAGACAACTAGTAACAGAAACAAAGTCTTAATTATAGATTGTATCCAAGAGCTCAAATTCCATCCCAGTTTGTTAAAAATTTTCCCAAGCCAATCTTCTGACATATCCTTTTGAATTGTTTCAGTTTCTTTTTCAATTTTTCCTAATAGATCTAGGTCATGTTCCACATCCTGAGTGACATTTGGAATGTGGATACAACAGTGGTCCAGTTTATCCTTAAGATATCCACACACTCCATGTTCTTTAAGTAGGAGCATATCTAGTGCCATTCTATTTTGTAAAGTCATTCTGGAAGTTGCCTGTAGTTGTATATTTAATTCCTTAAACCCCTTCTTGGTAACGTTTGCCAATTTTTCCACTTGACCAGTTAAATGATAGAGCCATGCTCTGTTTCTATATGAAGCTATAGGATTTAAAAGTGATTCCAGTGCCCAGCCAATTTTCACTACTGTAGATGGTTCATTCCAGATATCATCACTTATCCCTGATCTCTTTATTTGTTTTAATTCTAGATTCTCTAGAGATCCTTTAAATGGTGATTTCTTCCAAATCGGACACAAGGTTGGCATGCCCAATGTGATTTGTTTTACCTTACCATCTAATGGTAGGTGTGTTGTCCAGGTTCCATCACTTAATGCCCAAACTAAATGTCCTGGACTTCGAATAGAAGATTTTCTACAACTAAACAAAGTTCCTCTTCTGACTGTAAAGGCGCTGGTTAAATTGAGAGTATTCTTAAGACCTCGACAAAAACAACCATATTTCAAAGCAGCAGCCAACGGAGGAATTCTTTGAATTACTAAGTCTGCATTATTACAATCATACACTTTTTCACATTTCCACCATGGCACTATTTTATTTTCCTTCTCTCCCGATGTAGTTGACCTATCATCTACCCAGGGTAATACTGAAAAAACCTTTCCATCCCAGGTAAAACACCAAGAAATTCTTGCTATATACTGAAAATGGGAAAATATGGACATAGACCATAGAGAGGCCCACTGGTCTACTACCTGGGTGCTCTGGCCAGTTTCGTTACACTTCCATTTCATAACACTTTTGCTCACGTTGATTTTAAATTGTTCATCATAAGAACACCATCCCACAGTCTTAAATCTTCCTATTTTGGTAAAAACATAATTTAACAATTTTTCACAATCCGCCAGATTACCTGGAGATTTCCACTGTTTTCTAATGACTTTTATTTGCTCATACCATTGAGTCACTGGCCTCTGTTCAAAATAATTGGTTTCATTTTTATGTTCCAGGTTAGTCAAATTCATAGTTAAAATTCCCCATGGAATAGATTCACCTACTGCCTTCGGTATTGGCAAACAAGCAGTGATCTGTGTGATGTTTTGTAAACTGGCAAATTCTTTAATCAATCCTACCATCAAATTTTCCTCAGCCATTTGTTTGGGAATGTCAATCACTTGTTCTGTTTCTATTTGTCTTATGTTCCTGTCCACCAAGTCAGCCCATGATCCCACCAACACTACCAACCAAAAAAAAATCCAAAAACCAATCATAACCTGATATGCAAAATTAAACATGTTTCAAAATTAATTTTAAGTCTCTGAGTTACGTTTCACAATCTTCCACGGAGTAGATGCTTTCTTCACTGTGCTTTCTTCACTCGAGTATAATATATCCAAGCATCTGATTCTGCAATTTTGATAGCTGTAAAGGTGGTTAGCAGTATCTGGAAGGGTCCTCTCCAGCGCTCCTGCAAAGGTTCGGAGGTCCAATTCTTCACATAAACATAGTCTCCCGGCTGGAAATCATGCACTGAATTTTCCAGAGATAAAGGTCTATTCCAAATTACTGCACTCCGAATCACAGCCAAAGTTTTCCTTAGAAAAAGCAAATAGTTCTACACATCTTGTTTTCCTTTTACATGTATGTTTAGATTTGGTTCTAGAGACTCATATGGTTTTCCATATAATAATTCATAAGGACTGACTGAGGTTCCACTCTTTGGCTGTACCCTGATTCATAATAATGCCAATGAAAGTGCCTGAGGCCACTTTAAACTGGTTTCTTGACAGATTTTACTTATTTGTCGTTTCAAAGTTTGATTCATCCTCTCCACTTTTCCACTAGATTGTGGCCTCCAAGACACATGCAAATCCCAATTAATACCCAATATTTTTCTAACACTTTGGACTACTTCAGCAACAAAGTGTGGACCTCTGTCAGAGGATTTCCAATAAAAACTCCAAATCTCAGAATTATTTCTTGTAATAACCACTTCACAACCTCTTTTTGCTTGTGTGGTGCGACAGGGAAGGGCTTCTGGCCATCCTGTAAAAGTATCAACCCCTACCAAGATGTATCGGTACCCATTGTATCTAGGCAACTCTGAAAAATCTACTTGCCAGTAATCTCCAGGTTCTGTACCAGATTTCAGCCTACCCATTTGAACCTTTTTCTTAATCACTGGATTATTTTTCAAACATACTTTACACTTTGCAGTTACCATTTTGGCTATTCCTAACATCTTAACTGGTATTACTTGCTTTCGTAAAAATGTTACTAAGGCTTCTACCCCCCCCAATGACATTCTTGATGTCTCATTTGAATTATTTCTCTCATCAAAGGAGGTGGAATTACTACTTGTCCGTTAGGAGTTACCCACCATCCTGCTAAGTTTTTCTTAGCATTTAATAACTGACCCAATTTGTCATCTTCTTCTGAATATCTCGGTTTTTCCCTGGGAAGGGTTACTGTTTTAGAAGGAATTATTGCCATTTGCAATGCTTGTTTCTTTGCTACCCTTTTTGCAGTCTTATCAGCTAAATTATTTCTAGCTATTATTTTTGTATTCCCACTCTGATGTGCTTTACAGTGCATGATTGCTACTTGATCTGGCTTTTGAACTGCTTGTAATAATCGTAAAATCTCTGTTTGATGCTTAATATTTGATCCTTGAGAGGACAATAACCCCCTCTCTTTCCACAAAGCTCCATGGACATGCACTACCCCAAAGGCATATTTTGAATCAGTCCAGATATTTACTCTCTTGTCTTTGCTTAATTCTAAGGCTCGAATTAAAGCGATGAGTTCCGCCTTTTGGGCTGATGTGGTACTCGCCAATGCTCCTGCTTCTATAACTGTAGTCTCTGTTGTTACCGCATATCCAGCGTATCGAACTCCTTGTTCCATAAAGCTGCTTCCATCAGTATACAGTTCCCAATCTGGTTGCTCCAATGGCACATCCTTCAGATCTTCACGACTGGAATAAACATACTCGATGGTAGTCAAGCAATCATGTTCCAGTTGTCCTTCTTCCTGTATGGAACTTAAAAACACTGCAGGATTTACCAGGTTAGTTGTCTTTAAAATCACATCATCTTGCTCAGTCAATACCACCTGGTACTTCATCATTCGGCTGGGGGACAGCCAATGTCCCCCCTTCTGTTCTAGGACAGTTATCACCATGTGTGGAACATAGACTGTTATTGTTCTTCGCAAAGTCAATTTCCGAGCTTCTTGTATGAGCATCACTGTTGCGGCCACTGCTCGAAGGCAGTTTGGCCACCCTTTACTCACTGTGTCCAGTTGTTTAGAGAAATATCCGACTGGTCGTTTCCAGCTTCCTATCCTCTGGGTTAACACGCCCAGTGCAAGGTGTTGTCTTTCATGTACAAACAGCTGGAAATCTTTGGTTAGATCCGGCAGTCCCAAGGCAGGTGCAGACATTAAGGCACGTTTCAACTCTACAAAGGTCTTTTGTTGTTGTTGGCCCCATACAAAGGGAGAGTTCTTTTGGGCCTCGTACAGCGGTTTAGCTATTAGCCCATAGTTCATGATCCAAAGGCGACACCACCCAGTCATTCCCAAAAATGCTCTGAGTTCATGAATATTTCTCGGCTCAGGTATACTACAAATAGCTTCTTTGCCATTTTTTCCTAATTGTCGTTGTCCTTTTAAATCTCAAAGCCGAGATATATCACAGTCTGGCAGGCTATTTGGGCTTTCTTCCTGGATACCTTATACCCATTTAGTCCCAGGAAATTCAAAAGGTCAATAGTCACCTGTATACAAATAAATCTTTCTTCTGTAGCAATCAATATATCATCCACATATTGTAAAAATAAATGTCCAGGTCTTGGTTTGTCCTGTTTCCAGATTTCAAGTTCCTTTGCTAATTGATTTCCAAAAATAGTTGGACTGTTTTTAAATCCTTGGGGTAATCTAGTCCATGTCAGCTGCATCTTTCGCCCGGTTTGAGGATTTTCCCATTCAAAAGCAAACAGTTTTCTGCTTCCTTTTTCCAAAGGTATACAAAAGAAAGCATCTTTTAAATCAAGCACTGTAAACCACTGATAATTCTCCCTCAATGCTGTTAACAGTGTATAAGGGTTTGCTACCACAGGATAAATATCCTTAACTATTTGATTTACTGCTCTCAAGTCTTGTACCAGTCTATATTCACCCGAAGGTTTTCTGACTGGTAAAATAGGAGTATTATACTCAGATTCACATTCTTCCAAAATTTTATACTCCAAAAATTTATCAATCAATTTCTTCAATTCCTGTCTCACTTCCGGTTTGATTGGATATTGTTTAATTCTCACTGTTCCTGCGCCTTCCTTCAAATCTATTTTAACCGGTTCTGCTAGTTTCGATTTGCCAGGAATATCTGTCTCCCATACAGTAGGGATCACTGCCAAATCCACCTCCGGTGGAATTTCTTGTTCCTTTACCTTTTCTTGTATCATCAGGATTTCTCCCGTTTTTGACTCAGGTATTTTCAAGAAAAGTTCTCCTTCGTCAAAAACAATCTGTGCATTTAATTTAGATAACAAATCTCTTCCTAACAAGGGTACCGGACATTCTGGTACATACAAAAATTCATGTATAATTATCTTATTTCCAAATTTCAAATCCAGGGGTTGCAGGAATGGCCTGTTTTTATTCCAGTTTTTACAGGTATTTAATAAAAAAATGTCGCTCCTGTATCCACTCCCAACCTCACAATTTAAACAACATTTTTTTTTCCACTTTCTTATTATCAGAAGTTATAGCTATTACCAAATTATCTCTAATAGTTAGCTTACATTCATCCTGCCAATCCTTTCTTTGTCTTAAGTAAAAAAACAAATCCACATATGGCATTTTATTCCATTTCCCTTCTCTTTTACAATACAACATTAACTGCAAAATAGTGTTATAATTCAGTGTCCCATTCGTGGGCCACTTTTCCTGATCTTCTAATATATATAGTGGCCACCAATTATTACAATATTCAATCATCTGGCTCTTTGGCAAATCCTCATATAAATCCCCCCAATGCGCCAGTAAACATCCCAATGGAGAATTTTTCGGGATTTTATCATTTAACACAAGACTACCCAAGCTTTTACTTTTAAACAACCGAGTTAACTTAGTTGCCATGGTGTAATTACCCACAGTACAATACACAATTATTCAACTCTATCACTCCGATCCGCGGATCCACACTTCACAGTCTCACTCTTACAGCCACATTCACACTTTCCCACAGTTACTTTAAACAAACATATAACACAATATTATACCTCTTAATTTTTTTCTTTTTTTTTTTTTTTTCTTAATACACAAACTCACAATACAACAAAGAACACCAAAAACTTCTTCTAACTTCTTGTTAGAGGCACTACCTTAGAGAACACTATAGCATGTAGTTTCTCTTGTCTACACTTTTGTCCAACCCTGCAATAGCTTTCGCTTATGTCTTACGGGCAGACGCCTAGGCTTCCACTTCCACAAGGATCCTTTTAGTCCAACCCTGCAATAGCTTTCGCTTATGTCTTACGGGCAGACTCCTAGTCCTACCCTGCGCAGCTCTTTCACCGCGTCTGACAGGTAGACTTACTCAGTGGGACTCCAACCCACTGGTGGGACTCCATCCCACTCCTTACCATACACTTATTATAGTGGGACTCCTACCCACTTCCTCTAGTGCACTTACTTACGACAATTAAAAAAAGAAGTGTCTTACCAAATATCCAGGGAACGTCGCGAAGAGCCTTACGGATCGGGGATCGATGGGTATCCCCAAGAAATCCTCGGTGCCGGCTGGAACCGATCAGGTCCCCGACTCCTCCGGTCTCCTTCAGCGAGGTCCCACCTGGGGTGCCAAAACTGTTACCGAAATCTCGGAATAAAGAACTTATCGACACCAATGTGATGTAGATAAGCAGACACTTCTTTATTGACGGCCGGGTGCGTGAGCGAGTCCTCTCACGATCAACGCACACCAGGTCCCAAAATCAGATTCCATATATAGAACTTATTCATACATATTCATTAATTATTCATACATAATCATAACATTTCCCGTAAATCATTTACATACTCTCCTCCTATATCCGATTATGCGCAGCAAAGCTTAGAAAGGTCTAGAAATGGGTCTAGGGTACGATTTGGGTAGGTGGTATATGAGTCGGTGGTCGCGATCTCCCCCTGCCGGAATTACCTTTTACTAAAGTTCACAGTTTCTTGGCAGGCACCTACAAGCTGTTCCAGTCGACTCTCCCCAGTTCCCGTTAATCTCATATTCTGACATTTCAATACACCTCTGCGTACAGAAGACTGGTTAAATACAATGGAACCTTCCAACCCTAGAGTTATTACAATAGTTCCAGGCCCTTCTTCTAGCCTTGGTACAAGACGTACAAAAGATTCCATAACGTCTCTTATTGCGTAGATGCAAGTTTCCTATAATTTTTTCCTTAACCTTCTACATTTCAATTCTATTAAATGATTTTATAAAATCAATTAATTAATAAAATAGAATCAATCGATTTTAACTTATTAACTAATCGGTAACAACTGCAGTTAAGGTTGTCCCTGATCTTTACATTCCCTATAAGCTTTTCTTTATTTATATGCATGAGGTCCAGCAGACCATCTCCCATCATCAGCTCCTCAGTCACCTGTGTTTGAAAATTGTCATCAACGCACTCCAGAGACCTTGTAGATTGCTTGTGCCCAGTTATGTTGTCTCTCCAGGTGTTGGGGTTGTTTGAAATTTCTCATAAGGCTCACGTCCTGCAAACATGAAGATTCTCCTATTTATCTGAAGAAGGCTTCATCTACTTCTCTACTTCTTCCTGACTAGGCAGTCTGTAGCAGGTACACACAACACCACCCATGCTGGTCTGTTTGCTAATTATAACTTACATGCTCTCAGATAGAATCGTAGAATTATTTAGGTTGGAAAAGATCTTTAAGATCTTTCATGTCTCATTATCTGGTTCTAGACAATACTCCAGACACTTCCACTGGTCTTTCACATCAAGGGCAAATCTCCCCCTTGTCATCCCAGCCTGTCCTTCCTAAAGAGCCTGTGTCCATCCACAGCATCACTCTAGGCATGTAAGCTCTCTCACCACGTATCTATGATCCTAATGAGATGGTAGCCCTGCAACTACATGCAGCCCTCTAATTCCTCCTACTTGCTCATCATGCTACATGCTTTAGTGTACAGACATTTTAAGGGAGGCATCCAGATATGCTGATCTCCCAGAAAATATATGAGGAGCATTCCTCACAACGTTGTCCTACTGGTACATCCTTATTTGTGTGCATGCCATTGATGTATGCCACATACAGCCTTGTTCAGGTCATTAGCAGGTGTCCTGTCCAAATCACCCTGCCAGCTTTTCTTGCCAAGTCAGCCCACCACTTCCTCACTTTGATTATGGGTCATCATCCTCGCTTGTCATGTCTCCTTAACATGTCTTTCATGTTCATGTCCCTCCAAGGTCCATGGAGATCAGCGTATGCATGAAAGTCTCTAGGAGGTTATAGAAAATAAAAGAGCCAAGTTGTTTAGCAATCATAATTATTCAGAAGTTGGGTTAATTGGGTTAATGCTCTCAATGAAAGCAAGTGCTCTTTCTTGAAAATGTGATATCTTCCTATTTCTGTCAGCCACTACTCCCTCACTACTCTCTCTGTGGACTGGCATAGAAATTCAGCTGTCCTTCCATTTACCTGTTAAATGTCTGGCATTTTCCTCTGCTGAACTCCTTACCTGCTGTGTGCCTGGTGTTGTTTCCTGCTGTCTACTCCACCTGTCCCCTTTACTCTTTTATTTCCTCCTTAAATGTTAACATGGCACAGATGGGCTCTTACTGCCTGTGACTTTCTAATGGAGTTGTTGAATGTTAATAATACTTTGGAATTTAAAAAGATGGACAGCAACTAAAACACCAAAGAAAATAAAGGTATGCATCCAATGTATCCATCTGTCTGTAGGCAACACAATGAAATAGCTCACTAGAATGTTTATTGTTGCAATATAGACGCATTGAGAGTCCCCAGCCAACACAAAGTTCCCTGTAGAAAATGAAAAAAATTGCAAATTACTCCTTTTTCATATCTGAAAGTGAATATAAATTTCCCATGCATGCAAATCCATAGCATATAAATGAGGGTGAAAGGTAAAGATTCTTCAGGGGTAAAATAAGTCTGTTCCTTTGCTTTGAAGTCTCTAACCCATATTAGAACGGAAATAATCAAAGCACTAACAATCAAACATTCCCAAATTTTTGCTGCTTTGGAGGTCCCTGTCATTTTCATGTAATCATCCATTCAGAGAGCGGATGCAGCTGCTGACATAGTCACAGCTGCCTCATCTCACTTGATGTGTCCCTGTTCTTGCTCTATTAAAAAACCTTCTGTTTGGTTTGGCACCACCTCCTGTCTCCTTTTCTTTCCTCATCTGAAACTGCCGTATGCCGAAGGGGGCAAAGAGACATCCACCAGGATTTTTTAGGCAGTTGGATGGCTGTAGTTGCTCTAGTTCACAACCATAAGATCCCTGTGAGACAATGCAGCTGCTCCCCTGAACGAGCTGCCAGTGGAAGGTCAGTTCTGCTCTCCAACCTTAAACAATCCAGAAAATTAAAGGTCTGAAAAAAAGCTAGTTGTCTCATTATGCTGAAGTTGTTGAGGAATCTTACCTCACAGTTTTATACAGAAATATAATTGAATGTGTGAAAGCAGACTATCATTCCAGATTTGTTCATGTTACCATACATTTATCTTCCTTCTGTTGAACAGAATCCTGAGCATCTTTGCATGGCCAATATGCCTGCACCTTCATCTCACCCAATGCTTTGATGATCTAGATGCAAGAAACTTGAACATGGTTGCCTCTACTTTTGTGTTTGGGAGTTGAAAAAAGACAAGAAGAATGCCGTTTTGCTAGTACGAAGCATTCAAGCAGACTGAATTAAAAATCATACTATTTTAAAAGAAAATCAATAAAATCTGGCCCCTTCTATTTGTCAGCTCATGTTTGAAATGTGAGAGTTGACCTTCCACATCTATTTACTGCTTCTGTAACAGCTAAAAGCAATCCTCCCTTCTTCCTCATTCTCCTCTGCCTCCCTCCCTTCCAACCTTCCTTCCTGCCTCCTTTCCTACTTTCCTTTCCTTTGGAAAATTTAATAAGAATAAGGACAGACCAGCAGTATGGTGCGTATCTGCAGCTTTCAAGAATTCATCAGAGCCCTGCTTTGCTCTAGTGTTTCTCTGCAGCTTTGAGTAAATTGTTTCAGTTATAATTTGCTCGTCTACAAAATGTGAACGATGTACATGTGGCCTTTATAGAAGTCTTGTGGAAATCCATGAATTCAATAAATACAGTAGTTAGACTGTAAAAACAGAGGGCTGAAAATAATGTCTAAAATTAACAAACTCCCTTTAATACAGCCATGTCATGCAACCCTGCTTATAAATACACCACCTCACACCTTAAAGTCATTTTTACTCACTCTTTCTACCAAGAGGTTATTCTACAACTTCAAAACACAGAAAACTAGCATATATGTTTTAATTTTAAATTAAAATTGAATTTTATTCAATCCATTTTTATGTTATCTGTTAGTTTATTTTCTTAAAATTCCAGTCTTCTATGTATTATCATTTATCATCGGATTTATAGGCTGAAATTATAATCCCCTCTCAGCCTTCATACAGTTAAGCTAAATTCTTTTAGTCTGAACTTTAGTGTAAAACTGCCTTTTGTTGTTGCTGTTTTCAACATATTTGTTGCTATATTTCTGAACATTTCTTGGAAAGGGATGACCAGCATGGGCTGCCAACTTCAAGATGAAACTACTCAAGCACACAGTACTTGAAATCTTGCCTGACAAATAGAAGCCCAAGATTACATTAATCTCTTTCACAGGTGCATCACGCTGGTTATTCATAAATATTTTATGATCTGTTAATATATTAAGTCTTCCCCTTTTTCTGTTATTTCTAATCAATAGCCTAGCAGTTTATAGAATTATCAGTTCTAATCCCCAAAGAGACGTTGTAGACCTAAATTTCACAGCACTTTTCATTTAGTTCTCAATACCATTAGTTTATTTTTATCACGGTCCTTCCTTCATGTTGATGGTACCTCAAATTTTGCTTCATAGGGAAAGCCAAGGGACATTCATCCCATTTAACCTGAGTCATCCAAACATCAAGCATGTGTTCTTAGTCACTTTTCTTATCCAACATAGGCTTTAAATTATGTTAAAGGACATATGTGTAGCATACACAAGTAGCCTAAAGCTTGGGAGTGAAGATGACCAATACGGATGTTGATGATTCTGCTCCTCAACTCTTCATTGACTGTAAGGAGGAAACCTAGGTAATTACACCAAAATTGTAGATGAGTTCTGAATGTTTAAAGTGAAATGAAATTAACTTTAACCTCCATTATCAAATTCACACTTCTGAGGTCAAAATCACAAATATAAATATTGTTAGTATTAGGCAACAGACTGGTCCTTGAGTAACTGATTTTATATGAGTTCCCTTGCAACATAATTTCTTATCACTTCCTTCATTGTGGTTACCTTTCTAGTGAAGACTACTCTTTTGAATATCTGTTCTAATTCCTCAGTGTCGTTTAGCTGATAATTTAACTGGTTAAATTAGCTTTACCTGAAGAAATCTGTAATAAGCATGCAACACAGACAAAGATTTTCACTTTGTTTCTACAGAAAAAAGGCTTTTTATGTGTTATTTGTACAGTACTTAGCCCATTGACTTCTATGTCTAACTCCTCTAAACATTTGTGCAATCTTAATCCTAATTTGATGCTTTTACTGATTTATATTTCACTACTCATACAGAGGAATTGCAAGACCTAGTTAGCATCTAGAATTATGGAAGTTTACTTTCTATAGAATGCTGCAAATCATCCTGGTTGCATTAATGGATTTGGTTCAAAACACTGTTTATTGCAAAGAGTAATTCCACTGAATAATTTATACAAGTGCCTTGTAGGTGAATTCATCTCACCTGACTTAAGGCACTTACCTGGTGTGTCTAACTGAACAGTGAATATTACTCCATACTCAAAAAGAGGAAAAGAGGCAAGTCTTAACAATAATTGACCACTTTAGACTTTTAATTACTTACTCGAGTACTTACAGGACTTTTCTTGCATCATTAACTTTAGGGATAGCTTAGAGTGATTTGACTTCTAACTTAGGTGCCACTATTAAATTTCTAAAGTTTTCTAAGGTGAAATGAAGCTTCTAGAGAGAGGAAAATTATATTTTTATACAATTAGTAGGGCAATCAGGGTAATTTGGGAACAGATATGCTCTACATACCTGAAGTATATCCTTCATGCTTCAAAATGCATAACTTATGCCCAAAATCATTAAGTATAGAGAGTTGGGACAAGATTTTCACAGGGGAAAGTCTGACTATGTCTATGGAAGGGTTATTGTACCTTTCTCTGAAACATCTGGCACTGGCCAATATTAGCAACAGAAGACTGGACTAGATGGACTGCAGGTCTGATCTGGCATGGCAGTTCCTATGTTCCTGTGTTCTTCCTCCACCTGGTGCAAGGGCAAAACTGTCAGGTATAATGAGGAAATCTTTATTCAGGTCCCCGGGTAAGTATGTGGAGTTGGCAATTAAAACATCATCTTTTGAAAAACTCAGAGAATTTTGCCTCTTTTACTGACAAAATATACATTATCTAGACTGAAATTTCCCCAATTCTTTCCCTATTTGCAATTGAGCAATTTACTACAGATAGATGAAAAGGACATTTCCAGAGAAATTACAGCTACTATTATTCTAAATTATTTTTATTATTATCATGCAGTCATGGGGTAGGCTTCATTGTCTATGTACTACATTAGTATAGGAAAACCACATTTTTGTCTCTAAAAGCTTACATCCGGATTAACTTCCTCTACTCTTAGATCCCTAACTGTAATTCCAAAGTGAAGTGCCTATTTGTCTTGGAACAGTTACTGATGTAAAGAAATAAGGACTTTCAGATGAAGGTTCAGGTTTGAACACGGCCCTGCCCTCCCCTTGCCCTGGTGGTGCATTTTTCTTTCCTTGACAACAAAGGTACCTACGTATGACTACAAACCAAAGTTAAGAGACCTTTTTAAGTGAATGCTGTTAGAAAGGATGAATCCAGGTTTCATAATCTAAGTACAAAGGAAGACACAAAACTTTGAAACCAATAGACAAAGTAATACAAAGAACAAGAAAATTACCCACCATTTGGCATGTACTGATCTCAGTACACCAGCAGCATAACTATTTTGCAGGTTTTTTGTTTTCAAGAACTGCAACACATGAAAACTGAAGGTTTTCCCCCTGCCCCTGTGGATCGTACCTGTAATTACTTGTAATTTGGTGAAGAATGGCACAAAAGAATGTGGCATTTTGTATTTAGAAAATTTTCTGTTGCCTAACTGTAGGTATTTACTACTGTTTGAGATGTCCTAGAGTATCTGCTGATGCTCCAAAAGGTGCAGTCCTCCTGCAGGCGCTTCATTATATCCACCATTCCCATGGAGATGTCTCAGAAAGCCTGGATCGTGTCTTTGCCAACTCTGCCTGAGGTTCTGGTACTTTAAATTTTCATTTTGCACAATCTCTTATCATAGCTATGTCTGCTGCAATTTTGTGAAATAGTTACCAATTAAAGGATAGATGAAGGTATTCTGACTTTGTCACTTAAAGGAGTTATCTAATTGAGGCATACAGTCATCCTAGTTTCCCATTGCATTCAGTGGAGAGAAAAAAGGCACCTGCAGATGCTGTGTCAGATCTAAAATAAGCTGAATTGTCTTTTACAGGTGCTTTTTTCTTCTTTCCATTGACAGGAGAAAGAATACAGCTGAACAGGAGCCTAAATTTAGTGCTCCCAAGAAGCGAATGGGATATTAGGAAGGATAAATCTGGCTATAACAGTTGCATTGTAAGGTCAAGTGCTAAAACTCATCACCCTGCTGGAAACAGTGAAATGGAATTACACTTCTTCAGTACATTGTTCCCTCTTCCTCTCATCTTCCTCTGCATGAGTTTCTGGCTGATCACTTTTTCTTACCTTACTTGGTTTGCTGTCTTAACTATTTGCATCCCTAATAGATATTGCTGAAAAGAAGCAAATTTTGTTGGTGACAGTCCAGCATCTTTCATTTGATCTTAAATACCAAAGTTGGAGTGCAATACAGGCTGAGCAAGGTCTATGGAATGCAGGGAGTGGGGAGTGGGGCAAGACTTAGTGGCAGTGAAATGGATTACCCATTCAAAAATCTAAACGTAGGTTTTGAAATAGACAATGAAACAACCAAATTTGACTAAACTCCAAGTAGTAACACTGTAGTCACATTGCCTTGGGTTCTGCCCAGAGAGAAGGAAAAGGAAGCTCAGGATGACATATTGTTCACTCAATATCACTGTTTCAAAAGTAGACACAATATGGGTAATAGAAATGCAAGGTCACTAGCAAACAGAAGACTATAATAACTGAATTGTGATTCTTGATCAAAATTGAAGTATTTTTATTATCACTACTGTTGGGTTTTTTTATTCACAATGGGAATGAGACTTGTTTTCTGTGTATCAAATAAATAAAAAAAAGATAAAGAGCTAATAAAATAAGAGGTAACATATGGAGTGTGGCACTGGCTGCATAAAGATTATGGATTTTATTATTTGTTGAAATGGAAATTTCAGTGTTAATGGGTATTAACCCATTAGATTGTCTGTCTTGTATTTACTAGATTTCAATATTCTGCCAATGTCAAAGCACAGTGTTTGTATACACACTTGGATTATTGAAAGAAAAAAGCAGTCTCAATCAGTAATTCATTTTATAATTATTTGTTGTTTTCTAAAAATTCAGAGACTTCTGTGAGAGGAGGAGATAGCCTCTGACCCACTAAGACTGTAAGTGCACTCTTCTAGTTCTCAGTCCCATTATCAGGGATTCTCAGGTACACTGCAACTTCCAGTAAAACACTTTTTCTTTCTGTTTTTGTTTTTTGTTTTGTTTTGTTTTGTTTTTTGATGGAGGGTACCTTTCAGCTTACAGCTATTTACATATTTATTGAACAAATCATATTGCATACAAGATTTATGAAAGAAACCTACTTACAGATGCACGTGAGTACAGATGGGAGCTTATGTTTCCAGGTTGCCTTTAGAGGAAAGAAGTGTTGCAGATGTTGAACAAGCACAGTGTTCACACATAACAGTTCAATACTGTAGAATAAATCCTTTCGTTTCCCATTCAGGAGTGGCACTCACCTCTCATAACTTTTATAATCTTATTCAAATCATGTGTGCATTCTCCCTTGATGGTCAATAGAAAAGGTTAGAAAACACCATAAAGAGATTCAACTTGTAAGATTAGATCCCTGTTTTAAATTGACAGAAGTCTTCCTGTAGACATCCCTGTCTCCTGTCATTGACTATAAAGGGACTCTTGATCACTACTTCAGTCTTGGCAACTGATATTTACATAGGTAATCCTAAAAATTAAGGGATGAACTCCAAATCAGTTTATGCCTTTAATGTAAAATGTACTAAACCCCCACCCCCCCACCCCCCAAAAAACCAAACCCAAAACCAAAAAAAACAACAACCAACCAAACTAAAAAAAAATCTAGATTTTTTGGCAAAACCTCACTAAAACATTCCATAAAACATACTAAAGGCATGTTTGACTTCAGTGAGATACACAGTAGGCACCAGTCATGTTATTGATGCCAGACTAAAATGTATTCAAAAGTATTATTTGTTTATCGTATTATAAGAACAGGACAGAGTTGCAAAGCAGAGTTGAGGTGAGGTGAGGAGAGGAGAGGAGTAAAAGCAATATAGTAAAAGAAAGTGCACACTGAAGAAAGTCAAAAGATTGGATTCAAGTAAGTGTGTCAAACCTTAAGGGAATATAAGGAACAGGAGAGGAAACAGAAGAAAAAGAGAACTGAATTGCTGAGGTGGACTTCTATCCTGCCTTGAAAACAGGATCTGAGAAAGTCAATGTAAATAAAGAAGATACACCTAGTTTTGTAAGAACAGAGTATTGATGAGATGGAAATGGCATAACCTGGGTTGTAAAGCAAGAGAAAAAGTTTAAGCTCAGCCTTTCCTGTGGTTCATGGGAGTTGGAATGTAGGTCACGATGTAAGGCACCAGAGGGGAGGGAGTTTCAGTAGCAAATTATTTGGGATGACCCCACACGTTGGTAAAAGGTTTTCAAAGGAAAGGGTGTTTTTCAAGGTGGTGTAACCCACAGCATAAACAGAAAGGGTGGGATGCAAATATTGATGAAGATTAAAGGCAACCAAAGACAAGGTACTGAATTATAAGAGCATTAAGGTTTCTGGCTTCACTACCAAAGACAATAGTGGATCTCCACTCCTCTCTCCTCCCCAGCTGGACGGTTTTAATGTAAAAAGATGAAAGTCTGAAGAATTCATAAGTATGCCAGTTTTCCCTGGGACCAGCTGAGAGACAGCTTTTACCATACCAGGGCTTTGCTAGTCCACAAAATACCTGATATGGTGACATTCATAATAGCCACCTCCTCAGGTGCATTAGTAACATCTGCCCTTTCAAATTGTCATCTAACCACCTCAACAGAGTCAAAATGTCTACCAAGACTGTCAGACTTCAGTGCTTAGCTTACAATTAAATTTTAGGCAACAAAAAAGTAACTTTTAAAAATAAATGCATAGAGTGAATTGTTCAAGGGAAAATGGAAGATGGTTTTGAAGACATCCAGACAGAAATGTCTTCTGCCTGTGTTTAGCCATCTGAGTCAGTGCTTAATGATATACATTCATCAACAGGTTATACACCAGTGTTAGGTGAGACCCATTTTGATTTTTTTGACTGGCTCATCTGAGGGACAAGGACTACATTTCAACGCTTCTGTGGACTTTACAGTCAACCATACTGTCTAAAAAGCATTACTAGCATTACTTAGGTAATTAAATTGCTGCTGTAACTATTGATATTATTGGCTATGTATTGAAATGCTATTTAGACAGATAACTCTGGAAATACAGAAGTAGCTACTGAGAGGCAAGGTGATCTCTCTAATTCCACAAAGTGCTGTAGTGTTACCATCAGAATACACACAAACCTAGGGCTCTAATCACTTTGCAGTACTCCTTGACTTAAATCATTTGCACCTTAAAACTGGTAGATTTTGTTTCATGCAAAACCACTGCAAAAGGTTTCACTCTAATTATATTTGAAACTTCTTTTTGTTTTCCCATTCCAAGACTGTTTCAGGCTGTGTGACAGACTAGAACATTGGATGGAATATTCAGTATTTGCAATTCAAATTCCAAGTGAAGATTTTAATGCTGGATACTTGTGGATATCATTTCAAAGGCCTGTAGAGTTAAACAATGTAGAATTTTCCTATAAGTTGTGAACTGACTTTACAGATATTACTCAGTTAAGATCTGGAGATGATATTAATATTGTGTTTATGCATAAAACTCACAACAGGCAAGTATTTGTAAATTCAGCATTTAGTTATCTCTTATCCATTAACAAGAAGCAAAGCAAACATCTCCCCCTTATATACATGCCTGGAGCTAAGCAAGGGGAATGGAAAAGGTTTTTAGAATTACAAATAGAACCTTTAAATTGTAGAAACTTGCTAATTTTGTTTATGAAAACCATTGCAGAACTTCTGCTTTCTCTACCAGTTGTTATGCAAATCAAAGTCCCAAGCTAAAAAAAAAAAGGGGAAAAAAAAAAAAGGAAAAAGAGACAGACAGAAAGAAGGGGATGGGGGAAGGGCAGAGAAAAGGGAAAGAGAATGGAAATAATCCTGCCATTAATTAGTGAATTTTTCTTTTCAGAGATCAGGAAGAAATACTGCATATTTAAATACGCAAATTGAAGCAAAACTTACCTTGATTAAAAAAAAAAAAAAAAAAAAAGGAAAAATGGGGGGGAAGAAGTGGAAATAGTATAGAATCATAGAATAAAATCAGTTGGAAAAGATCTCTGAGATCATCAAGGCCAACTGTTAACCCAGCACTGCCAAGTCCATCTCTAACCCATGTCCCTAAGCACTGTGTCTACCCATTTTTTAAATACCTCCAGGGATGGTGATTCCACCACCTCCCTGGACCGCCTCTTCCAATGCTTGACAACCCTTTCAGTGAAGACTGAAATTATTTCATATTATCCAATCCAGTTTCCCCTGGTGTCACTTAAGGCCATTTCCAGTTCTTCTGTTCCTTGTTATCTGGGAGAAGAGACCAACTCCTGCCTACACCCTCCTTTCAAGTAGTTGTACAGAGTGATAAAGTCCCCCCTGAGCATCCTTTTCTCCAGGCTAAACACCCCCACTTCCCTCAGGTGTCCCTCATAAGACTTGTGCTCCAGACCCTTCACCAGCCCCGCTGCCCTTCTCTTGACATGCTACAGCACCCCAAGGTCCCTCTTACAGTGAGTGGTCTAAAACTAAACACATTATTCAACTGGGCAACCTCACCAGTGCCCATTACAGGGGGACAATCACTGCCTTGGTTCTGCTGGCCACACTGTTTTGGATGCAAGCCAGGATGCTGCTGGCCTCCTTGGCCACCTGGGCACACGGGGGGCTCATACCCAGCCAGCTGCCGACCAGCCCCCCCAGGCCCTTTCCCCCCAGGCAGTTCCCAGCTGCTCTGCCCACAGCCCACAGTGCTGCGGGGGCTGGTGTGACCCACGGGCAGGACCCAGCACTGAGCCTGGTTGAACCTCATACAACTGGCCTGGGCCCATTGGTCCAGGATGCCCAGACCCCTCTGCAGAGCCTCTTGCCCTCCAGCAGATCAATGCTCCCCCCCAGCTGGGTGTCATCTGCAGACTGACTGAGGGTGCCCTCAATCCCCTCATCCAGATCATTGATAAAACATCATCCACATCATCATTTTCCTGGCCCTCAGGTTCCAGAGCTGCATACCTATTCTATAGGGGCACCTGGGAAGGTGAAGTAGGCTGAGGGGCAATACACCTGCTGCCCCAAGCAGGGACCTGTTTCCATTCCACCCCATCACTTAGGACCCCTCCATCTGCCTGGAGGCGAGTAGGTAGGGGAGCCTCCGCTTCTTGTGATGTGTCCATACAGTGCATTTGTCCCAGTGATGGTAGAGAGTGGCTCCACCAGTCCCTCTCATGCTCCCTGATACTCCTTAACCTTTCTATGTCCTCTTTCAGCTCTGCCACCAGGCTGAGCAGATCCTCACCTGGTCGCCCCTCACACGGGGGTACGTCTGCTGCCCTCTGGTAGCAGTGACAGGCTCAGGCAGCCCCTGCGGCCGTGACCTGGGCAGCTGCCTGTCTACATGGGAGCTCTGCCTGGGTCGTTGCGTGCCTCCTGGCCCTGGCTTTTGGCCGAGTGGAAACCGTGGCTCAGTTTCTTCTGGGTGGGGGGTGATGACCACTATTGGGCCTCGCCTCTTTGAACCATTAGGGGGACAGGGCCTTCCCTGCATGCCCTCCCTGCGCCAACTGCCGCCCCATGCCCTGGCTGATGCGCCATGCCCTGGCTGCCTGCTGTGTCGCCTGCACTCCCTGGGGCTGCTGTTGTACATGTGGGCGTTTGGCCGCCTTCACTACTGACCCCGCACACGCTGAGCCACAGCTGCCGCCCATCAGGGTCTCAATGCTTCCCACTCGAGGGGGTCCTGGGGCACCTTCTCTTTCTCTGCCCTCACTTCTCAGTTTTTCTGGTTCACAGGAAGCTCCCCACAGTCCCTCAGCGTGATCCTTCACTCAGGAGGACCTCTGCCAGACTAGCATCCCGCAGAGACCTATGAATTAAGTTTTCAGAAATAGATACATGGAAAATATGTGAATTCACCAATACAATTTTGAAAGTAGAATATGAATTTCAGTGTGCAAATTGTGAATGCACATTTTCAAATGTTAAAGATTCATCTTTCATGCTGGTCTTCATCGTTTTCAAAGCCCTAAATAAGATTTAAGAGTAATATTCTTTCTTGTATGAGAATCCAGAATAAGGGTTTTGTATTCCTAAATCCCACAAAAGCCCTCAAAATAGGATTTAAGAGGGACTTATGTGGCTCATAGGCAATATGTAGCTGGGAGAATTTCACCCAAAGGGATAAAGCATATTAGCGTTACTTCTGCAACTAGTTTCACTACAGTCTCTTGGACTAATTACCTAAGATGAGAGTCCTTGCTTCGTATATTCTTTTAGTCTGGCAAGACAGATCATTTAGAAATACTAAATATTACAACAAGGCAAGGTATTGGATATGCCATTATGGATTTGCACAGTCAGATTTACAGGCAAAGCTGCATACTAGAACACTTATTGCAAAATTTGGGACTAATGAGTTAACCAATCTTCTGAGCATCTCTGAGAGATAATCAAGTATTCCCCCTGCCCATTTATAGACATGAATAAGGAAACAGTGAAGCCAGAAATTGTTCAGTACCAAATACCGAGAGTCTAGACTATTGACTGAGTCTGAGTGAGGTGCCTCCCCACAGATGAATACTTTTGAATTAAAGGAAGAAATAAGAACAGCATTCACAATTTGTTTTCACTTAGCATAATAAATCAGTTGAAAATATTACTTCAAACAAAGATAATAAGAAGTCAGAAACTTCAACCGGCCAATCACCAAATTAAAGGACTGCCCTAGTACTTGAAAGAAAAATAAAGAAATTCTATTATTTATTCAGATTTTAGTAAAGTGATTTTTCAGCTTTCTATCTCAATTGGAAAGCTCCTCCACCAGCTCCCTCAGTAGCCTTGGGTGGATCCAATCCAGCCCCATAGACTTGTGGATTTCTAAGTGGAGCAGCAGGTCACTAACCGCTTCCTCCTGGACTGTGGGGACTTCATTCTGCTCCTCATCCCTGTCTTCCAGCTCAGGGGGCTGGGTACCTACATTGAAGCTCGTCTTGTTATTAAAGACTGAGGCAAAGAAAGCATTAAGTACCTCAGCCTTTGTGGCAATGTTCCCTGCTGCATCCAATAAAGGATGAAGTTGATCCTTGGCTCTCCTTTTGTTTCTAATGTATTTGTAAAAATGTTTCTTGTTATTTTTTACAGCAGTGGCCAGCCTGAGCTCTAGCTGGGCTTTCACTTCTCTCTAATCTTCACCCTGCATAACTCTGTGAGACCCTTATAGTCCTGCAGAATTTCCTACCCCTTCTTCCAAATGTGGTAAACTCTCTTTTTTTCCCCCAAGTTCCAGCCAAAGCTCTCTGCTCAGCCAGGCTGGTGTTCTCCCCCGCTGACTTGTCTTTCAGCACATGGGGATGTCCTGCTCCTGCGTCTTGAAGACTTTCTTCTTGAAGAATGCCCAGCCTTCCCAGACCCCTGGGCCCTTCAGAACTATCTCCCAAGGGACTCTGCCAACCAGGATGCTGAACAGGCCAAAGTCAGCCCTCCAGAAGTCCAAGGTAACAGTTCTGCTGACTCCCCTCATTAATTCTCTGAGAATTGAACACTATCATCTCATGATGACTATGCCCAAGACATCCTCTGATCACTACATCACCCACCAGTCCTTCCCTCTTGGGAACCAGCAGGTCCAGTGGGGCATCTCCCCTGGGGTGCTCAGTGACCAGCTGTGTCAGGAAGTTCTGTTCCACACACTCCCAGAACTTCCTAGACTGTTCCCTCTCCTCTATGTTGTATTTCCAGCAGATATCTGGTAGGCTGAAGTCCCCCATGAGAACAAGGGCTAGTGATCTTGAGATTTCTCCCAGCTGGTTGTAGAATGTTTCATCTGTCTCTTCATCCTGGCTGGGTGGTCTATAATAGACTCCCACCAGGATATCTGCCCCGTCAGCTTTCCTTCTGATTCTTAATATAATTTAATTGCAAGAAGCCATGTTGTTTTGCACAGCTTGTGGGAGGTTAATCCAAAATTCAGGAGCACAGGAAAACGTGTAAGTCTGGAAGGGTACGTGAATTCTCAGTGGCACACTTAGTGGTCTGGGCCCTTCAAGTGAGAAATATTTTATATTTCGCCACTCAGGACCTATTCAAAGACTAATTTCTATGTTAGGAAAGGGAGATAATGATTCCTGTTCAGAAAAAGTGACATCTGAAACATTTATTTTACCTCTGACTTATGGTGAAAGTTATCCTGGATGAGAATTTACAGTTTTTCCCATTTCAGGGGAAGCTACATCTTTCACACCCTCACTTAATTCTCCTTTTTATCTGTGGTGATCTTCAAAACTTCATCAGTCTGATTCATGTTATCACTAGATTAAGTTCCAGGTAAGTAACACATTCTTTGCCACGAGGCAGCTATTTGACATTTCTTCCCTTGTAATCTTCCCTGGCCAGAGATTTTGATGGACCTTCAACAGCATCTGGGTAACAACATACCCATGGAATCACAATGTATGATATACTGTAAAAGCCTGTAGCTATCTTAAAGTACAGAATACCAAATTAATAAACTAGTGCTCTAAACCCACCAGTTTTCTCTGTATATCAGCTATCCTTTGAGTTCCTTTATCAAGCCTTTTACCTTTGCTTCCTGAAACAATCCCCAGATATTAAAATTTGTGTTTCATCCTACTTGCTTAGCTCCATATGTATTATTTTCTGAATGCTGTAGGCAACATCTTAGCATTTTGCAGTTTAATAGAGTTCAGCTAATGAAAGATGTAGTTTTATCAGATGGATGTTTTAAAGTCCTGAAGGAAAGATCTTTCACAAAGACACCAAGATTAGTGTAGAGACTAGTTGAAAAGTAAAGGAGATCTGGGGTTGTTAATTTTTGTGTAAAGAAAGCCCATTAAGTCTTTGGCAGGGATGAAAAATTGAACACCGGTTGCTCTTTTGGACATAACGTTAATTACACCAGCAGACTGTCAACAGCCATGCTGAGCATATGTACCTCTTCCATACTACACTCTGTGCAACAGAAAATAACATGGCTCCTTGCAAGGGAAGATGTTGAACCACTTTGGGCAAAAAAAAAAGATTAAGTAATTTTTAGGAAAATTTAAATAAATAAGAAACTGGGCTCAGTTAAACCTGTCTGATTGCTGTTAAGAGTGCAACTAGATTCTTTGAAATGCAATGTGTCTTTCTGCATTGTTGAGAAGGGGGTGATGAAGTACCTGGTTTGATATGCTAGAAATTTCAGCATGCGAAGTCAGAACATGTTCATCTTCTGGAAAAAATGTCTTCATGAATTTGCAGCAATTTGTCTCTGAATTCCTGAATTTGCTACATTCAGGAAAATACAGGCTTGTCAGCCTGATCTTGGTGCCGGGGAAGGTGGTGGAGCAGATCATCCTGAGCGCCATCACACAGCATGTGCAGGGAAGCTGGGGAATCAGACCCAGCCAGCGTGGATTTATGAAAGGCAAGTCCAGCTTGACAAATCTGATCTCCTTCTACAACAATATGACCTGCCTAGTGGATGAGGGAAAGGCTATGGATGTTGTCAGCTTGGACCTTAGTGAAACCTTAGTGTGCCCAGGTGGTCAACAAGACCAACAGTAACCTGGCTTGTATCAGAAATTCTGTGGCCAGCAGAACCAAGGCAGTGATTGTCCCCCTGTACTTAGCACTGCTGAGGCTGCACCTAAAATACTGTGTTCAGTTTTGTGCTCCTGACTCCAAGAAAGACACTGAAGTGCTGGAGCGTGTCCAAAGAAGGGCAATGAGGCTGGTGAAGGGTCTAGAGCACAAGTCTTATGAGGAGCAGCTGAGGGAACTGGGGGTGTTTAGTCTGGAGAAAAGGAGGCTCATAGGGGGCCTTATCATTCTCTACAGCTGCCTGAAAGGAGGTTGTAGGTAGGTGGAGGTCAGTCTCTTCTCCCAGATAACTAGTGACAGGACAAGAAGAAACAGCCTCAGGTTATGCCAGGGGAGGTTTAGGTTGGTTATTAGAAAAAAAATTCTTCACTGAAAGGGTGGTGAAGCACTGGAACAGGCTGCCCAGGGAGGTGTCACCATCCCTGGGGGTATTTGCAAGATATGTAGATGTGGTGCTTTAGGGACATGGTTTGCCTAACTTGGCAGTCCTGGGTTAACATTTGGACTTGATGATCTTAAATCTTTTCCAACTTAAAATGATTCTGTGGTTTTATGATTTGTATTGAACTATTAGCATGTAAATAATCTCAAAAGAGTTAGTGAAGCTTGTCATGAATTTATAGCTAGAGAGCACAACAGGTACATCAGTGAATTTAATCCCTATGGCCAAATCCAATGTCCAGTGAAGCCAAATAAACAACCACATCAAGCATGAGATCAAGCCCTAATGTAAGATGTAAACACAATTAAGACCAGACTGTATTCTGGTCAGAGCTATTGTGCCTGGCTATAGGAAAGAAAAAGAAATTACATGCAAAGAAATAGGAACAGAATGAGATTGAGAAAGCCTATTTTTTCAATTTAAGTTTTAGGTTAGGAATGGGTATAAAATCCAGTTTTATATATCTTAGCTTGTCTGAATCTTTCAAAATTCAGTAGCCATTTTCCAGCTGCTTTTTACAGCTTCACCTTCACAAATAGATAACTTTACTGTGAATTCATAGTGTATGGTACATTATGCACACAGTGGTAATTGTAATTAATTCCAAAGGTATTTCTAAAGACTCAAATGATGTGTCCTGCATTCTCAGAGCAATATGCCCTAGTTTCCATTCTAAACAACACTTTGGGTTTGTTTGGGTTTTTTTTCTTGATTTGCTTTTGGTTTTGGTTTGGGGGATTTTTTCCCCAAGATGCTTTTGAAAAAGTCAAAGGGAATTTTCCATACAAAAGAAAAAGTGTTTTGCCTCATCATTCTTGTTTCTATTAAAGAATGAACTAGCACCAGACCCATAATGGTGAAATAAAAACTTATCTAAGGGATCCTTCTAATAAAGCAGCATGTCTCCACCCAAACATTGCTGTAAGTCAGCATGTAAAGGTAAGCACATAAAGGACAAGGATTTTAATAGTCTAAGTGTAACTGTCTGACACTAAGTATTCCGATTTTAAAATGTTGACCTGCAATTTTCTTTTTTTCCTTCACCTGCTGGAACCAGTATTCTTTCCTAGTTTGGATTTTGAATCACCTACAAAACAAAAGACTCAATCAGCTATTAAATAAATTAATTTTATATACTGAAATACTTACCAAATGTGGAAATAGAAGGCTTTCTCATATAATGGTCCATGAATATTTAACAGAGGCCCTTAGCTGTTATGCATTTATGGATATTTCCATATACTACTTCTCCAGCTATGTTGCTGGGGTATTGAAGAGAAAAAAGACCTAATTAAAAGTAATCTAAATTGGTTAAGAAATGCAAGAGAAAATCTAAATAAATCCTAGGATTGCCTGTACTAGCTAGTGAATAAAAATAGTTATTTTTAATAGACACATAAGAGATTAATAGAACTGTCACAAGTGATTTTGGGGTTTCCAGGTCATGGAAGTTAGTGATGTAGTCTGTTTCTCTCGTGAGCTAATGCATATGTGAGCTCAGTACACATACATAAATGTGCACATCTGTATCACTGTGTATCATCCCACCCAAAATCCTCCACTTTAAAAAATGTAAAAGAGAAGGAAGAACCATTCATTTTCATCCAGTCAACAAACAGACATGGCAGAGGATGAATTCACAGTAACTGCAGCAACATGGTAGCTGGATGTCAAGTGCTAAGTCATTTCCAAGGACACATCACAGTTGGTCCATGATGGATAGATATCTTTTACACAGCTTTGCCCATATCAAAGTTAGATACCTAACTAAACTAGTTATCCAAGTCTGAGGTGAGCTCTTCTACAAAGATCTAGAACTCAAGAAAGTGACTTGTTCCAGGCGCTGAACTTTCTGGTGTCTGAAACTCCATGAGCTGGATACCACCTAAAATGACTAAAGAAGGGTGTTGATTAAATTTGTATTGTGAGTAGAAGTATTAGATTTGATGTAGGTATGCCGTGAGAAAAAAAAATGGCACACCAAAATTTATTAGTCATATAATTTATTAGTTGTTAATTACTTGTTTCTCTTTATTAACATATTACACCTCAGAGAATAACTCTGAGGTAGGTAAATTAGACTAGGCTTCCTTTGCTGATGCGTAATTTGCAACACAAAGAATGTAAATAATGAGCAGAAATGGGAATGGAAGTTAGTGCCCTGACAATGATAATTTTACCCAAGTATTGCCTTTGGGGCTTAAATATGTGCAACAGAAATCACAGCAGGAAAGCAGAAGCTGGAGGGAATATATGAGAAACAAGAAGGCACAAAGGACAACCAGGTCTAAACAGAGCAGGATGTAGTCATAAAGAAATAGGAAGGCTTCACTATGTCTTTGAAGAAGGAAAGGGAAACAATCTGGCAAACCCTCTTTAGAAGTGTCCCCCAGCTATCAACAGGAACATGAAAGTTGCACACTAGTAGCCTGGCACTGTGGCAGAAGCACAATCCCACTTACATTACATGCCTAAATTAGAAGGCAACTTTTTCTGGTCAACAGGGAGACAAGCAATCTCTCCCAAAGAATGATTCTGAGCACTGCAAAAGTAGTCTGGTTTCATCTCACCTGCCTTCAGATGTTTCACTGTGTTATTTGGGTTGAACAGTGCCATAGCTGCTGTCCTTAGTAAAAAGAGAGTGGGAGCTGTAGAGATTATTGTGAAGACCAGAGGAAAACAGAAGCTCTGTGGGATAATTTACTCGATCTACCTGTTGAAGAGCAGGTGTAAAGACTGCTACAGGGCTAAGACAGAGCCCATGAGACCATATCTGCCAGATATCTTGGCTCTGGTTCTCCTTTCATATCAACAAGTAGGAATAAATAACGCATCTTCTCCTTGCTATCCAGTGATAGGACATGTGGGAATGGTTCAAGGCTGCACCAGGGGAGGTTTAAACTGGACATTAGGAAGTATTTCCTTGCTGAGAGGGTGGTCAAACACTGGAATGGGGTTCCTAGAGAGGTGATTGATACCCCAAGCCTGACAGTGTTTAAAAAGCATTTGGACAATGCTCTTAACAAGGTGCTTTAACTTTTGGTCAGCTCTGAACAGATCAGGCACTTGGACTAGATGTTCCTTGTAGGTCCCTCTCCAACTGAAATAGACTATTTATTCTATTCTGTTCTGTTCTAACTTGATTACTGTCACTAAAGTTGCACCAATGTAAAAATGGATGTGAGAAGAAACACAGGTTCTGAGTATCTCCATAAGAAAAAAATTTGTTTGATACAAGTATATACTTCATACTTATTCCTGTTAACACTGGTGCTTCTGCAGAGTGTGGTTCATTTTGTGCCCTGTGTCATCCTGACACTGCCCTCCACATGAAGGAGAGCATTCATGGATTAATATGACCATAGTAATAATGAAGAGTTTGCCAAAGATTTGATGTTTGACAGAAATATAGTAAAATTGACACATTATATTGATTCAAGATGGAACCAATCCAAGCCCATTCAATCTATGAGAATTTTTCTATTGGCTTCAATAAACATTGAATTGAGTGCAGTGACCTCAAATAATGGTCTGTCTTATGTTTCAGGGCACAAAGGTTAGAAGGTTTATCCTGCAGTTCTTGAATTTTATACTATGGGAGCAGTCAGTGAGAAAGGAGTAACTTAGATCACGTAGGTGTGAATTTGAAATGGCTGAAGTGGTGAAATTTATCAATATTATTGCAGTTTTGCATTATTGTAAATAAAAGAATATGTCTTTCCATCAAGAAAGACTTTTTTCCTTCAGATTTTTCCCTATAAATAAGAATAAATGGGGGAAAATAATAGACATTTAAATAGCAAAAAAAAAATGCATAGCTGAACTCATTGCCCAGATTCCCAGGGAAAATGACAAAAAAAATCAGTTTTTCTGTTGCCCAGATGCCTGTTATCTACTTAATGAGCTGAAAGTATTTCTGCATCTTTTACTTGAATAGGTGATGTATAGGCTGAGATCACTGATTATAAAACAGAATAATGGTGGAAAATTGTCTTACAAAACTAATTTACCTGGCACTGAGTCATGAATGACTTGAGCAAATTTCAAATTTAAATTACAAAAGTGGTATGTGCTTATGTGTTTTGTGGATAATATTGAGCATGATGAAATAAAACGGAAGAATTTTTGCCAGCTATAATTAACATAAGATAGACTGATAAAGGCACAAAGATATATTCATTCTTTGAGGGAAGGACACAGACTGATTTGAGATGAAGATAATTTCAAAGTTATCAGGATTGTATCTAGGCATTTGGCATTGACAGAAAGAATCTGATGAGCCCACTGATTTATGCCAGGACAAGATAATTTAGTTTTATAGAAACTCTTGTGTATAACATAGCTACAGAAGTTAAATAATCAATAATAGTAGGGAGAGAAAGGAGAACACGGAGAGCAATATATAAGGAAAATATAACTCAATTTTATTTGAAATCTGAGAAGCAAAGTATTTGATAAGAAAGAAAATTACAGAAAAGCTGATTCAAAACTCCAAGACCTGTCCATCTACTTGCTAATTAATTATTTAGGCATTTAACTAGTAAATTTCATGGTTTAAATAGGGGAATAGTCTAGTGATGTTCAGAACATGCTTCAGTGCTTCCATGACTTGGGACTAGAGTATGCAAAATTGTTTTCTTAAGGAGTAGCTCAGCTTCAAAAGAAAATAGTCAGGAAACTGTGTGAAGAGAAAGTATGAAGAGAAGGGAGCAGCAGGGGAAAGAAAGACTATATGGAACCTCAAGAGGTCAGAGCTTATACCTGCAGGAATTATTTTAAACATATTTTTTGGAAGATGGGAGATATCAGGACACAATTTATGCAGCTCCTGAAATACACTTGAGTCACATGATGCATGAGAATGGTACCTGCACTTGGGACACAAGTAGGCTGCTAGGAAGAGTCCTCAGCCCAATACCAGACTTCTATACAGGTATAAATATAATTTACCAAATATAAAATTGGTTCACTGTCCTACAAAAGGAAGACTCCTTCATTTCCAGTTCCAGCCACAGGTCATAATTCCACATATTCTGCAAAATATAGCATATAGCCAGTGTTAAAAATAATATATTTTAAACCTTAGGAAAGTACCTGTGAACTGGTAATTTTTAAAATATTCTGCTTATTTATTTATTTCTCAATAAGTCATATGAAATACCTGCCATGCCCAAAAACAGTTATGTTAAGCTGCTTAATAGTATTAAAACTTTAGATAATAATTGCTTTGGAAGAGTGAAGAAAAATGTAAATGTAAAATGCATATGTTCAGACAGAACAAGAACTAAACTACATTCAAAGAACAAGAAAATCCACCATGTAAAAATACAGATGTGGGTGTTCAGGAATATATATAATGTAATGGATAACCAATGAATTAAGGACTGAGGTCTGCTCCTGGAAACCACCTAATTCACAAACCACAAGTTAATTCATAAGTAAGATCCTTAATAAAGTATCCTTAGTAAATTAGTAAAAATGTCTTGAAGCCAATGGAAGTATTGTGAAGACTTCAGAAGATGGCTCACAAAAGTGAATTTCTTAAAAGTTAGTGCATTAATATCAGCCTGATGGAAATTCTTGTGAGTTTTACCATGACTTTTGATGAGAACAAAGTCCAAACTGATGCCAATGACTTCTGAAAAGCCCAGCCAGAGATCTGAGAGAAGCAAGGATGTCTATCACTACATCTCTTCTAACGATTCTATCCATTTTCTGTTGCACTTGTTCTATCTGCCTGTTTAACTATTTCCCAGTCTGAAAACGAGGAAAATAAAACTGTAGAAAATACACAAATAAAACAGCTTCCCCACCCCCTCCTCCTCACCCACCCACCCCACTCACCCCCAAAGGTATTCCTCCATTTTTTTCCCTAACTTTCCCTTTGGAAGAAAGAGAAAGAACAGTCCTATGATCTTATGTAATGTTAATCTGACAAAAAATTCTTACTATAATATTTTCTGTAATTCATCTGGTTTTGGTCTGAGAAGTGTGCTATTTCCCTAAAGAAAAGGTTGCATAGCCTCATAAATCTCACTGTCAGATTCCTAGCACTGACGCTATTTCTGCTTTAGCCCATTTTAACAATATTCAAAATTCAGAGGTAAAAGGGGTAAAGTTTGACCAAGAGTTATTTTTCCTTTTGTATTTCAATGTGTTGACAGAGTCAGAATCTGATATTTTCAAAACTGATAAAATATTGGGGGAAAGTATCTATGAAATTGTCATGACATTGTGATTAATTATCCAACAAATAAAAAAAATGAGAAAAGCAGGAAAACATTAAAAAATAAAATGTAATCACCTATTTTTTTAACCAACTGCAGAAATACATTGCTAACATGGAGCAATTAGTCATAGAAACATGACTTCAAGGACTGTTCTCTGTCACAAAGTCGAGTCTTCTGCCATCAATGGCAAGATACCAGTTTTTCGATTATCGCAGATTTGGTTTTATTTTTTAAATA
Source organism: Falco biarmicus (assembly GCF_023638135.1). NCBI lineage: Eukaryota > Metazoa > Chordata > Aves > Falconiformes > Falconidae > Falco > Falco biarmicus. Next base: position 13,247,394 of record NC_079310.1, on the reverse strand, counting down.
AATTTTGCTCTTCTCTTGCTGTTCTGTGACTAGATACAGTCTTTGTTGTAAGTCCTATATGTAAGTCACAAATTCCCCATGCACATTTTTGGAAGCATCTGTAGGAAACCATTGGAAACATTTAATCTATGCAGCAGGAAGAATAATACTTTTGGAAATATGAGGTTGGCAAAGTCCTCATAGCCTTTTGGCTTTGTTTTTTGGTTTGAGTTTGTTTGTGTGTTTGTTTTGTTTTGGGTTGGGTTGGGTTGGGTTGGGTGGTTTTTTTTCCAGCTAGGAATGTCTGAGAATATAATGTCATATGAATCAGAGAACAGTCTTTTGAGACGGGACTCATTTCAGTTCGCTTTTTCTGCAAGGACTGAATTATCTAAGGTTAGTTGGAGGCTTCTATAGTGATTCAGTCAGTATGCAATGGAGACATCAGGCATTTCCATATCACCACAATAATACAGGCAGAAATCTGTTGGTGGATATGATAACACTTTGGTGTTACCTGCACAAAACAGTACAGCCAAGAAATTGGACCATTTCTTCCTTTTGTACTTCCAGATTATTGTCCACAGACGCCTCAGTGCACTGCCTAAATGGCTGATATGCTACTTTCTGCAGGAAGCTGCATCCTGGAGAGATCTTTCCCTCTGTGCAGTAGAAAGGGGTTTAAACTCAGTCTCCAGAATCAGACGACTGAATTCTGGTGTAATGCAGATCTCTATTGAGGGATAATTCACACCAGTCTGTAGTTCATTTGTTTGATATAATCTGCAAGGTTGTCTGAGAATGTAGAGGCTACTGGGTACATGTTTAGTATTTCTACCTTTTTTTTCCCCTCATTTTTCTCTACTCTGCCTCTGTTGTCTTTCTGTATCCATTTGTACACGTGTTGCATGAATGTGTACATTTACTTACTTACTTCGGTATTTTCAGTGTTCTTACAAGAAGTGTGGTTTTTATTAAAAATAATTCCTAAGCCAAAATTCTGTTGCTCTCAGTCTGAAAAAGGTTCAAGAATAGCTGTGATAGTAGCATACATTCTCCTGCATGTGGCTGTTTATTCACTTAAAGGTGTCTTTGAAATATCGTCTAATTCCTTGCTCTGTACCGCAGTGTTCTTTGCTGCTTTATGGAATGAGTAACAGACACGATACAATAAAAATAATTAGAAATAAAATCAGTTGGCTTTATTCTTCTCTGTCTTTATGGAAAATAATGACATAGAACATGCAATATTGTATCATTATCTCTTTAACAATTCTAATAAATTATGAACATATATTTAATTTATTCCTACCTATCTGGTGCCCTTATTGTGTATTTGCTTGCTTCATTAATGCAATACTCCTCCTTCTTTTCCCTCTAGAAAATAACTATTTATGCCACTAAAGAAGAAACTTTGCTAGTCTATTAAAACTAAATTGGTGGATAGTTGAGATCCAGAGGAAAAATAAGAAAAATCCTTCCTTTAGAAAGAGAAAAGAGAAAGAAAAATGTAGAGAGTACAAGAGGGTCAAAGAGTGAAAGGCAGAATATGTATATACATATGTGTGTGTTTCTATTTGAAATTAAGTTTAAGGAGGTGAGAAACAGCGTGAGAGGATAACAGCAAGAGAAGTTAATGCACATTCAGTTTTTGAATTGGAGAATCTGTAAGAGCAATTGGCTTAAGAGCCTAAAACATGCATTATTAGTACAGATGAAAAATGTAAGTGATATATTCACCTACTGCATTTATGATCTTTTAAGGCTCTCTGGGGATTCTTTTGATAAGACAGCCTGAGAGTTTGGATTCTACAGAGATAGCACTACGATACAAAGGCAAAGGCACTACTGTAACATAGCCCTTGGAAGGATTATGTTTGTTGCTTGTTTCTATTATTAAAGATAAGTGAGAATCAGTTAAGATTTTGTCAGCGCCAGGCCCAGGCTGCCTTGTCCTTGTGTAAGATGCAGCCCTTCCTAATGAGCGAGCTGTGCTATTTTGAAAGAACAGAGAACTGACCTTAAGCACACTCAGGCATTGCAAATATTCCTGTTACTATGAGGGACTTTGCACAAACCCTCAAGATCGCAAAAAGCTGTGTTTCGCAAGGCAAGCAGTCTCTCCTGTTGATGAATATTTCACTAAAGCAGAATAGCCTGAGAAAGACAAGTTAAAACATAATGTAAAGTATGCAGCCCTATGTATTTTGAACTCTTCTGGTCAGAACTGCTTGTGTACCTATCCACTGTAAGTATTGCTATCTTAGAAATACCTTTCTTCACCCAAACCACACAGGCACTAAGCAGAGTCCCAAGGAGTTCTTGTGCAAGCCTGAAAACAGCCCTATAACCTAAAGCAAAGAGTGAGGGATGAAAACAAGCCTAGATATGATGATTCTCCATGTAATACAAAGGTGTAACTGTCACACTGGCAGAAACCTCAAGTCATTGCATTTCTAGCCATGGAAATGGGTTGACCTCCCAAGTAATCAAGGCAAAACTCACTTCAGTCCAGAGTTCTTTAAACAGTTCATGAAGGTAGCACTTAAGCATATTTTCAAAGATTGTTTTGAAGACATAAATGGACTTTAACTAGTTCCAATGACAGCTGAATTTTGTCCCAGCTGCATTCCTTAGTCTTCCAGTAGACCTCACCAGAGTGAAGCTGTGTCTCATTTTCAATGAGCAAGTTGCATGTGGAGATTTATCACATCTCTAAGTGAGATGTAGGTGAGCAAGTATGTGGAGGTGCATCATGTAGTCACTGCATGTGACAGAATCAGTACATGGGAAGCCTCCTTGAAAAAGAGAGACATGGAAAAATCCCAAACCCCTACACTGCTGACAATGAGGAAAGGAAGTCTTTTACGGAGTATGCTTAGTCTCAGTATGCCCCTAACTTTAGCAGACATTATTTCCCCATTGAGAAGCTAGAGTGTGATGTACTAAAAAAAAAAAAAAAAAAGACAATGCATATCTTAAGAAGCAGTCATTAGACGTATGGCAGGTGCATGCACAGTGATCTACTCATGGCTCCAAAACTCCTGTGCAGGACATAAGTAAAAATGTTTTACATATGTCCCAGAGCTCAATGTGTGCATCATGGTTCACCTGATTTTAGCTCAGCAATTGTTTGTACTTGTAGGTAACTGCCTGTTGTACCAAAACAAGTATTTAACTTTACCTACCTTTTCTGTTACCAACAGAAATTGTCAACATGGATACAAAAATGAATGACTGAAAATGAAAGGGGTTCACAACAGGATGCTTAACAGAAAAGCTTGTTGCCGAAATTATTTAGAGTACAACATATATTGGATTAACTATTTCTGAATCTTCTGAGTAAATGGAGTTTCTATTTTGATACCCAGATTTAATTTTTTTTTTAAAATTTCTGTTTCCTTCTGTAGTTGACACAGTGTTCATCTGAGTTTAAGAAGACAGAAAACACACAGAAAGATGAAATGGGGATTTAAAGTGATGACTTGTTTTAAGAACCAAGGAGTTGATGATTGCTCCAGAAGTGACATGCACTAACTTTGTCCCTCCAGGAGGAAACAGGCAGCAAGGCACCACCATGCATATTTAAGATAGAGTAGATGTAGAAACACAGTGCTATGGCTGGCTTCTTTACTGGAAAACAGGAACAGCTGGCAAACATTTTGCATGAAATATTTAGAAGATGCTTCTTAACATGAGAATTTTTTATATTTTTGACTGTTTTTTTCTATTTTCTAAAATCTTTCCCTTCTTTTCCCCCATGTATCTTTATTTCTGCTTTTTCTTTTCCTTGTTTAACATTTAAAGAAGCAAATGAGGAGGCTCAGGAGGAAAACCAATATGTGAGCCTTTTTTCAATGAAAAAGTAAAGATTTCTGTAAAACACCTAACATGAAAATATTGACTTTCATTTTGACTGAACAGTTTTACAGAACTTTTCAACCAGCTTGAATTATATAGTTCATGGGCTATCCAGCATAAGAACGGGAAAAGATTTGTCTGGCTTTTCAGTTCATAAATTTCACCTCCCTGCAATGATAAATCTATGCACTCACGCTGAACAGTGGTAATTCCAGAATCGGATACAGACAGTACTGCTTGTGCCAAAAGACAAGTGTTTTCTACTTCAGAAAGATACGGCACAGCCCAATAAACTTCACTCTGAAGAAACATTTCTAAGGTTTCCGTTTTCTGAAACTCATCAAAAGTTGTCCCTTCTCCATTTAGATCTCATTACCTGAGATAGTGTTCTTCCCCATCAGGCTCATTCATTTAGCAAAACAGTACAATAAGAGACTATATTAATTGATCTTTATAGTTTACATTATGATACCAAAGGAGAAAAATAAAACAAAATGGATATTTTACTAGTGTATAAGAAAAATCCTTTCCCAGAACAAATGACTGGTTAACTCCTCCTCTTCTCTCACATCTTCAGATATTTGTATAGAACTATCTTTTTGGGTTTAGATAGAAGTGAGATTATAAATATGAAATCATGCACCACAGAAAGATTATTTTTTTTAATACATTCTTCCAGAAAGCCTAAACCACTTGGTAACATGGATCTCAAAATTAGAGTTTCAATAAGAAAAGTAAAAATAATGACAAGTAATGTGATGACTTTTTTTATTGTTACTATTTTAGGAACTTGTCTGAACTGAAAGCTTGTTGAAAACCAACACAATTTACCATAGGTGAACTTAACTGAAAATTATATACTTCATATCAGCTTTTCCAAAAGGAAAAGAGTTTTGACAGAATCTTATTTTTTTTTTCCTTATTAAGAGCTCTGGAAAAAAAGGTTTTATGCATAGCTCAGTTACCACATTTTCTTTGCTAATGAATTAATCACAGTTGTTGCCAGAAATTAAAGTGGATTTTACCTTTCTTATTCTAGTTAATCCTCTTAGCTAAGATTTTGTGAAACTAGAGACTAATGTATGGTTCCTTAACACATGTTAAGATGGTGGAATTATTCTTTTCCAGGGGATCAGCCCTTTTGAACACCTGGCCATATATTTAAAATCCTAAATGTTGGGTCTGTTTTGGACTTGTTACATGTTCCACTTGAAGGTTTCACCAGCTGCCAAAGTGTTAAGGTGAGAGAGAGTGCTGATGAGGCCATGACGTTTTAAAGAGAGAAGGAGTTTGTCCAGAATTGTCCACACCCATAATTCCAGAAACTGAACCAAATTGATGTACTTAATCACTTAAGGACAATTAAGATAAGGGTGACGTTTTGCTGGCTGAAATCTCCCATATCTACATTGTTATCCCAAGGGCAGCTCCCAATCCAGACCCTGTTAGTCCTTAGGAGGTTGTTGTACCTGGTATGGACATAAAGACCCTCTGCTGAAGCGAGGTCTCCGGCCAGCAAAGCCAGCAGGAGAATAGTTGAACGTCACAGCTGGAAGTCACTCTTTCTGCATGGCACGCTCATATTGTCCAGAGTCATTTCCCGCCTCCGTATGAAACCATACCAGCACATCTGTAAAAGCATTAATTTCTGGAAGGACAGAAAAAACCCTTTGCCTTGGAAATGTGTTAAAAATAGAACCAGCAGTGCAAAGAGCACAGCCACACAGCAGACAACAGTTTGATTTCAGAAACTGGTACATGAGGGAGATTTGTTCTCTGCCACTACAGTTTTACGGTTTTTTAGCAGAGCATCAAACAGAAGATTCTAGGAAAGTATCACAATAATATTATGCTATTAATATTCAGATCTGGTTCAAACAGAAAAAAGGAATGTTTCCCTTAACATGAGATAAAAGTGTTATTGGAGGATCTGTGTCTCTAAACAAAAGCAAAGTGGGATGGAAGTTTATTAATTTCTTTCTTTTCCCAATTAAAGAAAAATATTTTCCCATGATAACAAGCCTGGAAAGAAGCTGTACTACTTGATAAACAAGCTTGTACATTGTGTGCCATTTTTTGGCAATTTTTATAGTCTGCTCTGGACACAGAATACTCGGCCTTTGGAGGAGCAATATAGAAAAAGACAAATATACGGGCCAGAATTTTGTTCAGATCCTAATTTCTCTAAACTCATTATTATGCAGGAAGACTGGCTGAAGTCACTTAGAGGAATGCCAGCAGCTCTTATCAACATTTCTTTATTTTTCTTTCCTGAACATACCACAATTAGGAAGCAGTACTCAGTCATTCCCATGCTTATCTTTCAGTGCCCTTTTCTCCCTCAGGATGCTTGCATCAACCAGTGAGACCAGCCCAGGACAGTATTCTCCTCATCACCACCTGCTTTCCAAGTGGTAAACATTTTGTGACACTGAATGAAACATACCTCAGAATAATAGATGGTGGCCAGACATTCATCTGCCTGGTTCTTAGCTGTGTTGTCTCCTGACCAGGAGATAAACAAAAAACCCCAATTTTCCTGGTATCTGTGCCTTTTGCACCTGCATGAAAGCAGGCTTTGGCATTTTACCCAGACAGAGATGGGAGGAGATTCAAGTTCAACACACCAGTCTGTCAGGAGGTGCCCACAATCAAATCCCAAGGTGGATATGTCTTCAAAGCCTCTGTGTAGAGATGTTGCCGGATACAAAGGAGCTGTTGCAGATGAGTTTTGTCCAACATACCACATGCCTTTTGAAGATAAAGTCTAGCAAAGAGCCTCACTTAAGTAGCAGGCTGTTGCCCTGTAAACAAGCATGATGTCTGCAACTTGCCATCATGCCATCACATCCAACTGGAGAATAAGCCAGGCCAACCAGAGCAGAGACATATGTTCCTTAGCTGCCTCCTGAGACGAATTTCAGAAGGCCAACCACCTCACAGGCATGTGTGTCTGTGGTGGATCCACTTGCATCCCTCCTGGGAAGGCTGTGTGCTTGATTACCTCTCTGAAATGCCTGTACACCAACACATGCAGCACAGGGAATAAACAGGAACAATTAGAGATCTGTGTGTGGTCGCAGGGCCATGACCTTATTGCAATTACAGAGACATTGTGGCATAGCTCACGACTGGAATGCCATCATAGGTGGCTATGTACTTTATAGGAAAGACAGGCCAGCAAGGAGATGTGGTGGAGTTGCTTTCTATGTGAGTGAGCAACCGGAATATATAAAGCTTTCCTTTGGAGGGGATGAAGAACCAGTTGAGAGCTTATGGGTAAATATTCAGGGGCAGGGCAACACGGGGGACACTGTTGTGGGTGTTTGCTACAGGCCACCTGATCATGAAGAGGAACACGATGAGGCTTTCTACAGACAGCTGGAATTAGCCTCATGATCCCAGGCCCTGGTTCTCATGGGGGACTTCAGCTACCCTGATACCTGCTGGAAAGACAACACAGCGAAGCACACGAATTCCAAGAGGTTCCTGCAGTGTACTGACCATAACTTTTTCTGATGCAGGTGGTGGAGGAACCAATTAGATGAGGTGTGCTCTTAGACAATGTACTCACAAACAAAACCAGACTGGTTGGAGGTGAAAAAATTGGGGACAGCCCTGGCTGCAGTGATCATGAGATGGTAGAGTTCAGGATCCTGCATGGATGAAGCAAGGCAAAAGATAAGATTGCAACTCTGGACTTCAAGACAGCTAACTTTGGCTTGTTCAAGGACCTACTTAGAGGAAACCCATGTGGATTAGGGCCTTAGAAGGTAGGGGGGCCCAGGACATCTGGCTGATATTCAGGAATTGCTTTGTCCAAGCTCAAGATAGGTGTGTCCCTGTGCATAAGAAAGCAAGCAAAGGGAGAAAGAGACCTGCATCGATGAACAACAAGCTTCTGCAAAACTGAAACAGAAGAAGGAAATTTATGGAGTATGCAAAAAGAGACAGGTCTCTTGGGAGGAACATAGGAATGTTGTCAACATGTGCAGGGATGAAACAAGGAAGGCTAAGGTCGGTTTGGAATTAAAACTCGTGAGGGAGGTCGAGGACAAGAAGGGCTTCTTCAAGTGTATCAAGTAGGAAAAGGATGACTAAGGAAAATGTGGGCCCACTGCTGCATGAAGCGGGTGCCCTGGTGATGATGAAGGATACAGAGGAGGTGCAGGTATTGAATGTCTTCTTTGCTTCAGTCTTCACTGCTAAGGCCAGTCCTCAGGAAACCCAGACCCTGGAGGCAAGAGTTGAAGTTGGGAGAAAGGAAGAATTTCCATTGGTTGAGGAGGATCAGGTTAGAGATCATTTAGACAAACCTGACACTCAAATATCCATGGGCCCAAACAGGATGCACTCCCTGTAACATCCTTGGCAGATGTTATTACCAAGTCACCCTCTGTCATCTTTGAAAGGTCATGGAGAACAGCAGAGGTGCCTGAGGAGTGGAGGAAGGACAATGTCACTCCAGTCTTCAAAAAGAACAAGAAACAAGATCTAGGAAACTACAGGCTGGCCAGACTCACCTCCAGCCCTGAAAATGACCTGGAGGTCATCTCTAAAAACATGGAGGAAAAGAAGGTTATCAGGAGTAGTCAACAGGGATTCACGAAGGGGAAATCATGCTTGACCAACCTGATATCCTATGATGGAATGACTGGCTGGGTAGATGAGGGGAGGGCAGTGGATATTGTCCACCTTGACCTCAGCAAGGCTTTTGACATCGTCTCCCATAACATCCTCACAGGTAAGCTCAGGACGTGTGGGTTAGATGAGTGGAAGGTGGGGTGGGTTGAGAACTGTCTGCATGGCAGAGCTCAGGGGGCTGTGATCAGCAGCGCAGAGTCTCGGTGGAGGCCTGTAGCCAGCGGTGTTCCCCAGGTGTCACTGATGAACTTCTTCATCAGTGACCTGGATGAAGGGACTGAGTGCACCCTCAGCAAGTTTGCTGATGATACAAAGCCAGGAGGAGCGGCTGTGCGGCTGTTCAGGGAGACCTGGGCAGGCTGGAGAGTTGGGCAGAGGAGCCTCATGAAGTTCAACAGAGGCAAGTGTAGGGTCTTGCACCCAGGGAGGAACATCCCCACGCACCAGCACAGGCTTCGGGTTGACTGGCTGGAGAGCAGCTCTGCAGAGAAGGACTTGGGAATTCTGGTGGACAGCAAGTTCCCAATGAGCCAGCGTTGTGCCCGCGTGGCCAGGAATGCCAATGGGAACCTGGGGTGCATGAGGAGGAGTGTGGCCAGCAGGTCACGGGAGGGGATCCTCCCCCACTACTCTGCCCTGGTGGGGTCACATCTGGAGTGCTGTGTTCAGTACTGGGCTCCTCAGTTCCAGAGAGACAGCGAGCTACTGGAGAGGGCTCAGCGGAGGCTACCAACATGATGAGGGGACTGGAACATCTCTCTGATGAGGAAAAGCTGAGGGAGCTGGGGCTGTTTAGCCTGGAGAGGAGAAGACTGAGAGGGGATCTCATCAGTGCATACAAATACCTTAAGGGTGAGTACCAGGAGGACTGGGCCAGGCTCTTTTCAGTGGTGCCAAATTGGCTTACTTTGTGGATAGAATTAGCATCACCAAGTTAATGATAATTGCCTATGTTTATTCTCAATGTTAATGTTTTCATGAAGACGATGTGGTTCATGGAACTGGCAACTATTTTCTCTAACGTCCCAGGTGACACAGAAGTCTCTTTTGTGAGAAAACAAGTCAATACAAAGCCTGTATCCCAGTATAACCTTTCTCAAGGTGACTCAAATTTGACAAAAATAATACAATTAACAAAGACCTTCAATGTTGGCTTCACATTCTGAACTTAGACCATACCATGAGGAGCAAGTACTTATATACATGTGAGTATGGCAGTCTGTGAAAGTGTCACTGCGCAGAGGACATACCCTTATTGAGAGTGGCAAGAGAAGAATTCAGATTTAATGGTGATTATCACACATTTTTCTATCAGTTTAAGAGGCTGTAAATTAATTTAGTCAATGAAAAGTGGGATCTTATGTGGGAACACTGATGTTAACACAGAGGTAGCAAATTTTTGCTTTATACAATAAAATAATATAGGGGAAAGAAGGCAGAATGATCAGGATCCCACCCATGCCACGATGACTCTGAGTGACTCTGATGGTTGAGACACAATAAAGTATGCCCGTCCCTGCACATCTACCTGGACAGCTGCTTAATCTAAAGGTCCATAATGAGGTCCTAAAGATGTCTTTTCTCCTCTGCCCTCCTGAGAAATATTAAAGACAATTGAGAAACAGCTTAGGGGATGTAAAGCAGCTCCTTCTAATGTCAGAAGACCTTTTTTCAATATTGGAAAAACCTTTTGCAAAGACTAAAGGAACTTTTTGGATAATTGACCAGAATTTGAATAAAATGTAGAAAAGTATTACAGTCAGATCATTTAACGAAAGAAGACCAGTCTCCATAATGACGGATGCTCCAATCAGAAAAAAAAAGCAAGTGTAGAAAAGAAACCTTATTTCTTAAGACAATCTTTGCTTGTTATTTTGACCTCTTCAGAATCTTTCGTCACACCACACAGCCAACATCTGCAAAATCCTCTGAAGACAGAAAACTCTGCAAAAATTGTAAATATTATTAAGTGTAGATCCCATTGGCTTTCAATCCATGACTCGATAAAATAATGAAAAAGGAATAGGACCTGACTATAGTGATACATTCCAGGGCAAAGTATCATGCTTTTCTGAAACTGCAAGAAAAATATAATTTAAGAAGAAAATGCATGTTTCAGAATATTGTTATTTTCTAGGATCTGTAACATATGATCTGGGGCTGCAGCTCCTTTTGCCCCTACCAAGCAGTCCGAGTTCAGATGTGAAGGGAGAAGACTTGAGCCAGACATTTATTCTTGGAGTAATTGCTGCACAAAACCTAACCAGAATGAACTGAATGTCATCATAAGCCTCCTGACCTATCCTAATATCACCTGTAAGAATAAATACTATTTTTATTCAGGTAATGATAACCTGTCTAAAGTCACTTCCTCCACCACTTTGTGACTTACTCATTCTTTCTGGAAATAACTTTGAGGAAAGGCATTATTGACAGGGTATGTTGTTACATATGTAAATATATAAGAAGCAACAGCCTAGAAAATGGCACTCCATATAACAAGGGAATTGAACTTCAAGATTTTTTTCATCTTCAGAATTAACTTTACAGGAGACTGTTACGCGTTGATCATTTCTCACTTCTGGCAAACAAGGCTGTAATATATCATAAGTGAAAAAATAACCCAATAATGCAGCATAACAGCAAGACAATCAAAGTGAAAGGGTAAGACTCATTTCATCTGCTCTAGCTCTGTATACATAAGATAGGCATCTTGCATTCTTGTAGAAGAAACAACCATTTTTGGGATATAGTCCTAGACAACTATTTTCTGATGAGATGATTCTCATACTGAAGTGCCCCTTTCTCTCCTTTAAATACAAAAGCAGCCTACAGTGACCGGCTTGGAAGCAGATGTCAGTGCTGTAATAGTTATATTTATTTACATGAACTGCAACGTAGATGTTTGGCAAGTGTTGGCTGTCTACTCTGAGGTGTGTATGAAGGCATTGCTCTTCACCTTGTACTTCTTGGTTTCAGGCATTTAAGGTTGCTCCATAGGAAAGATGTAACATTGAGGCATTTGAGCATTCCTCATCCATTCTGGAGCCAAATCAAATAAGACCTTAAAACATCTTCAGTGGCAATCTCTTTCATAACTTCAGTCTCCTGGACATGGAGTCAGATGAAGATTTTGCAGATAGTTCATGTGGAATGAACAACATGAATGGGCAGAGGGAGGAGAGACCCTGAGCACTGGAAAGATCTAAGTATCCCACAAGGGAGGAAAGGGGAGGAGAGGAGAGGAGAGGAGAGGAGAGGAGAGGAGAGGAGAGGAGAGGAGAGGAGAGGAGAGGAGAGGAGAGGAGAGGAGAGGAGAGGAGGAGGAGAGGAGAGGAGAGGAGAGGAGAGGAGAGGAGAGAGGAGAGAGGAGAGGAGAGGAGAGGAGAGGAGAGAGGAGAGAGGAGAGAGGAGAGAGGAGAGAGGAGAGAGGAGAGAGGAGAGAGGAGAAAGGATGGATTTCATAAATCTGTCTCTGGTTCCAAGGTTTTAATCTCATTCTACTGCATCTTTCTGTGTCTTTAAAAGTTGCTGGATCATTGAGGCAACACCATCCATCATAAAAATGTACTTTTCTATCAACTGAACTGTTATAACTGACCACATACATGTAATCCTGTTGTTCCTACTGCATAGTGAAACAAGGACAGCATTTAATGAGTAATTCTAAGGACTGATTAATCTTTAGCTAAATATAATAAACTTGAGGTCGTTCCATACTTTCTTTTATCTACCTAGATCCATTCAGTAATTCAGTCTGCATTTAACAGTAAATGTATTGTGTAATGACCTAAGGTTTCTGTTTGGACACTTACTGAAGATCCAAGTGGCTTTAATTCAGTGTAAGTTTGGAAGTGAATCAAGCAAAATCAAAATAAGACCACTTTAATTCTCAGCCAGAGATTGACATGACAGTTTAATGAGATTGAAATAAACCACTTTAAAAATTAATTCAGGATAATTTTGCAAGTGTCTTACCTCTGTAGAGACAAACTCCTAATACTTCTGTAATACCACAGCTCAGATAAAGTAAAGCCACAGCTTCAGTCTATATGAAACAATGCAGAAGTTAACTCAAGCATTGACTGTGTCTGATCACATATCCATGCAGGACCTACAATACTGGAATCTTGTTCTTCACGGGCTAAAAATATAAGTGATTAATTAATTTATTTGTTGCATGAGTACTGAAGTGAATTATTTAAAACATATGAATCAGTGTTCTGAAAATGCATACTTTTTCATAACTAGTGTTCAATATCTTTGCCGTCTGAGCAGCCTCTTCTCACAGGCCCACTTTTTGAGGATAGGCTGCTGGGCTTATTTGTGGATGACTCTCCTGAGATTTCTTGCGTCAGGATGCCTTCGTACTCCATTTCTCAAGTTGTATAAATGAACTTGAAATTCTTATATTTCTCTTTGCACTGGTTAACAGATAGGTATTCACATATCATTTGATTTTAATCATACCCTTCCTCATTTATCCTTGGTTTGTGCAAGCTGTTAAGGATCCTCCACCACCCCCCAACTGCTTTAACTCCATCTCAATTTCTGGAATTGCATTTGCACCACTACCTGAAGAGAAAGTAAAGGGTCAATTTGTCTAGTCCAGCTCAATTTAGCAATATTATTCAGCAGTCTCCTAGGTCACCATAAGCTAGTGATGTTGTTACTTGCAAGTTAACATTGCAAGTTATGTGCTCAAAGTTAACATCCCTTCTGCAGTAAAAAAAAAAAAAAAAAAAAAAAAAGAACTAGATAACTAGATATTCTCCTTTTCTTCTTTTGTCCTTCTAGGGCTGTAATGAGAACAAATGGAAGTGACCTTACATTGCGGGACACTCCTTATAATGTTTTAATACAAATTTCATTACACTGAAAGTCTTGCAAGGTATTCATTAGAACATTCATAAAGTCTTTGTGGAGGGATTAATAGCTAAAACAAGCTATTGAAATTAGTCAATCACTCTATAATTGAGCTCTCTATGAATCTTTTACTGCAGTAAGGTGAAGTAAGTTGCCTGAGGTACTGGTTGTATGTTTTAGTGCTTGGTTATATGCAAAATAAATAAATGAAACTGATAAAAGTAACGTGTAACAGTTCACAACTGTTCCTTGGCATGTTTCTCACAGCCCTGAACCTTTGAATTCAATCCATATTGGATTCTAGACTGGCATTTTCTCATTTCTCTTGGAGATTTTCACTGAGTCTTCTACCATATGTCACACCACCAAATTAACCATTTGATACCATTGAAAATATGGAAGTTGTGCTTTTATATTCTTATCCATAAGCAATAGGTTTCCTTCTCCTAGCCCAAAAAGATTATTCACGCCTGGTGTAGGTATATTCATATTGGTACCAGTCTTTAAGCTGCTTCTGTAATGAAGATGTTGTTGTACTGGGTGCTATGCAAACACACACATACAAAATTGCAGTCTATTTCTCAGAGAATTCATAGCTAAATCAGATAAATAATATCAGTCCTTACAAAACTGTGTTCTTGAATGCCTAAGCTTTACACCTTTGATCCCCAAAACAAAATTCACAAAAAGTTGGCTTTTGTTACGTGCACTGGGATAATCATGTATCTCAGAGAAGTGATCCAGGAAAACCTAGATGCTTACAGAAATCTGTCTTAAATTCACCAATGAATAGTTCTCAGATTCCAGGCCTTCTCTGAAGCACAGCTTCTTTACAAGGTGCTTATTTCTTTTTCAGGTAAGTATGCACAGTGAGTGGGATGCAACACCCTTGAAGGTGTCTATCTCTGCTTGTTGAATAGAGATGAAGCCCAGACAGCCATTCAATCAGATATCTGCTAGGATACATCTGCCTTAGCAAGTAGTAAAGATCAACAGGGGTGGATCTGTAGAGCTGCTGAGGAGCTGGTGTCCATAAAATGTGTGTTTTTTTCATCTCTCTGTTACATGGTCTGAGTGTCCACTTGTGGTTGGATTTCACTGCGAGTGCTCCAGAAGCACATTTTACAAAGTATTTCCACCTGTGGACAATCTAGTTTACGTATTCCAAAAGGGGAACCAAAGCATAGCCAGTGAGGAAGAATGGAGATTTGAGAAATATGTTCCTGATCCGAATTCAAACAAACACCCTCCCCCAATGTAAATACATCCTTAATTAAGGCTACTAATCAGATAAATCTCATCCACATATTCAAGTTTATTTTTGGTTACAAGACACCTTATGTCATGATGTCTGTGGTCTCTTCCAGACCTTTTCTTAGAAATGCAATGTTTCAGCATAGAAACATTTCAATAACTTCTAAAAATGTAAATACTGTCACATCACACCTGGTTTTTCAAATAAATTTTGTCTTGTTTTAATAACTTTGGATTTGTGTATACATGCATGTGTGTTTGTGTTAGTGCGGGAGTACATACATACATACATACATATATACACACATACGTATGTGCATATACACACACATGCATATGAATATAAGGAAAAAATCTTGTTAATTACAAATAAAATATATTTCCTTAAGTACCATGAAGGTAAAAGAGGAGAAAGAGGAAGCTGCAAAGAGTGTGAAATGGTCCAGGCAGACCTCATTTTGTATATTCTGCCAGCAGAAGAATCAGAGCTGGCATTTATGTAGGAGAGTGATTTTCACCCAGGATTGCTGATGGCCCCTTGAAAAGAAAAGCATCTGCTCTCCTGGCATGTGTCATCCTACTGTAGCAGTAAGGACACCCCAAGCATTTCTTGGAGAGTCTGGAGACCATCACAATGTCATGAGCTTGTTGTTTACTCAGCAGAGAAAGAAGGTTGGGATGGGCCCATCTACACAAAGGAGGCAGATGCACTGACTTTTCAAGGGATACAAAATGCTGATACCATGCTCCTCCCTAGCACAAAGCACATTCTACTTAATACTAGGCAAATATTTAATAGCTCATTAGAACATCACAGTCGGAGAAGGACATCCTTATCCAAACATGTACTTACATGTTTGGCAGCTTTGACTGAAGTTGCTGTGAATCCAGCCAGTAGATGGCTTGGCCTGGTTAATTAGTCATGCATTCTCTGGTGTCTCCTCAGCCCTTGGCAACCCTGAAAGTCTGGACATAGGCTAAGGCACAGCACAGTGGGAAGGAGGGCTGAAAAAAAATAGGATCTTCCATCACAGGTGAAATGATAATTAGTCAGAAGTGTATTTCAAGTGGCAGCAGCATCACAGCAGATTGTGCGTGGCACACTGTAATTTTCTATATACTTTTAATTATCTTTTAATTATTAACAGTTCTTGTCCACTCCAAATGGATTTGGCTAGCACCAGCTTCTCTTTGCTTTTTCCTTCTCCATTTTTTCCCCTACTTGTACTAATCTAGACCCAGTTCCAACTGCTAATGCATCAATGTCAGAAACTGCAGTCAAGCACAGTCTGTCCCCAAATCCCAACCTCTATAAACACGATGGCTCATTAATAATTTAAAAAGGATGATGACACTGATACTATTTATAGGGTCCTGCCAGCCAGGACTGCCAAAGTTAAGGAAATTAACATGGAAAAATTGTCAACTGCAAAACATTAGTGTTTATCAACAGATCAATAAAACTTCAACTACTGTAAATTGTGCTTTTAGCTAAATAAAATGTATCCACAATGACAATTTATTGAATGCCTTATTTTGCTACTCCTGTGCCCTTGTATCGGTTTCAGAGACAGAAAAAAGAGCAAGACAGAAACTCCTACAGTCCCCTTTCCCCCTTCGCTCCCCGACTCCCCTGACACCTGCCAAACCTCCCACAACTGCTGAGCTCTCGAAAGTTACAGCTACATGTTTCATGATGAGTGGCAAATCAGAACTGCTGAACAAAATTCTCATGAAGTCAATTAAGTGTTAATTAGCTTTGACTGAGGGCACACAAGTCTCCAGCAAGCTGACTAAATGTCAAGGTGACAAAACTGTATACTAAGTACTGGGTTTACATACATGAAGAGCTTATGATTTACAGGGTTATTTTTTTCCCTTCTTTCATCGTTGCCCTCTCTCTCTTATATCAGAAAAAGACAAAATGCTACAGCAAGAAAGGAGTTTTCCTTCACTTGTTCGCAGCAGTATTTGCTACAAACTGTTGGATGGGAAATTTGCTGCAAATTCTTGGGTAGTCCTGCTGACGGGAATGTGATTCACTGGCACAAAAGCAGGCTTCGGAGGGAAATAACAGAAAGACACTAGAAAGAGAAAAATTAGAAAAGTGCCATGTCCAAAGCCAGCTCTGATATTGTTTGCTGGATCTTCTATTCTGAACGAAATAATCAAATAGTTCATAATGACTAATGTTGGGAGAGGGGTCCGCCGGAGTCAAGGAATTACTCAATATGAGTTATGCATCTTGCTCAATTTTATTGGCTTCTAACATTTCTTATATAGCCTTAATACACAAGCATGCTCCCAAAGCAAACATATGATTGGTTATTAGCCCCTAAGCACGCGCTGCTCACACACCACTAATTATCATGATTGGAACAAGCATTCTGTCCATGCAGCTATTTGCGTTAGCTATGTTTTAGCCTTGCGGTTTGTTACTCTCTTTATCTACATTCCGTTCTCTATCTCCCTTGGCCTTACACATGTCCTCCCTAACAGCTGCAGCTTGTTACAGCCACGGCCTGTTATTACAATAAGGTTACTTGGTCTTAGGATTCAAGAATAGATCAAGGCCACTTTCTTGTTAACTTCAGCACAATAACTTCAGCACAATTCTAATTCCAGTACACTTCTAATTTCAGGCCTGGACTGTGCACTCCAGGCCTGGATTGTGCAGACCCTCAGGGGTTCCGTGGCCACGCTTCTGCAGCCATTCTTCTACAGACTAATTATAAAAAGAACTAAAAAATAATAACTAATTATATAAGTAAATATACATATAGGTGATATGAATTATCATTCGATCAGTCTTTGCTACAGATTTTGCCTGCTGAGACTTGAGAAGGCACACACTAAGGATTAAAACCAACCAACTGACCAACCACAAAATGGTGACTGAAAACTATGCTGTGGTCTGGAAGAGACTCAGAAGAGAAAAACCAGACAGTATATCTGCTCCCATTACATGAATACTAGGTATAATATTATTTTTACTAGCTTAAACCTAGGCTGGGATCTAGAGGCCTCAGTCAAGATCAGGGCCCCAGTCTGGTAGATGCTATAAAAAAGATCACAAGTCCTTCCTGGTAGTGTTTTACAATCTATAGGTATGATATTGCAATTAATTTACAGTAGGTCTTTTACAATACTGAGCCCATTACATGACTGAGGTTTTAAACAGCCAAGCCAGGGGAAAGCTGCGTGGACGGAAACACTATTACTATGTTTTACACATTCATATGGAAAAATTAAGTGCCTTGCCCAGGGTCACACAATATATGACACTGATAATGAAAGAACTGGGAATTCAGGCTTGACTTCAAGAGTCCAGGCTGCTGTTTGTATTGCAACACTGTCCCCACTGGGAAGATTTCTGCAGACAGCTAATGATATCCCAGTTTGGGTACCAGACAAGGAACTCTCAACCATGACTAACATTTCCAAGGAGGCCTTTAAGCTGGAACAATTAATATTAACAGACAAGAAAATAAAGTTATGGGTGTATTTCAGGGATACAAGAAGCAGACTGACAGTTTTTTGTTTATTTCTGCTTTGGGGAACTAAAATGAAGAGGTGAGACCTGCACCTAGCTTGGATGCTCATTGGATATGTTTGCCTGAAATCACGGCTTTAACAGAGGACTTGGTTTTGGGGAAAGACACTTCAAGTTCCTTGTCAAAATCTTTGCCTTTCAGCTGGCATAGCTAAGGAAAGGATAAACCACTTTCTGTAGGAAAGGGCAACAGAGGAATCCTAGCTTCAGAACAGAGGAAAATGATTTGTCAGACTTGGGTCTGGGAGAATTTTGCTCTGGTCTTGCCAGTGCATAGATGGACTCCGGTATTTCTGAGGGACAAATACTTTCTTGGTCAGTTTTATAAAATCATTTCAACTTTTAAATCTGGTTGTTTCTCACAGGAGTTCCCATTGCAAAGACACTGCAAAGTACCCGACCAGCTCGACAGTCATCGGTCTTAGGTCTCTACAGCTTCAGAAAAAAATATCTCTACTGAACTTTTCTGAGATACAGTCTTACCAGCAATATGAGAAAAAGAGAAAAAGGGACAGACCACTATTTCAGTGGCCTGTTTCATTCTGTCTTGTGATTTGAAAGAGTTGTGAGATATGGAAAAGAAGACAAAGTAAAAATATGTCTCATTCTGGCTGACAGAGAGAATACACTGCCTAGAAGAAGGGGTAGGTATTAATTGAATCGGAAAGTGAGCACATCATTGTCTAATCAACATGAGAACATTATTCATAAATGGATTGTGGAACTCCTCGACACAAGATATCAGTGAGCCAAAAGATACCATAAATGTCAAGAAGGATTAAGAAAATTCTATGGACACAAAGAGAAAATCTAAGTAAAATATATTGAAATAAATATTTAATGTCATAGTCTGACTGTTGGTATAGATTTTCAGGTAATTTTTTTTTTCTTGTAGGCAACTAGGAGAGAATATTCTGTACCTGTTTCTATTGACCAGAGCCTAGAAAAGTCTTCTTTTTTTTTTTTAATATTTTTTGCAGTTTGTGGTTTTCAGTTTGAAAATATCAGATATGTGGATGAATACTATGGCTGTTGATGCTGATAGTAGAGTTGGTTAGCAAATTTGAATGGAGGGAAGTTGCCCACATAGCACTTAATAAAGAACCTCAATGACTCCAGCAGAAATCTGAAGGCAGCCTCTACCATAGCCCTTTAGATCAGCAATATGTCTTCTAGAAGTGATCTCATAGTGATGGGTGGGCTTAGCTATACCTTGCCTGGTGTATGGTAGGCTTCCCTTTGGAACCAAGTGTGCTGGAAAGGAAAATGATGTAGACATAGAACTCCAGTTCATGTCCAGTTACTGATCAGAACTTGCCATGGCATCCTGTCATGGAGCTTACTTTAATTGTTTGGGTTTATTTCTGCTTCATTATCACAGTCAAGAACGTTAATGAGGATGGAGTGTTTTCCAGGCATTCCAGATGTTGATTTTTATTTTTTTTCCCCTGCTCTTCCCTTGTTGTCACCACCTTGTAAACTAACATGAACAACCATTATAATTTTTGGTATGAGTAGGAGATGCTTTATAGTAATCCTGTCAGGAACATCATGAAGAGAACAGGTTGCCTACATCTTCTGGATTGTTCAACTAAATATACAAGTAATGCTCCTACAAAAGATATCAACATTTAGATTTCAAAGTGTATTAGAGCCTTTTTCTTCCTAAGATACGTCTTTCTGGCAAGGTATAGGAGATCTCAAGTAGGTGTAAATTACATTTATGGCCATGACTGTAAGGTTCATTGACATGGTTAGAGCAGTATAAAGTAGTCTCAGTGAAAATGGCAGTCAGGCCCTGAGGCTTAGACAGATGGATGGACAAAACAATATCTGTATAGTTTTATGCTACCTTTGCAAAAAGAAGTCACCAGTTTAAAATAAAAATAAAAGTAAAAGAATCTATTGCAAAATAAATTCATCCATTAGGGAATAAATCCCAGCAACTGTGACACAAACAAAAAATAGACAAAAAACAAGAAAAGGACTTACTGTTTCTCCCCCCTGCATGTTGGTGAGTGAATATAAATCTGATAGAAATCAGATAGGACAGCTGAGTTCCAGCTTTGACTCAAACAGGACTCTCCTGTACAATGCTGGTTAAATCACTTCTCATGCACACATCCTCATTCCCTGAGCCTTGGTTTGCCCAGCTATAATATTGAGATGATGGCCTATATTCTTACTTTAACACACTTTATGCATAAAAAGTGCTATATGAAGGCTTTTGAATATTATAAGAACACTCATCTATTCATTCCTCTTAAAAAATATATGTCTGAACTGTTGGACTGATCTCACTTCTATATCAGAAACATTAGAGAGGATTCTGCATCTCACTATTTCACCTTACAAATTAATATATGTGCAATCCCTTCAGTGTCTTCTGCTCCTAAATCACAACAGATATGTCAACTACCTGCTTCTATTATATGAGCTCTGAAATGAAGGAGCATAGTATTAATTCTTCTAACACTGCTTCTGTTTGAAAAAAGTGCACTCAGCTGTATGTCCATGACTACAGTTTGAGGTATTGTGAGCTATGCACCCTGTTTTGAAGGCATATATTTATATGAACACATTAGCATATACTTCAGTAAGAGTTCATCTATCATCAGACTTCAGTCAACGTTTTTGACTATAGAATCTGGTGATTTTTAATAGTATTTAATTATCTACATAATACATATCTACCCTCTAAAAATAACTTTTAAGGATGTAAAAATGTGGTCTTTCTCTGAAATGGATAGTGGAAATTCTAAATTACAGCGATTTTGATTATTTTTTTTATTATTCAAAAGAAGTGCTGTAGTTTCACAACAATCACTTTGACTTGAAAATGAAATTCAGCACCCATTTATGAAGAGCAAAAAAGTTAAAATTGCTATTCCTTTTGCTTTGTTCAGGACAATGACTTTGCTCTATGAAGCAAAAATAGCTGGACTGTCATTTAAGCAACAACACATCCACAGCTATGTTGCTATAACACAGGGAAGGTACAAGAGCGTTTTCCTGGTGATACTTATAATGATGCATAAACTTAATTTCAACAAGCTATATCTGGGCTCTGTATTTGAAAGTACAGAATTTCTTAAATACTAGCATCCTAATACTCAATCACTACTCACCCAACTAAGATACATCATTCTTATAGAAAATTAATCTCCTGGTGGGTTTTTGTGTATTAAGTTTGTGCAGAAAATTCTGTAGTGCACTGGGAAAAAAAAAGAAGAAAAGAAAAAAAAAAAAAAGCTCATTGGCAACAAGTGTTTGTCAGCACTTACAAAACTTTCCACTTACTATTTCCATAGCTGCAAAGGGCTTGGTTGATTGCTTCAGCCATTTATTTGATTCCAAGAACCATCTCTGTTTGTTACTCTACATCTTTTCTGGCTGCTATTTACTGATGTCACTTTTACCAGTTGATAAAATTAGAATGTGATGAAGTCGGAATTTTTTGGTGTTGTAGAAAAATGTCAAATACTAGGAATTATTATGATGAACCTATTATACTTGCAACAATTTCTAAATTAGGATGCTGGTTCAGGCCAAATCTTTTACTGTCTTTCAAGTTCTTGTCAGCCAAAATCTTTTTGTGGTACTGAAATGAGTATGCTGAAGATATGCTGAACAACATGCTGAAAAAAAGGCACTTAGCTTAAATACTTGTCACATTCTTTTTATTCATATCTACAGACAAGTATTTCCTTGTCTTCTTATCCTAGAAATTTTCTTAAGGGCTGGAAAAGAGAACTGGTTTTCCTCTGGATTCCTCCAGTTCATTACTGGATTCTCTGCTGTTTCTTACTACTTACATTCTTCCAGCCAAAGAAAATTAGCTTTGGAGCTAAAGATTGCCATAATCTCCTCCAGTCTGCCTCCATCCGAGCTTCTTTGGCAGCCCAGAGGCTGACATAAGCACACCTAAAATAACACTCAGCAGATAGCTACCCAGGTGAAAGCTCCTGTGGTTACGTACTATGTGCAGTAGAACTTCTACAATTTCAGTGTTTTCCTACTGTAATCTACAGCAGCTGATGATATAGGCAAGTGTCTCTTCCCTGTCACTGTCACCTGGGCTCTAAAGCAGTATGGCAGATGGGTCCCTACCAATGGAGGTGGTGGGAGACAGGACCTCCTCAAATAGGAAGAAGAGAATTGCCCTAGCCAAAGAGAAATAGAGACCTGATGCAAACAGACCTACGTTGGCTTGGAACAAAAATATGGCAAATTATGGCATAGTGGAATAAGTGCAGTGGGAGAAAAGCATTTGTGGGTATTGCCGAGTGCTGCAGGAATACTGAGCCTCTGATGTTTCTTGAGGGTGTAATTTGATGTTGCATTTCTTCCAGTGGCAAAGTAAGTTAATAGACAGCTTTCCTGTTCTTTTCCATGGTTGTTTGTTCCTGCCTTCATTTTAAAGGTCAAGATGTGACAATCTACAGAAAGTACAGTGAGGCAAACGAGAGATACAGAATGAAAAAAATAGGGCCTTCAAAAATTATTTTCCTTTTCACTGGTCTAGTGTACAATAAAGCCCTAGAACTACACACATATATGTATATGTATATGGCCTCATAAATCTGAATATAGATGTATTTTTATATGCATACATACATGTACATATCCATGTTTACATAGCAACTCCTTGCATGTGCAATACAGAAGGAGTGAATGCATCGAAGCCACTTTTCTGCCAGGCAAAATGCTCAGAAACTCAAAAGGCTTCTAGTGTTTCTTTAGCCATAGACCAGGGCTTGGTTCCAACCATCCAAGAGCAACTGCACTATGCAGAAATATCTAAAAATTATTTCTGCACCAAGTGGATTATATTTGTAATACTGTAGACCTTGTCCTGTGCTATGCTGTGTCCATTCTGAACCTTGTCCTCAGCAGTTCCTGCAGTCCTCAAGTGTTACAGAAATCTGGTGGACTTTAGCACCATAGGTCCCATAGTTTCACTGTGTTAAAAAAAAATAAATAAAAAAACCCAAACCCCCACAAAAATGGCAGTCCCATAGTGCAAATCAGGGGATGGGAAAGCTGATTCATGAAGTTTCTGCTCATGTCTCTGTTTCAGCCTATTTCCATGTTTTCAAAGAAGCTACCACTTCTTCATTACAGTTCTTTAAACTACTTTTGTAAAAAATGCTGGTTTAGGAAACAAGAACAGCAAAAACTTTAGACGAAAGATTGGTACATTTTTTAAACCAGTCCTGTTCACAGTTTAAAAACAGTTTAATAAGCAGAACCAGGGAAAAAGTTTCTGGGGGGAAATCAGGAGTGGGAATCTTCTCAGCTGAATTTGCTGCTGTAACATGGAACACATGTAGGTAAGACTCAGATCAGGCCCTATACCAAACCTCAAACAAAAACACGTAGCCTCTCTCTTTCATATTCCTCTGTGACTGAAAATATTTTTCTGTGTGTTGATTCCATATTTGCAGATGACTTATTATTTAGGATTAGAAGATGCTGTCTAAACAGAGTGAGAATGGCTATTTGGTAACAAAGACCAGTATACCAGAACAAATAACTGGCCCATTCTACCTAGTATCTGGTCTCTGGAGTCTGTAGTGGGAGGCATAAAATCCCCATATTATGTCTAATTATGCAGTAATATACCATGGGAGATTGTCCCCAGATGCCTCTATTACTAACTCAGCTGAAACCTGGATGTACAGGAAATCTCAAGAGAAAACATCATTCTTTCAAGATTTCCAGTTTTAAGAAGTTTTTCTAAAGTTCAGGAAAAAAAATAAAAATTGACTGCTTTTATTTTTACTCCAAAGACCATCCAAAACCATTGAAGTTGTCTCCTTGTAAGGTCACACCGTTGTGATTCTCCCAAGATTCCATGGGTGGGGTTTGGTTTTAAGACAGGTTTGATTTTCCTGCACAATGTATAGAAGTTATCAGCCACCTTTTGAGTTTTGTTCTCCATGTGCCATTCATTGCACTGAAACTTATTGAAAATTTTGTCAACAATCAGCTTTATAATAGCTTTGCACATTGTCTGCATAAAAGCTCTGTTTTGATGAGAAAGTGACTATTAATGAGAACATGTTCTTTTCTGGCATCAGACTCAAAGAGACACAGGTCATAAATCTCTTTGATCTTCTTGCAAGAAGCTAGAATGAAAGAAGCAAGTTAATTCTTCCCCCCCCCCCCTCCCTTTTTTAAAGCTCCTGATTGAAACAATTCCATTTAGTAATCAGTAATTTATCATGCTTGCTTCCTCCCACCCCCCTTTCCTTCTGTCTGTGCTTTTGTTTGGTTTTGGTTCTTTATTTCAACATACCAGAAAATCTTTCCAGATTGTCCTTTGTATTTCTTTCCCTTGTTTTCACATGGTAGAAAAGGAGAATTTTTCAAGGGGGGTAGTGGGGAGAGCACTGGGGTGCTTTTGGCTTGTGGGTTTGGGGTTTTTTTTAAAGAAAGTATGTATTCAGAGTGGGGAAAACCCACGAAAAAGAAACTATAAAAATGAAATGTGAGGAAGAAGAATCCTAATATTCTAGTTTAGTCAATGAACTGCTGCCTTTCATAGATGTGTCAATACTGCCATCTCTTGCCTCTTCAACAACCTGGGCAGGAAACTGTCGTTTAATGAAAATTAGAGAATGAACATGCACTCACATACACACACGCACATAAAAGAGCTAAGTTTTCCAAGAGAGACGAGTGAATTTTCCCTGGTATATTTTGCGGCGTTTTAAGAGGAATTTTTTCTTAGTTTTCTTCCTTCTGTTTCTGTGTAGCTTCGTGTGCACCTTAAATAGTACAGCTGCACCTACTACGACCTCAGCTAGTGATTTAAGAATGCAATGTGAGTTAACTGTAGCCATTCTGAAGAGGAGAAAGAACCTGTGTTATAATCAAATAATGATCGAATTAAGCTTGTATGTCTCCCCTGCTGTGACGAAAACATGCAGGTATGTAAATACAGGTGAAATATGCTATTGTATGCATTTTTAATAAATGTCAACTACAATATGAGCATGTTAAAAGTAACTCAAGATAAGTAAATCTTCCACTGAAATAATTTCCAGAAATTGAAGGCATGCATGTATATCTGTGCTTACGACAGTGATTTGGCTTGATAAGTCATGAAACATCATATCGCATAAATGCAGTGGCCCATATTTTGGACCTTATGACTATGATCTATAGCAGAATTATTGTTTCACAGAGATAAACTCACAAGAACTGCATAGTCATTTGTCAGTGAGCAGTGCTGTTTTCTAGGCTGGTGCAAACTACATACCAAGCTTAAATATCCAGCTCTTCAATTTTAATACCTTCACTAAAAGGTGCTATTTTCTCTTTTTAATTGCTATGCAGTGGTAATAGTTATACCAGAAGTATGTAGTCTTCTGAAGTGAAAATCAATGAAAGTTTCATACTTAAAGTAAAAATTGATTTCTTAAGTTTGATGGGAAAATTTCTGGGGTTTAAAAGCAGATCACCATTTGGGTGATGAAAAGAAAGATTAACACTAGATTTTTTGGTATTATTGCAACTTACTGTTCGGTCCAACATCTGGGTTTTGACCGGGTTATTACAAGTCCTCCTGTACTTACCTAAACACAGAACTATAGGATCATAGAATCATTTAGGTTGGAAAAGAACTCTGAGATCATCAATTCCAACTGTAAACCCAGCACTGCCAAGTCCATCACTAACCCACTGCCAAGTCCATCACTAACCCATGTCTCTAAGGACCGCATCTATGCTTCTTTTAAATACCTCCAGGGATGGTGATTCCACCACCTCCCTGGGCAACCTGGTCCAATGCTTCACAACCATTTCAGGGAAGAAATTTTTCCTAATACCCAATCTAAACTTCCCCTCGTGCAACTTGAGGCCATTCCCTCTTATCCCTCCTATCGCCAGCTGTCTGGGAGAAGAGACCGACCTCCTGTGGCTACAACCTTCTTTTGGGTAGTTGTAGAGTGATAAGGTCACCCCTGAGCCTCCTCCTCTCCAGGCTAAACACCCCCAGTTCCCTCAGTGGCTCCTCATAAGACTTGTGCTCCAGACCCTTCACCAGCCCCGTTGCCTTTCTTTGGACACACTCCAGCACCTCTACGCCCCTCTTGAAGTGAGGGGCCTAAAACTGAACACAGGATTTGAGGTGCGTCCTCAGCAATGCTGAGAGCAGTTGTGCCTCTGTACTTAGATGACAGGTTATTACTCAGTTTTTTCTAAAGCTTAAAATATATCCCACTCAGAATGGTGACTGTGGAAAGGCATATGGTGGTTAGGCACTGTAGAGCTGTGGGTCAAGGTTACAGTCCTCCAGTTTTCTCACAGATCCACAAGGTTGCTTAGTATGTGCTGTCCATGAGTGGTACATTAGTCAAGCTCTGTAGTGCTACCCAGGCCAAACACACAACCAGTATTTTATTATTCCCTTTGCTCATCATCATTTGTTAATTCTTGTAACTCTATCTGAGCATGTTTACGGTGTGTACATATGCGCACATGTGTATGAAGCGAGATGGTAATTAAAGGTAAAGGGCAAAAGCACTAAATCTGGCAGTTGTCTTCACTGCAGAGCAAACGCTTTATCAACTAACCACAGGTGTGCAGCACTAAAGCAGATAAAAACATATAGGACCTGAGGTGACAGTTCTGTGTTCAAAATACATTAATCACCCAAGGTAAATTTGTGCATCTGTTATACACTGTAGGTGTTTCACTTCCTTTGTTCCAGAGATATTAAAATAGATGAAAATCTTTTCCCTTTTCAATGTGGTTGGTCCAAGAGGTACACATGGCATTTTCCGATTTGGTGTGAGTTCTCAATCTGTCACATCGGCTCCACTTGTTCCTGTGTGGTCACACCACTCTTCTGGACCATGCACTGGTGTGGAGCATACAACTGGGCTTTGTTATGTTCCCAAGGGTCAAAGCCCATAGTGTCTGAAACAAGAAAAGTCTCCGTTTCATCAATAAGGTGTGCGGTCCAATTAGCGTGATAGAAACTTTCCCATAATTATGTCTTTTAGTCAATGGAGTGCTCTTTCATTTACAGTCTATCAGTAATTTTGAGCCCTCAGAGATTAATTACAACCGGATAAGTTTCAGACAGATCTCCGAAGTCAAATAATTCCCACTGAAAATAACAGTCTTCTGATCCTTGTTGATCAATTTGGGCGAGTTCTAGAGGACAACTGTATTACCTGCCACAGAAAACTGAAATCACATATAGGAATAATGATAACAGCTCTGGATTTCATCTATTGTGGGAGGAACAACCTTGATTCTGCTGTCTGTGCTCAGCAGATTTTGGTGGAAAAAGAACACAGGTCACTGTTAAGCCAGGTGGTGACATTTGTGCTTCCTGATCAACGTAGAGGTGGTGAATTACCCACTGGACTCACGAACCAAGCTAAGCCTTGTCCATCGACTTAAAACTCTTTATAGCTAAAAGTATTTTTTCAAGGTTTTAGGTGCAAGATAAATAGTTGATGAAAGAATTTTCTGTACAGCTTATCATCAGCAATAGGGAATGCTTTATTTCCTCTGTCCAGCACTTTGACCTCTTCTATTCTTTTTTGGCTCCACTGGCTTAACTATTTCATCTCCAGTAAGGCATACATATGAAGAAGTCAAAAGCTTACGTTTACATATCATCTTGCACATCAACAAAATGCAGCAGCTCCTTAAAAACAACCAAGGCACTTCCCACTGCATGGTAAAATGGAATTATAATGTGCTTTATTCAGTACAGTGTTTTTACTGGGAAAGTAAAGTTTTAACTGGGAAAACCCTTCTCATATCTGACCTGGATTTGTTAATTTTCCTTTTTTTCCCTCACCTTCCCCACCCTTCAGCACCCTATATTGATTTTATGCCATGAACAATTTTATGGCAATGATACTGACTAATATCCTAAACTTATCCCTGACACTTAGAAGCATTTTATCATAAATATATACAGGTACTGTTGAAAAAGTTGATGAAGGAAGATACACTGAAATCAAATGGTCTGGGGCCAGAAGTTTTGTGAAACTCCTTTTTGGTGCAAAGTCGATCATCACAGTTAGTGAAAAATATTTTATTTTCATGAAACAAATGTCTCGACCTCCCAGCTGCTTCTTCCCAATATGAAACATTAGACAACTAAAATAGTTAAAAGGAGAGATTAAAGCAGGTGAAATGACATTTTAAATCTCTGCACTGACTTGTGGACCTGGGTGATTTGCTCAGAGGCACATCTGCATCTTCTTACAGGATATAGAGAGTACTTACCTACAGGAGAGTTAAGAACAGGGAGTGTCTCCTTGAAATGATTCTTTTAGCAGCTCTCAGTGTGATGAATATCCCAACTATCAACAATATAGGATGGCATACACAATATAGAAGATATCCTTTGCATTTTGTGTGTGTGTGTGTGTGTGTGTAAACATGCACTGTTAGACATTATGCACTTAGAACCTCAGGATCATTAGGAGATAAAACTCAGGTGCCCACAAGAACAATTTAAAAATAAATAATTCCTTTAAAACAAGCAACAAATACAACTTTCTTCCCCACAGTACTGTCTGATGTGCATTATCAGTATTTGGTTTGCTTTTAGAGAAATGTAGATTCAAGCCAGCGATTCACTAACATTTCCTAATGTTGTTAGGGATGTTTCTCTATAAGACTTGAAAAAGGACCCTTAATCTTACCAAACTCCTCCATTTTATCTTCTACTCATAAATTACATTCCCATCTGAAGCAGCATCAGTAAGATATGTTATGAACTCTTTTATGGGTAATTCATCCCTTTCTTTTCAATGCCTTTGTAGGATCTTTTTTAAGGAGTCATTAGACTTCTGGCTGCCCACTTGAGAAGTTTCTTAAGAATCCCTTTAAAATCAGAATTTTCAGAATGAATGACCAAATTATAGGGGGGGGGTGTTGTTCCATCTTTTTCATTTTTCTTGTTTGAAGGGTTGAATCTTTCAACTCCTCTTCACTCTCTGAACATATGCCTAGAATCACACTGGACATTCACCACAACTCCAGCACTTGTCTCTATCACTCAAGCCAAGTGTGCCCTTACAGGCTGGTGCTGAGTATCCCAACCAGCAACAATGTGGAAATGCACCAGACATTTACTGCTTTGGAGGATTTGTAAACAAGATTTTGAAGGTTTGAAGAGAATTTTTCTTTTTTTTCTGGTAAATTTGTTTCAGTTCCAGTTACATTTTGAAAGACTACTAGGTAAGGGCAGACAAGGGTTTTAGTAATATGGGTCACTTTAAATAGCATAGACTAATAGAAAACTTTTATGGGAAGGTGATTATTTTTTACATCTACTTAACACTGATATTCTTCACTCTTTTTTCTAAATGTAATGGCTAGAAACAGGAATTTTCACTTAGTTGATGAAGGTTTTGAATAAAGTGTGGTATAACCTTCCTCCATTAATTTCTAAAAATTGTGAGCAAAGCTTCTTACTCTTAGGGAGGAGCAGGAGGGGTTTGTGTTTTTGGCAGAAGAGAGAGTTCAGTGTCCTCAAAAGGTCAGCTGGGCCAGATTCATAGGTCTTCTCAACCTGATGATGCTTGTCACACTGGTATTTCAGGATTAAGATCCTTAGGTAAGATTTTATATTTATACTAGCCAGGTTATCAGTGTCTTTATTTCCATGTTTTTCCCCTTTTTCTTTTTGCTGATCTTTTTTTTTTTTTTTTCCTTCAGACCCATGTTCAGGTCTGCTCCTTTGTGACACATAGATTATATGGGGCATTCTTGAGATGCCTTCTAGCACACAGAAATGCATCATTACTTGCTGCTACCATCTGAAATATGTTTCTCTTTCACAGGAGTTCCATGGTGTTGCTTTCTCTGGTTCCTGTAGCTCATGCCCTGGCATTTTAGTTTAGCACCCAGTATTTGTGACTCAGCTTTGCTTTCCTATCTGTTTCACCACTGCTCAGGAAAATCCTCCAGCTTTGTTTTCTTTTTTGTTTGGTCATTTCAACTATACTAAGGTTGCTTTTCATGTGGCAACTGGAAAACATATATTTCTTTCAAGTGGTAGCACTGGATGCACTATAAAGTTAAGCAGTCTCAAGAAGCTTTTCATATTTCCATGCAGCTGTACAGAGAATTTTATGAATGTAAGTTTATACATAGTTGTGTATATATTTCTATATATGTATATACTCTGTCTCTTTAACAAGAGAGGTTTTGTAATGATTTAATGATGGGTCTTGATGGTTAGAGGCTGCTTCTCTTTCCCTTAACAGTATGAATAAAGTAATAGGACATCTGTGAAATACAGATCTGTAAATCTCAAAACAACAAGGGTAGTTTGTGTGTTTCCTTTTGCACAGAATCTCCTGTTTGTGTTAAGCAAATGTTTTATTTATTTGCTTGTGTACTGTTTCTGATTCTTTAGGATATTGGTAGGATTTCTTTGTTTGTCTCTTACTGTTTTGTTTGAGACAAAGAATGGCTGAATGAATTCAGGTAATAAGAACCTATTCCACTCTAACATGTATCCAAGACGTGACCTTGACCCAAACTGATCATTCGTGGAGGTTCACAAAAATTGTACTCTTTACTGCCTTTGATTTTTAATTCCTGTTGATTTAGCAAGCAGGAGGTAGTAACAGGATCCTCAGGAGACAGCTCTGCTCCTGAGACATTTTCAGACCAGATTTTCAGACTCAAGAGATTCTAATAGCTCAGGTAAACCCTGAATAAACATCCTTTGGGTGTTTATCAACATTTATCTGAACCAGAAGTACATGAAAGTTCACTCATCACTTGACTAATCATTGTGGCATATGAAATCAGATCCTTTTCAAAGACTGGAAAAATACATGACTTGAAACCCTTGCTATATTTAATTTTGCTATTGAATAAAATATACAAGGTAATATGGTACAAAAGAAAGAACTGTGTTTCTGCGAGAGGAAAATATATACAGAGAGATTTGCAGGAGAATATCCAAGTTGATATTATATGTGTAAGTAAATAAAGGCACCAATCGTTGCATTTTCTCCTATCGCCACCATAATAAAATGAAAATCTTATTCAGATCCCACAAGAATGGCTGGTTTGATATCATGACAACCAACATGCTATAATGAAGTAATCTCGGGCTAATAAATAACAACTTCTACACTCTAATCTCAGCTTTTAAAGTCAGCAGCTCCCCACTGATATTAGGAAAATTACTTAACTGCCTTGCATTTATGCTTTGGAACAGTTTAGGACAAAAATGTATAGGAAATTATTTACCTCCATTTTGATTTCTGTGTAGCATTTTGGTAGCCACTGCAATGGGAGAGGCTGTGGCGATAAATTCCTTCATCTTTTATGCAAACAGGGAAGCTGCAACCAAAAAAATGAATCTGCTATCTAGGCTTACAACTATGTGGCAGGGATCAAGTGGCAGGGAACAAAGATGCCCTGGGTGTGAGGACGTGGACAGAGTGGTAGGTGCTTCACACAAAAAGCCAAAAGGGTCTTTCCCTCTCCTACTAGATCCCCACTGAACTTGTGTGGGTGTGGGGAGGGAGGAGTCCCTATGGGTCTCATCAGACCTGTGGTAGGTTATAACTACTCAAAGGGCCCCCATGGACTCCCAAAGAGGTGGACAGGACAACACAGAGGTAGCTGCTCCTCCCTAACCACTCACTAAATTTCATTTGTATTGCCAATAAGAGAACCGCATGTTTTGTACAGACTTGTTTTGCAAAGTGCTTCTTTGATTCAAATTCTACATGTTCCTGAAAAGATTAATCATATATTTAAATGCCTGTGACTCTGGAGTTCTGGAAAGGAGTGTAATTAATGTTCTGGACAAAGCAATAGCTCAGGTCTGATGCATTTAACAGGGGGTGCACCTTGAATCCATGTCCTTCCACCCCCCCACCCACCCACCCAGGTTAAAATACTAAAAATACCTGAATTCAGCATATGGAACCCCAAAATAACAGCTGGGTGAGTTTCTGGAAATATTATTTTAATCAATGATGAATCAAATCCTTGCTTTAACTATTCCTCCATGGTAGACTTGGTGATGCCTTAGCAATGAATTGGTTAAACCAGAAGCAGAAGTACTTGCCAGAAGCAGTAGTACTTGCCACTATCATAAGTATAATAATGAAGAAATTAATGCTCATTGCCAAGTTTCACCAGTATGTAGCTATTACCAGTAGAGTGGCCAAGCTGGGGATCTCACACACCATTTTGATCTGAATGAAGCTCTGATCTGGCTGCAGCAACAGGGAAGTCCATTCTTCACTTCTGTTTCTGCCTGAAGAAGTTTGTGTGGAAAGAGGGTCACTCTGAGTTCATATTACCCTTTTTATTGTGCCAACAGCTATCTCCCAAATCCACAGGGCCAAGGCCTGTGCGTGGGGGTGTTTCTGCAGTCACTGCAGAGGGGTGACACTAACAGAGTAACGTGCTTTGTTGATCTGAGCATAGACGTCTTTTGGACAGAGTATTTTTTTTTCTCTTTGCAGCTTCCTTGACCAAGGGGCTTTGCAAGCCACAGATGATGAAATCTTTTGAATATGAAGTGCAAAATATCATATTTAAATATAATGAATAACAAACACAAGAGCAAATATTCTTCCCCTCTCTTTCCACTTTCTGTGTGCTTGACTTGCTAGGCATTTGACCTGGTACCACAACCCATTAAAACAAAAGAAAAAGAATCTACACTTAAAAAACAAGCAAACAAACAAACAAACAAACAATTTATCCCTGAATAATTGCTTTCTATTCTGTGTCATTTTTAATTAAAGATAGCAGCACCACAATCTAGCAATATATCTGTAAATTATTAGAAACCTTTTCCAGAGGCGAAAAGAATCAATATCTCTTTGTCTCACTGGCATAAAACATCTCTGTGTTACTTCTTTCCTGTTGGCAAGGGAGAAAGTGGAAAGAGCCTAAGATGGGAATAATAGCAGCACTGAAGGGGAAAGCCGTGTGCCAGGTCAAATGAGCAAGGTTTTTTCTTTTGTTTTTATTTTTAAAAATGAGCAGAGCTGTTTGCATTATCTGCTTCCATCCCTGCAGTAAGTTTTCCTCCCTTTGTGTCAGGGGTGGGAGACAGCACATGGAGCTACCAAGTTAAGCCACTGAAGAAAGGGAATGTGACCACAGGTTAGATGAGGAACCTGGACGTCAGGTCCTGGCTTCCCTTCCTGACTTCACCATGGATCTGCCATGTGATGCTGCTCAGCTTGCTTGGAGCTGAGAAGATGTAGGCCTTGCGCCTTGCATGATGGTGACCATGTCCTCCAGAGAGTAATTTCTTGCTGACAGTACTTGCCTGCATGGACTGACTTTGGCTTTCCACCTTGCTGCTTTCTGAAGGACAGTCCAAAAGTGGAGGCACTCAAGGCTGGTTGTGCATCATCTGGCAGAGTTTACAGGCATGGTCCCTCTGCCTCTTGCAACCCAAATGCACCACAGGTGTGGTTCATCCGAGTCATCTAATTTCCTCCAATTGTCAAATAGGCATAGCA
Organism: Falco biarmicus; assembly: GCF_023638135.1. NCBI lineage: Eukaryota > Metazoa > Chordata > Aves > Falconiformes > Falconidae > Falco > Falco biarmicus. Next base: position 13,213,740 of record NC_079310.1, on the reverse strand, counting down.
AATAAACCACAATGTAAAAGTGCCTGGTTTCTTTTTTCACTATACATTAAAAGAAGACAGAGATTATGAGCTCAGATACCCACATTATAGAAATCTGGAGTTAGATAGCATTCAATAGAGCCTCAGTTTCCCCTTGTATAAACTGTGATAACAGGACCACAGTTATTAATATCATATACAAGCAGCTTGCTCTCACCCTCTTCTTTATGTGAGTGGGTTGTACCTGCTTGGGCAGGAGAACCTGTGTCAACACACAGGAAAAGGGAAATGTTATCCCCACGTTGTCTGCTGTCCGTTTCCCTTTGCTGAAGTCTCTGCATTTCTTGTCTCTGTCTAGGCTGCAAGGCAAGGAGAAGGTGGGGCTGAACTAGCTGCACTCCATGGTATTGCTCCCAACAATACAAGCATATTTCTGAAATGCAATTGAAAAGAACTGTTGTTTCAAAAGTCATTAACTTCTAGAAAGCCTCCAGCAAATCCATGGCTTAAGGAGCACCAGATCATTCATTTATTCACAGATTTTAAGAGTAGAGGGGGCATTTTGACTGTCAAGTCTGGTGTCCTAGATAATACACACGTTCCTTCCTACATATTGTCCAGCTGTTCTTCCTCAGGAATACATATTTCAGAAATCAAACCAGACCCCCAAATTCTTGGTGTCAAGACTGCTCTGGTGACACTGCTGGAGAGTTTCCATTTTTAATTAACATTCCAATGAAAACTATAGCTCCAAAAGGTTTCAAAAAGGTTTATCGACAAAGAAATTCACTGAAGCAGCTGATATTGCTGTCATGGAGTTAGTTCCCCTTCGTTCTGAATCACCCCTAGGCCTCAAGGTTTCGGGAAATTTCTCCCACAGCCTCAGCTTTCTGGAGAATTTTCTATCCCCTCTCATTTGTAGGGTGTGATAGGATAATAGCAGCAATCCAGTCCTTATTGTCTGTACCTGTGGATGAACAGTGCTGTATAAGTGTGAAGTGTTATTATTATTGTAAGGAAATAATAATACTAATAAAACAAAATGAATCGAAGTCTTGTCTTCAGATGGTTATTTTAGCAATCCAGAAATCTAAAGCCCATGAAATAGACGATTAAGAGGGGTTAGATACTTAATATCAGTTGTTGTGTTTTGGTAGAATTTTGCAATAACGCAGCTGCTATAATAATACGGATTTTTATTTCTCCTTACAGAAAGGAAGCAGTTGTGTTTTCAGAGAAGCCTTGAAGTCCTGCTGCAGAATGCAGAACTTTGTGTTTGTGTGAGTGTGCGTGTGTCTGTGTGCTCAGACGGCCTCTCTTCTCCTGTTGCAACAGCTCCATCTTTGGGAGAAAGGGAAATGTTTCTTTCCTTTAGCACACTTTGCAAACAAAAGAAACCTTGGAAATCTCATTTCACTCTGGAATACCTTTCTTCCATCCCCTCTTCTCTGCATGCCTCCCCACCATTGTTCTTCATCGGTTGGGGAATTAAAAAAAAAAAAAGAAAACCAATAAAAAAACAATACCCCCTTTCTCTCATTTTTGATGTAACTAAGGACCAGAGACTCATTTAATTAGTCTCTCTCATGTGGCTTACAGCCCTGTTCAAGGCAAACATTTGCCCCTGAGTTTCAACACTGTTGCTTAGCCACACAATTTTCCCTTTTATTTTATTTTTTTTTGTCAGGAACATGTGGTATCACGTTAATGGCTATTGGGGATCCTATGGCTAAATCGTAATCATAATTGTCTATACTAATCATAATTGCCTTGCTGTTGCAGCGTGCATCCCTCCCCCCTGTCAGTTGGCAGTCTCGTCCTGCTCCCTTGTACTGTGTGCTTACACTGTCTGAGAGCTCTTCCAGGAAGGGTGGACATCAGCCAGTTTTGCCTACTGAGGAGCTGCACCCAGCACACAGGGACTTCCAGACCCTGTAGGAGGGGACACTCAAGATCCTCATCCAGAACCCTCCCATGAGAAGAGTCACATCCATGTATTTAGTTGGGCTCACTCTTCCCTTTTAAAGTGAGGCTAGCTGAGGAAGAGGAGCTAGAGACCCAGAACAAAGAGCTTCTCTCATCCACAAGCTGCTTTTAATCACTGAGCTACATCTGGCACTCTTGTTTCCTCACAACCTGAATCTTTCATGCCTTTCCTCGCAGTGTCCCATCTCCAGCAGAAGAGATTACATCTCCCCCTCACTTCTCATAAACCTGAGGGGTATGACATGACCCAGGAGCCGGAGGGAAGAAAGCCTTTGCTTGACATAGACCCAGAACATGTTTCCCACTTCCTAGACAAATTGTCCCATCACTAACTACACCATTTTTCAAAGGGCAGTCAGTCACGAACATTCTTCTTTGCCTTAAAAGCAGTGACTATAAAAGGGAGAGCCACTATACCACTGGTTTTGTGAGGGACCTGGTCTGGTCAGCATGTGGTGGCCAGCCAGATAAGGTTCTTTAGGTAACATAAAGCCATACATCAGCTCCTGATTAGGTATTGATAGGCATTGAATGCCAAGGGGGGTTGGACCTGGAGGCCTATAAGAAAGGCAGATGGGTACTGCAGATACTACAGGCACAAGTGAAAAAGGATAGGGTTTGTTATGTTTAGTAATCACTGGGGTTTAATTAGAAGTGAGTGGGGTAAAATTACTAGTAAATCTTAAACAGTTGAACCGAGTGCCCCTTTTTTTTTCTGAAGACAGGGAAGAAAAAAGATGAAAAATATTAAAAGAAAGGGAAATATAACACCCAGCAACTATACAAGGGTGTGGATAGAGATCCTAGAGTGCCCAGAGTAACTTCTTCAAGAACAAGACAGAGGGCAAGGAAAAAACAGGATGCCAAAGAGGTCATGGAAGCAGACAGGGTCCAGATTAACCTAGGAACAGGACTAGAAAGGGGTCAGGCAGGTCCATCATGAGAAAAAGTAAAACCAGAGCTTTCAGAGGCAAGATCATAAAATACATGAAAAGCTAAAAAACAAACAAATAGGCACTGAATAATTTAATACAGCCCCAGAATCCTGGCACTGGCACTCTCTGCTGGCTGTTGGCTGCTGGATGTACATGGGGTTTAATTAACCTCTTGTGTCTGAAACAGGCCAGAGTCCTTTCTAACAATTTAATGCTGTAGTTGACTAAGTTTTACTGTCCATGAAGTATTTCTGGTCTTCTTAATGTTAGTAATATGGATGTAGCCATTGTGATCTAGACTGGAGTTGCAAGGAAGTTTTTAAACCCAGATCTCCTAAAGGCCAAACTAATGACTTCAGCATTCTTTGATGTAACGAAAATAATTTGTATACAGAGTTCAATTCACCACATGAGTTTTTGTTCAGATATCCTGGCTTTAATGTCACTGGAACAGAAACACATATTGTCCTATCCCCACAGTTCTGCTGTACCCTGAGCACGGCAGCTCTTCCAAATTCATGCTGATAAAACCTCATTACAGTTCTGTAATGTACTCCTGGTACACATTCCCACTTTCACTCTCATCTGCAATCCCTGGCATTGGCTGGGGTTTGAAAAGAAGGTTGTAAAAACAGCTGTGTGGAAAGATGTCTTTTTTTTTTTTTTTTTTTTTTCTTGGAGTATTTCAGTCACAGCTAAAAATAAAACTTACAAAGTCTCCTGAGACAGCCTGTTCTTAAGATAATTCATTGCTAAAACTAAATCACAGAAGGTTTATCTTCACTCATAATACCCTATGAAGAATAGTTTTTACTTTCCCAGTCCAAGGTTTCTTTCTCTATTACTACTGGGAATGCAGTAAGGTTCCAGCATCTGAAACCAGGCAATTTGGGATCACTGCTGGCTGTGGAGTCAGGCTGACCAGCAAATCTCACCACCATTGCCCCACGACTTCTCACATTATATATCCCTATTATGCAAAGAACCTTTGAACTCCTCAAGAGCTACATCTAAACTCTCAAATATCACATAGCTGCATGTATATATACATTATCTATATATTCATTGTTAATTGGTCATTCACTGGAAAGCTTTAGAATGATTTGACAAAAATACCAAACAGAATAAAATAATCTTCCTAAGACTTTGTTGTGGGTTGACAGAAAGTCCTGCATGTGAGGGTTCAGGAAAGTCCGTATCCTTCAGCTGATGGTACACCTCACACTTCAGTTAACAAGCCAAGCCACAGCCAGGGCTGGCTATCCAGCTGCTTGCACAGCCTCCTCCTCCTCCTCCCCTCAAGTATTTTTACTTCCCAATATCTGCGCAGAAGCAGACAAGCATGTGTACTTCTCAACACATCAGCTAGAAATAAGCTAGACATAGATTTGAGATGACAATCCACAAGCAAAGCTTTCTGATATTTTAAGAGGGACAGCTATGTGTGCTGTTTAATATAATAGAAATTACCAGAAAAGAGTGGAGCATAGATGCTGCCTGTTCCTAGAGAGGAATGGGATATTTGGGGTGTTTCTTTCTACTGAGGGGCACATTTATGGAACTTCTTCAGGAATTCAGTGACTGAGCTAGGTTTGTCCTTTCTCACAGAAAAGCACCAAAACCAGATGAAAAACTATTTCCTGAAAGTCTTGGTTTTGCCCAGTAACATAGCAATATAAGCACTCTTCTGATCCATAGGAATCCTAGGAATCCTCAAGTGTTAATCACGCATTCTTCTAGCCAGGGAACTAAAACTTATCCTGAAATAATACTTGGTCTTAAAATCATATTAGACTTCAGTCTCCTTTACATAATAGTAAGTAAAAGCAGTACTGTACATATTTGTAAAGAGTTTTAAAACATACATAAGAACCTTGCTCTACAGCTTTAAAAATTTTGGTTTTCAGCTGAAATACTCCTCTGAGCAAACTGTATTGAATAACATAAAGTTCCTGTAAAGTACACTTTCCCCTCCCTGTTAAAAGCTTTTCTGGGACTCTAAATATAAAATATGTTTACCTGAATATTGTTTGCATTATCATTTCCTCATTCTCCACAACGTCCCTGAGAGAAAAGTAGAAAATATAAACTGTGGTGTTGTCATGATAGGGGCTGTCCTCATTTCAGCCACTGTTTTCCACTGTCAATATGAAATACAGTTGAAGTGCTATCAACGTGCTACTTGGCTAGGCAGTTTAAGTTTACCAAGAATGATGGTGTTTCAAGTTAGCTGTTAACTTTGCAGTGTCAGCCTATGAGAAATCCTGTTAGTAGTTATCACCTGAAGGGGAGGCAACAGCTGGCTGAGGAGTGGGAAGTTTTTAAACCCCTGGAATGGCTGGCATTTACATCCACGGGTTCATGCAGTGAATGTGAGGAAGGCTTCAGTTTACAGCTGTGTGTGGTGCTTCAGCGTGAAAGCAAGGTGGGCTACCCCCATGCAAATCACACTGCGCTCTCCCTGCATCGATTGGCATCAACCCAGTTATATCCTTGAATGATGAACAGCACTTGGAAAAGCAAGAGGATACAGTATTTTGGGGGGACTGCATTTGACTGTTGGCTGCTCTCAGATGCATTGTGAACAGGCTATTAGCTGCTCTGGCTATCCAAGCAATGTTTCCCTTTGCATTTCTGCCTGTTTTGGTCATAAACTCTTTCAGGCAGTGGGCATTCCTCTTTCCCTCCATGTTTTAAAAGCCAAGAATATGTTTATCTCTGTCGCATTTGTTCTGTGGTAGTTTAAAACAAGCTATAACTGGAATAAATCCTCACAGGAACAGACAATGGAATAAGAAATATTCTGAAATCATATTTTGTTTGGAAATATAGTCTGAAATTTATAATTAAATTATTTTTGTGAGTGGGCAATACTTTTTGCAGCCAATGAAATATTTTATTAAATTTCAATTTATAGCTTTTAATATTATGACTAAATATAGCAAATCTATGTCTAAACTGAAAATTTCTTAACCCCCCCAAAACTCCAAAACCCCCCAAACAAAACCAAAACCAAGCCTACAAGGCATAAACAGTTTCCATTTGATCTCACTTGCTTGTTTGGTTTTTTTTCTTTAATCAAAGTGAAATTTTATCATAATTAACACATTCTTATGGAACTGACTTCCACATATCAGCATTTCTAGTGGAAAAAACATGTGCTTTTGTAAAATTTGTAATGAGTCTTAGAGGAGCATGTCTCCTTCAGTACTATCCAAAACCAAGCCCAACAGTAAAGGTGCTCTGCCTACGTACATGTTCCTAGTGTAATTTTGAAATACTTGTCAGTGGCACCTTTTATACCTTCCAGAGACACAATTATACCTGGACTTCCAACTTAATGCCTCTAAAATGCTTCTTCCAGGAGGTGACTAAGAGTTTAAGAACATAAAAGGCTGAGATAGTTTCATCAGCAAAAGTCTGACTGGAGCTGTGATAGACCCCTGATGTCCATATTACTGATTCAGATCATGGGTAAGAAGGCAGAAGGAAAGTTCCTCATTTTTGGATCAAATGTTTATTTTATGACTCCTATTTCCCCAGCAGGTACCTGACTCTGGCACAAGTTTAATGATCCAAGTCAAGCCAAGGACGTGAAAGGGTCTGCAGAGAGATCCAGCTCCACTCCTGCCTCATCTCTACCCAGCCCTGGTTTGTAACACACTCTCAGCTGCACAGTCAAAGTTCAAGTAGGTTTACATGTACACCTTATTAGTAGGAGCCATAGCCAACAGCATACATAAACTTCAAAGTTGCCTTAGGATGGGAACGAAAAGAGAGAAAAAGGAAACCCTCTCCCCCACGTCCAGGTGGGAAGGCAAAGTGACGAGCTACCCAAACAAGCATCCTCCTCTGGCCATCCTCTCCAGGGAAACAGGTGGTGACAATGATCACATTGAAGATGACAAAATCTTTTTACCTTGCTTTCTTCTCCATCCAATTATACTTCTCATCAAGACTTTCTCAATGTCCCCATTGCCAGTTACTGTTTATGACACTACTGGTGCTGGTTGGAGCACTCCTGATTAGGTGCAGGTGTTGCACACTAATTGCCCATTAAGTTTTGGTGTGTATATTATTGATAATATTTACTGGATTTTAAAATTAGTATTATTCGTTATCTACTAAGCTGTGTTTGTTTTAATATGAAGCTGGAAACTAAATCCTATAGGGTGAAAGGTGAATAGATTTGCTCATGGAGATATAGACCAGTAGCTACAAAGCAAAATGGTGAAGAGGCAGAGGAAGAATTAGAACATTTAAATATCAAGGGCAATAACTTCAGAGAAGCAACTGGACATAACAGGTCAGAATCCCACAGTGCAAAGTGAATAAAGGCATTTGGGGTGCCGTGGTAAAGGCACTGCCACAGAAACCATGGGGTGTGTTGATGGAAGGTTGCTGCATTGTAAGTGAAAGGCGGGTTGGGGTTGCAGATGAAAAGTCCTTAGCATTGCAAGGCTTAGAGTGGACAAGGCACCACACACTATTTTGTTTTCTAGGTTCCCTGATGTTTTCTCTTGTGAAGGAGTACTGTGGAGAGACCCAGCCATGGGAAGGATGAGTGTGCTGAGGGAAATGAGGTTGTGAGTATAACGAGTTTTGGCTGCTGGACAGCATGGGAAGGTACAAGTGTTCTCACTTTTCTAAAGGAAGAAGTGTAGGACAGAAGGGGATCTTTACTATTACAGAAATTAGAGTCACTGTGTCTGAATTTTCTGAGTTTAGCTAAAGCCAGTGGAAATCAGCATAGTCCACAAAACTTCAACAGGTTACTGAAGAACATTCCGTAAGTAGGGTGACTAAAGGATTGAATTATCCATGGAAGGTATCTCTGTCTCTCTGCTCACTATAACAACAGTCACTAAACTTCTAAATTTTGCACTGCAGTTAAATGTCCAAACTTATTTGGGGTATTCCCAAGCATTTTAAAACTGAGAAACTGAGGCAAGGTAGAAACAAATGGCTCATGAACAAGAAACTCATGATCTCTCAAATGTTAGGATACACGAAATGCACTGAGCAGAACTGCCACCCTCTTTGCAGATTCCCAGGTTTGTCATGGTGGATCTTAGCATAGGACCCTGTAGCCAAAGGAAATCTAAAATTTTACAAATCTCACATATGATCTTTTTTCCCATGTTTTTAAATTTTATTTGATATATATCCCATGCACTAGCAATGATAATTTAAACCCCAAACAAATATAGAAATTAATATCCTTTTCTTTAATATTCCTCATGTATTTACAAGTTAAAGGGAAGCATTTTTTCTGTAGTACTAAATGCAGTATGAGGCACAGAACAACCCTCATCAAAATGGACATCTTTTAAAGTATACTTTTTTAGCACTGACCATTCTCCCACCTTCCTCCCCTGCTTCCTTTTCTTAGAACACAGTTTATTCCTTTTTGACTGTTCTAATTTTCTGTATGTTTTCATTTTATTCCTCAACTCTTTCTCCTTGTACATCCTCTCCACAAAAATATTTCACTATTGAAAAAGGAATCCCCCAAACCATAACCAAAATGTATAGATCCAACCAGAAATTTCATCATGTGTCTTTTATTCTCTTTTTACACTGTCCTAACTTGCACTATGTTGTTTTTCTATGAGAGACAGTGTATGCTCAGAACTGAATTCTGTCTTAATAGTCAAGAAACACTGGCATTGCCCAGAAGTGAGATTTACAGGACATTGTTGTCACTAGTCTTAGACCAACAGTCCTCTTATGTTCACTGTTACAGATGTTTGAGAATACAGCTATATAATAGCTATTTCTTCAAGGTGCCGGTTGATACTATGGGGACAAATGCGCAACCTGAAAATTGTAGAGCAGGATGAGTTGTGCAGAAGATCCTGAAAGAGCAGCATCCCTCTTCTAGTGAGCTTTCTTACAGCATGAGGCCCATTAAGGCTGCTGGTTCCCTTGGAATCTTAGTTCCCCTGCTCAGGAGATAGGAGGTCAGCAGTGTGAAGACCTGTCAGCTGGGTATGGCTAGTACTTCTGATCTGTAAGCAGCGCAAATTCCATCTCTTTTTTCTTCTGAAAGCATAGGGAAGTCATGAAATAGAAGGTGAGGAAGCATCTCAGGATTTGAGGACTTCTCAGGCCTGAGTACAGTTTGTCTACATGGTCTTCTCTTTTTTTTTTTTTTTTTTCCCCTGAAAAAATGGGATTCTGTGGTTTAAATTCACTTATTAAAACATGTTTAAGTACTCACATGTGACATGTTTCTCTGCTGACCTGCAATGGATTCAAGTCTCCTTTTCCTTCTCTCTCACATTGCATGTCTACTGTTGCACACTGTGAGCAAAGTGTTATCTCCCTGATTTGATAATGCCATCCTCATTGTACCCTAGATGTCATTTGCAGGATCAGGGTCTGTATTAGTTTTCTTCTCCATTTGTAACTATATACTTTTGCTTAGCTTTGGGGAGCACTGTGGGGCCATTTGTGAAATGACAGTGCTTTCTGCCGGGGAGATCATTATAGGCAGAATGCATTCCAATGTGCAAATTACAGTTCTGCTTATAGTGAATTTGTTCCACTTAATACAAAAGAGCTTTACAAAAGGAAGGTCTTGCTGCACTTTCCCCTAATTTGGAGCTGCAAAGCTAACTTCCATGCTGTGCAGAAATGCACAAGGAGGGTTAAGTCAGTTTTAAAAGAGCATCAGTTGGGTGAAAATGTGTTTGACCTTCACAGGGTTCTTCAGTCATTCTTCAGTTTGAGTGGCTGACTGATTGTGTCATTCTGTCATATATATATTAAAAAAAAAAAAAGAGAGAGAGAAAAAAAAATTAAAAATCGATCCTGTCTACCCCTGAAAGCCTTAGTTTTCATTGGCATCTAACTGACATAATATTTGGTTGAGTTTTCATTGCTATTTTTATTTAAATGTTCTGGGGTATGCCAGCTAGCAGCAAGGTCCATTTTTATATCACAGTGAACTCCCACAGTTCTGGTAAATATAATCAGATAAGGGGAAGTTCAACTTAAACCTTCTGTTGCAGTCAATAAAAGAAAACTTCATAACCCAAGACTATATCTCTATTTATAATTGCTAATTATAGAAATCTATTCAAGGACACTCTAAAAACAGGATTATAAATACATCTAAAAAAAAAAAATAGAATAATGTAGAGACAGAAAAATGAGAGTCAGTGAGAGCTAAGAAATGAAAAAGAAACCAAATACAAAGCAATGTATTTGCTTGAGCTTTTTACGAGGCAAAATATCCCCAGATAAGTTCCCATTGTAATTCAGTATTTCGTTATCTCTGTGACAGTGATCTTGCATTTCTGCAAAAGGTTGTTGACCAAATGGATCTAGGTGTCATTGTACAGATAGCAGAAATGACTGGAAGCATAAACGCTTCCAAGGAAAAACATATAGGAGGGAAATTATGTGTTTCCTGCATTTAAGGGTTGAATTCAAGAACCTATGTCTCTTTTACCAGATTTGCCTTGGCAAGTTACGCAGAAAGTAGACATGCTGCCAAATATTAGTCATTCAAATTAGACTCCCAATACAGCATGGGATAAAATCCCCAAGAGTCTAGAGCACAAGTCTTATGAGGAGCAGCTGAGGGAACTGGGGGTGTTCAGCTGGCAGAAAAGGAGGCTAGGGAGGACCTTATTGTTCTCTACAGCTACGTGGAAGGAGGTTGCAGCAAGATGGGGGTCAGTCTCTTCTCCTGAGTAACAAGCAATACGAGGGAATGGCCTCAAGTTGTGCCAGGGGAGTTTTAGATTGGATATCAGGAAAAATTTCTTCACCAAAAAGGTCATCAAGCATTGGAACAGGCTGCCCAGGGAAGTGGTTGAGTCACTGTCCCTGGAGGTATTTAAAAGACATGTAATGTCTGCCCAGGGACATAGTGGACTTGGCAGTGCTGAGTTTACAGTTGGACTCACTGATCTCAAAAGTCTTTTCCAACTTAATTTCTTGATTCTGTTATTCTATGACTCTTTACCTAGAGAACTACAAGCTGGAGATACCAACAGATTTAATTGATCACTAACAACATCTTTCCAAAGAAGCAATGGTGTGAACAGTCTTCCTTAACTCCCTCTGCAGATAAAGACATAGATTTGAAAATGGCCAAATGTTAAATGTGTTCATCTTTGGTCAAAAAGAAGGAGTATTTTCAGGTTTTCAATGTTTTGCATGGTCTAAAAGCAAAAAAATATGTATGTCATCCCTATAGCACAACTCAGTATGAAGAGGTCATGACCCATTATTTCTTTTGGAATCACAGAGTCATAGAATGGTTTAGTTGGAAGGGACCTTTACAGCTCATCTATTTCCAAACTCCCCTGCTGTGGGCAGGGATATCTTTCACTGTATGACTGACTTTGTCCCAGCCCCAAAGGCCATTGCCACCCACAGCTTGGCCATGCACCAGGGCTGTCCTCCACAGCCCTGCTCAGCTCCATGGAGGTCCTGAGATGTGATGGGATCACAGTTGGAGGCAGCACAGCTGCAGGCTGCACGCTTGCTGATAAGACACAGTGATGTGACCCATTATTTTTTTGGTTAGGCTTCAGGTCAGATTTTCAATGACTTAAAAGTTTCTTTACATTTGTATACCATGTCTCTTCTTCTCTGACATCTGTGATGAAGGGTTGTAATCTGAAAGGATTTCCTGGTTACACCACTGCTGTGCAGTGAACACTTACTTACTCCTAAGGTGTCCTTTTATATCAGCCCTTAGTATATGTAATGGCTTTAAAAGAACTGAAAGCCAAGATATATTGTGTTCCCTTTGTAATTACTCAGTACTATTTTGACATCAAGGGAACCGATGGGTAATATTTGTGGTCTCCTTTCTTAAACTCGCACCTTACTGATTTCTAGGGCAGTCAGACTGAAACACCATAGTATTTTAAAAAATATATTCCTATTGGCTAGAAAAGAGGGAAGAATTCCGATAATGGCAGAACAAAAAGAATAGCTACATAAAATCAGAATCACTCACACTGTGTTTCAGATCACTTTTAATTTTTTTTCTTTTTCTTTTTTTTTTAATGAATACAGGGGGTTTGAGATGAGAACAATTTTCAGGAGAAACAAAAGAAGTAAGAAAGCAAAGTATATTTAAGACCTCCTTGAAGACACCCGGAGTTAATAATGATATACACTGTAGAGAAAACAACTGTGAGATGGGTGCAAAATGCCACAAACCCAGCTAATTAAAAATGAGGTTATTAGTTTTTAGTTGCACTGCAGTTAGAGATAATGCTACAGAGAGCCTGAGTGAAAGCACATTTTGTATTGTAGCAAGAAGTACATTTTATGTGGCATTTTATTTTATTTTAAGGGGTGCTTCTATTTAGAGAGAGGAAGAATTCATTTATGAGTTAAAATGGACTCACTGTGGTTTTTCTGTACCTTTTGGGGGGAGTGAGAGGGGACAAGAAGGGTACAAACTTTCTTCCAAATCTGGCATTCCACCAAAAACAGCACTGAAAATTTGTGGCTCACTATAAAAGACAGCTGCCCAGATTCCCAAGCCTTGTGGGAATGCCTAACATCTATGGATTTATTTTTTTTCCAGGGTGATCAATAGAAATTATTCACTTGTTTTGAAAGTGCAGCTCCAAATATCATTCTCAATGTGATGCTAATTGTTTTCCAGTAATTTTATGGCCAGATTTCAGAGCAACTCAGTTCCTACATACAGAAAAAAAAAATAATAATGTTCCCTTTTATTCCCCATGTTAAATGTTTTTAGAAATATGGCTGTTATCTAAATTATTGAATAGATGCTGAGATCTTTGAACAATTTCATACTGATTCATATATATGGATCCCTGAGTATCTCTATCTAAAGCATCTTGCTGGGTGTGGATTTTGGACTGTGTGTAAGAATCAGGAATGAAATCCTCCTGGCACTCAGGTCACTGACTGAATCATGGAACTGTAGAACAGTTTGGGTTGGAAGGGACATTTAAAGGCCATCTAGTCCAACACCCCTGCAATAAGCAGGAACATCTTCAACTAGCTCAGTTTGAAAGCTTTCTCAGTTTTACTGGGTCACTCTGAGCACCTTGTTGGTTTGCAGAGACTCTATCACAAGAGTGGTCCTGTATTACCTATAATAAGGTAACGTGAAAATTAAGTAATTTTTTTAATGTTTCTTTGAAGCAACCTTTAGTTGAAACAGCAGTTTTCACTAGTTGAAGGAAGAGAGCCTCTAGGGCAGCAAAAGGAAGATTTGCAAAATTTAACCAAAGATATCTAGGACTACTTGAAAATAAATTGATAGCTCACCTCCTTAAAAGAAAATTATTCAACAGAACAAAATCCATAAATCCCCATTTATCTGTTTATCCATCCACATCTGGGCTGAACTACAGTAATAGGTCATTTTTTCTGCTCCTACAAGACCCAGACTAAAAATAAACTCTAAAATAAAGAATAATCTACTAAACCTGATTTTTTTTCCTAAAAGCCAAGGTAAAACAGCTTTACCTGTGCATAAAATCAAGCTGAGAGTGTCTTGATGCACATCTCAGTAATAAAGAGTCATTTGGGGAGTTCACAAACATATAGTGCCTTTGACTTGTATTTCTTGTCTATATGCATTTTTTTTTATTTGTCAAACAGTTTGTTTACAGAGAAGCATGTAGGAGACACGTGAGGGATCATTTTCCTACCACCTGGAGCTCTCAGCCAGCAGAGTGAACAGTCTTTAGGCTAATCTGAGGATAAAGCCAGGGAGATATTCCTCAAAGTGAAAGACAATAAGACTTGCTTCTTCTTTTGGTATTTGACCAAATTAAGTGCAATGCAGTCCAAAGGATTTAATGATTATGCTCGTACTTCTGAGCTAACCAGTGCCAGAAAATATTCCTGGGCTCTGGAATACAATTGCCTATAAAGTTGAATTGTTAAAGTTGTCCCTAGAACAGATTTGGCGCCAGGTAACCAAAATTTCCCTAGACAGTTTCTGGGAACTTTTCAGGAGACAACATGGGCCAAGGATGACTCTCAACAGGCAGTTTGGATGTGGCCACCCAGTTTTGGAGGTTAAAAGAATTTCCCAGTAAGGAGGTGGACCGATCCATGCCAGCTGGCTGCTGCCTTCAAAACCAGTTCTGAGCATGTATAATTTACTAGTATAGCTGTGGCTTTTGTTTCCACATTGTATATTATATAATATCACAGAGCACAACATGAATATGATATAAAAAGTAAATTAAAATGGGAATGAAAGTTCAATTAAACCAAGAACACTTCCTCCAGAATCTGTTTGGTAAAAGATTTAGGGAGAAACACGTTGCCTGCTTGTGTCCATTTTGGCTCAGGATATATTTCAAAATTAAGAACTTAACTGTGAATTACAAAATGAAGCTCCATCCCAGTTCTAATTAGTAGAGACTCAGCAAGTTTAGGAAAAACTGTGCAGCATCTGTCAGTTGCTCACCACAAGAACATGCATACACACACCTACACACATAATTCAATGAAAATAAATAATACCTAATGCTTTGTAAAGGTCACTCAGGCTTTCTGGTGCAGACACTTCGCTCCCTTTGTGACCAGTTTCACAAAATGCAGTCTTTCTGACTTAAGCCATTTAAAAAGCCAACCTTTACATTTTAGATTTCCCTCATCTCTATTGACATACTCACTTGTGCTGAGGGTTTTGGTCCACAGGAAAACATCTCCTGCTCCCTGCCACCCACCATGCTGATCCTGACACAAACATCAGAACCTCCATCCTCAGTTTAACACTTCATTTCAAATGGAGATTTTTAAGCATCCACTAAAAAAAAAAAAAAAGGAGAGAGAGAGAGGGGGAGTGGGTGTGGGTGGGAAGAGGGGAGGGAAAACCACCCTCCTGCCTCTAAATGGAGCTAAGCAGAAAACTTTGTGTACATGGGCAGTGTTCAAGCATTTTTGTCAGCCCTAAGCCCTGGGTTCCCAGCTTCCCCCAGGCATCAGTCCCCCAAGCACAGACTACTGTGCTGAGCTTGCACTTTCCTGGGTGACCAAACAGCAACCTAGCAGTCATGTAAAATTAAAACACAATACAAGCACTGATAAAAGGCCCAGCAGTTTCTACTCTGCATGAGTGCCAAGATGATGCTGAGAAGATGAAGCAGGTCTATCTGGTGTAGTAGGAGCTGCCTGAGTCTACAGGCAGCCTGGGGCACAGCCAGGGTGCAGCCAATATCCTTTCAGTCTCACCTGAATGATTACTTAGATATCTATTGAATTGTAGAGCTGGTCATCTTTTCAACATGCAGGGTCTCAGGAGAAGAGTCAAAGTGGTCAAGACCTAACCCTTTAAAACCACAGCTCACATTTTTTGCAATGACTAAGAGGTTCTCTCCCTCTGTTGCCTAATCAGTGGCAAGGGATGAAGCCAACTGCTTATGTTGAGGAGATACAAAGTCTCTTGGGTTTAGTCAAACGAGAAGGAGAAGGCAGTCTGATACTATAGTGCACATCCTTGGAGGAAGACATAGTATGTATTTATCTGACTGATAGAGACATCTGCATGTATATCTCTACCAGTCTCCTAGCCTCCCTTTACATAAAGCAAAGACTGCAGAACTTTTAGTGTGCCTCAATCTAAGCCAGCCCAGAAAATTAATCCCCAATTTCCTTTTTCTCTCCTCCACCTACTAGGGAAGCTCCTGCAGATTTTGGCATTGCTAGACCTTGTCAGTGTGGTGTGGTAAGGTGCATCTCACCCTGGTCCTCCTAAGCTGAAGCTGTTACACATTATCTTTTAAATTACAGGAGGACAGATAATCAACTAATCATCACACAAGAGTCACAAAGTTTAAATCAGGGTAAGACTTCCTGAAAAGTGCTGAAAACCGGTGCTCTGGCCTGCAATTCATGGGAATCAAAGGTAGAAGAAGTAAGTGGACTGAATGTACTCCTAAACTACTTCAGAGATCCTTGCCTTTTACAGTGCTAAGGCATCAGGATCTGTCAAGACTCATTCCGTAGTTTGGGACCAGTCCATCTTTTAGGGAACTTCTCATCACAGAGATGAGTTATTTCAGCACAGGATCTTGTTCCTAAAACTGATCAGAATATGCTTAACAACAGCAGTTTTCCTCATTAGAAATATTTTTTCTCTTCTTTTATAAAAGAACTATGTAACAAAAAAATATTTAAAAATACACCATTATTGTTGTAATCTATTGTATTTTAATTAATGATTTCTTTGAAATTGTACACTTCATTTTATCAGGTTCATTTTTAAGACCTTGCTTTTTCCTTATCTACTTAATGAAGTTCACCATATAATAAGAAAATGTGACTTCTGGTGATAAAAATGATTTTAAAAGAAAATATTTTGTTACAAATATGTATTAAAAAAGACACAAATATCGACACACAAAAAATACTAATATAAACTCTGAAAAACGGATACAATTTCCAAAACATTGTTTCATTTTCTTCCAGAAACAATTTCTTTCACCAATTTCTTTGCCTTTTTGCTTTAGTTTCAGAATGAAATGAGGGACAATGAAATACAAAATAAATTAAGAAAGGTGTTTCATGCAGGAAACCTCATAAACCTCACTTATTTTTTTTTTACCACATTCCTTCAATACAAACATGTATCTTAAAGAAGCTTCTGAAGGCCATGGAATAGTATCACCAGTAGGATTTACAGCTTCCTTTGTTAAGGAGAAAGGACTTTCTTAAGAAGTCTTCTCCTAAGACATTTGCAATGGAAGCTACCTGAGAACCACAGATGGAAGCAGTTGTTCCTTCTTTACGCAACTGCACTGAGTCTTGTTAGCATAGCCACAGGAGATGATGCGGTTTCCAAAATGAGGACATACAGATTGTTGTCCAAACAAGATTTGGCCAACACACCCATTCCTGTCTGATATGCTTCTTCCCTGGTTTCCTTGTGGGCAACTGGTAGCATAGGTGCAGAAATAGCAAAGATCTTTTTCCATTCTCTTTATTTACACTGAAATCTGAGGAAGTGCCTTAGTTTCATCCCCTCCTTTGCCTAAGCACTGTCTTTCAGCAGTGTGACATACTGGGAATGTAGAGTTTCTGTCCGAGTTCAGTGCCTTCACGAAGGAAAAGGGAGCATCACACACATACATGGTGTTATCACAATCACTATGTCCTTCAAAATCAACCTGTGCACTGCAAGTCTCCTGTTCCAGCACTGACTCATTCCAAACCTGCTTAGCTGATGAAATCTGACAGGATCGCAGCTAGAGTTGGCCCAACCTATTTAGCTTATGAGATCTGACAGGATCACAGCTGGAAGTGCCCCAGGAGATCTGATGGGATCACAGCTTGAGAAGGCTTATCTATAGACACAGTACATAAACATTGATCCAAGATCTGCATAAAAATGAAATCCCATTGTAAAAATGAAATCTTCTCCTCAGGTTCATAAACAAAGCAAACACAAGCTTTTATAAGAATATAACATTCATTTTATAAGAATATACCTTTTTTTTTCTTAATTTTTTTCCACTTCCTTGGAGATGAAAATAAACCTGCCAATGGGTTGCAGGATTCTCATGAGGATTACTATGCCATCCAGCAAACCTAAGGGCATGAAGAAGCATGAAGGTTACTGACAGTCTATCCAGCTTTCAGAATTTTTTATTTTTTACTAGACACCTTTGAGGGTGTGAGATCAGCCACCCCACTGCCAAAAAAAAGCAGATAAATCTCACCTCAAATCAATTCTGGTGACAGGATCACAAACAACTACTACTTTTCATCTCAAACAGTGATTGTCTCTCTTTTTTTAATTAGTGCTTCTGTATTTGTATATTGTATTATCTAATCTTGAGAAAGTTGTGTGGTGTAATGAAATATGACCAGCATCTTTTGCTTTGATGCTTTCCGTAAGCTCACTTTGTGGACGTAACTTTGGTTTGCTTCTCACAACATGATCATGAGGATCTATAAGGTGAATTTTTTAATGTGACTATTGTATGGCTACACATTTATGTTTTGGAATCAATAAACACAGCTCCTTTCCCACTTTTATGCTCCCTGATACTGGGGAACAAGGTCATAAGAGATTTGAGTATTTTAATGTTGTTGTGTAGGTGGGAATCTAAGAGTGTCTAAATGAAATAAAATCAAACAAAAAGACATTACTTTTTGTAACTAGATATAAGTAAAATTATTTTTAAAATATTTTAAAATATAATTGTAATTTAGATACATTAGATTAATGATTAAAGGCTATATTTGGATCTATTAGAATTGCAGGCATTTGCTGTGATGATGATAATGATGTTGTCTTCCTCTTCTTCACCAAACTATTTCATCACAAAACCATCTAAAAACCTCCATCAAAGAGCTGTTGCGCAAGGGTCTTTACAAACTGAACAAGAAGACTGTACCTGACTCAGAGACAGATCAGCTAGTTCCCATTTGGGCTAAATGAATTATAAAGATCCTTCTCACTCAAGGACTGATCAAAAATCAAATGAATTTTCTTGATGTTATTAAATCTTCAGACTATGTGTCTTCATTAGTTAATAATTTTAATTCATTATGCCTTTTTTGAAGAATCCAAATTTAAAATAAATCATTTTTGGACATCTGTCTCACATGGAAAACATAACATGAAGAAATGCTGAACAGCTTGTTGATAGCAACTAACAAACCTTCAGATTGTCTTGTTTTCTACCATAAACTAAAATACCTCCTCAGCACTTGAAACTCAGCTGAAGATCATGGAAATCAGGTCATAAAGACTTTCCTTGTCCACCTATCTAAAGCAGCATTCTTCAACCTTTTCAGGTAACTGACCTGCCTTATTCAAGTAAAAATTTTCTCTGACCCTCTTAACATTAACTATGAAAATAGGAGTACATAATGTATTTATGATAACAATGATATGCCTGTATAATTTAGTTGTGTGCATGTTTCAAGAGGTCGACAGAGAAAACTTGACCTTGAAGAGGAAGGGTGTGTGTGGAAGTTTCATTGATACAAAATTTTTAACCACCTCAAACTGACATTGCTTGTCTTTCATGACCATTGTGTCGCAGCCCAGAACATAGGAAGCAATCTAAGGTGGTCATAAACATTCCTCAGTGTTACAGGGCAAGTTTTGTAGGTAATGGTTTTCCTATCCTAAAATATATTTGAAAAATATGAAGAAAAAAATGTATATGTCAACATTGACAAAACGGTTCTTCTTCCTGTCTTTGTTCTTTAGCCATATATTGTTACATTTCATTCAAGAGAGACTTTTTAGTAAACCAAAATTTTCATTGTAAAGTTGTCAACATGTCAGTGTTTCCCCCACCTCAAGAAGTGTTTTTTGAAAAGGTATTACAGAAAATGGACCTCATAACACTCCATCACAAACTTTTGGCCTAGCAACACTGTGCTTTACGTAAGGTTGCACCGTATTCCTGACCTGTCCACCATGTGTGGTCTTTGGAATGTAGTTGGGTTTGAATGTTACATGAGGTTCACCAAAATCAGTCTCATAATTCTTTCTATCTCTAGCTTTTCCAGATCACAGTTCTCTCTATATGGGGAGACACAAGCTGCCTGCAGATTTCCTATGTTACAAACAGGAAGGATGAGGTGGAGACTTCTGGAATGGTCCAAGTGTATGAGGTTCCTCAACTTACATATATACAGCCAAAGAAATAGAGTAGTCAGTAGATTATTTTTTTTTTCTTTAAAGGTAACTTAGCAGAACAGTTATTTTAGAAGGCTAAAGATATTCAGGAGTTGATTTATGTCTTCTAATGTAGACATTCATAATGTAGATGTTGATGTCTGTTAAAATCCCTAGGCACTTTTGAGGTGTGATGCATGTCAGCTAAAGTACACAACTAAAGTAGATCAGATTAATTGCTCCCTAAAAGTACTCAGCACCCCACTTAACTGCAACGAGTGACTGCAGAGCCTGGGGGGACTTGCTCAGATGTAGAAGTCTGCTGAGTAGATATCTGAAGCAAGACGAGATGAATCCTGGATTGGGATAATCTATCAGAAAACATGGTTAAACTCCCAGCTCTGCTGCAGACCTCCTGCCTTCAGACACCAGGGAAAATGTCACCTAGAAAAAATAATGGCTGGATTTCATCCCTCTTCAGACCTTGTACAAGAATGAAGGTGACTGAAGTTGCCAGAAGGAGGGTGGTCTGAGCTTTGCTTCCGCAGGAGCTGTACAAGTTCTTGAAGTGTATTGTTTGAAAAATGATGGTGCACAAGTTAGTGAGGCTCCCGGGCAGTAGCTTACCCAGTGTTAGCATAGCTGACATGCTGACAGTTTATATGGAATTTATGTGCCCATTTACTCTGCTTTTTATGGGAAAACATGTTGTTACCTTACAGCTGCCCCATCACATGCTACTTATCCTGCCTCAGAGCTACAGAGCACCTTCCTCAAGGAAATATACATACATCAAGAGGTTATGTATTTTTAAACAACATTGTAAGAGGGAAATAATAAAATATGCATTTTACTGTGTACTAGCAGCTTTTAATTTTTCTATATAATTTACTTAGCAAATTTAACTTATTCTATAACCATTTGCAGTTGTTCTCTTCTTCATTCACATATTTGGAGTAAGATAAAGAAATCAGGAGTAAGGAAGTCTTTTCAATAGGATAAAGGAATTTGTTGAGGTTCTACCATATTACCAAAAAAACCCAGGAATAAACATACAAAACATGGATGGTAAAGGATGCTTAACAATGGTGACTATGACAGTATATCAAACAGTAAATCAGATAGCAGAAGGCTGGGATTAGTGACAGAAGTTACAATACAATCTTTCTATTCTAAAAAATGTTCCAAAAAGGAAAATAAAAAGAAATAATCCTACTACCGTTATGCCTTCTACCAAATTATTTTACTGATATCCTTCCTCAGTCAGCTGATAACCCATATTTCTGCCTGGAAGTATTCCATTTTCTTATTTGAGTAAAGGAATAACTTGCAAAAGTTGTTTTATCCTCCTGAAGTGATGTTTTAAAACTGGTTTCAGTAATGGTGTGGGTAATTACTTGCTACAGACCCTAACATGAAGAATAGCCCAAAAAAGGCCATCACTGGAGTGCTATTACATTCCATTCAGCTGAAGCTGGTTTAATTAGAACAGCTTATTTTATTTAATATAACCCCAGTATAACGTTTATGTTCTGCTAGGAGGTGAACCAGAACTTCATTTACCTGATACCTAGGGATGAAAATGCACCATCCCCTCTCTTCCATGGCTTCAAGGTCTGAAAAGCCAAGACCAATTTTTATATTTTAATATAGGATTGGAAAATTAGCTTACAGACCCCAGTATTTCCCACATCTCTAGCACCAGCTATTGGTGCAAAAGCATTTTACATAAGAATTGTTCAACAGAGCTTGCTGGCAGGTTCCCTTTCTTTTTCTCTGCCTTCACAGTAATGCAAAGTTATGTTGGTGATTATATTTTCAAATGGAGAAATAGAAAATGTATAAAGCAGTTACACATTTGGATTTGAAAGTGGCCGTAATTACGAGTTAATGAAACTTGGGCTGCTATCCTGATAACAGCACTAGGCTTTTCTGGAGGAAATGGCCAGTGTTGGTTGAAGCTGATTAATAACAATTCTGAGTCTTAAGGGATCATGTCCACATCAGTTGGACCTCCCTGGACAGAGTTATCAGCCATGACTGTAGTTTGAATATGGAGACAGTAGAAAATCTATATACTACTATACACAGTCAAGTTTCTAAGACTGATAAAAACTGATAAAAAGTCTACAAAAGCTTCAAGAAAAGCATATTTTTAAAAAAGTGTTGAGGGATGACATTTGTCACTATTTCAAAGTTGGTTTAGTGCTGTGCCCATTCTTCTGACTAGGTGTACATCTTCCTCAAACCCTCAGGATTGTACCGCTCTAGAAGAATACCTACTTTATGAAGGAGAATCCAGAATTTAGGAAGGCACCTAAATTTATGCAAGACTGAGGACTGAAAAACTGTTTTATCTGAGGTAAAGCTTGTATTCTGCTAACCTAAAATACTCATTTTTCTTTCTTCGTATAGAATCTTCTGGTACCTAGTAGATCTCTGTATTTGTAGAGAGCAGAACTTTTGCTGACAAAGTGTGTATTCATCTGTAGCTACCCACTGCAGAAGTTTCCTCAACTGAGCATTTTAGGATTTAGAACAGTGCCCTATATAAGTTCTAGAGGGCAACCAGAGAGACAGATGACAGAGAGCAGCCATGTGAGGTGTAAGTATAACCTATGTTAACATACTGCCTATTTCAAATAAATGTTTTGGTTTGCCTAGTGCTGCTTGCAGCAACTGACTTAGTTTTGCAGATTAAACAACAGCAGGTGAATTATTTTATTTTTATGTTTTTAGTATTTGTTTTAAGTACAGAAATATTCTCTTACCATATTCTTCTACAATCAGGTGGCAGCTACTAAATGACTCAAACACATGTAGCCATTTTTGTTTTAAGTTCATTGCCTATGAGATGACAGAGCATTAAGGATGCTTAGATGCAACACTCTTTTTTTCGGAATCAGAGAGTGGAGAAAGGCCACTCAATCTGTAACTCTCAGGACCAAAGAAAGATTCAATTGTATCATGGAGGGCAATGTTGAGGGTGAACTTTATGAGAGAAAATAAATCATGTGGTTATTGGGAAGCCTCTAAACTAGAGAGAATTAGAAAGGAAGAATAATTCTGGCAGGACCTGGCAGGTGAAATTCTTTGAATCACGGCCTTGGGACACCTAGGTGAATTTTCTGAAGGGAGCTCACATGAGCCTGTGAATGCAGACGTGGAGCAGAAAGGGAGGACGAAAAGGAGCAGTCTGGTAAAACAGATCTTACTATATGTAGTATCAAGAATCTTAAAGGAAAAAGAAAGAAAATAGATTAAACTGTGATTTTAACTTGCTTTTAAATGCTTGAGGTTCTTTACCTGCAGAGTGTGGCCATTCCCCTCCAGTGCGCTGAAAAAGATAATTCTCCACCTCTTTCTTTTTTCCCAATTTACAGACTTCCTTCCTGGCTGCTTAATGATACAGGGCCTTTTCTTCATCCCAGGATTCAAGTAATGAAGTACCATTGATGTTTGTCCCCCAGGTCAGAAATTCATTATGAACTTACCCACCATTCGATGAATTTTGCCATCCAGCCTCTAGTCAGCTATTAATTATACACCCTTTCCCTCTCAAAACAGCTCCTGCCGGAGCAATGTCCAGACATCCATTTTACAGCTGGGGCTTAACTACAAAGAGATTAAATGTCTTATATCAAGCCACAAGTTGAGGGTACGTGTGACAGAATTCTGCCCAGCCAACAGGTCCTAAGATTTGTTATCCCTTTCCTTACACCTGTGTCCATTAGTACTCTACTAACCAATAGGCCAGGAAAGAGAAATCAAAAAGCCAGTGCAATCTTGTCACATCCTTTTCTGCACCTTGGCTGAGGCCCAGCACAGTATTTGTCTTGAAAGGAGAGAAAAGCATTGACAGAAACACCTTGCTGAACTGAAACTAAGTGCGATGCTTGTTGGCTACATGTGGAGGCATGGGAGGCCCCACAAGGAAAAGATAAAAGAAATAAGGACCCAAGCTGGATAATGACTGCCCGTAAAGAAATCTTGACCTGGTGTTTCAGGGGATTTGTACAGCTCTCCAAGATCCATGTGGCTGGCTCTTCGGTTGAGTGTTAGAAAAAGGCCTGATCGGGAACATAAGTCTTTTGTCTTGTTTTGTTTTCCTGAGAAAACAAATTGCACAAGGGAAAAGACCTTCATGTTATAAGACAAATACTTAAATGTTCATCTTGCATCACTGGAAGTTAAATCCTAAGGCTTAGCTGCACTCGACGGAGAGACCCAAGGAACAGCATAGCAGTTCTGCTCAGGACAGGGAAATGTTCAGAAGAGAAGGTGGAGATTGAGGATAGCACAGAGCAGGTCGGGGCAAAAAAGCTCCACATTTGGATGAAATCTATAAGACTTTCAAAATGAGCAATGAACTGTAGAGGGGATGTAATTGATCCTGTATTTCTAGTGTTTTGTTACCCTGGGGAGGCAGGATCCCCTTCACTTCCCAGTTAAACCAGGAATTCTCTAGGGGATCAAAGTTCAAGCAGAGCGGTCTGCGTGCTGCAGAAGGCAAGCATGCTTTCATTAACTTCTCTAAAATAAATGACATCATCAATAAAGGAAATTATAATAAAGTAATTTATAATAAAGTAGCTTGGTTTAAAGTTTTATTCTTGTTGCAGTTGTTTTCTTAAGCTCTGAGATACAACAAATCACACGAGCGTCTGTTAAACGGATACTCACCCAAAATTACCAACTTTAAAGACATTTGTGAGAAAGGCATGAAAAAGACTGAGTCATCTGTAAAATATCCTAAAGCATTAATTTTGGACTCACTTGTAACTTTCCAGATAGTTAAATCTTCACCTTAAAATTAAGTGATCTGACTTTCATTAAGAAATATGGCCCTGATTTTGAAAAATGAGTAGCAATTTGAAATATCTCATTTTATCAGTTGCCCTTATTCCCATGTGCTGAAAATCTGGCTCATTTAAGTAGGCTTTACTATCTACCTGGAAATAAAACTGGCTAAAATCAGTAACTCATTTTCAAAATTTAGGTCTAAGGTTGATAATTCTTTTAATAAAATAAATGAATACATTTCCTTCCAGCTTTTACTGAAAACTGAACTGAATCTTTACTTGGAGGCTATACCAACATTCCTTGTTCATGAATGTTATCTTGTAATTTTCTTGTATTCATCTGTCAGGCTGCTACTCATTAAATTCATTCTCTAAACTATGTGAGGCAGGACTGGGTTTTGTTCTCTACAGTTCCCTTCTGTAGAGGAACTGTGATGTTTGAACAGAGCCCTTAGATGTAAATAATAAGCAAAACTATTAACGCTTTAATGATAAGGGTGATAGATTATTTTTTTAACAACTTTTAGATGAAGTTAACCAAAATATAAGATGGAATCCTGGCCAACTTGGGTTATGATTAGACTATCATGATATGTTTGCTCAAAATATTTGTCACTGCATGATATACATTATGAGAGCCTTTATTTCTTGTAGAAAATGAGAAAAAAAATCAAAAACCCCAAATCCCAAACAAACTAAGCAAAAAAATTAGTGTCTTGAAATCAACAAGAAATGTGCTATGTTTTCAGAGATCTCCAGTGTTTAAAGAAACCTAAAGCATAATCCATGAAGAGTCCCTGAACATTAATGGACATCCTATGATTTGCTAGAGTCATAATATAATATATTATTTGTTCGATAACCTACGAGAAAGCTATCAATATACGGACACTACAGACTCCTGGTCTCAGGGCTCCCTACGGGGCTTTTGGCTTCTTCCGTAATGGGCTGTGTTGTTTTTAGTGCTGCAGTGGCATCATTTAACTTAACATGATGCTTCCTTCACTCGTCTGCTGCAAGGATGTTTGCCAGTCAAGAGGAGAAATATTAAATGGAATAAAACTAGAGAAGTTTAAGATGAAAAGCATTTCCCAAAGGCACAAGGAGAAGTTTCCAAGAATACAGCAATCTGAGATTTAGGAGGATGATCAGTCTGCAGCCAGATTAAGGTAGGCAAAGATATATATAAACCAGGTTCAAATCTAACTTAAAACTACCTTTGTTCTTCTCAGAGAGGACAAAACAGGCAAAAGGCCTAAGTGTTGCCTCCCTTCTTTTTGGGCCCTTTCCAGTCAGTGAAAACCTGGTCTCGGAGCTTAATCTCACTTAGTTTGTGGTCAGGGGCTCAGATAAGAGGTAAAGACTGCGCAGGCACAGGAGAGGAGGGCTGGCCACAACATGTGTTACGGTTGTTTCCTGCTCTCTGCAGTGATGTGGGGAATGCAGAATTTATTTAGAGCTGTGTTGAACCTTCTTTGGTTCGTGCTAAAGCACTAGGAAAACCCATAACTGCCTCAGTCTCTACTAACCCTATAGGACAGAAGCAATTCTGTATTGAGAAAGGCATGAGCAGCACAACCTGATGGTTTTCTGTTGCTCCATACATAATATTATGAGTGAATGTGTGCAGTAAGACTAGGAAACTTATTTCTCTGAAATCAGTTAATTCCTCTTTACTATATGCAGTCAGTAAGGAAAGTGTTATAAGAAGGGACTGGAGAATTTCATCAATACCAGAAGTTAAAGAGCTCTCAACTGGCAGATACTCAAGCAGCGAGATGATTTGGTCTGTGCAATTAATTTTTAAATGATGGTTATGAAGGCTGTGGGACTTAGGACCAGTGATTTGCATTTCAATAAACACCAGTTCAGAAATTCTTAAGTGTTACTGGAGAGCAATTGATGGCTTAACAAACTTTATTAATTTTCAGTTGAATGTTTAGTGTGGTTCCACTTTGAAATGTGATATGGATCAATGATCTACTTGGCAATACTCAAATCTAAAAAGTTTTAGTTCAGATAAGTGTAGAAGCTTGCACACGTGTCCAAAGTCTACCTGACAGGTTGATTCTGATGTCTCTGGCTTTATAAACTTAGCAATAGTCATTATTATTATTTCAGTGCTGTTTATATACAGATATCTGCACATTGTGAACCATTTTCATGTTGGTTATCTTCTGGTAAGTGTCTATTAAAAACTATTGATGCAAGAGGATGTTAGCTATGCACCCAAGCACATATTCAGACTCTCATCCTTATTAGGCACCTGCTTCAGCCATTAAATCAAATTTCCATAAATGCTATATTAGACCATTTCCCAGATCACATGTTTTGATTATATGATACCCTTAATAGCTAAGTAAGCCCATGAAAGCATGGATCAACCCATAGGTATTGTCTCTAGGTATGAAAGTGCATGTCTTTTTTGTAGGCTGCAGACATCTTGTCTACTGCTCTGTTGCACAGCTTCTTGTTCCCTAAGTTCCAACTTGTTTCAACTGCACAGCAGACTTAGGCAGTCTTTCAAACCATTTCTCCAGTAACCCTGTACACCTTTCTTTTCTCTCACATGTAGGTAATTTTACCTTACACACCAACATGACAAGGTGTTCCTTTGAAATCAAAGGCTTTTCCTTTGAACTAAAGCTCAAGAATCCCTGTTCTGTTTCTTTAGTATCAAGCTTCTCTGGGGCTGCTATGATCTTACATTTTTCAGCTCATGTTTATATGCCAGAAACAATTAAGCAAGTATTCATTTCATACATGTTACCCAGAAAATCTCTAGCATTATTATTTCCTCCAGGAAACAATTCTCCAAAAAAGAATATAAATGAAAACCACAATCTATATATTTATATTATTTATAAGTTTTGAAATATTATTTCCCTGTACTAAAAAGAATGGAGATATTGCTACATGGGAAATCTGGGAAACTTTTTTTTTAATCCAATTTCAGCAAAAAAGAGAAACAAAACTTTCTAGTCATGCACAACTATAAGTTATGTAATAGTGGAGTGAAGAAACATGATGTTTCTTTCATTTTCTATACGTCTTTCCACCTCTAGAAAAAGATTTAATTTCAATCCTATTTGGCAAATACAAAGACTACAGCTTCATGAAACTTCAGCTCTTAGCATGACAAACTTTTTAAAACACTGGCCCTAATTATATGAATTAAATTTATTTCAAATATGGTATTAAAGGGGGGGGCAGAAAAGGTGAGAGGCAATGAGTGTGAAAATATATAATCACATGTATGCATACAGCTCATGCAAACATAGATAAGTATATAGGTATAGAAGTGTATATACACACCATGCTGAAAGACTCTTAATTCAGATACATACATATAATTCACACATATGCTTATGCCAAAATGTCATGTTGATTTTTTATTTGAAATGGAGATTTCATTTCAATACAATCAAAGTGCAACTTAATGTAATGATTTTGTTCTTCATCAAGAAAAAATTGTAAACCCTTCATCTTTGTTCTGTACTGCAGAGGTTCATGAGAACCAAAATATGATAGTCTGCTGTTACAAGATGCCTTAAAGGCAGAACATAAACAAACATCCTAATTGGTAAATTGAAAATTAGAGTTCATTGTTTTTTCCCCTTAATGAATGCAATTCCACTGGCAGGTATTCAGCTTCATATTCATATTCAGCTCAGTGAAAGCAAAAATGTACCAGTGGACTAGACAGATGACTGGTTTCTCCCAAAACATTGTGCTAAGGTCTGTGTCTTTGAGACAGAAGCTTCCTTGACAGGCTCTGCAAAGTCTTTTCTGAGCCTATGCAGAGGTAATAACTTTTAGGCAAAACGCACAACACCATGAGGCATCACAGTCCATTCCTGCAGCAATATAAAATGCACAAGAGTTGTGCTGCAGGAATTTTCATTTGATCCAAAGTTAGAGGCAATGAGGAGAAAGCAGAGAGCAGGATGAGGCAGCTCAGCTGAAGTGAGGAGAATGGGAAGCCCTGAGGAGCAGGGCATGGTTTTTGCTCTGTCATTTGTCTTGAACCATCTGCCTGACCCAGCACAGCCAGCCCCTTGGGAGGCTTTAAGTATGGGCAAGGAAAACAGCTTCAGAAATGTATATCTGCTCTGTGGATGGCATTCCAGCCTGAACTTTATTTTGGGTAACAGCAAGTATTTTTCTAGCTTAATTTACAAGGAGAGCCTCCCACAGGAGTGGTAATGACCCCATTTTATATATGCTTGTGTCAACAGGTTACATGAGCCAAAAAAACTCAAGGCAGAGTCAGGGAGCTAATGCACTCCATTGCCACAGCTGAGCTGGGGGCTGCAGCAAAGAGCTCCAAACCACTGGAGAGAGATCTGGAAGTGTTTCATGCTCTGAGATACTTTCTCAGAGCAAACACCACAAGGAAAGTATTTAGCACAGGTATATAAAGTGTGGTAAAATGGTGGGCACGCGGTATAAGTAACTTCTGGTTTAGTGCAGCCTGGTATTTCAAATGTGGCTTTCGTCTTACACAATTTACAAATGTTTTCTAAATATTAAATGTTACTTTTCAATTAGGAAGCTTACTTTGGAAACTGGGTGGAAACTATTTGCAATTACTTATCTAGGATTTTGCATTATATTAGGGCTAGACTTCAAAATTCAGTCTAGAAAGATGAAGCCTTTACCTGTGTTTCCACATAGGATTAACACAGGGGCAGGAGGAAGAGAAGTGTAAGCAGAATATCTTGGTGTTGCCTGGACCTGTTACAATCACATTCCTGTTTCCATGGGAGAAAAAAAAAAAAAGAAAAAAAATATAAACACTTGGAAATAATTTACTATAAATAAAAGACACTGTAGCTGTTTTCAAACCATGCAACTTAGATAATGCTTCAATTCTCCTGTCACACCATTTTTAACAGGATAGAGAAGCAATCTTATTTAAACAGAGTGTTAAATTTTCAGACTCCGCCTTCTGCATGAGAACTGTCTAGCTTAAGATGTCCATCCTTTTTTCTAGGGGTGCTGCCACCCTGAAAGAATGAGGCAGAAGGAAATAACTGGCTTGATCATGTCAGGCAGTGAGTAATGCTGATGTCGAACACCAGCCCTGAAAGATGCTGAAATTGTAAGTCTCGGTGGTTTTCTGGTTTGAAATGCTGAGTAGAGGGATAGTGGATTATGTAGCTGAAGAACTGCTGAAAACGAGTTGTCTTGGTTGTGTCAAAATCTCCTCTGTGATGAGCCTGGAAACCTCATAATGAGTCTCAAGAAAGCCATTTCTTATGCTAATTATTTCCCTCAACTGTGCATCCAATTTAATGTGTCATTTGAGATTCAGATACTCTGCACATGCACAAGATTTGAATAACTGATTGAATGTGCACACCGGCTCGTACAGACTTGCTCTGCAGAAATAATAAAAAAAATAATAAAATAATCCTTTCTGACTGTTTTATGAAATCATCACAAAAGATGCTGTACTAACACCACAACTAGAAATACTCCAGATACCTGAAGACCTGGGTCAGGACTACCCTTCAATGGTAAGGTCCATCTCAGACAGCCTATACGACTTTTCACTCTCAATGTGTTCCTTGATTCAGAAAGAAAAGCAATATTCAACCCATTGTTATTTAAATAAGCAAAGCTTAAAACAAAGTGAAAGTTTGTGTTACCTTTTAACAACAAATCTGATCAGCCTCCTCCACTTCCATTTTTACATCCTTCTGTTTTCTTTCAAAGAGACCAAACTCTAAAGAAAATGTTAAAGTTGTCCTAGCAAATTCTGTCTGAGCTGTAACAAAACCCCCAAAACCACCTACCTTCAAAAAATTGGAAACCTGCATTTATCATGTGGAAAATTAGGAATAAATTTTGTTAGTCAAATGATTGTCTTTTTTTTTTTAAGTGCAGTCACTGTGATGAATATCTGAGTCATCTTGTCCACACATTCCTTTTCCCTTGCTTGTCAAGAGCAAGATAATAATCTCTTCTCTACAGTTAAAAACTACAAGAACGTCTGCACTGCAGATCTCAATATACTGTAAGGATCTCTGAAGTAGCATATAACAGAAATTAGACCAGAAATAATGTCTGCAGAACAGTTCATGCTTTCTCTGCAGAGCACCTTCACACAGCATGGCATGGTGGTCTTCTGAGTCTACACAGCTCAGGCAACCTGTTGACATTGCTCACTTTTCAGCAGATTCAGCTCACTTTCTGTCTTTTTTCTGATCTAGAAAAAGGGATGATAAAGGAGTGATCTCTCTAAGGCAACCCTAAATCCACAGACTTTCCATGCAAAATATTACTGCAATGCAAAATACCATTTTAGTAGAAGCTGTTGACTGAGGTCTGGTTTGGTATTGTCTAGGTTAATGGGTAAGAACTATAAATAGAAATTGGTTTAATCCCTAGTTCAGGCCCATGTGGCTAAATTTTAGGACACCATGTATACACATTTTAGGGATAAATAAATTTTTGCATGGAGCCAAAAATGCAGCAAGCATTGTTGTGCTGTTAAGTAATAAAGAACATGTGTCTGCATCAAAACTGTTGCTCAGATACATAAGCATAAATTGTGTTCAGGTGGTCTCAACCGTGTAGGAATTGTTTATATGACCCTTATGGTCAGGTTTCAGTGACTACCCTTCTCAGCAGATTCTTTGACCCTCATAAATACATTTTGGTTTTACCCAGTGTCTGGCACCATATAGGGAGCTGCTATAAGGGTGAACCCACTGATACTTGAAGAAGTTCACACCAGTTAACAACATTAGTCCCACAACAGTTTAAGTAATTTTAACACCATCAACAAAGTGAAAAAGTAGAGACAACAAGATGACAGCGCCTGTTGATTTCCAGCCAGCACTTCAATATTTTCCCTAAGGTAAACCTTCCAACCCAAGGAAGCATTTCATTTATGACAGAGCAGCGTAGTGGTGGCAGCAGCCAACTTTCAAAGTAATTATTGCTGTTAAACTGAAGTGGGCTTTAAACGTTTCATTCAGATCAATTTATTCAAAAGTGTTTAAGGCTCAGCCAAGTTTACTACTGTTGTGGTCGTGGGACACTTTATGGTTTATCATAATGTTTGATCAATTGCAGTGGGACATGAACAGAGGTGAAATGCAAAGGAGGTGGGGAAAAAAAATCTGTTGGGTATTTTTTCTGTTGTCAATATTTCCATTTGTGGAGCCATTTTTGTGGTTGACAAGAGGTGGGAGGAGGTTGGGGGGAGTCTGGGATGTAAGGCAGAATTAACTGTTGAATATCTATTCTCCAGTGGAGGGTTAAAGTTTATGAAAGATTTTAAATCCTTCTTTTCCTTTCTAATTTTGAGTCTTCCTTTTACTGCTTTTTTTCTTTTTCCTTTTTTTTTCAGCCCTGTCTCCAAAGAAAGCAATAAGCCTGTCAAAGAAGGAATTAATTAAGCAAATCAATCAGTTTTATTAAGGAATTACAAAGCCCATGTGAAGCATTAATTATTCAGATAATGGTACATCTGTAAGCCTTTCTTTTCAATTATTGATGAGTCACTATCTATCATCCTGACTGTTTTAGTACTGATTTAGTTGTGAATGAAGCCAGGCCATTCAGCCATAGCATATGCCAGTTATGAGAGTTGCTAGATGACTAGAGGTGGGAGAGAGAGAAAGATGAGAGGTATCATTTATTTCCATCCACAGTGATTGCAAATATTAAATATTTCAGGGCACGTGCTTTCTTCAGAGATGCAGATGGAACAGAAACTGTCCTTCCTTGCTGATATCATCTGGGTGATCACCTTTGTTCAATGAGGCAATACATGCCCATTTTTTGCCTCTGCAATATCCATGCAGCTTTTCTGTTGACTTTATGTGAGGTTCCCCACTAGTTCATAAGGCCCGGCAAAATGAGATGCCTTTCCATTGTCACAAGAAAGTTATAATTTTGCATCTGCTGATCAAGGCAACTGTTCTCATTTTTCTCTTTGCTAGGAATTTCATGACAACTGCTTTAATAGAGAGCCCTTCTGCAGCCCTTGACTTATTTTTCATGCTCACCTTATTAGATATAATATACAGGGAAGTGTTCTCCTACCTGCTTTCATAAGTGGGGAGAAAAGGGATTGACCTCATAATGTTGAAACTCAAGCAATCAAACAACAACTTCATCACTGAAGAAAAATGAGTGTATATAAATAGTTACTGATGGGAAAAGAACCTCATAGTAAAGGAAACCCTGGATCTCAACGAAATTATCTCGTAATTGAGAAAACTCACATTCCACTTGAGAGCAACTGCAGAAGGCCAAAATTGTGAGGAAACATGATGAGCATTGTGCAGTAATATAAAGACAACAAGCTTCATTTACTACTGCCCTTCAGAATATGCGGCTATTTCAAGATGCTTTCCATTCTTTCTAAACAATCTGAAAGATTACTGAATATAGACTATCCAGTAAACAGAAAAAGGTATAGAGGGTATAGATCTGGCTTGTAGGAAGATTGTCTCACCTTGGCCTGTTCTATGTTTTCAGGCAAATGGGGTTCTCTGTGATTTGGTCTCTGGCAGGCTGACCATGGGTGAATGTTGCAATTTACGCTGCCCAGCTAAACCCACACAGAATAAGGATGACGCCTCTTCCTACCCACCAGCGGCTCCACTTTCTGCCATGGTGTTTGCAGGTACATGGAAATGAGGCAGGAACAAGTGCTGTTTCTGCACACAACATCAAGGTGCAACCACTGGGCTCCCCCGCCCACATCTATCTCCAGAATACACACTTGATAACTTTAAAACCATCTGTTCCTATCTTTCCTGCACTGACAAGACAGGAGCCGTACTTCAGGGCATAAGCTTATCTCTAGTTGACGTCAGAAAGGTATTTATTGAACTAAATAACTGGTTTCATTAAATTGACTGTGTGCCTTTCTGAGAGCACCCAGCCTTGGTCAGTGTGTGATACTATTCAGGATTAGAAATGCTAATGTCCTCCTCACAGAACAAAGACTGCTCATTAAACAGAAACGTGTTCCCCAGTCCTTCTACCTTTGCACCTGCTAGATCAACATGAAAATCTGCAGCACAGTAGTATTTGTAAGAGGTGAAACTCAGAGGAGTAGAGTGCCATCCCTTCACTTTCTATCAGCTTAGCATAGAAATGCAATGAGAATTCATTGCTATCTTGCCATGTGTGTTATTTTGCTTCAGCTCTCAGCTAAAAGCCATGAATGAGAAATACTAAGAAAATTAATGACAAAGGAGTGAGAATTTTTTCTCACTTCAAAAAGTTTGGTGTTGGCACAAAACTTGACCTTGAATACGAAGATGCCATCCAAATGTGCTTCTCATTTTCATGTAGAAACCTAAAGGTGTAGTTACTAGCCTAAAGTAATGTTGCTTAGACAGTTATAAATTCAATTTTACTAATAAGAAGCAATTAGACTTTGGAAAAGAACTGGATGAAATCTGTGAATTAAAAGCTGGGGGGTTAAAGAACTAAGCTTCACAGTTCCTGGCCATTTTTATTTGTTACTCTATGTGAGAAATGTGCCACTTCTTGTAACTGTGTGGGCTTTCTGTCTTCTAATGATATCTATTACTCGTCCAATGACAGCTGCTTTCTGGCTGTAGCCTTAGGCTCAGCACACACTGCTATCACTTTGCCTCAACAATGCTGTCCTGCTTTGACTTTTGCCAAATTGTATGTCATATATACTAAAAAATCTCTGCAGTTAAGGAAGAAGAAAAACCCCAACGAGTAACTGTTCAGTATGGTAATGTAGAAATAAAAATAACTTTAATATATATAGATGGACATATGTATATATAACCCCTGCATAATATTATAGCTGACACTGACTGCAGCTCACTTAAGGGGTAACTCTAATGTAACTAGGAGAGTAATAAGGCAACATCTTTGGAGGTAACACGAGTACTCCATCATTTCTCAAGGACATATATTGCCACTGTGTTGGCATCTTTGAGGCATCACCTTCCAGTGACCAAGTGGGGTTTTTTAAAGGAACACAAAGAAACATCCCATCTTTTGGGGGTTACATGTCTGACAACCTAGATGGGTCCAGAAGCATGCTTTGGTGTGGGTCAGAAGACACTTGTGCCCGCACAGGGATCCCTTTCTGTTATTGTCCCCCTGCCACCATGAAAATAATGAAGTTTCCAGTTCTGTGATTTGAGAAATGGAAGGCAGGACACACCTTGTGCTCAAAATGAACAGATAGATCAAGTCCAGACTTTCTTTGGAAAAGCAGACAGATCAGTGTGCCCAGCTGAACCTGTGCATTCTACCCTGCCTTCTAAAAGGATGTGCTCGGAAATGGGACAAATCACCTCCAGTGCGGAGGCAACACCACCACCAGTCAGTCCTAAAAGACGATGGTGCTGAATAATTACTTTCCCCAGCAATTGTGATTCAGTATGTGCAGTATAAAGCCCATATGCAACCAAAACAGAGTCTACAGTAGCATCACCTATACAACATCTCAGAAAGAATATTTCCTGAAGCGGTCAAATCACAAGGGCTGATGTCTCCGATTCTTGCAAGAAAACTCTATTAGCTATCTGAAACCACGTGCTCAACGTTTTGCCTAATACCAAAGATTTTAATTCCCATGTCAGAGTGCTACCTAGCACTGTGCTGGGGTTTGACTCAGCAGTCAGTCAGATAATAACCTTGTCACTTTTTTGCATCATTCATGGTTTAACTGCAAGTCTAAGTTAGTGAAATTCCTACAGATGGCAATGAATCCTCTCCTTCTTTATACATAGGCCGAATTTGGCTTGATCTAGATACATAATTTAGTTAACAAATGTAGTCCTTCACTTTCCTTAATATGGTAAAAATTTCCAGTGCTATAGATAGTGCAGAAAAAATATTTTGTGTTGTGATTTGTGATGCTCTGATATTCAGCAAATACAAGAAAATGGTGAATGAATTGAATATTTATTGCAATATCCCCCAGGTGTATCTGCCCTGCTTATCTAGCTGCAGGACTGAAATTCTAAGGAAGGCCACTGCTTCCCCCAGTTTCCCCACTAATCAAAGGTATCCAAGCAATAACTACAGTCATGCAGTGTCTCAGTCAGTGCTGTATGTTTTGTTGGTTTCCTCTCCATTCCTTTAGGAGAGCCTCATGATTTCAGTGATCAGATACTGTGTTCATGTCTGTGAACATTATATCAAGTTTACCAAGTTTATCCTGACACTGACAGAAAGGAAAGACCTGATTCAACAACCTCAATGGTCCTCAGATGTTCATTATTATTTCTTTTACTGACAGACTTGGACACCTTAATTAGAGAAGCATGTGATTGTGACAGGTGCTTTACAGGTATGGAAGAAATAACGGCCCCTGCTCCCAAAATACTAGGCAAGAGAAAGGCAAAACCTAAAGAGCCCCTTAGGAATTCAGGGAGCAACAAACACCACTGGCTATTGCTGTTGTTAATGTATTGACAGGCTTTTGGTGAAGGTGTTATGGTAAGGAAGACCTTTAAAGAAAGAATCTGAAGGAGACCGCAGAGTTGTTACAGCTCTTGTTTATAGGAAAGGCCAATGAAACCCCATGAGAATAAGTACAGTGGAAAGTACAAAGTGATTGAAAATTTCACAAGCTGATGATGCAAGTTAAACACTGCATGCCAACTGGAGGTCAGAATTAGCCTCCTGACAGTAAGTGAGAAATTATGTACAGCAGCATCCTGAGCTACGACTGCCTTTTGCACTTGATGTGAGAGAAAAAAGGGAGAGGATGAGGAGACGAAGGGAAAAGAGAGACCAGCCGAGGCTGCCCATCAAGAAAAATATTGTCTGCAGCATTCTCACCCAGATAAAAGGGATGATACAGAAACAGATACAAGGTGGTGAAAGGAGAGGTGAGAGTTTTCCAATGTGAATGAATATGAAAAGCCATATTGCAGAGATGATCTGAAGAAAGTATCAATCAGTCTTACAATGTGGGTGCTGAGGGCCTGGGGAGATCTTTGTATCACAGATGTCACATACATTTGCTGGGCTAGATGTAAACAAGCGGGATAGTAGCTATCCAGAGCCTGGCTGCGTGGAGCATGAGGTGGGAAGGAGGCACAGAATAAGTCCTCACTTCAGATGCAGACCAGGGCAGAGAGACCCAGGAAAAAAGGATGCAGAGGCTGGACTTGGATTTCAAGTTAAAATATCCAGAAACAGTTTTGACTACTGAACTTATCCTCACTATAGCTGAAACAGTAGATCAAAGTCTTCTGTATCATTTGCCAACTTGCCAACATTTCACTCTTCCTAACATTGCTGCTTTAACTTTTTGTTTGTTTATTTGTTTGTTTAAAGGTATAAGCATACTGGTAAATCAGAACTCTTCATGTTCTTCAGTTTGCCTTTGAAGTTTTCTATCTCTTTTTTGGCTCTGATCTATCCCCCTCCATCCCCACCCCCCCACCCACCCCCAGTTCTGCTAGTTGACATTTCATCTATTTATGCAACCTCCTTTTCCAACTGTCTTGTCCAGATGATTCACTAACAACTGGACTAATGGCCCTCTTGCTTCTTAGCAGTTGAGAGGGTGAGGGAATGAAAGGGTCAGGCCATCAGCAGCTGCAAATTTGTGCCACACCATTGGTTTAATTGAAACAGTGCCAGTTTACACCAGCAGATAATCTAAGCCTGGGGCTCAGTTCAATCTAAGCACAAGGAAAGAAGATCTCCAGTCTGGTCACCCACCTAAATTGGTTACCTAAAATATGTTAAAACTAAAGTTGGTTACCTATTGGTTCTTCAGATTAGCAGTGTGCTAAGGAAAAAAAAAAAAAAGGCATCAGCATCCAAAGATTTGCTTTCTTTCTGATGACCCTCTCAAAGACATCAGCATCTTCACACTTTATATACACACATTTGGTTTTGCGGGGGGGGGGGGGGGGGGGTAACAAAATCAAAATAAACAGTAAGACACTGTCACAGCTCCATTAACTTAGGATAACTATCTTTTTTACACTTCAGTTTGCTGATGGTAACACTGTTTTTGGTTCATAACACGTGTATTTCATATTAGTGCTTTTACAGACTAAGAAATAGACTGTAGCTGCAAACAGAGTGACTTTGGTAACCCTGCTGGGGTATTTGCACCTAAGATTTAGAACAACAGACCAGTTATTTTTTTCCCCATTAACTTCTGGAAGGGGCAGAGAGAATTTCCGATACTGAACCCTTTGGTCTAGCCCTTTCCTTTCAATTTCTTTTGAAGTGTGACACAAAATATTGTGTCTAAACTATAGTAATATACCTACTGTTTACTGTAGCAAATTAGACCACCAGCTTTTCTTGCCCTTGTGGTACACATTCTGTTTATTCCTATGGACTGAATGAGTTTACAAAAAGAAAAAAAACTACTGATGTCACATTCTATATTTTATTTTAACTAAAAAAAGTACAAAATTTCACTGTATTCAATGCAGGCTCACCTTTTTGAAAGTTGTCAAGATTGACCTGTGGATAGCAAGATGGCAGACACTTGGATTTTGACATCTGCGTTGAGAAAGTAGAGATGATACTACAAATTAGGGGGAAGGAGGAGGGAGAATAACAACAGGAAAAAAAAACCCAAACCTGAGGGTCTCCTTTTTTTTTTTTTTTTTTTTTTCAAAAAAACTGCTACAGAAACAAATGTAGATGAGGGGGCACTGAGCCGTATAGAAGTGAGTAATTATCTGCTGTTATAGGCATTATTATCTCTCCAAATGTTTGCTAAAAATTCTATTGGGCAACCATCTGGACCCTGAGCTTTAACAGCAGATACAGAGTGGATTGTTGCTTTAACTTTTCGATAGGAAAATTTCTTTCTTTAATTCTTTCCTGTCATCCTGTGTTAAATAATTTAGCTGAATGTCTCCTAGATAGCTTTCTGAGTCTTCAGAGTGAGTGTATTCTAGGTGATACCATCACATAAAATATTCTTTGAAAGTTTACATAATTTTATTTTTTTTTAACATTAGAGGATCTGAGGACACTTTGCCATCTGTTGTAAGGGTTTGCTAATGCACCTGTTTTCTCCTCTCTCTTTCTTTTTTTAAATTACTAGTCTTAATAATTTGCCTAATCAGTAGCCTCCCCCCCCATTTCAAATTATGTACAATGAATATTGCTTCAACATCCTCTGCCTGTATGAAAACTAGCACTTCTCTAAGAATTTCCATTGTTACTGTATTACTCTAGTTTTCAACAGCAAATATAATTTCCTTCATTCAGGCTGTGATAAATTATTCAATAACATGTCATCAATAACTATAGACCAGTTGCTTAGCTTGAAACGTGTCTGTAGTGTGCTGTGAAGGTCATCACTATCAATTATGCACCTATCTTCCATGGAATGTTTCAATTTAGTATTATAATATAACTACAATAAATGATCTTTATTCTTATGAAGGATATTTCATTGGCTCGGTTTGCAACTGTTGTTTGTGGGTTGTCTTTTTTCCTAATTTCCAGACAGGTGGTGTAAGACACTGAGTTTTAACTGCCTTGACCAAAGTCACAAAGTCGTATGAACAGCAGAACCAGAAATATAATGTCACCTAATGCTCTGCACTTGCCTTTGGATATTTTGAAACAATGCGATGACCAAGCCATGAGGCTTTTCTCATGACACTGAACCCATATCACCTCACCCCCACCAAGCGATGGCTTTCAGTTCTCCCCAGTTTCAAGCCACGCACCGAACCTGTAATGGGGCTGCATCACATTTGAATTTACCTTTTGAAATACAGCCCTTGGGCAGTCTCTGCATTCCTCTAGCTGAGCAGAGATATGGGTGAAACAAGTTCTTGATTTAGCTGCCAATAAGTGTCCAAAGCACTTCATGACTGACAGTCTTCAGAGAAGCAGCCAGATCCCATCGGAGCTAACAAGACAAATCGGTTAAACCAGCCTCCCAGATGAGGGTAGGATTTTTCTCCAAAGAGAAGAACATGACTAAGTCCTTATCATGTCCCCATGCCCTTGTTCCAGGTGGGGAGAGGTCTATGTGCTCTGCACGTGGTGCAGGACTCTCCTCCAGCTCTGCCCGGGCACCTCAGGCAGCCTCCGGCAGCTCCCACCCCTCACCTGCATTGAGGGGAAGGTAACCAGACAAGGTTTTTGCCTTCTCCTTAGTCAGAGATCTGTTGTATAGTGATAGATAACAGTAATATTCCAGATACAATGCCCTTTTCCTACACCTCTCTTGCTTGGTTTTTTCTGCCTTCTGTACTTTCAGTGCTTTTTTTAAAATCCGCTTGCTTTTGTTCCTTCTGGCTAGGCTGACTCTTCTGC
The DNA here is from genome assembly GCF_023638135.1 of Falco biarmicus. Lineage (NCBI taxonomy): Eukaryota > Metazoa > Chordata > Aves > Falconiformes > Falconidae > Falco > Falco biarmicus. The sequence goes on along the minus strand of NC_079310.1, from coordinate 13,174,150 downwards.
TGGTATTAATTATTTCTTGGAATTGGTTGCTATTATAATATTTTTCCCTCTGTGGCTTCAATATTTCATAAGCTTGGATTAATCAAGCTTATCTGAGATCTTTTGGTTACAATATGTAAATAAAAATAACATTTCAGGAAAAGGTTAATATTTCCAAACTGGCTTTTGCTTTTTCTAATCATGTTTAGTATCAAATCTTTGAAGTTGTGGATCATTTCCAACTAACTTCATTTGAAGTAATTGAATATTCGGAAGTTCTGAAAGACAGAAACAGAGAGCTTTTAAAATATTAAGCTGAAACCTCTAAAAAGGAAGGTGTAAGTCTAAGAGGAGGGATGAAGAGAAGTGTCCCAGGGGACATAGTGTGACCATCATTGTAAAATACTTATGAAGCTGGGCGGCGGGGGCGGGGGGCTATGTGTGTGGAAATAAATTCACTTGTACAATAAATTATCCTGAATGGGAAAAGAAACTGATGGCATGATTTTATAGCTTTTAATTTATATGTTTCTAAGTCTAACTGAAAACTCTTTCATCAGGATAATCAGTAGTTTCTGTCTTCCAGAGCATCCCCAACCCAGCCTTGGAAGCCAGAAGCAGGGGCTCAAAGGAGCAGTTTGCAAAAGGGCTGATCTTTTAACCGTGGCAATGACATTAAGGGGAATGAATGGGAATAGTCTGTGCTAGTACTCACTGATGGTCTTGTGGAGTATGCAAACACATTATTATGTAGCTGCAGAGAGAAAATGGGGGAAAGTGTCACTGTAGCAGCTGAAAGGACTCTGCAATACAGAAAATAGAATTACTGTCGCAGATCAAAATTCTGATCCATTTAATCCTGTCTCTTATAGTAGCTAGAACCAGGAATTTCAGCCTAGGAAACAGAAACATTACTGTATTCCTAAGATCTCATTAGACCAAACTTCCCAACAGCATGTTTAGAACTCTCTCAGACTTTTCTTTCCCTCTAAAGAATTCCATCCAAAAAATCATCCTACCATTTGGCAGTTAGCTCCACAGATTAATGTAAAGAAAGTTAAAAGTAGCACAACAGCGTATGCAGAGCAGAGTTTCCTCCTTGGAGTGCATGTACCTGTACGTATACAATCACGTATAAACAGTCCATATACCCAGAATGACCAAGCAATGCCAGTGAGTGGCCCAAGGACGTGTAGCTAACCATGCTGTTTGCAGAGAAACATGAACCCTAGACACTTCTAGTATCATATAGTTTACCTTAAAATAGATGTTATTATTTAAATCTAACTTCTTTTTGATCTCATAATTATGTATTTGGGATTTTCTGATTGCATACTTGCCTTTTTCAGCAGTGTCTTGCTATCAGAAAAAATAAGAAAAAAAAAAAAGAAGAATGTGCTTATTACAAGGAGAGCTTTGGAGCTGTGGCTTATTGCAGACCCAGAATCCATTGATTTGTCTATTTTTTCCTCTTTTCGCTCTATTGTCTCCCTGTATGCAATGTACCCTCAGAAATGCAGATATGGCCTGCCCAAGGCATCAGCATAAAGGACACACAGACTGACTGAGGGAAGCTCAGTACATTTTTAAATAAAAAAGAACATCTGCAGTTTTGCTAGCTGGGATAAAAATGACAAGAGCTGTGTATTCTCATGCTTCAGGGCATAAACTGATCAGTACCTAGGGTCAGGTACACCCCAATCTGTCACAATTAGGAACATCATCGAGTTTTAAACTTTCCCTGGAAGCAGCTGGTTTTGGCTGCTCTTGCTGACAGACGCAGTGGATTGGGTGGTCCAGTGGCTGGATGAGGGATGGGAAGTTCCGATGCTCTAATAGACAATATAATTTATGCAGAAAAAATAATGCAGTTTGAAATTCCACTTGGAGTGAGCATTTACTTTTTCTTCCTTACATTTTTAAGGTAGGAATGCTCTCTCCTCTCTTCTCTGATCTAGTGGGATATTTTAACTAGGGAAGCCTGTCTCTAACAACCTTTCTCTTGTCTCTTTGAAGCAGTTTATCAGGCATCTTTCTGTTCCATTTAGCCAAGCCCTGATTTTTTTTCTTTTTTTTTTTTTGTTTTCCCTTAGTCCTAAAAACAGCGCCAGAAAGATTATTTTCATATGTCCCCGTAACTATAGATGTGATGAACTGCAGACAGAAGGAGGGAAGAGGTGGTGTGAGAGTTCACTTTTCCTGCCCTTTCCAGACAAGAGAGGACAGCCTCTGCAGGTAGCTGTTCTCATAAGTGATGCTGGCTGGACAGCTTAAATGATGGCATGTTGAAATTTCATATGAAGCTGAATGATTTCCATATCTGCAGATCCTCTTCAGTGGCATTAGTTATGCTAATAAAGTGGTGCGACTTTTCTGGCAGTGCTTGAGGCAGCTGCCAGGCTGTGACTGAAGACTCTATCTGGGGAAATAACTCAGCAAGTAAAATTCAGATGGCCAGCAACCTGCTTGGGTTCCTGTTCCTCACCCAGAGCTGTGTATAAACTCAGTTTTTGAGCGTATAATAATCTGTGCCTAACTCAGACACAACCCCGCTGGCATCTCAGACATTACTTTGCAAAGCTCTTTAGGACACCCCAAGCGTTTGCTTAATTTATGTGCTGATAGGCATTTCTATGACATCCATCGCCAGCATGCGGAAAAGGCTCGCAAAGTTATTAGGGGTAGCAAGAGGAAAACAAAAGAGAGTGTCAGTTTGCACATTGCACCAGATGAGCCCACCAACTGCTGGAGGAAAAGGCATGTGCCACTCCAATGGCAAAAGGTGGCAGGGTGAATGCAAGATGAATCTGGATATGAGATCGCCCCCTTTCATTTGCACAGCATTGGGGGCCAGAGCCAAGCTGGGTGGGAGGACAGGGATGTGCTGCAGAATTCAGATTCAAGCCCTAATCCCTAAGGAGAGCCCCTGGAAATGTGCAGCACTCTGAAAACCAAAGGGCACGCAGTTTTGTTCAGTATGAGAAATTTCTCTCTACAGGAATGTGCTACATCCCAAGCCTCAACCACATACACTGTGCTTTTTCAGGAACTAAATCCTCCTGGTCATGTTTAACACTTTTCAATGTGCTTAGATCCAAAGTTTTAAATTAAACAGGGAAGTGTAAGGAAGGAAGCACTTTCTGTTAGCTCTATTTTTGGTTCCTCTAAGGATTTCTTTCATATTATTGTGCTCTAAGAGTGTTCTTTTTGAACAGTCTACCATGGAAAGTGATCAGGGGAAGGTCAGTCGTGGAGTTTGTCTGTGTTTATGAGACGCTATTCTGCCACTCATGTAGTTATGAAAATCGCTGGCCTTCTGCTCAGGCTGGTTTATAGACAACTTATTTAACAAGTGATGCTTTCATGGTGTCCAGGATGCATTTTTTCTTTCCCCATGGACAATTTGAAGTAACAAAGATGAGACACTGTTGGGATCACCCTGCTGAGTGCCCTCTGCTTTGGGACAAGGCATCACATTCTTATTTCCTCCTGGCTTCCTTGGCTTCATGGTTTTATAGCTTGCTCAGTTAAAGGAGGACATCCTTTTTGCTATATCACCTTCTTCTCTTCCAACATGTATCTTTTAAGAATAAAACTACTATTTATTTTCCCTAGGCTTGCATATACATTTGTGAGGATGAAACAGCCTTACAGACCTCTTAGCAGACCAGCCTAACAGACTTACCTCTAATTTCCAGACAAGGCACAGAGATGTAGGGTAAGTACATAAACTGTCCGTTCAAGAGACTTTGAGACTCTCTGTATCTGCTACAGAAGCAGAAGTGCTTGCACCCCAAAAAAAGTCAGTCACTTAGTGAATGATAAGCATTTCTGGAGCAAGGTCCACGTAGAGACCTTTCTCCAAAAGAAAAAAACACAACAACCACCCCAAAAAACACAACCTCCCCCCAAAACTCCCCTGCAGTGCAAGATTGTCCTGACCTTTTTTGTTTTCTAGCTGGTGGCATCTACCAGTAACCCAAGAGCCCTGTAGCACACTATTGCCATGTCTAGTAGGAGGTCTTAATCTTTGTGTTGAGTTTGTAAGACCTCAGATCTGGCTTGTCAGGTTTGCTCTGCCTGAACTTTTCTTGACTCACCTGCAGCTTTGTTTTACTTGGTTTAGCTGTAGCTGCAATTTTTCTAATGACCAGATGGTTATGGCTAATTTATTTTATTTCTGTTTATCTTTGCATGCTACCACCATGGTTTTACAACTGTAACTCGATCTAGTGTAGAGAAATACAGTGAGAGAGCAGAGGCCCTGAGAAGCGGGGACATGCAATGTGATGCAGCGGTGCGCAGGTGTGGGGGTGGTAGGAGCTGGGTCACAGGCTGGCACTGGAGACTGCACAGCTATAAACATCTCACTCATGGTCGGTAAAGAAATATAGAACTGGAGCTGGGTGAAAGTAGTTTTAGGGGTAACGAAGGAAATGAAGAAATAATATCTAACATATGTGAAAGGTACCGTATCTGGTACATTTGGATGTGAGCTATAAACCAAGAAAGCGCAAGGTGTAAAAATATGTAAGCAAGCATGTATGAGTTACCTCAAGTGGATCCTAAATTCAAGAAGAAACCACCAACATCATCATCATGTTCCTACTGGCAAAGGACTCCTGATGCTGACAACTCCTCATAACCCCCACCAGGATGAAATGGCTGACGTTGGGACCTTGTGGGGCAGGAGACAGTTGGGCATAACACCAGGAAAAGGGGATAGAAACTTAGGTGTGTGTATGACAGTCTCAACCATATTGTTATTAATGCTGAAACCTTTCCTGCATAGAAGTATTCTTTTTCCACACTAATTAGATCAAGAGTGATAATGATTAGACAAGTAAGATTTTATTATACTAATGATAAACTCTTGGCTTTACATTACTGTTTGCCTATAAACAAGATTCTGAGAGTAACATACTTTCACAACCAACATTTGCTATAAGTTATCACTGTCTGAAAGATGCACTTCATAACTTATTTAAGCTGATGAAAGACAAAATACGATGGTCCCATTCCCCTTTGCCCATTGTTCCTGGCTGGATATTCCCTCATCATCAGTTGTGCCATTTGTGCCTTTTGTGTAGATGCATGGCCCCTGATATATCTGAAAATGCCTCTTTGTAATGATATTTGCTGTCAGCTGTGTTTTGCTCAAAACCTTGTTTACTGGTAAACAGTAAACGTGTATATATATATACACACACATATATATAAAGTCAGGAATTTATTATTAGTAAAATTGAGATAGTAACAGTCTAATCTGAGCATCATTATTAGTCTAGATCTAATTGCACAGAGGCAAAGAAAACTACCATGCATGAAAAGTTTAACTAACAACAGTAACAGCAGCAATAACAATATAGCAATGGAAATACCGTATTACAGGGCTACAGGGTTACTGCTGCCTCAGTTTCCTACTCTCAAAGTTAGAATTGCAATTATTAGCCCCAAAATACTACTGTTGAAGCCTTTCAAAGGCAAGCACGCATAACATGCATGCATTCAGGATCGTGCAGCTGCCAAATTAGTTGCAAATATGATAAATCTTGGTGACTGAAGAAGCATAAAGACAGGAGTCAGAAGCTGAGGTTTATAATTCAGCTTTGCCACCCAAAAATGTATGCCACCGCACTGCAGACTTGCCATTTGCTGCTTATTATATGTTATTCCCCTCTTCTGAAGAGTTCAGTTAGCCACTGGGAGAGCAACGAGATGCAATATTTTAGTCATCCAATCAGGGAACATATGATTTCAGGGACACAACACAGTTTACGGAATAACAGAGAATGAACAGCTGAAGTGAATAATTCATGAACTATCCATAGGCTGCAATTTGTTTGTATAAACTATTTGGTAAATACTTACGCATAACTATCACATTCATAGTAATCAGGAACAGTTTGGGAACAAAGGCTAAACCTCCTGAATAATTTATCCCCCAGGAATAATTCAGATCACTCCCGTGTATTCTCTGAAGCCTCTCTCTGTGGCACATTACCAAAAGGTATTGTGCTTTAAGTAGAAGTTGGCTGTGTCCCAAGCAGGACGGAGGTGTGAGTGTTTGGAGTACAACCTGCGATGTCTAGAGAAACCCTTGTCTTCCTCCAAGCCGAGCTGCAGAGACCAAGGCACAGATGTGCTGTGTGCCAGGCTCCCGCACTTCAAGCTGTTCCTTACAACTGAGAACTGATGAAATCAGTGCTGAAGCATATGTGATGGAAAGAAGTTTGGGAAAAAAAAAAAAAAAAGAAAACCATGAACAAACAAACACACACACAAAAAACCCGAACCACCCAAGCAACAAGAACAACAAAAATCAAAAAAAAGTAGAGATTTGGAGAAAACACAACTTGAAAACCAATAAATTATTGTTCATTAATTAGTAAATGTGAGCAATTCTTGGCCTTTATAGCAAAAGGAAAAATTACTCCTGCTCTTTATTGCTTCATGTGAGAAGAATAGCTAAACACTTTCTTTTGTCCTTTTCCCTCATATTGTTTTAAATTTGGCTGTTTTTTTGAGGTTGTTGGTTCATTTCTTTCTGTTCATATTAGCATTTGAGGTCTTACCGTCCCAGCTTTCCATGAGGACCCTACAGATGGTGAAAGAACAGTAGCACTGAAGTTTTGAAATCTAAGGCACTGGAAAACAAAATTACTTGGTTGGATTTTAGTCCAACATTATGAAATGTTGATCTTATTTTTAAAGTTGGAATATTCTTATATTATAATTTATTTACCAAGCCACAGTCAAGTATGTGCATAGAAACACACAGAGAAATTCTCCTTTTCTTCATAGTTTAATATTATTGTATAAAATTTCTTTTGGATTCTACTGAACAAAAGCCGTTTGGGTAAGTGTCTTCTTGATTGCAGCTGCTAGCAGAAGAGCTATTCTCTCTTCAGTGGAACTGAAGCAGTTTTATCATTGATTTAAATGCATCGATTTTTTTTCTTTGTACAACAGGTACTTAATTTCAGTTGGATTTTTCAGATTTTGAGTGCAGACAAGAAAATGATAATAAAGTTTCCCCATTGCCGATGGTTTCTTTAGGGAGTATTTTCTCTCTGTCTATTACAATAAAGGTAGTTATTTTCCTTCCTCACTGAAGTTTTCCTGAATAAAAAGCCCACCTTAGCTACACAGGGGAAAAAAAAAAATTACAACTAAGAAACATTTCCTCCCAATCAGTCTATTGAAATGCACCTTGCACCCTTGCAAAAGGGAAGCTCTGAACCATGATGAACAGGCCTTGATTTTGCAGGTCTAGTAATAATTGAGCCACAGTCGTTCCCGACTTCCTTGTTTTTCTCAGTGGGGTTGTAGCTAGCCAGATTCCTGTAAAAGCAGGCACAAAGCAGCCAGAAAAATCTTTCACAAGCAGAGGTAACAGAATATCCAAGTTTTAGATACAAGGCGATTAAATAAACAGGGCTTTTGAGTCAAACCATGCATTTCATGTAGGTTAACCAAAGCACTCACTTTTGTCTTCATGCTGAATGGGTTTGGGGATATTTTTTTTTGGGGGGGGGGTGTTTGAGATGTTTTTTATTGTTGTTCTGCTGTTTTGTTTTGTTCCTTTTTTCTCTTTTTTTGCCTGCTTGTTTTCTTTGGAAAGTGATAATGTAGCCATATTTCACCATGCAATGTCATTTCAAAACAGACCAGTGCATTTCAACATTTTATGATAAAATATGCAAATTACTATGGTTGGAGGAAACTCTTCTATCTCTTCTAGGAGAGCTTGAAGCAACTAGCTGTTTGCCAAATTCACAGATTAATTTGTTTGCCTGAAAGTGTCTTCCTGATAGTTTTAAATGAGACTCACTTTGCAAATCCGTCTAGTTTAAGGTGTTGACCCTCACTGCATTCAAAGAAAATAAGGAAATTGTGGAGTTCAAAGGGAATTTTCTGTAAGCAGCAGTTTTCTAAGCCTTAGCAATTAGAGTAAGTAATCTTTGGGGTTGCTTTATTCTTGTTTTGAATAAATTTAAGTGATACTACTTCTATTATGGTATTTTCTTAAGGAAACATTGCTGAAGAGTTGAAGAATTATCTTTGTAAAATGCAATTCCAGAGTATGGCACTACCAGTAAATTTTTACAAACATCTACATCTTTCTCTGAGCCACTTCGTGATACAAAGTGTCTGCAAGTTTTTACAGTTGCTTAGAAAAAGAAAGAGTTGATTGTGATCTATAAGGAACATTTTCAAACCATATCAAATGGAAATGGAACTTACTGCGTTCCTCAGTGTTACAATGAGTGATTTGATCTGATAAGCGAGGAGGAAGATGGAAGTCCAGTCTTAGGAAAAGAAGCTGTTATTTCCCTCTTACCATCTAATTTTAACTTACTAAGATTTTTTTTTTTTATATATATATGTTTCTTACTTAGCCTCAACACATAAGTAGGTTTTGGCATAGCAAGACTGAAATCTTGGCTTGAAGCAAGGGCAAAATAGGATCACTGGTGGGAAATCCCAGCCCACCCCCAAGCTGGGGGACACTGCTGGTTGGGATGGGAAGTGCATTGTAGACAGTCTCTGCTCCATCAAATGATAAATAGGTAGGTCAGGGAGGAGTGCCTTGGAAACATTAGTCTGGAAAAACTTCTTATATTAACCATCCACTTTCCTGATAGGCCAAATTTTAAATTGTGACAATTTTTAGGGATGTATCTCTACATCAGTAAACCCTCACCTTGCTGACCACAGCCATATGCAGCTGTTGCTGAATTAAACACTTTGAAAACAGTGGAAGCCTGATTCACCTGTCAGAAAGTGTTATCACCTGATTCACAGGTGATAGAATTTGGCAAATGCACTGGGTATTTACAAACTGTGTGGTTTGTCATGCCCTGGCACTGTGGGGACAGCACCTTTTCAAACTCTGAAAAATCCCAGTTCAAACACCTTGCTTAGCTTGACACGAATGCTTAGCTTCATCCGTAACATACACTGTCACTGCTTACAAAGCAAATATTTACACTATTGCTTTTCAGACCCTTATTGGTAGTATTATTAATATTATTAGCATTATTTGCACTGTGGCCTTGAAGCCCCCATGCAAGATGGGGCATTTTGTGTCACATGCTGTACAAACACGTGGCAAAGGACAGTCCCGGTGCTGTCGGATTAGCAATCTAAATAGCTAAGACAAACAGAGGCTGGGAGAAACTGCCCTGGGTATCGGGAGCAGGCAGGTTTTCCTGTGTTTAAGGCGGCAGATGACAGGTACCAGAGCTAGGATCGGTTCACAACTGTGCCACCAATTTTCTGTGTAATATATTACTTAATGTCTCCACACTTCCTTGGATTTCCACAGAAGTAACACCACCAATTTATTCCAGGTTTCTTTCAGTTCTACAATGTCTCCACACTTCCTTGGATTTCCACAGGAGTAACACCACCAGTTTATTCCAGGTTTCTTTCAGTTCTACAATTGCTGGAGCCAAGACCCAGCTCTAGCTAATGAAAAAGAGGCATTGACAGGATTTGGCCCATTACTGAATTCATATTCCTGCCTCTGGTAGTTATGCATATACCTGTCAAAGCCCACATAGTGTAACACTTGGTGTTAATGGAGTCACAGTAAGGATGGATTTGTTCTCAACCAACTACATGTTTTAATTCAAAGACCACATTACTGTTTGAGTGATCGATTAGATAAGGGCAAAACCTGTTTATTTCTTTTAACTCAAATTATGTTTTAAAATTCTGTTTCTGGTTGGCTATTATTTATTTAAGGGGGTTTATTATTATTTTATCATTACATTGCCTCTGTGTAACTTTTTATTTTCTAATTTAATCCTCCATTTTTAAATACAATTTTCTTCTTCACCCACTGATAGCTGCATGACTGATTTTACTGAATGAATTTTATAACAATGACAGAACAAAAGGGAATTTGTTCTGAATCCAAAGTCATGTTAACAATATATTCCATTTTATAGCCTCAATTTCAATGGGGCACCCAAGTCTCTCTGAAGTCAACAGTCTATTCTCATATCCCAGTCCTGAGTATGCTTTTGTATATCTGGAATTACTATAATGTTGGTTACCTTATCTGACTTTGCCCTCTGAAATCAGTGCCTTTAAATTACTTGTCTCAAGCAAACCTCAATAAAGAACAAAGCATTATTTTTATATTTCCAGACACACACACACACACACACACCCCAAAAAAACACCAAAAAAAAAAAGGGATTGGGGAAGAAGATAAAATTAAAGTGAAGTTCAGACTGGAAGTATTTATCATAAGTAGGTAGGTCACACTGCTAGAGTACAGTGATAATTTCAAATACTCGCATTGCACTCTTGGCTAGTGCAGCTCATGCAAAGATACTACATTTGTAGAAAGGACTTTGGCATTTAACAAAACTAATCAAAAGACCACAGACTGACTAAATCCTACTTAGCTGCTGTGTTACCGAGATACTTGCTGACACTGCCACCGCAGTTATTATATCCCAGTGTCTCAACTTCTACCACTCTGCAGGTGCGTGGTCAATGTTCTGTGTGTGCTTGATCATGCTGAGCCACCTACTACCCATGTTGTAATAAGCAACTAAGGGTAATTTGCTGATCAAATGGGGTTTTAACAAAAGGAATGATCTTGCTGCAACAGATTTGAGAACGTTCTGTCTGGCGAGAAAAGACTTAACCATGAGGTTGCAAGATGTATTTTCTCAAGGCAAATGTTAAACCATAATCTCATGTTACTATGACAACTTTTGTCTTTGTTTAGACCTTAGTGTAAAAATAGATTAGTTTTGTAATATACAGCTTCTTGCGACGTGACTGAAAGCATAACTGTTTGCTTAAACTGTCCTTGAAGCTGGGAATAAAAGGGCTGTGTTACTTGTCGGAATTTGCGAGCCTGGATGGAGCTGCGATTCCCTGGCCACCCAGCGCACTGTTTTTGCTTTCCTGCCTTAATAAATACTTAGTGAATTTATTTCGGACTCTAGTTATTTCAAATTCAACTATAACAATGTCACCAGCTCCTTTTCTGCCTGTGCCTCTCCACCCTGAAGGGCCCCTTGCAGAAAACACAGATGCTGACAGAGAAAGTGAAACCAGTTCCACCACTTAAGGCAGCATCCCAGTGGTCACAATAACTGCAGTGGGATGTAAAGAAAAACTGTCTCCTAAATAAGGTTGGGTTTTAAGAGCTAAATACCAATTGCTCCTGCTGAAGCTGTCAGTCCTGTACACACAGTTGAAATGTCATCCGGGTGGGAGATCAGACAATGTCTCCACAGCCCAGGGACTGGGACACCTGCTGGAGAGCCATGAAGTCACTAGTTCAAAGGCACCAAAGACAAACCAAGACCTCAGGTTTCTCCCATGTGCCAGATCAATGCCCCGTGAGACCAGCAGGAAGACATATCTTCTCTGCTTCTTTTGGAAGGGCAAGGAACATATATTTCCACTTGTATTTCATATCAGTTGATGAGGCCACTCTGTTCCTTGGTTTTTTCAGTTTGGTGAGGTTTTGGTGGGTTATTTTTCCACCTGCTTGTTAATAATCTGATCCTTTTTTCAAGCATTACTTTTGTCACTGCAATCCAATCTAATGAAACATAGACAGATGAAAAAAACCATATACACATCTTAAACACATCTCCCTGTATATAGGTTGTAACTGAAGCCAGTTACAGCTGAAGAGAGAATTTGCAGCGATGTTCATTCACTGTTGATGGTTATAATACATCTTTTGAATAGCCTAAACCCTGGATCTGCTTCTGTGAGTTGGGAAACCCCTGGCACAGAAGTAGCTGTAGTGATTCATAGTCAGAGGAGTACAGATTACCCCGTATACAGGTCTAATCATAAGAAATAAGACTTGGGCTTCATTCATCGCCTAGAAACATTAAAATTCCATCTTCCTTGGGATGTTACAAGACTTTTGTGTTTCAGGGAGAAAAGTAAAAGTAACCTGCTCAGGTTTTGTATTGTTCTAAGCTTCCAGGAGCATTCAAATTTCATTCAATCTTTGTATAAGGAACATCACACTTGTGGTAATGACTCTCACATATAAACATCAAATAATTATGCTGACACAGCACTACACTCCAAACATTTCTCAGACTGATGATGGAAAATATGAATTATCAGTAGCAAATATTCCGTATTTTCATCCACATTCTGTTAACATTGCTGTTCTGCAGTGTCCCTGAGATGGCTATCAGCAGAAGTATTCAATTGATTTACAACCTTGCAATTAATTTGTCGCCATTTATTTTCCTTTGTATAAAATGAGACATAACTGCATGAATGCTGGAACACAGAAGCACTGGATTAAGAGGATTCTGGCTTGTTGATGCATTTTTACAGAGGAGAAACAAAGGGAGCTTATGCAAGGCAATACAAAAATATTCTGGCCAAGCATATGAAACAGTTTATAATAATACTCCTTACTTTCTAATAGGGGAATAAGGTGGTTCACATTCTGTCCTTGACTACTCCATTGTTGCCTATGCTTTTATATTTCAGACCTTGAAGAAGAAGCAGAAAAAATACTGGCAAACATATCCAAAAATATGAAGGTAGGTGATAAATCTCTGAATGTATATTGGACTATGCAAATAATTAATTTTTTTTTTCTTTTCCTGGTTTCTGTTGGTCTGTATGCATAGGTCCTCTGTGATGCTTGAGCAATAAATATACATCATGACACTAAATCAGCATTACGGCTACCTATCAGGCATGTGAAACACAGAACCTTCCCAAATTTGGGGAAATTGGTCAGATTTAACAAAAAATATCATTCATCCAATAAATATTGCCTCTGATTTCTGTACTAAGTTATAATCATGTGGAAAAGATGATAGATATCAGAAGTGCTCGAGTTGGATCAGTGACAATGTGATGTATCCAATACACAAAATCAGAGTTCAACTGTATAATGCCATAGTGACAGATTGCATAGAATAGATTGATTTTAATTTTTTTCAGAAAATTTCAATTTGAGCTGTATATCAAAACTAGGGTTACAGGCTTTGCACAAGGGATGACAGTTTTGTGTTGAAGACATTGAATCAGGATTCTGGATAAAAAAGATTGAAGTTCAGCACTCAACCAGACTTCCTTAGGCAAACTGCTTGTTTTCAATCTCCCATTTATCATGTAGGGATAATATTTTCTTTTTCCATTCATCTGGCTTTTTTATACCATAAGCTTTTTGCAGTATTATTTATCTTCAATGATGTATAAGTTGAACCCTTGCAGAATGGACTTATATATTTGAATAAATCAATATGAAGACCTAGTCAAGAAACAGCTTTTTGCCCTAAAGACATTTTCAACATTTTTAACAGGAAAATACAATCTGTCTTGAAGATTTTTTTAGTGAAGAAAGACACAAACCACGATGTGTGAGAAGCTTAAATATCTTAAATTCCCACTAACCCTACAGTTAGCTGGAATGTGGGAAATGGAAATTCAGGGTCTGGACTTGAACAAGGCAAAGTGGGGACTTGAACCAGAACTGTCAACATTAGAGTTGTATGTGCATTTTAATAACTGTGTTACACATGGTTGGTTCTGTGTTACCTCTAAGAATAGGACTCTCGATCTAATTGGAGAGGGGGGGGAAAAAAAAAGAGACAGACACTTACTTTAGGCCTGGAAAGCTTTATTTTTGAAACTCTATATATCTTCTCCCAAAAAGATTGTTTCAAACTTTTAAATCAGCTATGCATGTTTTGCATAAAAATACTAAGCTTGTAAGTGTTCTGATCTTTTTGCCCCTTCTGTTGTGTTTAAATGCTAAGATGTTAAAAATATTTTTAGTACATTTTTCCAATTTCTTTTTAAAAAAATGTTGCAGATGTTCTCCTTCATAATATTTATTGATGTATATACCAAACCTAAAACGCAAAACTCAGCCTGTCTTCTATTATTTATGTTGGAAAGTAATATGGCAATAACTGTCTACAATTGAGAAAAGTATGTTTTTCCCTTACTCACTTGTTTTGTAAAGCTCCCTGATAGTATTTATTTTAAAATCATCACTGCAGAGCAACATCCTGAAAATACTGCATCTCAAAAAAAGAACCAATGTGAACCAATGACAGCAAGTGAATATAGGTAGGAAATAACATCTCACTGCTCTAACAATCAGAGATGCTAATAAATAGCATATTTAGAGTGCAATATAGCTGCTTTTGCTGACTGCATATACATATACACAAAGAGTTTTCCCAGTAATAAACAGATTTTACCAGATCATTTTCCCATATAAATGACAGAATATAATTTTCCAGTTTAGACTTAACATATGCATAAATAAACACTCCATGTACTCATACTAAGAGAATATTCATTAAAAAAAGATGGAAGAAATTAATTCTCAGCAAAACAAATCTCACCATATATACTTAGGTATCTCATCTAAGCATAAATTTCACTTCAACATTAATATTGTTTTCAGATACACCACACTATTATCTATTTTTCCTGATCCAACACTACAGTGGATTGCCATATTAATTACACTACCTTGACTATTTGTTGAGTTTGAAACCACTTCAGGCAGAACACCAGTCCATCTGAAAAACAGGTGTCAACATCAGAAAAAATAATGCGTTTTTCTTTATTCATTTTTTCAGACTTTTTTTTAGATTAGTTCTCCAGTAAACACAACCTCAGAAATATTTGCATGACCAAGACTGAACTGTTGATACAGAAAGAGGAGCAAATAAGTAGGACTACGGTAGAGGAAGCATTTGTACATGTAGTGCCAGCTTACAAGTTTGGAATAAAAAAATAAAATAAAAAAAAAAAAACAAAAAAAACCCTGAAATCACAGGTTAACCTGGTCACTTTGGGTTTCTTTAAAGTCACTGGACAAAGACTGATATTTCAGAAGGTCTTTAACCCATCCTAAAATTAATAACAGACACAAATCCCCCGTTCTTTGACAGCTTACGTGGTCACCTAGTTTGGGGTTTGGAGGCTGTGTGAAACAGCTTGCTGAGTTTTCAAAATAACCCAGGCCCAGAGCAACATGAAGTCCTACTCAGCACTCCTGCCCACATTCAGAGGTGGACGAGGATCTGCGTGTAGGGTCTCCAGAGTGCTCAGTCCTGTCTTCACAGCCATTGAGATGTTCAGTGAACCATCCATCACTTTCCGTGTGTTCAAAGTTACGGCAATGCTGTATTTTCTCTTAAATCCCAACTGAATGCTCCCCCTTAACTCAGAATTAAGTGTGTAATAAAGACTGGTGTTGAATGGGGTAGGTCATGGTGCTGGGTGGGTGCAGGTGGGTCCTGCATGCAGATGTGCCATGAAAACTCCATCCAACATCTTCCCAAGGAAGCGTCAAGGAGTTGTGCAAAGCTTGCTGCAGAAGGGTAGGTATAATTGCTCTGGGAACCAGGCAAGAATCTTATCGAAGGATGTTATCAATACTGTCACAGGATGTTATTAGCACTATTAGGATGCTATCACCTGACGATGTTCATTTAGAAGTATTCGGTGTCGTAATTTAATTCAACATGAATTCAAGGGCTTTCCTGGAAAACAAAAGGAAATCCTGAAGGGTGTAAGGATTTTAACATAAGGAAAAAAAGTTACTGCCTTGATAAATACCTCAGGATTTGCAAAATGGCAGCAAGTGAGAAACATGCCAAATAATATTTGGCTTTGGCCCTAACTTGTAAGTCTGTCAAGGAATTTGGTTGCCAATTGGTGGAAAATGGATTACTGTCATTTTTCAAGGGACTGCACATCATTTTCCATTGATTGGCATGCCAAATCCTTCACAAAGTAATGAGTCAGGCATGATGCAAATCATCATTGAACTGTCACTTTGATTGCATAGCCCTCTATCAATGTGATTAAACTGGTGTGGCATCCGAAAGGTAGTGAACGACTCTGCTTGGCTTCAAAGGTTGAAAGGAAAAATTTAATGCTAGGCAGAGGAAGCAGGGGGCAAACAATAAATCTGTGAGTGACATCAGTCAGTTACATGTTACCATGCTTGTGAGTCATTTCAAAACTGAAATGATAAAATGCTGATCATAGCTCATGACAAAATGAGATTAACCTGGAAAATTTACCATCACCATCATACATGCATGCTCGTCTGTCATTGCCATTTTAATGCACTTACCAAAACTGGGTCTGGAGATGGAGACTTGCTTCTTAATTAACCAGTAGTAATAAAAATATGTCTGTTAGATACAAGACAATAGACATGCATTATATTACAAACTTCAGTGGTTTGTTCTTCATTTTCACAGAAAAAAAAAATTAAACAACCCCTAAAGCATCCAAATATCATTAAATGCTGAGCACTTGTAAATGCCAGGGAACTTGCAGCATCAAATCATCAAGACCTCATCTTCAAATCCCTGTTGATGTCAGGGTGTCTCTGACATACACTGAACTGGTTTGTTTGCTTTTGGATTGAAGAATTAATGCATATTCTGATTGTAACCATATTTGTTTAAGACGTATTAATTTTCTCTCTGTGGGCTCTCTAATTTTGGAAAGGCTGAAGATACCCTGCATTCTTTCCTTTGCTGAGGAAATTAATACTTTCTTGCTCCTTTTTTCAGAAATTATTTCCGTTAAAGTTTTCAAACTCCTCTCTCTGATCAGGTTTGGGTAAAAGTGGCTGATGAGCTCCAACACTGGGAAACGGAGGCCTGACAACTACAAACAGACATCTCTGTGCCAGCAGAAATACTGCGGCCATACAGGCAGCGCTTTTTCACAGGCAGGCTAAAAAGGGAGGTAAATTCACACTAGATCAATTTGACAATAAAGTACTGCTTTTAATAATTGATTTTACATCCAAGAAGGATGTTCTCCGGGTTTTTTTGTTTTGTTTTGTTTTGTTATTATTATTATTGTGGAGTAGCTAAAAAAGTAGATTTAGGTGTCAGGTTGTGAACTGAACCATTCACAAAACTTTCTGACAGGTCTGAAAAGTGTTTTGACATTCAGTTCTCACATACCCAGTACCTCTGAGGTAACCCTAAGTGGCCTTCCATCTCTCTTAATTTGCACTAAAGGATTCCTACTCTTTCCAAACAATAATGTGTTCTGTTTATGGTGATTGAAAGGTTGCTTGCTTTGATTTTGGTTAAATGACTTGGAGTTCCATCTTTGTGTTGAGATCAGTAGAAATCTGAGAATGTTTCTTTAATCTTCTAGATTAAAGTTTCTTAAATCTTCTAGAAAATTTACAGTTTTTCTTCAATAGAATTAAGCTGTAGCATTGCCCCACTTCTGGATAGAGGAGGGATTTTATTTTATTTTATTTTATTTTATATCTTAATTAATCCCATTTCCTGTAATCTTATATTATTTTCTTTCCTCAGTAGAGCTGAAAAAGTTAACAAGAAATAAAAAAAAATAATTATAAAATCAGAGTATCTATCTGATCAGTGTCAATCCTATAAATAATAACTAAATTTCTTAACCTTAAATTTTTATTGCTTTGCTTGTACTAGAACGTCTTGATGATGCTCACAGGACGCCATCAGATTAGAAAAGTTGACATTTTGCAACCAGTTTCCATAGACATAAATGACTTTAAAAAAAAAAAAAAAGGTAATGAATAAAAGTTTCTGAAATACAATCATTTGCAAATCACAAGGTGTAAGTACACTCAAACACTTACAGCTTACAGAAATATTTGATTCTAGATACAATCCGAGATTTGTTTAGTACATCAAAGTGATTTAGGATGTTCTTAATTCAATTTAAAGAAAAAAAAGAAACAAAAAAAAAAACCAAAGAGAAAAGAAACAACCTTCTATGTAATTTAAAAGAATGTATCTTTGTATAGATTAACATATGTATGGGGATCTGCATCCTGAAGATCTTTAGATAGACAAAGACTTGGAAAGTATTACTTTTAGATAACTTGTTAAAATGAAATTCTTCAATGTTTTCATTACATCCTATCCACATGAAGTTCAAGCAAATTCATATGATTTTTAAATTAACTCACTGATTTTTGAATAAAAGATAATTGGGATAAAGGCTGTCATTTATTTTGGTGCTTAATGTCAAGAAAGGATTTCTATTGTTTGCATGATTGTTTTGTTCATCAGTGACTTCAGCTCACCATCACATGAAAATGTAACAGTGGAAGCCCTCTCCCTGCCTCCTATTGCCTAAGCCAGACTTTATTTTTCTTTTTAGCTATAAACTATGTTCATAGCCAGGTGCCTACAATAAAGACTGTTCAAAGGTAGAGGTCTGAGAACAAATGTCACGCAGTGCATTTTTTTCTGACTGAGCTTTGGTCTTCATCAAGGTCTGACAAATATTGGCATTATATGTCACTAAGAAGTAAAAGAGCATGCTCTGACCTTCAAGAATCCTCACAATATGTACATTATGTTGATGTGCCCTTTGTTTTGTCTCTCTTAGTTTGCTTTGGAGGCTTTAGCGATTTGGTCTAATGCAAGATTGTTTTACCTAGTTTTATCTCCCTCTTTTAACCATGAACTGGACAACTAACTCAGTCAGACTTCTATGACTCAGTGTTTTCCTTACCTGCACTCCCATGGTGATCAAGGAAACCAGAGAAGATTGGGTTCAAGTACATTGTCAACAGTGACGAACATCCTCAGGGGTTTTGCAGATTTCTTTTGGAGACATAATCACAATGTCCGACCATGGTTCTGGAGTTCCTTCTGTCTTTGTGTCAATGACTTTGAATGGAAATTCAGGTTGAACAATTTATGAGAGTCATCCTTCTCACAGATATTTCTGAATAATATTTCTGGAAAAGCTGGTTTGAGTGTTGGAGCTGATATTGTACAAGGAATAGAAGCTCACATAGCCCATAGGACTTTTGAGAATCTCTATTCAGTTTCCAGATGTAATGTAAATTACTTCAGAAAAATTAATTAAAGGCATGATTTTTAAAAGGTCTTATCATCAGCCTTTCTTAACCCCCATTGAACTCAATGGTAACATTGCCAGAGACTCAGAAAAGTACTAGGAGGTAAACACAAATGTACTTGCTAGAAGTAGAAGAGTAGAGTGACTTAGTTACAATGTATCATTTCCCCCTAATATTGATTTATTTTTCATAGATTCATATATTCATAAAGTAATGCCAGAGAGGCATTAAAGCAGCTAGTCTGACCTCCTGTACATCATGGACCATAACATTTTATCCCATTATACTTGTATTGAACCCAATCATTGTTTGTAACTAAAACATATTTTAGACAGGCATTCAAAACCATTGTGAAGATTTACAGATGCTATATCCACACACTCCCACAGTCTGACCCATGAGTTATTTACTATTGATTTTGTGGTCCTCAGATTTTGTAAAATTGGGTTTGCTTTGATCATGTTCTCCTAAAATCAATATTCATGCTATTTTACCCATTGTCCTCATCAGCCCTGGTACCAGTTGCTACTGGAAGGTAGTCAGCATGGAGTGTCTAACTGCAGGAAAGGAGTTCACTTAAAAGGATGTTAATGTCTGGTTCTGTCAGTGGAGCCAAATCAGCTCCTTCAAGGTTAGATTCTTCCATCTACTACCTGACTCACCCTATGGAGCAATCTGTTCCTGCTGAGTCCTTCCCATTGTGTCAGAAGAGGTATAATATTAGGATGAGTGAATCTAATCACCAGCCTCTGACCTATAGGCTGCAATATCAGGGGGCCCAAATGACAACTTGAGGACAAAAGAACATAATGTATAGTTCTTGTATATTTTGGATATCTTGGATATTTTCAAAAGCTATTTTAAGCAGTCTGACAGGGCAATCTGATCCATGTTTATTCTTCAAGAATACCTGCAACAAAACCTAGCATATGTTTATATCTGCATTTGTACCTAGTTATAGCTATAGCCATACCTCTTTATACCTATATAACTATACCTATATGTTTCTATATGTTACATAAAATGGATAGACAGAAGTGACTACAGTCTGTGAACTGAGGACTGCTTTGAACTTTGCTTCTGGATTTTTAATACAGCAGCCCTTTTGATCTCAGGCCCTAACTATATCTGCTGCAGTGGATTTCAGTCCCTTGTGCGTCTGCAGGAGATTTAAGCCTCCGGAATACACCTAGAGTAGCTATGAAAAGCCACCTGCTGAGATTAGATTTAAATGTATTAGACACAGTTAGGCACATCCATGGGCTACTGTTTTGGGGAAGGAATCGAGTTTCTTTTTATTTAAAATTTAAGAGATCTCCAGTGGTCTGCAGAATCCATTTCTTGTCTGAGGAATATACAGATAGATATGTATGTAAGCATGCATGGAAGTGCATATATATACACGTGTGCATATTTATTTTTTTAACTTATTTTGCATATACACAGAATTGCAGAATGGTCAGGGTTGGAAGGGACCCCTGGAGATCACCCAGCCCAACCCCCTGCTAATGCATGGTCACTTACAACAGGTTGCACAGTTGCATCCAGGATGATTTGAATGTCTCCAGAGCAGGAGACCCCACAGCCTCTCTGGGCAGCCTGTCCCAGGGCTCTGTCACCCTCAAGGTGAAAAAGTTCTTCCTCACATTCAGATGGAACTGCCTGTGCTGCAGTTTGTGCCCGTTGCCCCTTGTCCTGTCACTGGGCACCACTGAAAAGAGCCCAGTCCCATCCTCCTGGCACTCGCCTTAAGGTATTTGTATGCACTGATGAGATCCCCTCTCAGTCTTCTCCTCTCCATCCTGGATAGATTATATTCAAGAGTAAAGGAGGAGAGAAAAATACATGTGCAAATGTGCAGTCCCTATAGCTCAGCCTTTAAGGGTTAGGCAATTTTCTTGAGGACAATATGGAGATTTACACTTGAAGGTGAAAAGATCTTAATACCTTGCTTTCCAACTCCTGGCTAATTGTTGCTTATGCTTATTTTAGGAAAAGTGGCACTTCTTAGATTTTATTTATTTATTTACTTATTATAAAATTGGCTGTAGACACTCTACCTTGTGCTGAATTCAGTGCCTTCCTATTAGACAGTATATGATTAAGCCACTCAGCCAAGAAAGTGGTAGATTTGCCTAGCATCCAGGATCCAAATGAATTTAGGTTCCTAAGATGCTTGAGCTAGCCGAAATGCTGATACCTCTTGTCATGTGCAGTGAAACAACTTCAGGTGCTAGTGAGGCCTTTAGAGTTTTTACCAGTGAAAATCTTCCCTACTTATATTTTCATACAGGTTAGGTATTTTATCATTTGAATGTAGGTTAAATGTAGGTTCTTAAATGCCACTCTTCCGAGGTGATTGTTACTATTCAGGTATGAGACCTAGGGGTTATGATAGAAAGTTTTCTGCAAATATAAGCTCAGTGCTCAACAGTGGTCAAAAAGAGCAAATCTAATGCTAGAAATCATTAGGAAATAACAGAGCATGAAACAGAAAATGTATTTAGATGCTTGGAAACAGACATGTCTTGAGTACTGTGTATATCTCTACTGTCCTCATCACAGAAATTATGAGAACTGGTTAAAAGAGTCACAGAACAGTAACAGATGGTAAAATGTATGGTGTATATTCCACTGGTGTTATGAGAAATTGAGCTTACACTTCTCACTTTGGAAGACAAATGATGTAGAGGCACTATGACAGAATCTTACAAAATCATGGAAGTTTTAGTGATGATAAATAAGTATTGGGTTTTCATTGCCCCTAAAAAAACCCAAAACAACAAAAAATAAAAATAAAAAGATAAGGTAATCAAAACAAGCTAGCAAGACCAGGATTCAAAACATGCAGTAGAAGTTTGCTTTTCACACAGAAAACTAGTTGTGAGAAGAGCTGTATAACTCCTTTTCAAAGGATGTTGTGCAAATAAAGATTTCAACAAGTTCAAGGGGACAGTATTCAACTGTATGGAAGAAAAATCTGCTGATGGTCTCTAAATGCACAGAAACCATGTCCAGGTAAGGAAGTCCCTATGCTGAAAGTAGCTGGATTTGAGAGTCCAAGGGTAAAACCTCCTTATTCTTCCTGAAGAACCTGTTTGAAAATGAGATGAGAACCAGCATAGTTATTCTCATTTTCACCTGCTTAAAAAGCCTTGAGGATCTAAGATCTCAGAGAGATTCGTAGACAAGGATTTGGATCACTTTTCCTCAGTGACTCATCTGTAAAGTGATGCCCCTTTACAATGAAGTGCTAAAATAACCTAGTGAGAGGCTGCTAGTCACAGTGACTCTGTAGCGCCCGTGATTACGTGAGGATCACTGAGAAATTCTATAAACTGGGCTTTCTTTCTTGTCATTTAAAAGAACTATATAAAATTTCTCTTGGGAAACAAATTCCTGGCAGGCATTGTTTTGATAAAGTATTACAATAATACACCACTGAAGCAGTAGCAATCCTGGGTATTACAAAAACCGTGTCAGAAGAGTAAGCTGTTCTTTCCGTGGGTTGAAATGCATCACTAGAGCAACAGTTCCCAGAGGAAAAATAATTGTTATAGGACAGAGTGCTTCAGAGGTTCAGAGAACACCATGAATGATGTTTATTATTGTTTATTTGTTTGGAGGGGTTTTTATTTATTGTACGGTTATCAGAGAGTGGGCTCTGTACAAATCTATATTAAAAAAGAGGATTTTATGAGGTAGTTGTTTTTTTTAAAAAAAAAAGTTTTTACAGTATTTCATTCCTAATATATCAGCAAGATCATTCATAAAATGCATCACATAGCTGGAATAAATTATTTTCCAAATTAAAATTTCAAGTGCAGATTTAAAAGAAAACATATACTTTAAAATTATATCTAGATTTCACCTCTTCATTTTTTGATAAATTTAAGATAACTTTTACTTAAACCCATGATAAATCTTTGAAAGCAGGTATGAAGGGTTAGCTCAGTGTTTGCCCGTGTTTACTGTAGCTTATGTTACTCTGCAGGTTTTGGGGTTGGGGGTAGATTTTAGCTCTTGGAACGACATGAGTTACCAAAAATCTCTATTTCACTTTTCAAGTAATTTTCCTAGACCTCCAATTTTGAGAATAATCACTTGAAAATATGCCTGGAGTTCACCTTTAAGATTTAGAAATAAGAAGGCAAGAGTTTTGCCAAACTAAAAGATAAGCATGAACTGCTGTCAGTCTTCTAAGAGGAGCTGAAGTCCTCACCCAGCACAGAAAGAACCAGAGTCAAATTTTATTTTCTCTTGGGAGAGTTCCTTGTCCATTAGGTTATAAAGGCTTTCTGAAGGGTAGAAAGAAATCCTCAGTCATCCTTATTACTGTTTCCACCCATATAAATACCCATTTGCACGAGGTGTCCTGTCTTCTCCTATACTGCCAAAATTAGTGGTTCTGCACAAAAAGAATACAAATATTTTCAATTTTTCTACAAAACTTGAATACCTGAAATGTGCGTTGCATCCCTCCATCTTCACCTACCCCATAGAGTTAGACACTAACTCGGTCCATAACATGGACAGACTTTGTTCAAACCCCAACCTAGCCAAAGTTCTCTGTTGGACTAACTAGAGTGACATCCTTATGATTTCCTTTCTTTTCTGTTCACTTCATGGCACCACCTAAAGGTTATTCTGGAGCACAATACAAAGGGGCTTCATTACACAAGAGAAAGCACCCCATTTTTCCTAGATACTCTGAAGACAGAAAAGAATCCTCCACATCCCTTTATTTCAAATGCAGCAAACAAGCTGGCTCTGCGTCAGAGAGAATGCAGGCAGTTTTTCCATTTGCTTTGTCAAGAAAAGTAATATATAATAATACCCTGCTTCTTTCCTGCAGAAAAACCTTTTTGTTAAAATTGGCATCTGTCTTGTGGCCTTAAGAGCCTGAAATACAGGGCACAACTTAATCAGCTAGAACAGTGCTGTGCTTGCTGTACTGAATGCACTCCAAAGGTTTCCATGGTGTAACGAATGGTCAGATGGTGTGTGGACTGTCTCACTTCTCCCCAGGAACACAGTATTTTGCCAACATCTGCATTATATTGTGTCAACAATTACAATATTTCAGAGTTAATACTTTCTTTTTATTTCCTGAATCCACCCATTTAACTGTTTCTTGTGTCAGAACATACCACAGTGTAACTATTTCTAGTAGCTTGGTGTTATCCCGTCATCTTTTCTTCTGCCGACCCATCTGCAATTGTCCCACAAGGGGAAAAAAACCCACAACAGTCTTCTATTAAGTTCTTTCTGAGGAATATAAAATGTAACTCACCATGCCAGAACCATCACCATCTTCAACTGGGCTGTGACAGACTACATATTCCTCAGCAGTGCACCCTTCCAGGAGAAAACTGCTGGGACAGGACCACATGTACTGTCCTGCGGATGCTCATTATTATATCTTGTATTAAGGTGGGTTCTTCCATCACAACAGATGGGAACATAATGGCAAGAGTGTATACAATTCTATATAGTAAGGTAAGCCTGCTGCACCTGGTAAAGCCTGGGGATATCTTGGAGTTAATAAAAGTGAGGTTATTCTATGCATGTACGGAAAACACGATGCCAGCTCCAAACCACTTCATGGTTTGGATCCATGTGGATCCACATGGATCCAGTAATGTGATACAACAGGGATCATATCAAGGGACTTGCATCTTGCACTGGAAGCAAGGTGCCAAACCAGAAAATCACTGCTGTTAGATATGAACAAACTATTCCAGTACAAATGCCACTATACGGCCCTACAGCGTACAAGGCATGGTGGGTGGTGCTGTGAAAACACAGCTCTCTCTATCTAGGACTTGAGGCAGAGCCCATGCAAAGGGTTTTGCAAGCAAAATAGACATGATAAACATGGAGCAATTAAAAAATTAATTGTTGTTATAACTTCTGGAGCTGTAAAACTAAACAACAAAGAATTTAAAACACAACATGACTAGGTATCCTTGAGTCTACAGTAATACAAATAATAAAAGAGTGGTATGAGGAATCTGTGGCAAAGCTGGCAATTAAACCTGTATTTCCTAAGTCCCAAGGTGAGAATGGTAACCCCCACACCATCTTTCTTCTCAACCTAATATTGGCTCTGACACAGCACATTGAAAAGATAGTTTTCATTATTAAGTGCAGCTCATGTTCATAATCGGAGACTAATGATTATTTTGTTAATAAGAACTAATGTAATTTTCCAAAACCACAACCAGGCATCATTATGTGACAATTTTCTTTGTTTTGTGGTGGTTGCTCCCTTCTATTCATACACCTGTAGCCAACATTTTGGTTGACTACAGCTCAAGTCATTTGGAGCTTAATTCAGCTGTTTACACAGATGACTAGCACCATGTGAGCTGCCCTAGAAAATCTCACCTGGCTATCAGCCACCTCCTCAGCGACTCTTGGGCTTCTCATAGTCTTTTATTTTGTCTGTCACATATACCTAGGAGGAAATTTCAGGTAGCCCAGGGCTTCTCACATGGGAGCAGATGCCTGTGTTAAGCAAATTAATGTAGCCCTGGGCCACACAGGTTAGGCTCTAAAGACGTGGGATTCAGTTTGTGCAGGACAAGGCCTCAAGGACAAAAGTCCAAGTACTGTTAGCCTGATGAATAGAGACGTGTTAGAACTTGTAGGGCACAAGCTCTGGGAACAAAGGAGCAAGCTAACTGCAGACTCTTGAGCCGTTGCAGTTGAGATGGCAACCAGATGGACAAAGAGGAACAAGTAGCCAGATAAGGGAACGGATAGTGCCGATAAGGAACTTTATTAATTAAGAAACCCCCTAATCTTAGAATAGAAATTGTTGCTATGACAAGGTAAACTAATCAGTTCCTGTTGTTTTAATGGTGTGCCTTAAATGTCAACCAATCAGTGTTTTTTATGTTTAAGATTTAACCAATCAGTGTGTAATATGTAGAAGATAGAAACGTATATAATTGTAAGAAAATCACTAATAAATGGACAACTTGCTTGCATCAAGCTGCGTCCCGTCTCTTCATTCGCCGCAAGTTTGTAGGTTAGAGCAGCTAAATTTAGGTGTTGTCGATGTAGAGGTCTACATACATGCATTTTGTTTCTCCAAGGTCCTTTCATAGTCAAAGATCTAGTCAATGTGATCAGAAGGGTTTAGAGAGTAATCCAGTTTACCGCACAGCAGACATATCACAGAATGGTCAGGGTTGGAAAGGACCTTTGGAGATCATCTAGTCCAATCCCCTGCTAAAGCACTTTCACCTACAGCAGGTTGCACAGGGTAGTATACAGGTTATATCACTGGTATATATGATACAGCTTTTATGGGATATTTGTAGCTTATGCACTGGCCCTTGGACACCGGCCAGGACAACCTGGGGCATGGCAATTGGCATCAGATGCCTAAATGTGGACAACTGAATTAAGGCCTTCATCTCTGCAGGGTGCATTTGCTTGTGTTGCATGTCATGCTTGAAACACCCATCTCATATTTGAACATGGTTGTGTCACCATATGTAGTGGGTTTCTAGTGCATTGATCTTTAGATGTTCATCTAAATCAGGCTAACTATTCCAAGTTTTGATTTCTGAGAGTCAATGTTGATCTGCAGATAACTGTTTTCCATTTTTCTGTTTTTTTTCAATGTTCATCATGCCTCTGAACCACTGAAAAGTCTAGTGGAAGTTAGAAATAAGGAAAGGAGGAAAATCATATCTGGAACAGTGCTGCCTCTACCACCAGAAACAGTTTGATGAGGAGAACACCACAGGAAAACCAAGGGAAAGCCTCGGAAGTACTAATCCATTCTATTAACCTGTCCTTTCCTATGGCTTTTCACATGAAAAGAAAAGTTTAGAAAATATATGTATATAAATCAGCATCTCAAATATAAATATGGGAATCCTTGTGAGATTGAGAGGGCCAAGATGTAGGAACTATTTTTGCATGTGTTTGATGTGTTTGTGTATATGATTAACAATCTCCTAGGCTGAAAAATATCTAAATAATGAGCTCCCCCTCATACCATCCATAAGTTTCCTTTTTGTTGCCTGCAGTCTTGTTCAGTGGTAAGTTACCTATTAAGGACATTTTTTTTTTCTCCTGTAGGTTTTCTTAAGGCTATGCTTGCTCTGTGCCTGCTTCATAGGTTGACTCAAGTACTCTTTATATTCTCCTCCAGACCTACTCTTTCTTTCAAAGTCTTTTTTCACATACTCCATATAGATACCAAACACAGTACCTGTCCTTACAGTCTCACCTGCCACTAGGTCCACAGTCTGTTTTCAAGACTCTGTTCTGTTTGCATGAACTGGCCCTGCACTCTCTCTTTTAATGGAGCCAACTCACTGTGCTGTAATTTCCTTCTCCAAAGGTTCCTTCTTTTGTCCAGGATTGTGACCTGCCTTTGCAGGCCTACGCAAGGCTTCCTTTTGCTCTATTTTTCCTTACATTGAAACTCAAAACCATCTCAGGATACTTGTGCATTCTCAATGGATCCTTATCCACGCAATGTAGGAGAGGTGGGAGCAGCCTGAGCAACTAAACACCCAGGGAAGAGAAGCAGCACCAAAGCCAATTAAAAATAGTTCGTGAAGCTGAGATATCTGGAAGCAGGTGAGTTCCCCCAGAAACTTTAAATGGGTTCAAACTACAGAGAAGCTTTAAATATTTTCCCTGCCATTTGAATTTTAATCTGTAGGGAGCCAACCTCTTTAGATTAGATGCAAAATATAGTTCTTTCTGAGAAACCAACACACACACACATACACACACATAAAGCCCTGAAGAACTGAGCTGAGATCAAAACACTTGTTACTTTGAGATTCCTCTGGTGAACTTGAATCCTAGTCTTGAAGGTGAAATCCAGCTTCTGAGTCCACAGAGCTTTCTATTCCCCTGGAACTTCTTACAGTGTCTATAAAGATTTCTGCTCTTAACCTTTCTTGTGTTATAAAAAGCACAGCCACATTCCTCATAACTATTTGATGTTATGATATAAAGATATAAAACCCTTAAAAAAAATCCCAAGATAGCATCAAAAGGAAAAGTTTCCTACAGTTGTCTCTAAATGCCATGCTTATTTAATATTGACACAAATATAGAGTCACTGCTCTTTGAATCTTGGACTCCCAGACTAGCAATGAAGGTGCACAACCTAAAATCTACCAGTTGTTTAAAAAAAAAAAAAAAATATATATATATATTTGACTCCATAGGGAAAATGTGTCAGAAATAAAAGGCAGCGAGGGTGAATTTTGGACAAAGTCCAAAAACAATTGTAGGAAAGAAGCTGCTTTTTTTCTGACAGCCTCCCGACATGCTTTCTTCAGTTTTACCACAAAGTTGAAGTCTTTCCTCAGGAGAAATATGTGTGTGTATGTGTGAGGCATGGTAGACCCAGAAATTTTAGACACAGGCAAACCTGACATGCAGGAAAGGGGGGAGATGTTGGACCTGCCCTGTCAAAAAATAAGCTATTTCGAATAGTTTATCTTTGAAATATGTCAACTACCAGCTCCTTGCAACTCTAATTTAATTTTTTTTATTGTTCCCAACACACACACTTGCCCACATGTGCTCATGTGTAGTTGATGTATAATGTGCATGTATATTCTAAGGAATAATTTATTTTGATTTGTTATAGTCAATGTATAATTATATGACAGGTCTGATCTTCAAGATGAATCATTTCTTCCTTTGTGATATGATGACTATGTCATAACACATTAACATCCTACTGACAGCTGCAAAATATAGAGACAATCAAAAGACCAGGCCAGGAGGGCAAGATAAAATAACAAGAAAAACCGTAATAGCCATCAGGTTCTGGGTTCTCTCAGTTCCCATTGACTTCAGAAGTGCCTAGCATCAGACAGAAAGCAAAGACTTTTTCATGCTTATCTTTCTCATAAAGAAACAATGAAAACTTTATTTTGACACTCCACTGAAGTAAAAATATATTTACTGCCTCATGAGTGCATACTTTTTCGATAACAGTGCTAAACAATCTAATTTCCTGGTACTATATATATCTTAAGAAGCAGCTTAAGAGGCAGACTGTAAAGAGATTTTTCCACCCTTCCCTCTTTTTGCATGTACATCGTTCCTTGTCGGTAACAGAAATATCAGTTTGTAGCCTATGGACCTATGATAGGATAAGCACCTTGGCATAGCTGTTTACAGTTAGGCCTGGAGGGCTAAATCAGGGCTGGAGTCAAATCATGTGCTCTTAAAATGCATGAGTCCTCAGAGAACTTACCATCTAATTAGGAATGATATTTGCATAGCAAATGACCTTAAAAAGCATTGGCCTTAAACTGCTTCAGTCTGAGCTGTTAATGTTCTGTACTGGGTGTTAAGTATCTTATGCAGGTGATGCTGATGCCTTTGTGCTCCTGTCAGATCAAATTGGTATTGAGAAAGGCTAAATCCAATAGAAGTTAATTTCTCAGGCCACATCTCTATCAATGGAGAGAGGCAGGCTCCTCACCGGAGATTATTCAAAGCTGCCACAACTTTAGGTGCTCTGAAACACTACCTGGAACAATCTCTCTGTTCTCCATTGGCTACAGTGGAAGATTAGCTTATATATATATATATACCTGTAAGATCCACATGTTACCATACAGTGTCATCTCTGGATGAGCTGCTGTGGCTAACTCACTGCGTTGATAAAATTCATCCTCAAGGGCCGATTATTCCAATGCTTCCCAGTTAAGAGAATGACACTATAATTCCTTGTTCAGTGTATATGAAATGATGTTGCCAGTCTAAGAGGTTTTGTCACCAGTTTTCTTTACAGCTACCAATTAGTCACTTCAAGCTCTAAAAAGTTTTTTTTTTTCTTATTTTCTGCTTTCCGTGTCCCTAGTTCTATGATATGCCATGATTATCATAGCCTTGTGTATGTTACTTTGTAGCATCTCAATCACTGCTAGGATATAATATAGATCTGTTTTTTAAAGGAAGTGGGCAGTTTGCGTAAAAGCCTGCATGTAATCACTCAGAAAGCTTCTTTATTGACTAACATTTACCTAGCTAAGAGGTCTGTGTTCAAAAATACTCTGTCAAAAATTCACAGTGTTAATGAGAAAATCCATCTTTCTTGTAGTGAGTGAACTTTTGCCCATTCTTAAGAAGTGGAATTAATTTAAATTGCAAAACTGTTTAAATAAGCTTAATTTTACTTGCTAAAATCTTTATCCTTTCCCCTGAGGTGTATTAAAACAGCAACTGAATATTTGTTAAAATTCAGAATTTCTGTACTGTGATTATGAGGAAAAATATAAAATGAAATAGAATACATGCAGAATTTAAAACTGATAATAGCAGGGTAACAGTTGCACCTTGAATTAAATAAATTTTCTTTTTCTGTTTATCAACTATACTATACAATAGCAAGATCACATGAAAGGTTAAACACTGTTGACTCCATTTTTGCAAGGTACATCCTTTACTTTAATTGGGTTTTATAAAACATAGAGGCATTTCCACTTTTGTATGGATTTTGTTGTCACCTTCAATAATTAAAAAGTTATGGGAAAAAAAGGCACACACACCTTTTAGGGGGGTTTGGTTTTGTTTTTAACTTTGGGATTTTGAGTTTCTTCTTTGCTCTTTTGCACTTCACTCACAGTGTGAAATTAAACTGAGCTCTTCATAAATGACAGCTACTGGCTACCCCAGCTTTTCCTCCTTGATTTTCCCAAGCCATAGCTATCAAACTCTCTGGACAGAGTCAAGCTACTTTTATAAAAGTCTGTGAATAGGATTATAAAGTGCAGACAGTAATACCACTCTGAACTATAAGAAAAGATCAGCTGATGGCAGTGCACAAAGGTCAAGGCTAGAATACGCTGAGTCCTCTTTGATTCCAAGCTTTTGTTAACCACTTTATTGCCACATGAAATGTCCTTTCCTTTTCTTTCTCTGTCTTCCTTTCTTCTTCTTCTTACCCTTTTATTTGTCTTGCTATAGCTTTTTATGTTCCTACTGGCATTCCATTAGTTTTCAGCAATTTCAATTTCATACCCCCATTTCACCTTTCATCAGCTGAAGACATGAGCAGAGAAACAGCTGATGTTAACATTAACAGGGTTGTCAATGCAGCTGTGAGAACATCTTTACCTCCAGAAAATGTATATGCAACTCAACTCAGACCTATCCATACTCGACATCTGTGATGGCTCAAAACAGGAGTGAGGGCCAATACGACCACGTTACCACATCAACTGTACAAATTAACCACACTGAGAGGCAGGTATA
Organism: Falco biarmicus; assembly: GCF_023638135.1. Lineage (NCBI taxonomy): Eukaryota > Metazoa > Chordata > Aves > Falconiformes > Falconidae > Falco > Falco biarmicus. Next base: position 13,143,030 of record NC_079310.1, on the reverse strand, counting down.
TCAATCCAGGCAAGGTGCTTCAGTACTACTGAAGTACTGCTGACCAATTCTTATTTATCTTATCTCCAGATTTTCTTTATATAAGACTTACCAGAACTTTATGATAGGGTCTTGATAAGTTTCATTCTATGCTAGGTGCTATGGCTGACCTTGTACTAAAGTTGTAACTCATTTGAATCAGCACTGTGATTCAAAATATGGCCTCCTCGTGGCTTATGCCCTCAGAGCGCTTGTGCTTCAAATCTGAACACAATTTTTGCTTTTCTTTAAGTGAGATCTAGGACCAAATGCACAATTTTTAATTAACGTTTAAAATTTCATAGTAGAAAATAAGGATCAACAGTTCTCTTGAAAAAAGGAGTCAACCCTCCTAAAAAAGCATCATTAGTTCTACTGGAAAAGTATCTTTTTCTTTTCTTTTCTTTTCTTTTCTTTTCTTTTCTTTTCTTTTCTTTTCTTTTCTTTTCTTTTCTTTTCTTTTCTTTTCTTTTCTTTTCTTTTCTTTTCTTTTTTTTTGTGTTTTGGGTTGTTTATTTTTGGGTTTTTTTTAAGGAAAGCTTAGTGGATGTATTTTTTTGACAGTACTTTAACTTGAAACCTATAAATTTTGTAAAAGACACAGCAAATTATATATTACTAGTCAGGCCCAGAGCTGAATGATGTTGAAACTAATGGGGAAAGAGAAGCCTTCAGGAAATTAGACTATAAACAGAGTCTCATGATTACACAAAAGTATCGGTCCCTTTTGAAGTGCTGTTAAACTATAATTTCATTTTCTTGTCATTGGTGATGGCTGTCCAGAGAAGGTCAGACTTTATTTTTACATGTCCAGTTGGTGGCTAAAACAGTTTGAGTCAGATTTACAGTGGACTCAACCCTTACTTGCCTGCTAGAGGACAGGCCTCCACTTACAAGGGATCAGGAAGATCGAGGGCACCCTCAGTTAGTTTGCAGATGACACCAAGTTGTGGGGGAGTGTTGATCTGCTGGAGGGCAGGAGGCTCTGCAGAGGGGTCTGGGCAGCCTGGACTGGTGGGCCCAGGCCAGTTGTATGAGGTTCAACCAGGCTCAGTGCCGGGTCCTGCCCGTGGGTCACACCAGCCCCCCGCAGTGCTGCGGGCTGGGGGCAGGGGGCTGGGAACTGCCTGGGGGGAAAGGGCCTGGGGGGGCTGGTCAGCAGCTGGCTGGGCATGAGCCCCCCGTGTGCCCAGGTGGCCAAGGAGGCCAGCAGCATCCTGGCTTCTATCCAAAACAGTGTGGCCAGCAGGACCAGGGCAGTGGTTGTCCCCCTGTACTGGGCACTGGTGAGGCCACACCTTTAATACATTGTTAATTTTTGAGCCACTCACTACAAGACAGACTTTGAGGTGCTGGAGCGTGTCCAGAGACAGGCAACAGAGCTGGGAAAGGGTCTGGAGCATGTCTTATGCAGAGCAGCTGAGGGAGCTGGACGTGTGTAGTCTGAAGAAGAGGAGACTCAGGGAGACCTTACTGCTCTCTACAGCTACTTGAAAGGAGGCTGTAATGAAGTGGGGATCAGTCTCTTCTCCCAAATAACAAGTGACAGGCCAAGAGGAAAAGGCCTCAGGGTGCACCAGCAGAGGTTTAGTTTGGATATTAGGTAAAACTTCTTCACTGAAGGCATGGTGAAGCATTGGACCAGGCTGCCCAGGGAGGTGGTGGAGTCACCAACCCTGGAGGTGGTTAAAAAACTGATAGATGTGGTGCTTAAGGCCATGGTTAAGTGGTGGGCTTGGCAGTCCTGGATTAATAGTTGGACTTGTTGATCTCAAAGTTCTTTTGCAACCTAAATGATTCTATGTTTTATGATTCTGTGATTTTCAAAGAAAGAGAGCTCAGCAGTTAACACTTCTGTGAGTAGAAAATAAAAAAGGGTTTAATGTTATTATCACCAGAAGTTATAATCCGGTTGGAAATAATATTCTATTCCCCAAGTTGTCACTGTTCATGAATCCTTCTTTTAATAAGTAACTGAAATTAGTAGTTTTCATGGAAATTATTCCTCATTCAGCATATTTCTTCTAACTGTTCTGCATTTTTTCGTACATTGACAAAGCTCTGCTCTTAGTGACTATAGGTTTAATGTTAGAATTGTTTCCATAAGGGAAAAGATGTCTGTCAATATGAATTCCTGTTATTGGAGTCTGAGATCAGAGAGTAGCTTTACTGGGACAGCTGGATTTAGAATCTAAGTCTTCATGTGCCAGTGTTTTCACTTGTGTCTTGGATTGTCCTCGGTCTCACCTTAGCCCTACACTGCTATTGCAGATGTGATCACCTTAAGTTGATGTACACTTACTTACCTGAGTACTCTGGATATTTCTTTAAAGAGGGACATGATGCTGCATGGACTACTTCATTTAAAAAGCCCTTGTGTTTTTCATTTTTCAGACCCAGTATTCAGCAGTGCTTTGTTTACACGATTACTCCTCTATTTGTGATAAAGATTGATTCAGATGATCAGTAAAGGCTTTGAGGGAAAGGTGCTGTCATACCAACAGGTTTTTAATACACACAAAGATCCAATACAGCAAAGTACTTAAGCACATGTCAAAATTAAGCCATGATGACTTCCATTGACTTTACTCTCACTATTCATACACTTAAAGTTGGAGACATATTTAAGTACTCTGCTGAGTCAAGATTGTTCTATATTATAAAATAAGATAGCTAGCACAAAGAGCGCCAATGTCGAGAGCAAGTTGTTAGTGGGGAGTAAGAAGTAAGGCTCAGATCCACAAAATGGAAAGAAAAGAAAAAGCTGAAGATGATAATGGAAAAAACAGCCTTGAAAAGCTGTGACAGTCATGACATTCATCCATAAAAATGTAATGAAACCCAAAAAGCGAAGGTCAGTGATCCATCCTTTCTTTATCAATTGTCCTGAAGTAATGCAGCTCATGGCCTATTGAATGTAAAGATCCCCTGCTATTCTCAAACACTGAGTAGAGAACTACAATGTGAGATCGACAACTTTTAGGCCCCAATAGGGTGAATTAAGGACAAAGTGTTCTTGAGTACTGTTTTTTTCTGCTTGCTGGGGTGAAATTAAACCCCTAACAGAGTCAGTATACAATTCCCAAAGGCAGGGGCCATTCCTGCTGTGGCTGAAGCCAAAAATGCATCAGTGATTTAATGAAAGCTTCATCAGGGATTCAGTTTTGATCCCATTTACACTGACCTTGTAAAAGTGGAATAACTTTACAGAGGCAGAGTGATCAATCTGTACAGAGAAGACAGTACTGGAAACAATACAATACTACAGCCTTTGTCTGCTTTCAGCTTGTAAATGCCTTGAGAAAAACAGAAAAATAAAACATCATTGGGCATGAGATGCCATCCTTACCAAAACACTTATGAAATCCCCTTCAGAATGGAAGCTTTTTCTATTAAAGCACCCGCTTAAAAAAAAAAAAATATATATATACTCTAACTGTATTGTTAAAAACATTATTGTATCCAACCTGAATACATCCTAAGCAGTAAGCAAAGTTATGCCTGCTGATCTTTTCAACTGGAAAATTCTTCCTAAAGGGCAAAATGCAACATTATGGATCAGTCTACAAAAAAAAAAAAAAAAAAAAAAAAGAAATAGGGAAAAAAAAAGAGAGAGAAAAGAGAAAGAAAAAAGGGGAGAAAATTGCCCGGCAAGCTGATAAAAGCCCATCTGCCTGCTTTTGACAAGGCACTGTCATTCTTCACAGCTTATCATCCTGTAGACACTTAGAGGGTCATAATTTCCAGTTGAGTTTTCTTTTTTTTCACCCCTCTCTCTTCTGAGTAGAGCAACGTGTGAGGAGTAGGCTAAGATGGCCTGAACTAATTCATCTTGTGACCTTTTAGTGCCTTCAGAACAAAGTGATTTAATAGCACTTAATCTGTCAAAAAACTGAAGCTTTGTAATAACTGTATATTAAGCCAGTTTTTATGGAGCATTAGCTGAAGTCCTTTCAGTTTACAAAATGGAGTGGTACCTTGTCTCTTCTTTTTTTTTTTTTTTCTTTTCTTTTTCCTCCCTGCCTTCCGTGAATCCCTTTAATGCAGTAACACCATTTTGTATTTAAGGGAGACAGGAAAATACTCAAGACAGGTAACTCCATGCATTATAGGGTCCATAGGAAAGGTCTCTTCCCACTCCCATGTGATTTATGGCATAGGGCTCTTGGAGCTGACAGGGGATTGAGCAGGTGGGACATTCAGGTCCCACTGGTAATAGAGGGATCTTCTCAGGCTTGGTCATGTGCCACAAATGTTATCTTAGATTTAAAAAAATGAAAGGGATCATTTGAACACAGGGCACTAAGGAGAATTTGTGACAACCAGTTCCTGCTTCTGCCAGAGATTTGCTTTTGAATTGCTTTCTCTAAATTAATTTGCTTAACATAATGTCCTTATCAGTAATCCAGGTAATAATAATATTTCCTCCTTTTCCAGTTTTTTTTTTTTAATCACTGAGGTTAAAGAGATTCTGGGCAGAGACAGTCTCCTTCTCTGCTTGCAGAATGTATCCATTGATGAACCTCATCTTTCCAATACACAGTTAAGTAAGAATAAATATAAAAAAGCAATAATAAAAATGAGCTGGTTAAAAATCAGACTTTTTAGTCCCACATTTTCATGTTAATTTTCATCCCAAACCAAGAAACACAGAGTTTCAGGACCAGAATTTCTTTGCCAAATTGAAGTTTCATCAAAGAAAACAAGTATCGATTTTAAAATGTTTTCCCTGTGCCTGTGATAGAGACTGAACTGTCTATTCTGAACGCTTCATAAGAGTTATGGTCTCGAGATACCATGTAAAGGATTGTAAGAGGAATGCATCTTCCAAAACAGTCTAAGGTGAGAAGATGCTGCAGTTCCCAGCAGTGTTTCAGTCGGAGAGCTTTTTCACATGTTCCCTGCCTGTCTCCTGTCTCTCACTCTCAGTTTTCCTTCTCCAAATATATGGAACCACGATAAATATGCAAATCAACCCCATTTGTACATAATTTTTATTTCACCTGATTTAGACACCTGAAGTTGTGACTCCCAGTTTAACAATTTATGTCCCTCAAACGATGACTAGTTAAAAATAATTGTTGTTTCTTTCAAGACCCTCACACAGATTTTGCCTGTTAAATGTTCCCATCACTGCCAAAACATTGATGTCTTCCATTTGACTCCTATCCTGCTGTACCTTTACACATTCCTTTGCAGGAAACAATGTGAAAAGGGTTTAGGGATTGGGTTTGCTGAGTCTTTTTGGTTGTTTTTGTTAGCTTGAGTTTTTTTTAGGGTTGTTCCCCCCCCCCCCCCGAAAGCAATTGCTATAAGCATAGATGGGTTATAGATGGGATCTTTGTTCTTTCTGCTCCTGTCCTGGATCTGAAGCTGATTCCCTCTCACATGTAAACTGGTGTTCCCTTTACTATTTCCTCCCAAGATGTTTAATCAACTGTGTGATGTCCCCTGCTCAGCTCTACTCTGCCCATGGTGTTCATTGTACTGAAGTGATGGAGATTAGGATCCCAGCTGGGGTTTTACACTGATTTGGATAACAGTATATCCACAGGTAGCCACTTAGTGCTCTAATTAAATAAGGCAAGAGTGCCAAATATCACCCAATCTTGGGTTGATAGGGAGACTTCAAGGTCTTTGGATGCTGGGTGAGGTGAGTGTTAGGAATAGACACACCAAGTGAGTTTACCTCACTGCACTCACATATCCTGGACACCTTACCTAATTTGCATCAGCTTTGTGCAAGAAACAAAATGAAAAGAAAAAAAAAAAAGAAACAAAACAACAAAAAAAGAAACAAAAAAACCCCCTTTAGTCAGGTGTAAGTTAGTAAGATACTTCACTGAATTTTGCTGGAAGTGACAGGTAGAGAATCATTATTAAAGCTGTAATGAAAGGTTAGTTTCAACCATAACGATATAGAGCAGCATTTCTTCATAACAGAGCAGCAAACCACCAAATAATTACTTTTCTAGATGTGAAAACATCAGTTTTCATTAAAAAGCGAGCAAACAAACAAGGAAAAGACCTACATCTTTGTAACTACTGTTTGGTAAACCTTCCTTCCTGCAACATCTCTCCCTCTGTGTGCATCTCAGATTATTGTTATTATTACTATTATCTTAATGTAGTGCTTAAATTAGTCCTTTGTAATTTTTTTATAAATACACAGAATTAAAAAATTGCACTGCCCTCAGAGAATGCAAGTTAGGTGATATGAAGCACAGATAACTAGAGGGCATGATTTAAGACAGACAGCTCCAACTCTATAAATTTTCCCAGTCAGCATTAGAGTCGCTTAATATTTTATGTAGTATTCCTTGCTTATATGTGACATTTTGAGCTTCTAATAAAGATGCAAGCCTGGGATTTTTTTATTTTATTTTTTTTCACTCCCTTCCCAGACTTTTCTTAGTTTTGTGAGTATCAAGTAACTGACATGGGATTTTTATTTTCTTCTTTTTTTTTCCTTTTTTTTCTTTTTTTTTTTTTTTTTAATCCCGGCATTTTCTATCAACATTTATCAATAGTTCTAGAGGTTCCTGAATGCAGCCCTGTAATTATCATTCTGGGAATAAATGTTGGGGTTTTTTTCTTGAAAATCAAGTAGAAAATTGGTGTGAAATTTCCTAGAGTGACTGGTTTTATACCCTTTGCATCTTCTATGCAGTTTTTCTTATATTTATTGCAAGTAGTTATGACTAGTATATCACTGGAATTTGGCTATTCTTAATGCTTTATCATATATCAACTCTGTCAATATAATCAGCAGCTATGCTTGCCTATTAAACCATCAGTCAATGGCAGCAATTCCATACACCAGCCTTCCCCCCTCCACACTACAATGTCCCTAGTTTCTAACTCAGTGTCCTCTCCCATTCACCACAGGGGAAATCCATCTTTTCCCAGTGCTCATTCCCTTCCAGACCCTTTTATCATCAGATCACCAGGTGGTTTGACCTGCCAGTTGATCCATGCAGTCCATGATTTTCTGTTCCCTCAGTACCCACAGATTTTCTTTGGTTAAAAATTTTATACCTTGCTGACCACCCAACTGAACAAGGAGTTTCTCAGGATGACGATGGGGACAACTGCATGACGGATTGTCCCTCACTATGCATGTATCCTGGAAGGAAGGATCCTAGTTATGTTTAGCATCACTCAATAGTAATAAACTTTCACTAATCATGAGGGTTATTAAGGACAAAGACGTCACACAGCAATACCATATCAGTGTTATACAAGCCTTGCATTCAGTGATTTGTGTCCCAAATGGCACTGGCTTTCTACAGTTTGGGTACTGAACCAAGACATTAGCTTTCTCCAAGGTTCTGCCACTAATCAGGGGCAGGTCACTAAATCTCCATTTATCTTCTCTATTAGATTTCAGGTTTTCTTGACACAAACGTTGTCCCATTATTCTTAGGGACTGCACCCACAAAATGGAGTCCTGACCTCAATTAGGGCACTCAGGTACCACCATAAGAGTAAAATCAGGGAAGCACCTTGGCATTCTTCTGACTAAAAGGCATGTTCAGAGGGCCAAAATATACATCTCATCTACACTCCTCATGTCTCTTCAGAGGCAATGGAAGGAACAGGCACTTGTAGAAAGTGGTCCATATAATTTTAAGGTAGATCTCTGTGATGGCTCAGATGAATTACACCTTGAGAGTGCCTAATTTTCATCATGGAAAGAGAGACATCAATACAGCTGCGGCTGACTACTGAGAAACGGAGACCCATGTCACGGAGCTCTGAAGTTACACGAGATGGTACTAGTCTTTCAGCCTTCTCAGGCTTATTTTTCTTTCATCATCATTCAAACACCAAGAATAACTCTTGTCATAGTCATGATGATAAAACCCTGGTAAAACAGGATAAAAAGAATATTATTCCAAATGACAGCAAGTCTTAATTCATATTTGGAAATACAAGAAAATACACATCTGAAAGGATGCAGAACCCAAGCCCAGGGCTTATTTCATGTTTTGCTAAGCAATAAACAAAAATATCTCTTTTCTTTTTTCTATTACTTTTAGTTGAAATTGAATGACACAGTGTTTAGAACCTGGGTACAGATCAAATTATTCCTTTTTATTTTTCCTCTCATCCAAGAAGGATCCAAAAGAGAAAGCAAGCTTCATTTTAAGTAAGAAGAGCTGACAATATTCTTTTCAATAACTGTCTATGGATGAAAGTTAATAAAGTCATTGGGCCACATATATGCACGTGTAATTCCAATTACACCACAATCATGTTTAATATAAAACCATCAACTTTGTATTCAGCCTGGGAACCAAGCCTCTGACTTCAGTGTAATGATGAATTAGATGGATGGTGCACTTTATAGTACTCCTGTACAGTTAGAACATCCTTGCCCTTTCCTTATTACAGCCAAGATTTAATTAAAATTAAATTAAAATAAAAATTAAATTAAGAGTATACTTTTCAGGTATTAAATAATATTTGAACATCCTTTTCATGTTTGCTCTGAAAACAGGGATAAGTGCAAGATTATTTTTTGGCCAAATGAATTTACTTGACGATCATTAAATACTATTCCCAAAAGGTAAAAAACATCTGTGATTTTTTTTCTTTAACTTCTGTGAATTAATATTTATATGGAAGTTATTAGCATAAGGTTACTGTGAATGAAACCTTTTGAAAACTTTATTGTTCTGCTCCTTAGTATTGTGAGGATTTGACTTTCTAAAAAAATAATAAACATTGTTAATACACTCTTTTTTTTCTTCAGTTTATTTAAAAAGAAGTCACAGTTTTCAGACAGAGTTCAAACCCAACGTTAGGTATGCACACTTTCACATGGCACCTGGAATTAAACTGGGTCTCTTTTCAGAACTCGTAAATTCAACCCAAACATCTTTATCATCCAATTCAAGAAAGTAAATTACTTATTTGATATCTGCTTTTGGAATTTCAAATTTGAAGATATTGGGTATTCCTTAAATTTGTCTCTTGAGCTATACATGGTTTTAATAGACTCTGTGGGCAAACCCTGTTCAGGTCACTGGATGAGAGAGTTGTGTGTGTTGTCTCCGTCAGCTTGCATGCAAACCAGAAGCTCCAGCTTTTTGTCTTAGATGTACCCCATACCTGAAATACAATTTTTTTGTATGCCATATGTCACTTATACTTCCTTCCTGAACTTTTAATGCCCCGTTAATATACTTTTAGAGAGGGCTTGTCTCTCAGTATGTTATTGAATATTTTTGTTCTTAGTATTGGTTCCTAAGGTGCTGGAGCAAAACTGATTCTCAAATTTACAGCTTTTTCTGTATCATCTTTCTGGTTGCATCTTTTTCCATATTGCATCAAGATTACAGTTCATTTTGAGTTTCTGTCCCTTTCCTTTGTATTGCAAGAACACCCAAAGTACAAAAGCTAATGCTATTAGTAATAATCACAAGGGTAATGAGATTAAAATAGAGGAACTAACAATTTTTTTGAAATAATTAAAATTCTGTCACAAAATAGATGAACTTAAGCAGTCTGGTATATACCCTGGAACTTCTCAAATGCAACTTCAAAATGTTACAATGCTGGTTTTAAATTTACATGGTGCTAACTTTTCCAGAATGATATCAGAACTCATAATTAATTTATATTGTGATATTTTTTTCTTGATTTAATCTTTATTTTACAAGGAGGCCTCTTGAAATATTAATTGCCTTTTTTTCTTACAGAGACCTAACAAAGGTAGACTGCAAGTTAGTACTCACACACAGCAGGAACAGAAAGAGAGGAAGGAGATGTTTAGGGGGGAGCGGGAAAGGGAAGAAAAAAAGGTAAACTATATACAAAATATAACCCTAAATAATACAGCTTACCTATATATTCTGAATTTCTTCTCATAATGTCAAAAATTATCTCTTATTTTTCATCATTTTATAGCTATATTTTAGCATCCTAGTTTGTATTTAAAGGTCTAAATTACCATAAAAATAAATAAACAAAGCTTCATTACATGCATCTAAGAAAAGTAAATATTATAGTCCCTTTTTGTCTATAAGAAAGAAATGAGACTCATAATCAGATGCAACAAAATATTTAGGGGACTAGAAGTAAGGTTGTTGCCTCCATGATAAAAAGTTTGTATTAAACACAGTGTCCTTTTGCAATGTTTGTGAAGTCTACATTGAATCAAAAAGGGCATTCAAAAACTCCGTTATATCTTAATGGTTGCTTAAAATTTTTGTTCTCCCTGGAGTTTTAGTTTAGCATCTGAATCAGGTTTGTAAGGAAATCTATTTTTTTCAGAAATGGACAATGACATGGTGGGATGTTGTAGTCAAGAGCTTGGTCCTTTAACTGTGACCCATCTGTACTTTGAACCCAGCAAGGGAGATGCCTGGCTGCTGTGAACTCCCGGATGGCTCCAGACTGGCTACAGGAGAGGGAATCTGCAAGTTCAGAATCACAGAATTGCAGGATAATTTCAGTTGGAGGGAACATCCAGAGTAGCCCCATGCTCAAACAGCATGCCTTCATGTCCCGTGCATCAGGCTTGTCCAGATTAATTTTTAATATCTGCAAGGATGGAGATTATCTAACATCTCTGGGATTTTACTCCAGCATTTGGTCACTCTTACAGTGAAGAATTTGTTCCTTATATTTAATAGTAATTTTGCCTTGCTACAGCTTCTGTACGTTGTCCCTGATCCTTTCACTGTGCAAAGGAAACGACTATTTAAAAAGCTAAAGCTCTATCTTAAAAATGACTCTAAGTGTGACTTTCTGAAAGTCACACACAAAGTCTGTGGCAAAATCACAGTCTCTTTTAATATTTATACCCCCAAGTTAACACCCACCATTTAATCTCTCCTCGCAACTATCAGTTATTTCCAGGAAACAATTGTTCAAAGTTCAGTGGAAGCATAATCTATGCTTTAGTAAAGCTTAGGAGAAAAAAATGAGACCATCCTACCATTTTGTAATGGCACATAGATTTTCAGAGGCAAGGTAATTAATGTCATTTAATTGATGGTCCAAAACAACTCCAGCATCCATACTACTGCATAAGTACCATAGTATCACCATGACCACGTTTGGTCAGCACCTCAATTTTATGTCACAGCTGAATGATAGTATATGCAGGAGCACAGCTGCCCTTTACAGTGTGATTGGGCATCTGTATAAGCAGAATGATATTAAGATTGCAGTCTCTTATGTTTATAGCACTGTTTCAATAATTAACTTCCCTTGATCCTCTTTTACCCAAAATTCTAACATCCTTGACACTACTTGAGAGAATATATATTAAATTCACAAGTTTATATGTTTTGTCTGTAGGTAACTTTTTAAGTAAAATGTTCATTGTTTAACCTATTTACCACAAAAATAAAATCCCAGTGTGAATTGCAAGGAAAAGCAGTGACAGTCTAAAAGTGTATGGATCGCATTTCCTGATAAAGGGGACAGAAACGAGCACCAGTCAGATAAATCATTCTTTGACAGAACTTCCTGAGTTTGCTTTTATTTTCTATAAAGTAGCATTATTTTTTTTTCTGGACACAAAGGAACCAGTTCAGAAGTGTAGTTATTAAAATTTTGATAGGCTGATCAACATTTCCAAGATAAATTAATACTGCCTCTCATTCAGCCGGTCCTTCTCATTGAAGTCTTTTGAAGTTGGACCGGTGATTGCAGTATTTCTAATCATCAGTCATGTTATACAAAATCCTGTCAAGTTGGCTTCAACTAGAGACTTATCCCCTTGCAGTATGAGGAACACAATTGTTCAGAAAGAGAGAATAGAAAGTTCAAAAGCAGATACACTGACTTTCAGTGGATTTGTGTATTGATAGGATTATCTAGCAGTCCTTGGAATGTAGCAGTCAGTGAGAAAAAAAGTTAGATGCGTCTTGGTTTACAAGTGCTTACCATTTCACTCAAGAATTATGCCCAGCCTCTGAAGACGGGGTTAGCCTCCTATAGGTGTGGTGGTTAGGGGACTTCTGGAGTTGTGGGACCTTGTTTCAGGTTAAGAAAGTCCATAAGAAAGGAAGTGTCTTTCTTTCACCCAGGACATTGGTGGGATTATTTCACCCCTGAAAGGACATTTGCACCTTCCAACAGAAGGTGGCACCTTATTTTCTTCTGGAACTGTCACTGACCCTGTCTCGTGGTTGCTGTGGCACTACTAACTTTCCCCTCACTTTTTAATGGAAAGACTTCTAAGAAAAAAACGTAGCACAAATCCTGAATTACTTTTCCATAGAAGTTGCATCTTCCCTTGCCTTCCCCTTCCCCTTCCCCTTCCCCTTCCCTTCCCTTCCCTTCCCTTCCCTTCCCTTCCAGTCCCGTCCCCTTCCCCTTCCCCTTCCCTTCCCCTTCCCTTCCCCTTCCCTTCCCTTCCCTTCCCTTCCCTTCCCTTCCCTTCCCTTCCCTTCCCTTCCCTTCCCTTCCCTCCCCTTCCCTTCCCGTCCCCTTCCCCTTCCCTTCCCTTCCCTTCCCTTCCCTTCCCTTCCCTTCCCTTCCCTTCCCTTCCCTTCCCTTCCCTTCCCTTCCCTTCCCTTCCCTTCCCTTCCCTTCCCCTTCCCCTTCCCTTCCCTTCCCTTCCCTTCCCTTCCCTTCCCTTCCCTTCCCTTCCCTTCCCTTCCCTTCCCCTTCCCCTTCCCCTTCCCTTCCCTGCTTTACTTTTCTTCCCCTATCCCTTTTAGTGAAGACAAAACACAGACCATCCAGAAGAACATGTTAAAAGAGTGTAAAAGCAGCTCGTGCAATCCTTTCCACCGCTGCATTGCCTACAACACTGCCAATAACATCCTCCAGTGCTCCATAAGGCTTTCACTTCCCTCTCTGACAGATGCCCAAAAGCAATACACACCTCAGCTTCATCAAACTTGCACTTTAATGGAAAACTTGAATGGCAATCTCCCACACTTCTATATCAGCAACTTTGCCTCCAACACACTCCGTAACTTCCATTTGGGAAGTTATTCTCCCTTAATGTGGTTAAGGACTCCGACACACAAACCAGTCACTGCAGGGTAATAACTTACAAAGCATCAGAAGTTCCCTGGTAGCTGCATGCACATTTTTATCCCAAGACACCCTTCAGCAGACGTGAGTTAACTTAAACTGCTCTCTCTTAGAGGGTGCAAATTAACAGTTATAGCGAAGCTGGTACCTAATTTGTTCCCCCTCCAGTGCCAATGCCTGGTTGTATCACTCAGTCTCTCCTTTAAGCACTCTTAGAATATGCATACAAATTCTTAAGACGCTTGTTATCTCCTATACAGGGAGATAAATGGAAATTATGATAAATCATGAGGAAGCATTCCCTTTCTCAGTCGGTAAGCAGGACATTCAGCAGAAGTCCCTGGTCAGCATCATTTAGCAATACCTATTAACTGAAGAGGGAGAGGGAGAAAAAACCCCATCAGGTGGAGATTAGGTGGAAAGGTGTGCACACAATGTAAAGGCTGGTGTTGTGTGAAATTCTCTCCTGTGAAGAAGGTTAGCACAAGGTTCTGTTTGCAGGGGTAAATGTTACTTACACAGAGCAGTGCCAGCAGCAGCAGCCTTAGCTGCCTTGTCAGATAAGCATGGCTTTTCTTTCCTGAGAGAAAAGCAGAATTAGGATCCATAAGAGTTTAATATGAGGAGTCAAGTCCTATAAAAATCATGGACCTGACATTAAAAAAAAAACCACTAAACCCCCAAAACTCTCATGCTTGAAGACAGTGTATTCTTCTCATCAGCTCTTAATAAGGATGACTCTCCAGTATGATGCCTAATGCGGGCTTTATGGTTATCAGGGTGCAGTTCTTCTTCATCTGTTTCACATCCTTTTTGTCATTATTCTGCTCCCAAAATGTCTCTTGCTCCCCAGATGGCCATTAAGTCAATGCAGCAGCATCTCCTGAGTCCTGTGGGTATGTGAGGATGGAGACCAAGAAGCCTAATGCTCTCTGCTGAATTAAAGGGGATACAGATGTAATCTGTAAAACAACAGATCTGATCTCTGCTGTAGCTACAGTCCTTTACACAAACAAACAAAAAGTATGTTTCATGTTAACTGTTCCTTGAAGAATTTATCTGAAGTCTTAGGTCTGGAGGTCTGCATGGGGGACACAAGATGTTTCTCCTGTGTGCTCCTCTTCTTTGCCAGTGAGCACAAAACCTTGGAAGCAGCTTGCTCTACAGCGGTAGCACACTCTGGTCAAGCAAGGTCAGTACTGCTGTAATGAGTGGCTCTATATTTATTCAGTGCACCTCCCCAGTTCTCTTCCATTAGAAGGAACAAGCTCAGTTTCAACCGAATTCACAGCAGCAGAAGCTATTGCCAAAGGTGGGGTGCCTGTCTGTAAAAATCAAATCCAACCGGCATAATGTGCCTGTCAGGGAAAGCTTCACCAAGCCAACATAATATGAATTCTCTGAGCAGACATTCCCAAGGCAGATGGGAGAGAAATGCACATTTGCTTACAATCAGCACAGTGACGTTCCAGTGCAAGCATGTACCATGTAACTGATGCAGTCCTTCCAGATAGCCATTTACCAGCTGGTACACATACTTCACTGGTGTCTTTGCCTACAGAAGTCTTGATAATGTCATACCTGAGACTTCTGCATATAGCATCAATTTATCACGCTTTGACAGGTAACAAGAGTTGTCCTCCAATCCCTTACTTCATTCTGCTCCCTTACCCCAAGGAAGCACACAATACTTTATAATAACATTTGCCCAAAGGCTTTATTTGGGGGGGGGGGGAAAGTAGGAGACATCCTCAGAGAAGTCCTTCTGGTCACTGGCAGAGCCAGCCTTGAGAAAGAGAGGCAAGTTCCAACAGCACTGCAGAATCGCAGGGACTGAGAGTGCTGCCGGCCTGGAGGCAGGCACCACCCCCACCCTCTGCTCTGGGCTGCAGCACAGGAGGAAATGTTCAGGATTCTGTTCATGATAAATAGTGTATCGAAGCCTGAAGCCCTCCACAAGCTTTTGCTTGGCATCATTAAGGTGCATCAGTTTCAGTGGGGAGGTGTGCATGATAAGTTCTGTGGCGGCTATCACATCTTTGTGCATGTTACACAATGGACCAAGGCAGAAGGCTACTAGAGTGAAATTCTGGATTGTTTTCACCCAGCACAGTGGGCACCAGGTGGACTTAAGCACAGGTCTCAGTGGAAGGACTTATTAACTTGAGTTCAGTCCCAGACAGCACATGGACCTAAAGGGTATGTCTGTACTGGTAAACCAAATATTCCTGGGCTCTGAGGCCAACTGGCAGGGAGAAGTCTGCCTTTTTGCTGGTAAAACCTACCACTTTCCAAACCAGTTGAGAGATTGCAAATTGAAATGGGCCACATTCATCTAAGGAAATGGTCCAGTCAATTAGTAATATCATCACATTTCAGCACCCAGGCACACGTGAATTTACTTGTATAGACACAGCCAATCTGTTTCACCTGGAGCAGCTGAAGGATCCTTACCCTCTATTTCCATGCCCCTCTTTTTTCCAATATTAATAAACAAAAAGCTTCCTGGAGTTAGCTGCACCCAAGACATTTAAACCCCTTTTTTCCTAACCCATATAACTAAGTACAGTTGAGTTGACTGGGAGTGAGTGTGGAAAGAGCTATCAGCCATTGGCGTTGGTGCTAGATAACAGCTGGTACATCAGCTCCAAAGCAGCTGAGATCTAATTTGGTTATTCTGTCACCACACACAAAGATTAGAGGGTTACTGATTGCTGTGGCACTATTTCCAATGCAGCTGTAAATTCCTCCTGCTGCAGCATAACTCTTCAGACAGTCCAGCTGAAGTTAAAATGTCATGGTGTTATGAATGTCCTACAAAGAAGTGCCTATTATATCACCTGCAGAGTGGTTAGGCTCTCTAACAGATCAACCAAAACAGTAAACATCTCTAAAAGTGGAGGAGATGTATGTGTAGCTGT
Organism: Falco biarmicus; assembly: GCF_023638135.1. Classification (NCBI taxonomy): domain Eukaryota; kingdom Metazoa; phylum Chordata; class Aves; order Falconiformes; family Falconidae; genus Falco; species Falco biarmicus. The sequence continues at coordinate 13,127,086 of NC_079310.1, read as the reverse complement.
GCACTTGTGACACCCCCGGGAATAAGTCCCCTTGCTGAACTGGAAGGGTGTAGATCATGATACTTTGCTTTAGTGAAAATGATCCTTCTATGAAAATGGGGAGGCTATAATTCATTTTCATACCTATGGAACGATAAGGATTGCTTATTATTCCAGTTAGCTATGAAGAACATCCACTGTAGGAATGAAAGTGGAAGTGTTTAACAGAACAAAGCTGAATTTCAAAACAGAGATTGAATTTCTCTGGCTAAAAACAAGAGATAAGGTAATTTTCAAGTGTGTGTTTCCATTTTTAAATTGATTTCTATATGGTCATATTTTCATTTCCTTCAGAAATATTTTCAGTTTTCCTGAGCAAGTAACCCAAGCTACAACTTGGTAGCAATACAGTAGTTTTACAAAGTTGATCTTCCAAAAACCACTGTGGTACTTTCAAGGTTCAAAATGTATCTAGTTTCCAAGCATATATGTGTGTTAAGGGCTACAAAGGCAAAATAAAATAGCTTTTCCTTCCTGCTCCCATTACT